>NC_089220.1:7551600-8226600 GCF_963924675.1 Phocoena phocoena
GGAGGGGGAGAGGGGTTACCATTGGAGAATCAGAGCGTATCCAGCCAAAGGTGAGACAGGGGAGGGGAGGGGGAGGCAAGACAGCGCAGCACCTGGAAACATAGATCTGAGTGGTCGGGGGCTGGGATGCGGCACCCCAGAATGAGGAGACCTTGCCTGACACTGTCACTGTCGGATCCTCGGTCCTAGAACAGCGCCAGGCACACAGTTGGGGTTCACTAAATATTTGCAGGGCGAATGAATGAATGAATGAATGAAGTTATGGGGGCAGGATGACAAGGGATGATGCTAGAGGAACAGACAGGGATTAAACCCCTATGAGCCTTGGAGGCTTTAGAAAGGAACTAACACTCTGTCCTGAGCCACTGGAAGGGTTTGGTATCATCCTGGTCATGGCAGGAAACAGGTGGACACTTAGATGGATTTATCTGAAAAGAATCTGATCAAGAGGCTCCTTAGAAAAGTGTGGGCAGAAAGGCCAATAAGTACGTGGCAGCCTCTGGGCTCGGACACGGGGAGCGATTTTTGAAGGCTGGTGGAGGGTGCACTTCTGGAACTTGAGGCAGAGAGAACACGAGCAAGGCCACCCGTAAGCTGTGACCTTCAGAGGGCACAGCAAGCCCACCACACCCGGGGGGGAGCCAGAGGGGCTCCCACTGGCCAGACCCAACCAAGGCCAGAGGGAATGGAAGCCCTTGATGAAATTCTCAATGCAGTTCACACGGGTTGGCTCCCAAGGCTCTGAGCAGGGGATAAGGGGTGACGGGGGGTCTGAAGAGGCAAAGGGAAGACAGAGAACTTACACTTAGTGGTGCATTTGTCCATTTAGAAAAATCACTTTGGCACTGAGGTAAAAAATACTTCTATTACAGAACTGTGAGTTGAAAATTGAGGAGATGAGCTATAGAGAAAAATGTGTATGTTCCAATCGGAAAGAAGGGGAGAGGAAACAAAATCTAGCCCAACTTGAAAAGGGGCCATCGGCCACTGGCGAATATGGGTTCTGAGTTTCTGGCACATAGAAATACCCATTAAGTATTTGTTGATCAAAAAATATTTGTCCATTCCAGTGAACATAGTATTTAAGCTGTAGCACTCTCTGACCATATCATGGGTCCTGTAACTTAACAGGGAACTATTTCCCAGTCCTCAGCTACACTGTGGCAGATTTATCCCTCAATGTGACGACTCTTGCCTTCATGGAGAAGTACATGCTCTCAGTATAAAGACCACACTTCCCAGCTTCCCTTGCAGCGAGGAGTGGCCATGTGACTACATCCAGGACAAATAGGAATGGAAGTGATACATGCAACCCTAGGTCCTGCCTTGAGAAGAAGGGAGTTTGTCCCCTGCCCTTTCCTACTGGCTGGAGTGTAGAGATGTGAGCAGGCCAACAGAGGGCAGAGCAACAAAACAGAAGGTCCAGAGGTCCCTGCACCACACAGCCACCTTGCCAGCCCTGGAATGATGTTGCCCAGCCTGGGAAAGAGATAAATCTCTACACTGGGTCTCCACTAACAGACAGTGAGCTTACGCCCTAACTAAGATGTGTGTTCTCCTTGTCTGGCCTCCATGTCCTTCCTTGTCCCATTCCCAGTGCCTGGAAAACCATCATCTATCCCTCAGTGCCTGGTTCAGATGCTACCTCATCTGTATTGGTCAGCTTAAGGTAAGTATACGCAGTAACAAAGAAACCTAAATCCTGGTGGTTTACAACAACAGAGATTCATTGCAGCCTGAGCTGAAGCAACAGCCACTAGCCGGGATAGGTGGGGCTGTGGCAGAGGGGAAAGAGCACAGCTTGGCTCCTATGGCCCCTTCCTAGCAGTGGCACAGGACACTCCCATTCTCCACGTCAGTGGCCAGCGCGGGCCACGTGGCCACGCTTGACGTCAACAGGAAGTGTAATCATGTCTCAAGAATAAGGATACAATTTGCCTTGTGGTACACGTCTCTTTTTGAATTATGGTTTTCTCAGGGTATATGCCCAGTAGTGGGATTGCAGCACTATTTACAGTAGCCAGGACATGGAACCAACCTAAGTGTCCACCAAGAGATGAATGGATGAAGAAGACGTGGCACATGTATACAATGGAATTTTACTCAGCCTTAAAAAGAAACAAACTTGAGTTATTTGTAGTGAAGCGGGTGGACCTAGAGTCTGTCATACAGAATAAAGTAAGTCAGAAAGAGAAAAACAAATACTGTATGCTAACGCATATATATGGAATCCAAAAAAAAAAAAAAAGTGGTACTGATGAGCCCAGTGGCAGGGTGGCAGGAATAAAGACATAGACGTAGAGAATGGACTTGAGGACGCAGAGTGGGAGGGGGAAGCTGAGGCAAAGTGAGAGTAGCATCGACATATACACACTACCGAATGTAAAACAGAGAGCTAGTGGGAAGCAGATGCATAGCAGAGGGAGATCGGCTCAGTGCTTTGCAATGACCTAGAGGGGTGAGATAGGGAGGGTGGGAGGGAGGCTCAAGAGGGAGGGGATATGGGGACGTGTGTATGCATATGGCTGATTCACTCTGGTGCACAACAGAACCTAACACAGTATTGTGACGCAATTACACTCCAATAAAGATCTATTAAAAAAAAAAAAAAGAAAAGAATAAGGATACAATTTGCCACAAGTTCCTCCAACAGAGACTGTGTGTTTGTCCACCCTTGGGCCATCCCTCTGTGCCGGAGTCATTTGCACTTCCTAGCCCCAGGAAAACAATCAGTGTTTGGACATTTGGGGGAAATGGAGCACAACTGGAATAAACTAATTAAAGATTCTCTTCCCCAAATCAAGCACAGCCCAGATGCTTCCATGGGCTTCTTAGCTATAAAATGGGGGTGTCAGACATACCTGACATGTAGCCTAGAGCAAAGTGGACCCTCAGTCAATACTTGTTGGATAAATGAGTGGATGAATGGTTGTGGGAGTTCACTAATTCATTCAGCAAACCCATGTGGAGTCCCCACTGTGTGTCAGGTGCTGGGTGCTCAGCCCTCACAATTCTTCTCCTCGTGATCAGACTCCAGGAAGAAATGGGAAACTTCTGGAAGGAGAAACTGAAGACGCTGTTCCCAGGACCAGTCAGAGCCCAGTCCACATTCGAGCAATGAATTCAGCCAAAACCCATTCAATGCCGCTGGAAGCAGCAAAAACCCCCAAAACCAAAAAAGCAAGGATTTGTTTGCTTATTTAAAAGTATTTCTTGTTTTGTTTTCCTGTGATTTGTAGCAAACCCTCCTGATGAGGGCTTTTTATAGACTTTAAAAAAAATCTGTTTATAACATTCAAAACTAAAAGATCACAAAACTTTTCATTGTTTCCTATTTCATGACCTTCTCCTACTTGGCAAGCGTTGGATTATTCTGGGTCCTGTTTTCAAGGGAGCTGAAACTAACACCATCGGATCAACTCAGGACTCAGGAACCATCTCTAGGGTCAGCAGGCGTTTGTCCGTTGGCTCAGGGCAGGGCACAGTGCAGCCCGGCCCTGAGGGATCTGGTGGAAACTGACTCTGCCTCCGCTCTGGGCTTGGTGCGAAAAGTAAGAAGCCGAAAATGCCTCAACCCGGGGGTGATATCCAAAACTCCAAAATATTTTGCAACCAGTAGAGCAGGACACAGAACCATCACAATGAACCATTGCCACCTGCTACAGCTGGTCTCCAAGCCCCCACTCACCCCCGACCCAATACCCTCCCCACTCGCTCAGGCATTAACCCTTTAACGGATGAATTAAGGGCAGTCCTAAGGGAGGTTTGGGGGCAGCCAGAGCAGCGGGGATAGTCACTACAGTAGCGATTTTGCAAACAATGGAGAAGTATTTCAGCAGGTAAACACCTGTAAGTCACACCAGGGCCTCCCAGCTAATGGGAGCCTGCCTTCTCCTCAAGGAAGTCACCAAAGCTGGGACAGGGAGATGAGAACTCAGAATAGTCTATTAAAAACTCTGAACATCCCTGTGGTCTTGGGCACATGTATGAGTTTCTTGTGGCTACTGTAACAAATTCCCACAGATCTGGTGGCTTCGAGGAACACAAATTGATTCTCTTAAAGTTCTGGAGATAAGTCCAAAATCAGTTCCTGGGAGCTAATGTCAAGGTGGCTGGTTCCTTCTGAAGGCTCTTGGGGGAGATATGTCTCCTTGCCTAGTTTCTAGAAGCTGCCTAAATTTCTCTGATCATGACCCCTTTCCCATTATTCCAACCTCTTATTTCTGTCCTCACATCCCCTTCTCCCCTGTGTGTCAAATCTCATTCTGTCGGAGAAAAGGGAACCCTCGTACACTGTTGGTGGGAATGTGCATTGGTGTAGCCACTATGGAGAACAGTATGGAGGTTTCTCAAAAAACTGAAAATAGAACTACCGTACGACCCAGCAATTCCAAGCACAAAAACAAAAACACTAATTCAAAGAGATACATGCATCCCAATATTCATAGTAGTATTATTTGCAATTGCCGAAATATGGAAGCAACCTAAGTGTTCATCAACAGATGAATGGATAAAGAAGATGTGGTATATAGATATACAATGGAATATTACTCAGCCATAATAAAGAATGAAATAATGCCATTTGCAGCGACATGGATGGACTTGGAGGGTATTATGCTAAGTGAAATCAGTCAGACAGGGAAAGACAAATGATATCTCTTATATGTGGAATCTAAAAAATACAACAAACTAGTAAATATAACAAAAAAGAAGCTGACTCACGGATATAGAGAACAAGCTAGTGATTACCAGTGGGGAGCGGGAAGGGGGAGGGGCAACATAGGGGATGGGGGAGTGGGAGTTACAAACTATTAGGTTTAAAATAAGCTACAAAGATATATTGTACAATGTGGGGAATATCACACATATTTTATAATAACTACAAATAACCTTTAATAATTGTGAATCACTATACTGTACCCCTGAAGTTTTTACAATATTATACATCAACTATACTTCAATTTTTAAAAAAATCTCATTCCGTCTCTCTCTATAAGGACACATGATTACATTTAGGGCACAAGTGATAATCCAAGGTCATCTCCCCATCTAGAGAGCCTTAACATAATCATATCTGCGATGTCCCTTTTAACATATTAAGCAACATTTCCAGTTTCCAGAGATCAGGATGTGACATCTTTGGGGTCGTTATTCAGCCTCCCACAGCGCATCACTTAATATCTCCAAGGTCTCTTCCCTTCTGAGCATGCTGCCACCTCAGGGCCTTTGCACGGCCACTTTGTCAATAAAGGGCTTTCTCCAGATATTGAACCCCTTTCCTCCCTCAAGTTTATTCAAGACCCCACTCAAATGAACATCTCCAGAGAGACCTCCTCGGAGCACCTCTTCCCCGTGCAAAACAAAACAAAGAGCTATGCGTGGTGTTTCTGAGTTATAGGTGCCTCACAGTTTTAACCCATGTGAAGGACTTAAGACAGAGCCTGCCTTCTAGTCAATGGTCTAGTCTATTTACCTTCTAGTCTATTGGTAAAAAGGGTTCCTGGCCCCGATTCTAATGTGTGTGTGCGTGTGTGTGTGTGTGTGTCCCCACCAACAAGCAATTCTTGGACCCCAGCAGGGTGTATGAGAATTCACCTCAACTCTGACGCTACCTACCTGGAAATAGAATCAGATAGGATCAGATTCCACAGGTATAGGGCTCAGTCCTACAGGTCTGCCCTCCGCTTCAGACACCAGCTGAAAACACAGACTGTACCTGTACTTCTGATCGACTGGCTGCAAATCAGAGGTTCCGCAATTACCTCTCCTTGGGTTCAATTAGTTCACTGGAAAGGCTCCCAGAACTCAGGAAAACCCATTTACTCGCTAGGTTACGGACTTATTATACGGGATGTTAAAGGATACAAATCCACAGCCAGATGAAGAGATGCACAGGGCAAGGTATGGGAAAAGGACACGGAACTCCCACGCTCTCTCTCCCAGACCCCAGTCCCCAATCTCCACATGTTCACCAACTCAGAAGCTCTCTGAGTCCATCCTTTTGGGTTTTCATGGAGTTTTCTTTACATAATCACGATTCATTAAATCATTGGCCTTTGGTGATTGATTCCACCTCCAGCCCCTCTTCTCCTCCCTGGAGGTCAGGGGTAGGGGGTGGAAACTGAAATTCCATCCCTCAAATCACCTGGTTGGTTCTCCTGGCAACCAACTCCCACCCTCGGGTGGGATCCGAAAGCTACCTTCCCTAAAGAGTTTAGGAATGGAGGACAAAAGAGCAAATAATCCATCGCTCAGGAAATTCCAAGGTTTTTAGAATCTGTGAGTCAGAAACTGTGGATGAAGATTAAATATATATTTCTCATATACGTTTGCTTATCTCAATGACCAAATATGTATTTTTTCCTGTAAATCACGATATCACACTGCTGTTATTACCTGGAGGTTTTTAAGATTACTTCCGCTACTACTCTGTGGGAAAGGAATTGGAGAGAGTTCTGGTCTGGCACCATAATCCCTGACCCCGCACTTGGTTCCCACTCTCTGAGCCTCTGCCCGGCTCCCTCAAATTGATGCTCTGGGCGCTCCCTCTCTGGCTTATCACACACCTTGGGGCCAGACACAGAGACATTTCTTTCTTCCTTTTACTGGCGCGATCTTTAATCCCCCCAGTAGCAGTTTGCATTGAGGCTTAGGAAGGGTCAGTACCTGCTCAAGGTCACCAAGCGAGTAAACCTGAAACAGGTCTGTCTGGCTTCAGAGTTCCATTCTCTATCCCCATGGGAGACAGGACCCTGCCTGGGCTCATTTCTGGTGGCTGGTGTCTGGGCGAATCCCATCTCACCTGAACTCAGCCCCGGCTTCCAGGCCCTCTGCCCAAATGCAAGGCCTGTCAGGGCAGGGGTTCAGGACACCCACCGTGTAGAAGTTATCACATCAGCTCTGGAGGAGGGAGGGGATGGGGAGGGACCCATGTGGCAGAAACCCCAGCCATGTCCCCAGGCCTGAAGGAACCTGCAGGCTCCTTGAAGATGCCAAAGGCAGCACCTGAGGAAAAAGCTAAGGCTTAGACAGACAGGTGCCAACACCTGCCAGCCTTCTGCAGCCCCATCTGACTTCTCAGGGAATGCAGGAGTGAGAATAGAGACCAGTTACAGGCCTGTAAACCCAGCATCAAGCTCACTACGGCTTTTGCAAAGCAGAGTGAGGTGTAGAGATGTTCTCTTCCAACATGAGGCACAAATGCTTGGTAGTGTCTATTCAAGCTGCTCTTTCTTGAGAAATGCTCTCTCTTTCTCCCTGTTGCTCTCATGGAGTATAAATAGGCAGTGGAGACAGATAACTTGGAAGTCTTTGAGCCTCTGACAGCAGATACAGTGAAACACTCAAGTTCTGGGAAATCCGAAGGACCACGCTCAGTGGCCCTCAGCATGACAGTCCACTTCTCGGAGGCTCAGTGTTCTCATCAGGAAAGTGGGCATAGAAGCCTTTTGCCTAGTAGGACTGCTGTGAGGTTTAGCAGTAACCTATAGGGCCAGCCCTGGATAAGGCATCCATAAATCGTAGCTGTTGTGGATATATTATTATCACTACCCTATAGTCGCCTAAAACAATGGATAGCATTTCACGTGTTTTTCTTTTTTTTCAATTCTGTCTTTGGACACACACACTTTTATGACTTTTTTGAATGTTTCATTTGTTCTGACCTGTTTGCATCAGAAGGACCTTTTGCACATCCTTTGTAGACACCCCGGTGTCTGTCACCAGCTCACACAGTGCCTTGAGCGAGAGAGACTCAGCAAACATGAACCCAGCAGTTACAATTCATAGACCGACTTCACCTGCATTTGTCTTCTATGATTCTCCCTCAAAACCCTCAGAGGAATGCAGGGGAAGGGCTCTTAGCCTCACTTTGCAGAGGAGAGCACCGAGAAGCAAAAAGAGAGAAACGAACACGACCGAGGACACATGGCTAATAAATGGTCAGGATCTGAGCATGGATTTTATGACTCCCCGTTGACACGCTGGGTGAGTTTGCCTAAGAAGCCATGAATTCCACACCTAATGAAAAGCACACATCTTGAGTCATCGGAAGTTTCAGCGAGACTCGCGAGCCCCGTGGCTAGTCTGATTGGAAAGTCTCACCAGTCCAGATGTGCAAATGACCTCCACCAAACCCACCCTGCTCCGAAGTACCCCGATGTCAGGGTTAATCCAGGCACTGTGTTCATTTTGTAAGTCTTCGCAAACAATATACTTTTTGAAGTTCATTTTCGACCTTGATACATCATTAAGTGGAAAAATGCAAGTTACAGAATGGTATGCATAGCACCATGATATTTGTTTTAAAGTATAAACGTATATATTCCCTGGTGAGTGCTGCGTGAGCCCTGAGCTACCTGGAAGGATTCGCAGAGTTCACAGGGATTCGTGGTGGGAAAAGTGTAGAAAGGTACAGAGAAAGGGTTCAAGGAAGATGTTTAATTTTTACTTTATATACTTTGGAACTGTGGCTTAAGCTGAGACAGGGAGGGTCTTCACAGAGATGAAAAGTCCCCAAATCAAATTCCAGATCATCGTTCCTGATACTGAGGAAAAGCCAAGAAAATTAAAATACCAGACCCAGTCAGTGGTGGATTGAAGATGGCGGCAATGTCTCGGTCATTCCTGCTGTGGACAGGTGGGTTTATGTCCACTCCCCTTGAATCAGAGAAGGCTCTTGATGGTTTGGACCAATCGAATATGGCAGAAGTGATGCTGAGCCCAGGCCTTACCAGCCTAGCGGCTTCCACTTTTCCTCCTGGACCCAGAGCTACCGAGTGACACGTAAAGACCACGTGGAGAGGGCCAAGGGTCTAGCTGAGCTCAGTCCTCCAGGCCCTCTCATCGAAGTAGCAGATACCTTAAACCCTCCAAACCAGCCTGTCCACCAGCTGAGTACCACCAGGGGACCCCACCAACACCTCATGGAGCAGACCAATTGCCCAGCTGAGCCCTGACCACATTTCTGACCCACAGAATCGTGAGATAAAATCAAGCAGTTGTTTAGTTGTTGTTGGGTTTTTTATTGAAATACAGTTAACTTATAATGTTGTGTTAATTTCTGCTCTACTGCAAAGTGATTCAGTTATACATGTACATGCTTTTTTTTTAATGTTCTTTTCCATTATGGTTGTGGGGTATTTTATGAGGCAGCCATAGACACCCGGAAAGGAGGGCCTTATACGTGAATCCATGGAGGCCAGAAGGAGAGGCTTGGATCTCTACCCCTGCTTCGAAGGGGCTTACACATCTAGTTGGGAAGAATGGACATTGTTGAGGACAATTGGTTATTTGTTCACTGGATTATAAACACTTCAAAGGCAGAGATCATGGTCTCTTTTGTTCACTTATGTATCTCAAGTGCCTAGAACTCTGCCTGACACGTAGCAAATGCCCAATGTTCATCAGTGGAACCACTGAATGAAGGCCCAGCCCTCCTGGCTCCGCTGTCTCTGGGGCCCGGCTGCACTCCTGTACCCACCCTCTGCAGGGACATTCCAACCAAAAGTCAAGTTGGATGGTGGAGACAGACAAGTCTAAAATGTTTCCGCAGGTGTAGGCACGTAAGACAGACAAAATTTTTTTTTCTATAACTATTTTTACCCATAGCTTGATTGAGGTATCATTTCCAAAGCATCAAATTCACCTGTTGTAAGTCTACAATTCAACAGTTTTTAATTTATTTACAAATTTGTGCCACCACCATCACAATCTAACAGTAGAACATTTAATGATGCTCCATGTGGGTAAGATATGGTGGAGGTGACTGGTGTCAAGGTCAGTTGGAAACGCCCTTTTGAAGGGAGTTTGGCAAAATGTGGCAAAGCTTAATTCCACCCCTGAAAAAATGAAAACCTTTCAAAGTGATAAGTTCTACTACAAGAAAAAGCTAGAGGCACAAGGCTGTTCATTTCAGATTTGGCTACCACTGAGAACTGGAAAGATTCTAAATCCTGCCAAATTCAGAAACACTTGCCTAAATACGTCACTTCCCCCATCACAGAATATTATATTGTCACCGATAATAATAATTATCATGTTACCAAGGTCTACGTAAAGACTTCTAGAATGTAAATTTGGGAAAAAAGTTTTATGATATAATGTCGAAAGGAAAACAGAATGCAAAATTCAACACAACAGACGAGAGGACTGCATTCCAGACTGAGAATAGTCAGTAGAGGGTGTAGAATTTTGAGTATGTATTTTGTCCTCCGTTGTCATTCATTCATTCAGCAGGCTGGTATTCAAAGCCCTCCGCATGCCACACACCACAGACAACTGGTCACCCAGGGAGTGCCTGCCCCCATGGGCAATGCCCACTCCCACCATAACCTAACCTCATACCTTCCCTTCTTGGGTAATTTAGGGTTTCAGTGAATACATCCATATTTTTCTGAGAGAGTTATGAAGAGTAACTGGCCAGAAAATTAAAGGAAAAAAAGTAAAAGAGGTGCCTGATTGGGTCCGACGCTACACAAAGAACGGGAGTCAGATGAGTGCACACACATTCACCACCACCACCACCCACACACACACACACACACACATGTCTGGTGCCCGCTAAGGATGCTGTTAGTGTGTAAACAACAACACTTTCAATTCAAGGTATGTCGAATGGTTTGCGCTTATTTTAAGCAGTGACAATTTTGGGGGGTGCCAATTCATCAATTTCTTCTATTGTCAATTGAGTGACGAGCCAGTGTAGATTTCAAGCCACTGGGGTCCACCTGCATTGTCTCAAGTCTGGGCACAGCAAGTGGACGCATGGCCGTGTTCTATGTACAGAAGACAGCGCCCCCCAGCCTTAATGTCCCTCTGCTCTCTGTCACCCCTGGTCACGAGATGGGCCTGCCTGGGTGACAGCCATGGTGAACTCAGCCAAAAAGCAAGTTCAACTGTCAGATTCCATAGCAGACACAAAGGCTGGGGAAGCCCCAGCCATATTCCATGAGCAGGCAGCTGAGAAAGGATGGCTTCCAACCTGCCCGGCGAGATTCTCGGCAACACAAGGCCTCCTCCAACACAATTCCCAAGGAGCTGCTTCAAACCCAGGCTTGGAGAAGGAAGATGACAACTTGGAATCAAAATCCCCTATGTTTTGGAGGAGGGAACGTGCCGTGATGAAAATGAGTTGCTGGCTGTGCTGGAGTTTCCCATAATTCCTGTGATTTTCCAGAAAGTATATATTGAGACCTAATGTGTTCTCAAGCCTCCTGATAGGTTTAAAGATGAGAAGACAGTGCCTCTGTATCTTTCCTCTTTGCCATGGGCCCCCAGCCCTGGCTCTCTCTTCCTCACGCTGGTTCCTTCCCCAGACATTTCCTGAGCACCTGGTAGGGATGCTAAGTGTACTGGGTACTGGAGACACAAAGGTGAGGAAGGCATGATGTGGGTGTGAACAGAGGGCTGAGTAGGCCTTCTAGGAAAGAGGAAGTCGGGTATGCCAAGGGCATCCGATGATTACAGAGGGGATGGATGAAAACAAGGTGGTGGAATGAGTCAGGAGCGGGTTCTGGTGTCACACAGCTCTTCCCACAGTGTTTTAGCCAAAGTCAACAGTTATTTAGACTCACGCCAAGCAGATTTGTAGATTCTCTGGGGGCAGGACCCGTGGCTGTCTGTCCATCCCTCTTAGTGTGAAGCACATGCTGGGCAGAAAGTAGGTGTTCAGTAAAAATTGCAGAGGTCCACTGAGCAGTGAGGTTGGTGCTGGCATCCATCAGACTTCTCGCAAACCCATCCTGGCTTTTTGAGAGGAGGCAGTGAATGCAAGCTTTGCTTTGTGGCCAGGCCAGTCCACCTTCAAACACAAAACTCCTCCATTAAGAGACAGTGGTTCTTCCATTGGAGAATCATTCTGCTCCGTGTCGTCAGCCTGGTTAGCCTCCAAACCCTTAGCTCACTCCTCACATTGCTTTCCATGGAATGTTGTCTCATGCTTCCCTGTCCCCCAGTTCAGCATTTGGGAGACTCAGGGCTGGGTGAGCCCGGGAAGGAAGGCAAACACCCCTTTCAGAACCACATCTGGGAATTTCGTCTTCGGGGGCTTTGTCCTGACTCTGATGAGTGAGTCACGCTGAGGAAAGATTTAAGGGATGAATCTGAGAGCTGGAGAGACCCCAGGAGGAAGACCAGAATTTTCCATGATTGCTCCAGTGAACCAAACCAGAGGAGAGTCATCATACGTCCAATCAGAGCTCAAAAAAGGTGAACTCTGTCACATTCAGAACCATTTGCAAAAGAAAAGGGCTATTATCCTGGGGGACGGAATTCTCCAGGAAAGGAAAGAAATCTGCAAGCAGAACCTGGCTAGCTCTCTACCACAGATGCACTCATTCCGCAATCGCTGTGCACCCCACATGCCCAGCACTGTGGTGGGTGCTCGTGATAAAGCAGCAGGAGATATACCCATTTCAATAAAGCTTATGTGCCGGTGAGGGAGGCAGTCCACCTATCAACAAATGGACAAGTGTTGCCAAAGGCTTCACACTCAGGTGCGTAAACAGCATTTACTTATATATTTATTTACTTATTTATTTAATTCTGAGCCACACGGCTCAGAAGCACAAGGTGGGCACTGCACAGCTATGAATCAGTTCTTATAGGTGTGATTTGGCCTCCCTTCCTATTCCGGGCCTCCTCTCCTCATTCCTCTCCTCCAAATCACATCTGGGAAAATGAAGAGGGGCTCAGGCTAGTCCTTGGCAGGTGCATCCCCTGAGGACATTCCATGTGGTTCTGTCCCTGGGCATTTTGCTGGCCATCACTGCCCACAGCTGAAGCTGATGGATCGTGGTCTTTCCTGGCTGGGTCAGAACCTGGTGTCCCCACTCTTCTGCCTTAGTTCCCCTTCACCCTTCCTGGGGCTCTTCTGGAACTACTGGAACCTCCCATGTGGCCTCTGCACCATCACTTCACCCCCAACACTGCAGACCCCAAGGTGCACACACTTATCCCCATCATCTCCCACCCCTTATATGTTGGTGACCCTCATAATCCAGCCTCACCCACTCTGCTCTCATTCTTCTCGACACACGCTTCCTGGGGCCTACCTGTTTCTACTGGCCATTTATCCCATAACATCTTCCAAACTGAAACTTGAATAAAGACCCGCTGCTGACCTCAAACACAGGTGCCAAATGCCTCTGGTACCCACAGCCCTAAGAGGCAGCTGAAGTGCATCCCTTCCCTCAGGCCTGCTCCCTGCCACCTGACCTCATGAATGGCACCACCTACCTAGTTGTCCAAGGTCTTGTTTTTTTGGGATGCTCTCCATGTCCCACACATCCCAACGGTCACAGAGCCCTGCAAATCCTACCTCTCTTATTTCTCTTGAATGTCTCATCTTAGACACTGCCTTCTCCACGAAGTTTCTCTCCCTGCTCCTACGTGGGTGTATCCTGGACTTGCCTGGGAGCCAGGTGAGGGCAGGGACTGGGGTTCACCCCCAGTGCCCACCAACCACACCTGGTGGGGGACGAAGCTCAAGTGAACACACACTCGTCCAACACATGAAGAAATGACCGGGCTGGGGGGTTTGCTACTGTACCTCAGTGAAGAGCCAGAAATCTTGGGTGCTGGTCGTGGTCCATTTGCATCAAAAGTCCTACAAGAACAGTTGGCTTTGTTTCCATCTTCAGTGGGGAAACGTGGGGTGGGGACAGAGGGCGCGGGTGGGAAGTCTGTACTTCCTGCTCAGTTTGTAAACCTACAACTGCTCCAACAATAAGGTCCATTCATTTTTGTAAGCGTTACTTTGAGAACAAGAACAATTAAGCAGACAATTCAACCATTCATTCCCTCCCGTGCACACCCCCCTCCCCTCCCCAGGTACACACAGGCACACATGCACGCGTGCACACGTGTGCACAAGGGAATGCTTTTTGCTTAAGACATTCCTCTAATGAAGGGAAATCAGCCTCGTGGGTTTGAATTTGTTCTCTCGAGGCTTCAGTTCTTCACGTGATGGCCAAGTCGGGGCCAATTTAAGTCTTTCCGTCTTGAATTCTCCAAATGTGTGGGCACTGCCACAGGCAAGAGCAGAAGGGTGTCCTCCCAAAATGCTTTCAGACCACGATGGTCTCTCCTCCCAGGAATTAGGACTCAGCAGCTGGAGTGGGATATTCTTACATGTGGAACCTTGTACTTCTTGGGTCCAGGGTCAAAGCACTCTCTATCCTGTAATTCCTTAGCAGCTCTCCTGAGCTTCTCCTGCCAGACCATCGTGGGGAGAGACGCTGAGGGGGGAGTGGGTCATGCTTCATCCCTGTCCTTGCCCGAGTCAGACTAATAATCACCTCCCTTTGTGCACCGGACAGCACAATGCCTGCAGGGAGAGAGGGATTCGCTCTGCCCGGGAGGAGACAAAGGCACCACAGTGGCCCCGACATCCCAGCGTGCAGCAGTTTTGCAAAGTACCTGGGCGCCTTGCAAGCACCTCTCAGCCTGACAACAGCGAAGCTTACTGGTTTCCCCTGTGGACCCCTGGTGCTGTGCACAGCCCATCTGGAAGACCCAGGGCAGCCCTGTCAATCCTCGCTTCTCACCCATTTGTGTGAGAAGACAGTGATCTTGGCCATTGTTTCCCATCTGCAAAATAAGATTGACCTGGAGTGAACAGAAAGTTCCAGACATCCTTTCACCACTTCACTGCCAAGCATCCCACACTCGATGACTTCAAACTCTTAATAACTCCTGGGTAAATGCAGCAGAATGCTAGACATCTTATATGGATCCCAAAAGTTTTCTAGAAGTTCTCAGTACAGAAAAACACCTCTCTTCCATTTCTGGGTATTTGCCCCCAAATTTATGACCCACCTAACATAGACCCACATAGGGAGCTGTCTCCATCAGCCGAAGCAGGCTCCACCCCATGGAAACGGGAATATTTCCCATGACTGTGCCATACCATGATTTCCCAGGGGGAAAATATAAGCTCCCTCTTTCTACAACTGTATTCCCCAACAGGTAACTAGTGTAGGCACTGAGGTATCAAGTAAACAGGAGCACCCCCCAAAATGAGGGAGAATTGTTTAAGAAGTTTATACTTGATATTAGCCTCCAAAATCATCAGAATAAAGCTCCGAGAATAAATCAGGACTTCCTGACATGCCTTACCCTTCTTTTACGTATTTTTTTGTTTGTTTGTCATGAGATCTGGGAGTGTGGGGAGGGGCCATCCTAAGCTTTCTGAAGACCTCTAAGATTTTTCTTCGATCTTCCCACTGCCGTGTCTCAAAGAGGAGGCAAAGAAGCATTTGAAAGATTCTGGGTGTCCGGGCTGGTGTGGGAGCTGCAAAATGAGCACAGAGAAGAGAAGGGGGCAACTGGAGGGGTGCAGGCAGGCCAGCCCAGGAGGCGGTGTAACCCAGCAGTTAAGCATGTGGACCCCAGCTTCAAAGCCCAGCTCCATCGCTGGCTAGATGGGTGACCACCAGCATGTCGCACCTTCCTCTCCCCACCTCATAAAGCTGTTGGGATGGGTAAATGCAAGTGAAAAACAGTGCCTGACACATAGGCAGGCTGCTTGGATGTGGGAAGAGGAAGGAAGGGGGCCCTGAACAACTCCAGTTCCTGCCTGGGGTGTCTGAGCCGATGTTGGAGCCACCCAGGACCTGGCCGTGATCTTGCTGGAGGGGTGCACTCTTGACTTGGGGAGCTATTCAGGGTCCACCATGGCCTTGGTGAGGGGGAACCCAGTCGGTCACTGTCCCCTCTGTGCTGGCTGTTCTCCCTCTGCTGACCCACGCCCACTCCCCCTGCTCTGTGCCTTGGAGCCTCGCCCATATGACCACCCCTTGCCCAACGGCTTCAGGTGGGGCCTGGCCAACGGGAGGCACCGGTAGGCTGCGGCCGGCAGTGACTCTGTCTTCTCCCAGTGGCCTGGAGGACCAGCCATCCCTCCCGGTTCTTGTTTGCCCTTTCAGGTAAAGGTAAATGCTCCCAGGTGCTGCTGGCCCCAGTGTACTTCCCCATCCCATGCTGGTTCCCTTCTCCTCTATAAATTGTCCCTTTACAGTCCCCCCGAGGACCCTGTGGGATTGCAGCGTCTTGTCCTGCTGGGACCCCACCACCCACCCTGACACATGTTCCTGTCCCCTCCTGGAGCTCCGTGCCATTCAGCGGGAAGAACAGACCGTCAAGATCCCACCAGGGGCTCTACATCCAAGAGGCGAGGGAAAGCTCAAAGTGGCATGGTAAATGCTCAGAAGGAAACAGAGGCCGTGTGCCAGGGCCCAGGGACCCCGGCCACAGCTCCGCAGGAGCGAGGACCCAGGTGCTGATGAGAGGAGAGGGGACAGCTTCTCCTGGGGCTGCCGTGGGTCTCGGGGCTGCCATGGCAGTGAGTCGTAAGGGAGACACAAAGGAGCTGGCCTGGGAGAACATCCCCAAGGTCCACAGGGAATCTGAGGGAGAACGGCCCTAAGGGCAGGTGAAATGGAAGAATTTGGGGAAATGTGACCCTAACTTAGAATGAGTGATCTATGGAGTCCAGGCTTGGGGTGGTATCCCCTACGTATGGGAAACTCTCCATTGAAAGGGGACGGATGTCCTTGTTGGGGTGGGGCACTGCTGAGCAGGGCTTCTAAATCCTAAGGCAGGTATTTGAGCGGGATTATGCAATCTCAGGAAGGATGTCCTGGAGTCAGGAAGGGCGACCATGACCCAGAGAGGAGCTACTGCTTACACATAAGCTCCAGTCCTGGGCTGTTCTCCAGTTCTCCCCAGGCTCCCTCAGCACAGCAGGGGGCGGAGCGGCCCCACCCTGGGCGCTCACCACCCCCTGATCACTTCCCCCTCTTCTCCCTACTCCTCTGACCCGCCTTCCGCTCGCCCATCTGGCAGCCGCTTCTCCCATTTCCAGTCTCACCCCCTCCCTCCCCTTCAGTGTTCAGCAGTGAGAACTGCATTTCCAGCCGTGACCTTGACCTCTCTCCCTGGCAGATCTCATCTTCAAGCCCAACCCACGCAGTCTGACCCAGGAGCCTCCACCCACCAGGCTGACCCCAGGCCCCTGAACAAAAAGCCAGACAAACTAGCCCCACCCTGTGTGTCAGCTCCACTCCCAAAGAGCTCCAGTGACAAGTTAAAAGCCTGTGCAGGCTCAGTTACCCCCCAAAGGATTCGCCTCCCTGTCCCGGGAAGGATCAGCCCATTATACTCAATGGGCTTGGATACTTCTCACCGCAGTACATAAAGGCTGTTATTAAAATGAAAGATTGTTACAGTAAGTACCCCATCCTCGTTACTTCTGTCTTTTTAAGCTATCCAAAGCAATTGGTATCAGGACTCCTAAGTTTTTCTGATTATCCATTGACATGGGTCTCCTGAGGGGCTGTTTTAAAGATCTTATTGACCGTATTTGTTCCCTGGGCTGGGAAGGTGCATGAGGCCATGTGCCGCAGGCAGAAGAGGGGATGGTGGGGCCCATCCCCCTGCTGAGTGATTAGAGAGCATCCTTATAAGCGTATTTATGAAATAAGACCAGTGACTTGGGCTTGGCAGCTTGGAATCTAACACCATGCTGTATCTACCTTATTTGCAGGATTAGAAGCCATTAATTCCCAGAATTGTTCTCTGGAGCATAAGTGACAAGAGCGGTAGCTATCTGCTCCCTGTCTTTCCATGTGGGCTCCCCTGTACAAGGGACGCATGAACACACACAGTCGAATGGGGTACTGCTGCTGATTCCATGTGGGCTGGAGATGACACAGAGCTTGCCACCTTCCCAAGTGTCCTCGACATGCCCACGTGCTCTCCTCACATCCCTCTGGCCTCACCAGGGCCAAGCATCGCCTAGCTGCTATCTAACCTCTGCCAGCCTCTGTCTCCTCACCTAAAATGAGGGACTGCATTGGCCACCCTGAGGGGTCTTCCAGGCCCTTAAAGCACAAAGCAAACTCACAAACAAAATCTCCTCTATCATCAGGACTACGCTTTGCCAAAAGTCAGAGTGCCAAGTTGTCAGAGAAGAATTCTAAATTTCTGTTAAAACAGCAATCCTAAGTGACTATTGTGTTTAAATAACATTGACTAGGCTTCTGATTAGAGAAAGTTAAAGAAGAGAACAAAAATGGTTTATAATCCAACAACCAGATAAATCCTATTAGATACAGATATGGCAGTGGATGGGTGGATGGATGGATGGATAGGAAGATGGATGGTAAGTAAGGTACATGTATCTATCTTTACGTGGTCAAATAGTACAGAAAGGAATTAAATGAATGCAAAACTCTCTCTCTATCCCTCCCCCAACCTGACTCTTCATCTTCCCCTAAAGTTACACTTTGCTAACAGTTCCGTGTGTATCTCACCAAGAAAACAAAAATTTTTACACTGTTATCAGCATCTATACTAACATATGCTAACTCAAGAGGGAAACATATTTGGCTTTCTGCAAAATTTTTCAAACATACAGAAAATAATATAACAGACATCCATGTATGTACCATCCAGATTTAAGATATGTTTGCCTTATTTTATCTGCTTCGGATCCAAGGAAGGATGGAAGGAAGGAAGGAAGGAAGGAAGAGGGAGGGAGGGAGGAAGGAAGGAAGGAAAAACGGGGGGTAGGAAAGAAATGGAGGAGGGGAGGGAAGGGAAGGGAAAATGAACATCAGAGATACAGGTCACAGCCCTAAGTCCCATCTGTAAGACCAACTGGCCCGAGGCAGGGGAACGCAATCAGACTCACAGGTTGCATCAGACCGACACTTTCCGGACCACCCAGTTCCGGAAACCGACCTGGGGACTTTCCACCCGTCCTAGTCTTCCCGCCTTACGAGGGGCGGGACTAACGGTCCCAAGACTGATGCCACCGGCACCAGATATTGCCACGATACCCGAAGAGACCACCAAATAAGGAATACCCTGCGCCCTCCCGGATTCGCCACACCCCTTTCCCTTCTTCCCCTATAAATTCTGCCGAAACCCTCGCCCGGACGCGACTTCTCTGGCCCCTTTCTCTCGGACCAGTGAACCTCGCCCGAGACCGCTCCCAAATAAAGCTTGTTTAAGCTCTCCTCCGTTTCTTGGTGCCGTTCCTTGCACCATCCTGACCCCCTCTGCATGAGTAGCCACTATCCTGAATTTTGGCGTGTATGATTCTCATGCACGGTTTTGTAATTTTAAGACATAGTTTGATATCCGCAAAAAATATTGATACATTGTGGTTTTATGTATATGTATTTAATATTGCATGAATAGAATTATACTGAATGTATCTTCCCAGAATTTGCTTTTCTCAGTCAACATGTCTATAATCAGTCATCAGTGTTGATGCAGATAATGCAGGACATTCCTCTCAACTGCTTCACGACGTTCCACCCTATGACTAAACCATGGTTTGTCCATTCCTCCACTGATGCTGACAGACAATTCGGATGCTTCCCACTTTGCTCTGGCTTTTGTTTTTCTGCAATCACAGACCAAGTAATAATTGTTAGAACTCTCTCCATATTATCATCTGCATCTTTTTGATCATCTGGGGAAACACACTGAGCAGATATACCATAATTTATTTAACCAGTCCCCTACTGATGGTCACTGAGGTTGTTTTAAGGACTGTGTTCTTATAGACAATGCCCCCAGGAATAACTTTGTATCCATTTCTTGGTGTACTTCTGAGATTACATCTTCAGGGAAATTTTCTAAGCATAGAGGAGCTCCGTTGAGGAACACGTACATTTAAAATTCTGGTAGATCTAACAAAAATAGCCTCTGAGGGCTTCCCTGGTGGCGCAGTGGTTGAGAGTCTGCCTGCCGATGCAGGGGACACAGGTTCGTGCCCCGGTCCGGGAAGATCCCACATGCCTTGGAGCGGCTGGGCCCGTGAGCCATGGCCGCTGAGCCTGCGCGTCCGGAGCGTGTGCTCCACAACGGAGAGGCCACAACAGTGAGAGGCCCGCGTACCGCAAAAAAAAAAAAAAATCCTCTGAAAAGTTTGCAGCAAATGATATTCCTACCAACAGCGTAAGCAAAGGGACTGTTAACCTACAACCTCACCAATACTATACAATTTTGTCAACCTGATAGGTGAAAATGGCATCCCAAATCACATTCTAGATCACATTCAGTTTCGTATTTTCATTCCTCATTCATCAGCTGGAGATGAGTTATGATAGTATGTTGTTATTTCAGACATTTTGTGGGCACATTATTTTGCAGATCTCGTATTTTAGGAATACTTCAAGCCAAGGAAGAATTCAGACTGGGAGAGGGATGTCCTCAGCCCACCCAAATAATAGCTTTCAGAAAACTGGGCCCCTGAAATTGTTGACACCAGTTGTCACCATGGCACCTAGGGTACGGATGCACGAAGGATGGATGGATGATAAATGATAAGTAAATGTATGAGAAAACTTAGCTTATCAAGGCTAACAAAGTTAGCAGTGCAGCCTTAAGAGACCATTCCCTTAAATCATGTTCAAATCTTTCCAAGGGAGGGTCTAAAAGCTCCACCAAGCCAGCCCCTCAACATTCTTCACCCATGAAATCTGCAGGTTTGTTATGGGTGACCTCGAAGGCACCTCCAGTCTCCAAAGCCTTCAAGCAGCCAAAGAATGAGCTGTGTCTGGGTTCCCCACGGTCTGTGAAGGTGAGACCCAACCACATACTTCTGGGGGAGGCCGTGGCTGAGAGTTGGAACATGGGATGGAGCCCTGAAGGAGCACCAACTGGGCAGGGGTAGAAAAGAGAACTTGGCAACTGAATCTTCCAGTTCTGAACTATGTTTTAAAACATTATTTTGTCAACCAAATGTATTTCTAGAGAAAGTTTCAATTTCCCTATTGTTTTGTTTTTCCAAAGAGAGCTCATCCTCATGGCTCCTCCCCAGCCAGACCCCTGTTGGCCAACTTTCCACTGCAGACCCCGCTCTAAGTGGAGCTTGTCCCCTCTCCACGGGGTGGTGGAGAACAAAATCAAGCCAATGAAGCCTTGCCATGGGGGCATCAGAGTTCTGCCACTGCGCTTCATTGAGAGATTGGGCCTCATTTACTCTTCTAGGTGAGAGATCATTGGAAGAGCTCTAAAACTTCAAAACATCTCTTCCACTTGTGTTATTCCAAGCTGTTTCACTTGCAAGTGACAGACAGAATCTCAACTCAAATTAGATTAAGGAAAAAGGAGTCAGTTGATTCACATGATGGAGACTCCCAGGCCTGATTGGATCCCAAAGGCTCAAAGAATGTCCTCGGGTCTTTCTTTCTTGTTCTTGATTTCTTCTCTGCTCCCCACAGGCCTGTCCTGCTCCTTCTTCCTGGAAGGACAGCTGCTGGCTGTCCCAACAGCATTAAAAACCATGCTCCATGGGAAGAAGGAAGGTTTTCCCATTAGATCCAGCAGAAAAGGCCTGTGAAGGTCTCTAGTTTTCCAGGAAGATCCCTAAACCAGTCACTTTATCTACGTGGACAGGACCTCTTGAGTAGTTCCACAAGGATCAGGTTCCGTAATCATAGAGAGAAAAGGGTGGGAGCTGGGATTGTCAGGCCCAGGAAATCCACACAGAGTTAGGATATAATTCTCCAGAAAGGAAGGAGGATGCGAGAATATACTGGGCTGACCAAAAATACAAAAGCAAACCAAAAAAATGCAGCTATACAGTAACCACTCTACCAGTGACAACCAGTTGTAAGTGGGGAGGTGAGAAGTCCATCTCGGAAGGGAGAAGTATTTTACCATCAACAGTGTTCAGAAATGCAAGAGTACAGGGATGGTTTTGACTTGGTTTTCTAGATTGTTCTTCAATTCTCTACAGAGACTGCATGTGCTGTGTAATGGTCCATCTATCCGGTCATTGGTCATTTTTTGCATGTTGACTCTGTGATGGGCCCTGAAGATGTGGCTTCTGCCCTCAGAGAGCTCATGCTTCTTGGAAGGGAGACAGTGATAGCACTGCTGTCACCGAGGATGGAGGACTTGGTTTGGCTTGGGAGGAAGTGTCGAGATCCTTTCAAAGACTTCCCAGAAAAGAGAGAATTTGAGCCGGACCTACTGTTGAAGCAGACATTTTCTAGGAAGAAGAGAAGGAAGTTTCAGACAGAAAGAAGGCCTCGAGCAAATATTCAAAGACTAGAGGGTAGCTGTTTATCACCATTGGGAAGGAGCTAGTTGTCTGTTACTATCAAGTGTAACAGGAGAGGCTCAGAGATGCTGGGAATGATGAACATCCATGGGTGCCTTTCCAAGAAAAGGCCTTCATGACCTCACAAGGAGCCGTGAGTCACTGGCTGAGGGGCCCAGAGGCACGGGAGGCGGGGCGGGGGTGGGGAGTGCAATGCGGGGGAAGTTAGGCTTTGATGGGCGGGCAAACGCCCAGGACTGGGAGAAGGTGGCAAGCTAGACACTGGCCATCCTAGAGCTCCCCCTGCTGACGGATCTCAGCCCGCACCCCTCCAGCCCACGGCTGGGCCACAGACACGGGTTGGAGAGGTGAAGCCCTGCAAGGCCCATGATCTGGCCCCCTGGCTCCAACTGCATTAGCCTACTTTCTGCTCCTGGAAACACCACGCTGGTTCCGGCCTCAAGACTTCTGCATTTGCAGGTCCTGTGCCCCACGTGTTCCCTCCCCAAACCTTTGCCTGGCTCTCTCTCCCATCATTTAGATCTTGCTCCAACTGCCATTTTCCAAAGAGGCTTTCCTTGTCAACCCTACATAAAGGGATCCTCCACCCACAGTCACTTTCACATGGTCCTGATTTATCTCGTTGCCTGAAATTATTAGTTCATGTCATCAATTCATGTGACAATGTTAACTGAGTATTATTAGCAAAGTGCCAGGTGCTATTCTGGTGCGGTGGGTATGAGCGTAGCCCGACAAATCACTGCCCTCAGAGAGCTTTCATTCCACTGGTGAGCATAGAGAAACACAAATAACATAATACCTAGCAGTGCTGAGTGCTATAAAGAGTAATTCAGAGTAAGGAGATGAGGGCTGATTGGAGGCTGCTGTTTTATTTAGATCAATCAGAGAAAATGTCTTTATGGCAGAGATGTGGATGAGCTGAGGAAGCAAGCCAGGCAAGTGCCTGGGAAGAGCATTCCAGGCAAAGGGCACAGCCAGTGCAAAGGCCCTGAGGCAGGCAAGTCCAAAGAACAGCAAGTACCAGGAGGGTTTGACAGGTGAGAGGGAAAATGGAAGGAGCTAGGTGGGGTGGATTTGGGATTGAATTCCAGGTGTGATTGGAAGCTCACCAGGGTTCCATCAGGGACGTCTTCTCCACTGGATGCATGTTTCATGAGATGCAGGGTCATCAGACTTGTCCGCCCCGCACCCCCGCTCCAACATGGTGTCTGGCCCATAGTAAACGCCACACAAATCTCTGTGGAAGGAATCAATTCATTACTACAACATCCCTCCCCTCCCCTGCAAACTCATACTCGTTGAAAGTTGACATTACAATTTGAACATTCAAATTACCTTTTGATCTGTCAGACGGAATCCTTCTTTTCTTGCAGCCAACTCAGCTGCCATCCAAGAAGCCAGTGTCTTCACAGGTCTGGAGCAGCGTAGAGAGGGACTCTGTTGCTTATTTTTACCAGATCAGATTTTTTCAGGCAGAAGTCGGGGGAGAGAGTGTGCACAGGAGAGAAATGCAAAATCAAGTTTTAGGATGCAGCTCTGGCACAACCAGCCTGTTTGGCCATCCTCAAAAACTCACTTCCACTTATTTAGCACAGAAAAATCAGCATTGTTTATGCTGTGAGGACCCCTTAAAGAAGAACGTCCCCGCCAGAAGGCCTCCCACCAGGAAGGAGAAGGGGGGATTATGCAGAGGTTTCTGACTATTAGATTCCATAAATGTCATCCCCACAGTTGGCACCTAAATGCCATTGAGTTCTCAGTAAACATGAGAGGGAACGGTTTTTGCTAAATAAGCCGCATCACCATCAGCATTGTAAATGTAGCACTTAACTGGCTATTTTAAAAGGGGGAGTAAGAAAAAAAAGAGGCAACACAACAGCATTCTTCCAACCAATCAAAATCAAATTATACCTGAGCAACATAATTGGAGCTTAATGAGTAGTTTTATGTTTTGCTAATCAAATCACCGTATTGATGCGGTTTATCAGCAGAAATACAATGTTAATTACTAAGGAATGATAAAAAATTAATGCAGCTCTAAACGCAGCATCCCACATTGCACACAGAAAGGTCCGCGTGGACGGTCGGGAGGCCGGTCGTTTTTCCTTTTAATGAGTCCTATAGCTGCCAAGCACGGGAGCTCCGGCTGGGCAATGTTTATTTGCCATTTTCAGTTAAACATGGTTCAAGGGCTGGATGTCATCAGTGGGTGCTAATGGGAAGCGTTGGGAAGTGAACAAACTCCATCTCTGGGCTTTCATGGAGGGGAATAACCCCGGAGGTTTAAAAAACATCACCAAATCCTTATTCGTCAGTATTCAGGGTGTTAGGGCCTCTGTCCGTTGCAAGCAAGAACAAACCTAAATCCAAAAAATGAATAAAATAGACACAGATTGGAAGAGTCAACTAGATTTACACTCTCCATCCAGAGACGATCTAAGAGGTCTCTCATTCCAAAGACTCAATAAATCAGGATGATTAAACGGGCAGCTTGGTGTGGCTCAGAGATTTTTTTAAGGAATGTGTTTAGGGTTTCACTAAGTTTCACTTACTTCACCAAGAGAGTAACCAGGCCCCCAATCACCCTGCTTCTTCTGGGGTAGGCAAAAACACCCTCCTTGATGCAGACATGTTCTACAGGAAATGAGGCTCCAGGAACCTCACAAGGGGGGATTTTTTCCTGTTCTCTGCCAAGCCCCCGAGGTCTGGGTTTCTCTTCCCAGGTTTGACGGGGGGAACGGCATTATCAAAGATGAGAAGAAAAGTTAAATGAATAAATAAAGCAAAATGAAGTTAATGGAAACTTCTCAGCCTTCCCCCACCCCCCACTCCCGCAAACACTGAGACATTCTCTCATTTTCTGCAAAATACTTTATGGTGTCAGAAACAATATACGACCCCGATGTCCGGATCTGCATAGGAGCCAAGCTCTTCCTCTCACACTCAGCATCACTCAGAGCCTGGGCAGGCCCTGCCCAGCCCTCCGAACACGAGGTTTCAGGGACAGCAGGGACCTCGGGGGTCACCCGGTTCAAGTCTCCACCACAGGAACCAGGCGTGGTCCTTGTAAGCACCTGTACCCTTACGCGTTCATTTAAATCTTCAGATAACCTCGTGAGTTGGGTATCTCGTCCCCAGTTTAGTGTTGAGGAAACTGAGGCTCCCAAAGTGAGGTGACCCACCTGAGGTTACACAGCTGGTGAGCAGCAGACTCAGAATTTCAACCAAAGCTGCCAGCTCCCGAGGAGAGAAAATGTTACCTTGATGCTGTCCCAGGATTGGGGGTGGAATCCATTAGCTTACAAAATAAAGCCCACACTCAGCCCCCACACGGAAGACCCTCCACCACTTGGCTGACCAGCCATTCCAGCCCTCCGTTCCTCTGCCCACCCTGGTATATCCCCTGCTCCCATCCACAAGTTTCCTCGACAGATATCAAACATGCCCTTTTTCTCCAGCCCCATGGCTCTGTTTGCACTGGTCCGTCTCCTTGGAACACCTTTTTCAGGGTCTCTATACCAAGCTCCATTCGTCCTTCCTGGACCAGATCATGCCACCTCCTCCAAGAAGCCTGCCTAGCTTCCCCTGGCCAAAAATCAGGTCTCACTTCTTCCATATTCTCCAAGCTGCCTAATCGTAATTCATTCATTTGTTGTATAATTAGCTGTTTAGTGATTGTTCCTCTTCTGTGATTGCACATTCCAGGAAGCCAGGGATCTAGCACAATGTCTGGCATGTAGTGGGCACTCAAAAAAGATGTAAAGAATGGGTGAATGAATGAATGAGTGAACGAATGAATGAAACACTCATTGAACCTCGCCCATGTGTCAAGCCCTGTGCCAAGCAAGTTACACACATGGTACATACTTCAGAGGGCTGTGGAGAATGAAATGAGATAAAGCAAGTAAAATGCAGAGCCTGAAGCGTGACACATGATAGATGCCTAATACTGTTTATCTCTTGTGTTTATCACCATCATTTTTATTACCATCATCATCATATTATCGCCATTTAATACTTACAACAATCCTTTTTTACCTCAAATTTTATCTCCACTATACAGATGAGGACATTGTGGCTCAGAGAGGTTAAGCATCTTTTCTAACTTCACACAGCTGGTGAGTGGTGGAGCTGGGGTCTGAGGAGGAATTCAAACCCAGATTTGTCTAACAACAGCAAAGCCATACCCTTTGCCATCACACTATTTCATTGCCCAGAGTTGCAGCGGGTGTGGAATCTCATTGCCGAGGTAGCTCTGAGGCACAGGACCATGCTGTCCCCCACCAGCTTTAGACAAAGTACTCAGTAAGCCACCTTTATGTCAGTACCCCTTGGGATGGAAAAGGGCCTTCTACAGGGACAATTTGGGACAGAGGTGGCTTCTGTAACCACAGAGTGTTTTGACCTTGCCCACTTGCCCTCATGCAGCTGAGCTCACAGGTGCCCATCATTACTGTGGACACCAATCCGGACACAGCGGCTTTGAGGATGATGAGGTCAGATAGGATGAAAGACCCAGAAGAGACGGTCGGGATGAGTGTCCGACCATTGAGAACCAAAGACAGCTAGCAAATGAGTCAAGGCTCCAGACCAGAACTCAGCCCCCTGCCTGCTAGTTCAGTGCATTTCCTACTACCCACATAAAGGAAATTTTCTCCAAATACATGGCTCCTTTTTTTTTGGCCACTAAAATGTAAGTTCCTTGGAGGCAGGGACAAGATCATGGTCTGGTCCAAAGTCAGCATTGTCTTACCATCTGTCCCTCTAGACTCTGCCCAGTGGAGCCCATCCAAACACATGAGGCCACCAGACATGGTAGAAGGAAGCTTAGCAGAGATGTGGCTATTGCCCAGTTCTCAGTATCATTCAGCCACTGAGAGTCTGAGCTGAAAACATTTCCAGAGATGAGCTTGTCCAGTTGCTCACTCTTACCTTGACCATGGACCCTCTTCTCTCAAGCAAAATTTGAGGAAGTACAATTTGGAAGCAGGGGCAAAAGCATCCAGACCCTGTCCAGCACCTCCACCTTCATCCCTGAGTAGGGTCTCCGAGTGGGCTCCAAGGGCACAGTTGGGAAACCCGTGATCGCATCTACCCCATCTGTGTTGCCCAGGGAATGTTAGCCACCAGGACAAGCCATGCCCACATTGAAAGTTTATTTGTCATGACACTACTGTCCAATGCAGTGGGGGCTCTGCTCCACAGAATCACTCAGAAACCCAGGATTATCCCATCATATGGCTCCACCAATTCCCCTCCATCCCTCCAGCACAGAGAGAGTGATTGTGGAGGGTTGCACAGGAGGTTTATACTGCTCCCACACACATTGCACGAGCAAGAGATCAATTCCACAGCTCCACCAAAGTGCATGGGAAGCTGGGAATTGTAATCTGGGTACCCAAGAAGAAAAGAAAATGGGGCTGGTGAACACGTAGCACTCTCTGCCACTCCATCATTGAGAACTTTGAGGTCCAGAGAGGTGAGGTGATCATCCCCAGGTCGCACAGCTTGCCAGCATCCAGGTCTACTGACTTCCCAGTCACGGCTCATCCACATGGTACAATCTACACCCGTAGGAGGCAATACGGTAAAACAAACAACAAAAAAATGTAAGCCTTTGCAGACAGACAAACATAAGTTCAAATCCCGACTCTACAACCTACCAGCTGAGCCAAGTTGGACAAATCCCTAGTTTTCTCTGAATCTCAGTTTCCTAATCTGGAAAATGGAGGTCATAAGACTGACTTCAATGGATCATTAGGATAATTCATTGCATATTAAACCCCTGCCCAGAGTGGACAAGTAGCAGAGGAAATAGAATTAACAGCAGCATTTATTGACCATTCCCTGTCCCACCCCACCTCCATTTCCCTGCTCTAATTTTTCTCCATAGCATTTATTACCTTCTAACTAAGTATATAATTTACTAAATTGATATCTTTATTGTTTATGTCTGTCTCTCTCCCTGGAATATAAGCCCCATGAAGAGAGAGATTTGAAGGTATCTTGTGAGTTGAATGTATGCCAAGAGCCTAGGATAGTGCTTGACACAAAGGAAGCATTCGGGAACATTTGATGAGTGAATGGGTCCCTCACTCACTCAGTCAATCAATCTCAGGGTGGCTCTTTATTACGGTCATGGTCATTCATCAGTCTCTCTATGACCTGCCCTCTTAGGGCATCCACCCACTGAGTGTCCCTCCCCTCTTTCCAGATGCCAGATAGAAGAAGTGTGATTTACAAGCAAACACTTTTTTCCATGAGGAATCTGCTAAAGATGACCCTGAGCTGGTCATTCACTTCCCAGTCACACCTCCATGGAGTGCTTGGAAGTGCTTTGGAATCACAGCCCATGGCATCAGAGCGCTCAACAGAAAAGCCATCGAAACCAGGGAGAGAGATGTAAAAGTGCTCTGGATTCTCCCTTCCTCTCTCCTTCCAGTCTTAAACCAATATAAGGCCTATAGTCCCAGGTCATCCTCCACTCACTCTTTCCCCATCCTTGGCTGAATAGAGAGGATGCTGAGCCCCAAGAGGAAGCAGAGCTGAGATGGGAAGAGCCTAAATCTCTGACTTACCGCATGAAAGGCTGCCCAGCGCACATGCCCTAGAACTTTCCTTGAGTCAGAAATAGACTTCTACTGTGTTGAGCCACGAAGATTTTGGAGATTATCTGTTGTAGCTACTATTGGGCCCTGAAATACTACAGTAGGAAGATAAATAATCTATAGTGACCACTTCGCTAAGACACCTCATGTATGTTATCTCATGCGGTCATCTGATCAACCCTGTAATGCGGGTTTTGTACTTTCATCTTATAGTTTAGAAAATTGGGGTACTGGGTGGTTAAATAGCCTGCCCTCCTATGACTAATAAATGGAGGCAGGATGGGAGGCAGGACTGTCTGACTCCAAAGCCAATGGGATCTCTAAAAAGAATGCAGTGTGTGCCAAGTAAGAGACAAAGAAAAGGTGCTTTGGGACATCAAAGTAAAAACAACTCACATTTGATCTGGAGGATCAGTAAATGCTCCAGGAGTAGGGAGCCTTTGAGATGGTCTTTGAAGGATGGACAGAATTGAAACTAATTAAAGCAAGTGATGCATTTCCATCAGAGGAAACACCCTGGGTGCATGGATGGAGTTTGAAAAGCATAGGACCCAGATGGAAGAGGGAGATGGAGCCCAGTTTCTCTAGCTCATGGGATGCAATAGGAGATAAAGAGGTGCAAGGCTAGTGGGTTTAAAAATCATAGCGGATCTTGGATGCCAAAAAATAATGACAAGTGAGCGAATTTGTACTTTCAAAATGAAAGGTCTTTGAGTAGAGTTATATAATCATAGCTGTACATCTGAAGCCTAATTTTGTACAATCTTATGTAAAAACACAAATACTGTCTTCTGCTGCTTATACTGGTGAAAATAATAACACCTAGTGTTCTTCCTTATAGGTGGAGAGATTCACCAGCAGTGATTTCAATAAGAACGAATGGAGCCCTTTTTTAAAGTACACTGAAGAATTTGTTTCATTCATTGATAGTTGTGTTGTCCCGGAATTTGTTGGTAGCAGAGCCTCACCTGCAACATGTGTGCGTGCACATGAGTCTGCATGTGTGGCATGGATAGAAACACAGGCACAGCCTGCAGAAGAAAGATACTTTTTCTCTAGCCAGCACTGCCACCAGCGCACACAGGATGGATGGTGGCAGCAAGGCCTCCGGCAATGCTGTGGAGCTCTTTTCCATGTCACGTGACCAGCAATCATCTCCTTTGCATTTCAAGTCCCTGTCATCTCTCCAGACATGGAGAAGGTTTCCTTTTCATAAACAGAAGACCTGTGAGCCCACCCATGACCACAAGAGCATCCCGCAATTTCAAGGTCTGAGAAGCAGCGAGACTAGGAACTGAGAGAAACACTGACGGAGAGTGTCGGACAGCTGCTGCTGGCTGAGTTCTGTCCAGTTCCATGGACACACGGATGGGGAGATGACCACCCACCATCCCCCACCTAAGGGAGTCAGGAGGAGGAGTAGGCAAACCTGTAGACAGTTACAATAAGGAGTGATCATGGCTGTGGCAGACCCTGCTTTGGGTCCTGCAGAGGCAATACGGGGGGTTATTAGCCCAGCATCTTCAAGACCCCTACAAAGTCCTTTGACCCAGTCTCTCCACCCTCCTCTCCTCTCCCAGCTCCTCCACTCAAGTCCAGCCACCAAACAGGGAGAAGGGGTTGGAGGTGGACTCATGAAGGCTTATGACCCAGCAAAAGAAGGACAAGCTTTGGACCCAGATGCCTGGGTTCAAATCCTGGTTTGGCTGCTCCAAAGCTCCCTAGACTTTGAACCGGTGATTTACTTTCTTCAAACACTAGAAAATGTAGGAGAAGTAAAGTGTGAGGGATCATTTTTAAGTACTGAGCACATAAAAGGAACTTGGTAAACAGCGGCTATTATCAGCCATGGTTCCTTTCCTTAGTGAAAATGTTGTGTTTTCATGGTGTTGCTGAGATATGTGGGACTTTGGGCAGGTGTTTCAGGAAGCCAGGAGCTTCTGGGCAGTGTGTGATCTGTCTTGAGAATCTGGACCCAAGACTAAGCAACAGGATCATTTCAAATTCAGAATTGGCAACTAATACATCAGCATTTCCTCCCCGCATTGTACCAGCTGCAAATCTGATAAGAAACTTTCTATGTCTTCATCTGAGTTGTCAAGAAAATGATCAACAGGACAGAAAAATTGAGACAGAGCCCTGAGCAAAAGCAGAAAACCCCTGGTGCGGTGACATCAGTCTAATCACTGATTCTCTCCAGGTATAATTGTTAACAACCCCTAACACTCACTGGAATTTTGCCCCCATATCCTCATCTTGTCTGCCAGGATATTCTGAGAGATTTGTTCAGTTCCTTGAGGACTCCCACATCGGACGTGACTGTGACATTCCCCAGTGAACCAGGCCATGGAGGCCCAATAGTAAAAGATGAGGTTTTGCACACCAGGGGCCCATGCAGTGTTATAGTTACAGACCACACACTTGGAACCAGCTTGATGGTGACTTAAATCTTGAGTCCACCATTTACCACATGGTACAAGCTTAGGAACGTTCCAGAAGTTTTCTGAGCCCCCAGTTTCTTCTTCAAAGAAATGGAAACAAGCCCAACTCATGGGCTTGAGAGGTGATTAAACAAACTAGAGTATGGCTCTCAGGTAACCCCAGGCCTCGCCCTTGTCAAACAGGAGACCCCTTTGTTTCATGCCTGAGAGTCTCTGGCCAAGAACTTGTAAGGCAGGTACCGCCTTCACCCTTCTAAACCAACTACACTGGCTTGTCTGCTCCAGCGCATCTAGGAAGGCAAGCACAATGGCACTTATCCTAAAGACTTCTCAACATTTCGCTTACTAAATCGCCTCCACTTTTTGGCAAGACATTCCAGCTTCTTGCCTACTCTCTTTAGGATGACATTTGCCAAAGGACATCAGGATATTACCCATTAGTACAGCCGAGACCCGGGATGATTCTGGCCAAGGCCAGAGTCCCCACTTTCTCTCTAGGGGTTCCTTTCTGAATGAACAAAGGGGTATCAGGGCTTCATTTGAATATTCCAACCATTAATCCTGGGCTCAAGCTGCAGGGCTGTTCCAGCCCTTTGGGTGTTTTGAATACATTTTAAGGATCATTGCAAATTTGATTGCCATCAATAAAATTGCAAACAATATAATTATATTTGTTTGCTTCTGTCTAAATAGATGTCCACATGTGAAATGTGAGGATATTAATATAAGCAAACACACATGTATATACATATTCGTGCTTTGGGGTGTATAGAGATTCCTACCCACACAGCACACCAATGCACTTATATAACTTGCAAAATAATCTACTTCTTCTTCTATGCTATACCGGAAAAAAAAAAATCAAATCTAAGCACGGAGGAACTGAAAAAACTACATGTATCATTCACCTGATTTCAATTGTGCTTCCCTTTGAACCTCAGCCAAATCATTTTGTACATTAAAAATTGGTCAGGGATGATAAGATTCCATTTTCATGGTTGGTAATGCAGAACCAGGGAAAGAATACAATTACAGACCCCTGAGTAAACTCTGCGAATGTCAACTTGATGTAAATGATCAAGTGTCGACAAAGGGGCCAGGGGAGGGAGGGCTCAGAGAGGAAAAGAGAGCGAACTCCGACAGAGAGTAAGAGACAGACAGACAGAAAGAGCAAGAGATAAGGGTAGCATCATTGTCAGACCTTCACGGAGCTCCTGGAGCCCAGGGATTGTTTCAGCTTCACTCTTGGGCCAGTCTTGAGTGTGCCAAGGTTTATCAGCTAAATGCACTTTTTCATTCCCCAAACGTATACTAAGCACCCACTTGGGACAGTAAATGCCAAGCAATAGGAGTCAAATAGAATTGACCTCAGGCAGCTCAGATCAGTCCTGTAGGATTTCCTGCTGGGATGGAAATAGGAGAAGTCCAAACAGAGACACTCCCCAGGTACCCGAGGTTTTCCTGCAGGTAGACACACAGACAAAAGTCTTTCTGAGAGAGAAAAATCACAGTCAGCCCACCGACCCTTCCTACAGCCATGTGGGTCAAGGGAAAGACAGTGTAAAGTACACAGGAAGGGATAAGAGAGCCACAATCTGCCGTGAGGCTGCCCCTAGTGAGACATCATAGCACGTGGGAGATAAAGGGTCTCAAGATTGCATCACCCAAGAAACTCTGGAAAGAATGGAGACTGTTTGTCTTGAGAAGTGAAGTCTGGTATATAAAGTCTATTATCAAAAACTTGAAGGACTGCTAATTGGGAGAGGGTAAAGTAACCTCCTAGAGTGTTTTGAATGTCAGACTCAGGACCAATGGATAGAAATGGCCAGAACAGATGTCTGTGCAGAGGGACGCCCCAACATGAAACTGAGCTGCTTTGTAAGGTAGGGAGTTCCCTGTCATTCTAAGTATGACAGAAGGCTGGACAAACACTTGTTTAGAACATTGTAGTGAGCATTTCTGCATTGGAAGAGGAGGGGTATTGACAGGATGATGAGAGAGGCATACAAGGGGAGACAACTTGTTAGAATCTGGGTCAGTATTAGGTTTAGAGAAAAAGAGAGAGAGTCTGAAGTCATAACCTGCCTCCCATGTCTCTTACATTTGTTATCCAGGTTGCAATCTCTCCCATCATATACATCTGTTAAACGGGGCCACACAATGAAACCCTCATGTCTTTTGTCTTAGACTGCTTCTGCATCATGTTCCCCTAGTTGGCAAGCACATTCATTCTCTGATTCAACAAGAACTGGGTACCTAAATGGCAAGCATTTCCTCTAGGCTCTAAAGATACAAAGGTGCACAAAACACTGGCAATCCCTGGTGGGTGCCTGATCTGTTGCTACTGGACATAGGGATGGTCGTGCATGAACCCAAGTGTTAGCCATGAGGTCAAGATGGCAGGCATACTCCCCTCCACCTGGAAACTTCATCAGCACTCCTGAGGGATATTATATGGCACATGATACCTAGAGCACAGCCAAAGACAAGCTTCACTAAATGGAAGGCAGAAGTCACACCTCCAGGGCTTCCCTCCACCTCTCTTGTTAGGGGATGCTGTTTGTTCCAGTGAAGGGAAGAAGGGTGGCAGAATGAAGTAGCCAGGGACCGAAATGGCAGTAGGTCAATAAGGTCTAACCCCATGAAAGGCATTGCCCACATGTGTGTTTTGAGCCAGGCTTGGGAAGTCACACTGCTACTCCTATGTGCTAGACCATCAATTCCACGTTCTGAGCTTGCAGATGCCATATAGGTTTCTGTCTTCTCTCTGTCACCACAGGAAGTTGGGGAGTTGGAGGTGGCTTTCTACTGTAGATTCTATGACTCTGGCTGTACTTTGTATTTCTCTTTTCCTGATTCTGGAAACTTTTTCTCCTTTGACTCCAGAAATGCAAAGAGTATCCAACAGGCCATTTCCCAATTGTGTCTCCCGGAATGGCTCATCAAGACAAATTGAATTACCTTGTGGTTACATGTAGGGACACCCTGGTCATCTCCCACCAACAGTAGATTCAGAAGAGTTTTCTTGTGCTTCTACCTTTCCATGAACTCTGTAGCTTGATTGGAAGGAATGTTTGCTCAGCCAGGGGCCCAGTATATGAAGAGTTGGGGGGCGAGAAGGAGGCTGGAAAAAGAAGCGCCCAGACTAAGATATCAGGGAACCTTCAGGATCGAGTTTGGAGAATACGTGTGTTGAAAAAAGTCACTTTTGAGGTCTCCCTCCTTACTAAAGGGACCGCAAATCACATCCACCACCTCATTATTTTTCTATCTCCCTAAGGTCTCTTGTAATACTTGGGTAGTTGACTTGCTAGATAAGTGTTTGCTGAACGAATTGAAATATGATTCTATGTCTTTCCCACTGTTGCTTCAGGACCACCTCAGTGCTGACTTGGGAGGTGAGGGCAATCTGAAAAATAGAGACTTCCAAACCCACGCTCCCCATAGCCAGTTGTCCTCATCCACAGAGGAGGCCCGAGTAGCTCTATGAAATTCAAGCTCAATGAGGCATGGCTGGGAGCTAGACATGCAAACAATGCACAGAGTGGTGAAGACAGGAGAAAAGCTGACCAGGGATGGGACCCATTTGGGGTTGAATAGTGTGTCCTTGAAGGGACCCAAAAGAACAAACATTTTCTGGGAGAAGGAACACACATCCTCTTACCATCCCATCATCATTCAAATGCTGAGAGCAAGACTGATTTTTCCAATTTATTTTAGAATTATCAACTGAACTGATTAAAGCAGCCATCAACTTCTGTTGTTCTTTATATGTCGTCCTCATTTCACATTTCCAATGTTTTCTCGCATGCAGGCTGCATAAATTATTGAAACATTATTTTATTTATTCATCCCCCTGTGACAGAAATAGGTTTTTCTGAAAGCAGATCTTTCCCTAATCAGTTTTGTTTTTCTTGGTTTTGCTTTCAAATAGCTCCATGAATTTTAGGCTGACAGATGTGTAGCACTGGTTTGCATCTTTAGGCTGAACCAAGCCACGGTGGGAAGATAAAGAAAGTGGCTCTGGATTCTAGAGTCCCTGGAAATATATTATTGGTTCCTGGGAAATGAGACTTCCAAATTTGACCATATAGCCTACAAGAGGGAGATGGTATCATGAAATGATAATGCTGTGAATGGTGGCCTTGACTGCATCAGGGTTTAATCCCTGGGTTAAGGACCTCCACTGAGAAGGCCCACTTTGACAGCAAGGCATATTTAAAGTTTGGGGTCTGCTGCATCTTCTTAAGAACATGCCTTTGATTTGGAGTATTTGGGAGATGTGGAGCCACATGCTTTGCCAAGAGAGGAAACAAGTTGGTGTAAAACCCAGATGTGCCAAAGAACATCTGTAAGGTTCTCTGTGGTTTGCAAGATAAAGGGCCCTATTGGTAGATTGTGTTTTTTTCACCCACTTTCCCTTAGGAGGATGATTTAAAGCCATTCATTGCCATCAGTCTTCCCACCTCCAGTGGCAGAATTGGCCATATGACTTGCTTTGGCCAATGGAATGTGAGCGAAGTGACAGGGGCTCTGAGAAGAAAGATCCACAGTACCACTAAGGAGTAAAACAGGAAGACCTGACCTAGCCCAAGCGTCAGGGTAGGCACCATTGAGGCCAAGATCTGCAGGCATCAGATCTAACAAAGAGAAAAAGAAATAGGATACCACTGCTTGTGCAAAGGCCCTGTGGTGGAAGGGAGCATGATGTTTTCAAAGATTTAAGAAAGGCCAATGGCTAGTGTTCAGACAACAGAGAAACAGCAGTGTAAGTAGAGGCTGAACACCTGACTGGTGCCAGAACTTCAAAGCCTTGGAGGACATCTTAAGGATTTGGGTCTTGCTTTTAGAGTAATAGAGATGCATAGAAGTATTTGTTTCTGGGCTCTTCCATTAACAGTTGGGTACATGATTTCTCCAAGTTTCCTTCCTTGTTTGTAAAAGAATAGTGCATGACAACGTGACTTCTCCCATTTTCAGGTTCCCTTTTTTCTGGCTCTGTTTCATGATTTTAGACCTGGGCAGAGAACAGTCCTGTAGTGAGATGCAAGTATCCCAACCCATAGAATCTCATATTTGATAGGATTCACCTGAAATGTGAGTGATATTCACATTCCCCCAACTCCCAGCCGTATTTCCAACCTCAGTCAATAACAAAATAAAAAATCAATTTGATTAATCTTCTTCAAACAAAAAGAGAACGCAGAAATCTCTTACTAAGAAGAAAATAGGCCTGTTTATAATCAAATGGAGAAAACCGTGCCCATAATGTGCTTTGCGTCTTAAAACTAATTTCTTGAAAATTTTTAATTTGGAGCACACAAAATAATGATTTTTAAAAATATGCAATTGCACGACTAATTCCATATTAATGAAACTCAACATCTGTGGCTTTTCACATCCAATAGAGTTAAAAATATTACCAAATTAAAGCAAGGGATTAATTTGTTTTGACTTATTAATATTGTTAGCCATTAAAGTTTATTTTTTCCCATTTCTGTTTTTTGGTTTTTTGTTTTTTGTTTTTTTTTTTTGTTTTTTTTGTGTGGTCATTAAATAGTTCTGTACTGGCCTGCAACGATTTTAGAATTACAGTAATCACCTTAAGCATCTTGCCATTCATGCAAGGTATCATTATTCATAAATATGCACTCTGCTCATTTTTAGCTGAACAAAGTCAATAGTCATAAAACATCATCATCATTTTTTCATTCAACTCAATTCCCAGCAACTCCATCTCTGAATTTTCCTTTACTTAGAATATCTGATGTCAAATGAAATTGGAGCAATTGCCAACACAAACATACATCCCTCTCCATTACACACGTGTGGCTTCTCTTCTCTGAATTTGCTACACAACATTCGAGGCCTTTTCTGAATCTTCCTCCCCAACCATTCACGCTTTCTGTCACCTCCACCGCAATTGATTGATGCTCAGACACACCCATTGGTTTTACTATCAACTAAACCATAGTGCTTTTAGCATCTCTTATGCATAAACCTCAGGGCTTAGCCCTACATGGGGCATGTAAGAGAACACACCTCATCGTGTCCTCCTGGGGTTCACAGTCCAAGACAGGACATGATCACAACACACGTGATTCTGAATTGAAGCAGAGGGAAGTTTTTAGCCCCAAAACTTTGCAGCCAGAAGTAAGGGTTAGGTGCTTGTCATCATGCTACCCTTTGTCTCTCTGGTCCTCAGTTTCCCCAGCTGTAAAACTGAGATAGCAATAGTCTCTACCTTACAGGGTTATTCAGCCAGATGAGACTAAGCACTGGGTTGTTGACTGACAAATGAGAGTATGCATTTATAGTATTAAGTCCAATGTTTGGCACCTAGTAAGCACTGTGTAAGTATTTTTGGGATGAATAAATAAATGTGTTCAAGTAAATCCTGTCTGGAAGGAGCTTGTAAAGGACCTTGCAGGACATTTGGTTCTATCCAAAACATCCATAAGGCTTTTGATCCATACCAAAATGTCCTTGAAATTTGGTCCTGTCCAAATGTCCATAAGACATTTGGTCCACGCCAAAAGGTCCTTGATATTTTGGTCCTGTCTAAAACTGTTTGGCGTGGACCAAATATGCTTATGGACATTTTGGACAGGACAAAATATGACCAAATATCAAGGGCCTTTGGGCACGGGCAAAGTGTCTTATGGATGTTTTGGACAGGACCAATGGTTCTGCAAATATCAAGGACTTTTTAGCATGGACCAAAGGTTTTATAGACCATGTGTCTTATGGACCAAAAGTTTGATGGGCGTTTTAGACAGGACCAAATATCAAGGACCTCTGGACATGGATCAAATGTCTTATGGACATTTTGGACAGGACCAATGTCTGCTAACCATAAAGGATATCTCGGGCTCCCTTATCAAGGAAACTCACTCTCTCTAGATGATGCTGAAATGGTCGGTAATTTTATCAAATTCTTATGCCTAGGCTGGGGGTGGGAGAGTCATGAGAAAGGGCAGAAATAAGTCTCAGACACACTGTCATTGACTAAAACAGTCTGCATATTATCACTCTCTCTAATGACTTCTGTAATGATATTAAAACATGAGATAATGCATATGAATGTTCTTTATAAACTATACAGTGCTTTCCAAGGCTTAGTTGAGACGGGTTACATCATCTAAGCAGATAGATAAAACTTCTATTGCCTCTTGTACCTTATAATTTTTGATTCAAAAAAACCAATTTTTTTATGGACTCAAATTTCCCTCCTGATTGCCACAACACGTCTTGGCAAAAGATAGTACTGAGTTCTTCATCTAAAGTTTGCTTAAAATTTACTTAGTTTGCTTTACTTTAAAAAAAAAAATCAAACCAGTTTTGTGGAAAATTCAGTACTCAGATCTGTAGGGAATTTATAATTGGCATTTCTATAACCCAGCTGTCCGGCTGTTGAATGAAACCCTCGAATAAATAAATAAACTAACAAATGAAAAAGCAAACACTCAAGTTCTGTGGTATTTACAAAAAGAAAAGACAGTACAGAATAGAAATAAACTCTCTCATGAATGAGTTTACTTAAGATGGCTTGATTGAAAGCCTCCTAGTGTTTTAAGGATTAAAAGTGACTTTTACCAACTCAAAACTATAGCAAATTGGGAAAGGGACAAGATCTTCCCAGTACCATTATTTTTTAAAAGTCCATTTTTTTCTGCCATGATTTAGGAAATATTCTGTGACTCAAAATTTTCTGGGTTTCTTTTTTTTTTTTTTTTTAATTTGTCTGAACGTTCTAAAATGGGCTGCCTTGGGCTCAGAGTGAAAAGGCCATTTAATAAGAACAATTAACAAGAAACAAAAGTGGGGCTCAATTTGCCATTTTATTCTGCATCACTGGAAAAAAGAGAAAAGAAGGGTTGTGAAGGTTTGTGGAAGAAACTGCTAATAAATATTCAAAGTCTGTTTTTCTTTTCCTCCTCACTAACAAGACCCCTATATTTTGGCAGGTAGGCAATTTGCCGACTTAAAAAAAAAGCACATTTCCCATTTTCCCTTGCAATATTGTGGCCCATGATATGTAGGTAGAAAATGTTGAGTGAGGTTTTCTGGAAACTTCCTTAAAAGGAGCTGACTCAGCTGAGAGAATATCCTTTAAGCTTTGCCCCATGTGACATGGACCTCATAGCTGGAGATGCAGCAGCTATTTTGGCACCATGAGGAAAAGACCAAAAAAATTGTAAACATAATGACCCTGACTTCCTTAAGCTGCTGAGCCCATGTTAGCAGCTTCCTCCTTCTAAAATTTCTTCTTAAATGAAAAAACGAAAACTTATTCATTTAAACCACAATTGTCTGTGGTTTGGAATTACTAATTGACACAGGTCCTTAGCTTGCCTTTTAAATCAGAGACTATGGATTTCCAAATAAGATTAATCCAGAAAATCACAAAGCAAAGATCAATAAGTATCTAACTGTGGATTTTTAATGTGTGCTTCTTCTTAGTCTCAGATTCACTTAATTTCAGCCAAACACTCTGAAAGGGAGCTTAGAGTATATAAAAATTTTGTGTGAAACATGAACTTTGGCTATGAAATATTTACATATATGCAAAGTTAGAGATAGTAAAACAGTCATCTTCAGACCCACCAAACAGTTTAAGAAACAAAACATTACCAATACAGCTGAAGCCTCCTGTGTGCATCTTCTCATCAAATCCTCTTTTCCTCTTACCCCAAAGAAACCACTTTTCTAAATTGAATGTTCATTCCTTTATACTTTATACTCTCCAAGCAACATATAATATCTCAGATGATTACAAAAAAAAAAAATAGAGGATCTGGACCCAGCTTCCTAGGTTCAAATCCCACCTCTGATATTTATCAGCTGGGTAACCTTGAGCAAGTTACTTAACCCTCTGTGCCTCAGTTTTCACACTGGAAAATGGGGATATAATATAGTACTTACGTCATAGATATATGATGAGGATTAAATGATCTACTAAATGTAAAATCTGCTATCTACAAGGGCTATATAAGTATTAATTATTATTTTAATGAGAACACATACAACTATGATTTTTATGCATATTTTATTTAGGTTCCCACAGGATTTTAAATTATAAACCATGATCTAATACAAGGATTACTGCATTTATAATGAGCTATATGCAATCTATAATTTCAATATTTGATATCTCATATGATAAAAAAATACAATTTTTTTCACAAGTAAATTTAGTTCACCTACTATTCCAGTGTTATATCATTGAGTAACATCAGCATCCACTCAGGTGCACAAGCCAGAAATCCAGGTGCCATCCATGTTCGTTCAATTCTTCCTCTGAAACGTCTCCATCCTCATGTCCATCCTTGCTGCCACTCCCCAATCTCAGCCGCTCATCATCTCTTGCCTGGACCAAGCAATAGCCTTGCTTTCAAACTGTCTCCCATACCAGTTCCCAGTTAATTCTCCCCAAAGCAGTCAGAGTGCTCCTTCATGGGGAAGAAACTAACCAATCAGATTATGCTCCTGGTTACAGACTTCCAGTAGTTCCATATTGTCCAGCAGGGCTTTTGAGACTCCACCCCTGTTCAGTCTCATCCCTCATGACCTGGACCCTCCATTTCACTCCAGCCATAACAAACTCTATGGCAGTTCTTCCAGGGTTCCTTCTCTCCCTCCCTGGGCCACTTCTCCTTTCCTCCCTGCCACCCTTTACCCCATTTCCTGACTAACTCTTCCCCACTTTGAAGGTTTCAACTTCCACATGACCCCTTCCCAAAGACCTCACTTACCCCCAAGCCCATGGAGTGCCATGCTGTGAGCGCCCAAAGCAACTGGCACTTCCCCATTCTAGCCACTCCTGTGTTCCCCCTGTGATCACTTCCTGATCACCTGACTCCCTTTCTAGACCCTGTCTCTGAGGACAGGATGGAACCTATGCTATTCCCACTGCATGTCCTGCATCATGAGTGGATGAGTGATTGAAATACACATGTTCCTTCCTCATTTATGCTGATTTTCCCTTTTTTTTTTTTTTTTTTTTTTTGCGGTACACGGGCCTCTCACTGTTGTGGCCTCTCCTCACTGGTGTGGCCTCTTGCAGAGCACAGGCTCCGGACGCACAGGCTCAGCGGCCATGGCTCATGGGCCCAGCCATTCTGCGGCATGTGGGATCTTCCCGGACCGGGGCACGAACCCATGTCCCCTACATCGGCAGGCGGACTCTCAACCACTGCGCCACCAGGGAAGCCCTGATTTTCCCTTTTGTTATTGCCCCTCAGAGTCTATCTTTCTTCTGCTTCCTTAACCTAATACATTCATTCTCCCAGAGAGTGATAAGAACAAACATTTCAAAGGTAAATGAGCTCCATTGTTCATGAGAGGAGTGAAAATTAGAACTCAGAGTGTTAATGAAACTCTAAGTATACCTTCCAAGAGGAAGGAAATTCAATCATATCCAAAAGATATTTTTGACTTCAAAATTCCCCCTCTTGAACAATATCCTGCAAAAATATTAGAATATACATTCCTAGGAACATTTATAAGATCATACGTGTTAGCATTATCTATAATAGGGAATCTAAGGACCTCCCTAAATATCTTTTAATGTAGAAATAATTAAATGAACTGAGTCATATTTGTGCTATGAAATATTATGCAGTAGTTATAAAGAATAAGACAGATATATGGAGCTTGTTATAGAAAGACTCCATGCACATATTATTAAGTGAGAATATTTGGAAAGTGTTGTTATAATTTAAATTATTACAATTATTACAATTGTAAATTGTTATAATTTATGTAAAGAACAATGTAAATATCAGCCTGAAAATGAATACAGACAGGTCTAAAAGAGACTTTATTGTCAGTGATTGCCTCTGAGCCAGTATGAGCTTGCAGAACTATAAGAAGTAAACAAAGATTTTATTTTTTAAATATATTTTTGTATTGTTTAAACCTTTCACTGGCATATACATGGATATTACCTGATATTTTACCAAAATATAATAAATTTTAATTTAAAAAAGATAATAAAACATGCAGAAGTCATGGAACTCTAAAGCTACATGAATGGTCATCAATTCAAAGAATGAAAGGGAGTGAAAGTGACCAAGGTAAATATTTCCTTTTTCATTTTCTTTCTTACTTCAAAGACACCAATATAAACAGTCTTATGATGTAAGAAGGATTGTTTTTATCATTCTCATTTAATACCTGAGGAAAAATATAAAACAAGCTCAAAGAAGATAAATGACCACACATGACCCCTTAACTGGTTAGCTGTAAGGCAATGCCTTCACTCAGCAAAGATTTATTGAGCCCTTAGCACATTACTTGAATTCTCTGAGATTCAGTTTCCCCATCATTAAGATGGAAAAACTATTCTCTATGCTGCTTTCAGGGGTGAGAGAGAATGCTACTCACTTGAAGCTTCCAATTCACTAATTCTCTTTCCAACTGTCTCTAATCTCTTCTTTTCTCCATTCAATCTTTTTTCAAATAACTGTCTTTTATTTCCAATATTTCCTGTAGGTTATTCCTCATATTTAACAACATTTTCTTCACTTTAAGGATGATATTATGACCTTACTCTAGTTGAAAATTTTCAAATTCTTTCAGATTTATCTACAGCAGTATAGGTAACATAGCATAGCAGTTAAGAATAAGGAATTCAGGGCCAGACTGTTTATATCAACTCCAGCTCTGCCACTTATAGTTATGCAATCTTGTGTTAACCTGACTGTACCTCTATTTACCTTCTGTTTAATAATGATTATGACTACAATGCAAACTGCATAGAGTTTTTATGGAGATTAAATGAGTTGATACATGCAAATCATTTGAAGCAGTGCCTAGCACATGCTCAGCCTTCAATATGATAGCTATTATTATTATTTCTATTTCCTATTATTATTATTTCTATTTCCTCAGATTGAATTGTCCCATGTGAGGGGTATACTGACTGTCTTTTTATTGCATTGAATTTTTTCATGTGCTTTTAAATTTTTGTTTAAGAGCTCAACTTGCATGGAATTTTTTTCCATGAGGCTCTCTCTGTCAATTGGTTTCACTGGGTCTGTTTCAGCCCAGACTTCCAATTGCCCAACCTTAAAACAGGTCTCACATTGGGGGTATAGGGTTCTTCAAATTCTAGATGCCATTGCTATACCTCAGCAACATGCAGTCCTGTGGAAATGAATTTTAGGCTCAATTCTTCTGATTCCACATCCTAACGTCCTGTCTCTTATCCACACGCCCTCTCTCACAAGTATCTCAAGGATGCAAACCAGCACCAGCTTGCAGGGGATTGAGGAAAGTAATGAATGGAAAGTAACAAGTAAAATGGTCACCAGTTCAGGAAACTCAGCCACCAAAATAAATAAATAAACAAACTGATATGGGCTAAAAACAAAACTGGAAAACAAGGTCAACAGAGAACTTTTCTCAGACTAGGGAGATCTGCACATGATTAAAGGTTAAATAAAAGAAGATGGAATGGTCCTTAAAGGCCTGATTTTTGTCTTAATCATTTCTATATTCCTAACATCCAACAATAAGTTGGATGCACCCAATAGGTGATTGTTGAATAATCACTAAATGAATGAAGAAGGAAAGAAAGAAAAAGAAAGAAAGAAAGAAAGAAAGAAAGGAAGGAAGGAAGGAAGGAAGAAAGAAAGAAAGAGAGAGGAAGAGAGAAAGAGAGAAAGAAGGAAGGAAAGAAGGAAAGGGAAGGGGAGGGAGGGACGGAGGGAGGAAAGGAGGGAAGAAGAGAAAAAAAGGAAAAGAAAAGAAAGGAAAGTGATAAGGAAAGAAGAAAGAAAATAAGTTGGCAAGAGGAAATTCAAGGTCACCAAAGAGCCTGTAAAAGAATGGCTTCCCTAAGAGTCGGTATAAAATCATGATTAAGATTTGGGGCTTTGGTGATATAGTCCTGGCTCCACTACTTACTAGCCTATGGGGCTCAAGCAAGTTTCTTACAAGTCTGGACCTCAGTTCCCTCATCGGAGAGAAACTGAGATTGTAGAGAGGACAAATTAGACAATACGTAAATTCCTTCCTTCATTCAATAACAGTCTGTTGGATGCATAGATGGCTACAAAGATGAGCAAGAGAAAAAACATGTGTTCTTCTCTTCAGAATATATTTCCTTAATGCAGAACTTTTGATACAATCTCAATACATGGGAAATTGAACAACGAAACGAACCCATCCACATCAGGATATTAACAAAATGTAAAATCTGGGCAACTATAAGCAAAATCGTACTTTTCTGAGGGTGCTGTTATTTTAAATTTCATGATTGGTTGGTAGATTTAAGGTCAAATTGGACCTATATGCAAATACCAAGTTTCCTGCAAGGATTAAAGTTGAAGGGAACAAAATGAAAGCCAGACATTGTCTTCTCCTCTAGAAAGGGAGGGGATATAAAGTCTGTTTAGAGGACAAGACAAATTGTAGCCAATGCTGATAATCCCCTAACACCATCTGGGGTCAGATGGCTTACACCTTCCAAATGAAACTAAAACTACTCTTATTTGGAGCCAAGAAGTGAGACCACTGGCTCCGTGATCTGATTTGGTATTGATAGAATTATAAGGACGAGGTGGGAGGAGGCTTTATCGTGAACATGCAGTCATTCACCTAAGTGTAAAATCAATCAGTTTCAATGACTGTGGTGTTGAGGCTGAGGACCAGATCATGTGGCTTTAATCCAACTAATGATACAAGAGAGCTCAGTGTACCCAAAAGAACAGCATCTTTGAAGCCAAAAAACCTAGTGTGAAGATCACCTCTGCTGTTAATTTGCTGTGTTGGCTTGGAAGACCATTTAATTTCTCTATTCCTTAATTTCCTTATTTGAAACAAATATGCAGTGATCCACGTCATGACTTACCCATAAGAATTAAGGAAACTAACAACAAGAATATTGCTGTGTGAGATTTTCAGCAACCTACCGAGGCAAAAGCTTAGCTTTTGTCAAGGCTGCAGTCGTCCTTAATGTTTTGTGAACATTCATTTTCTTGTCCCTAGACTCTTGGAAGCTAGGGCAGAGGGCAGGAGGAGGGGTTCAACGTTAACTAATGTGTCCCCAAGCAGAATGTGCTATGGAAAGACCTGCTGGAAATCCTCACAAGTCATTTCAGGGTGCAGGTCGGGATAGGAGAAGTTAAGGGCTTGGAGATAGACCAGGGGAGGATTTGAGGGTCACTGTTGAATCATGACCTACTGTTGAAGCCAGGGAATTGGGACCAAGAGACGGAGTTGATGTGGAATTGCCATCCTCAGCCTCATAACTGTAATTGGAATTTGAGGACAGCTGTAGGCCTGCCAGTCAGGCTGGCTGTATGGGTGGGACGATCACCTTGGTCGTAGAATCTCAGAGTCGGAGGGAACCACAATTGCCAAAAGGTGAAGCCCAGCCACTCACTGGATGTATCAACTCCTCCAGGTCCTGGTGGAGTTTGCCAACTGGATTGTGTCCGATCTGGAGGTGACGCCCACCCTCAGAGTGCAATGACCCTACCTTGTTGGGTCACCAGCTTTCTGAACGAGGAAGTGGCCCCAAACACATTGTTTGTGTAATTGCTTATTGAAAGATCACAGCCCTGGTCATTAATTCAGTATTTCACCAAAAGCAGAGGACGTGTCTTTCTGGGGATGGAGGATGAGATGATTTAGGTGGTTTATATAGTACAGCATAAAAACATTAACTCACATGCTGATTACCTGTTATCCTGACACATCCCGCAGAAAGACTCTGGTAAGTGCTAGTGTGACTTTAACACCTTTGTGATGTTTGTAAATCTCTCTATTTAACAAAGGGCCTACTCTAAGCCCAACTCCTACAGTAGGTAAAAATATGTAATGTTGTATTTTCATTGTACATTTTACAGTTACCTTTAATTTATGGCATGGAATCATTCTGATTTTTCCATTTAGGATAGTATAATAAAAGTTCCTTTTTAAGTAAATACATTTAAGTGTAAAATTAAAGAAAAAATTCACTTTGTAAAACTAAATACTTGAAGAAATAAAAGTACAGATGACACCTCACTATGGCAAAGAATGGTGATAACTTTGGTACAGAGATGATGACAGTCTAGAGAATGGATTAAACAAACAGAGCCCCATGAGGGTAAGGCAGATGGGCAAGAGAGAAGGGAACTAGCACTTACGGAATGCCTGCTACGCACCTAGGCATTGAGTGAGGCATTTTTAATACCTTGTTTTGGTCAATCGATTACACCTAGTGAATTTACATAGCAGAGATTTAAAAGTGCAGATTCTGAAAACACTCTCTAGCTGTGGGACTTTGGGTAAGTGACCAAACCTCTCTGGGTCTTAATTTAGAGTTACCAGATTTAGCAAGTTAAAAATACTAGATGCCCAGCTCTATTTAAACTTCAGATAAACAATGGGAAAAAAATTTTAGTCTAAGTATGTCCCATTCAATATTTCGGTCATACTTAGACTTTGAAAAGTGTTATTGATCTGAGATTTGGGTTTAACTGGGTGTCCTGTATTCCACAGCTTCCTCCTCTGTAATATGGGGATAATAGCACTTCCACAGTAAGTTAATTTAGTATTTAGAACAGTGCCTGGAACATAGTTAACGCTTGATAACTGTTTTATTACTATCTTTTGAATACACTCATGAGGTGGCCATTACAATTCTTTCCCTGAGACACCTCCGTGGAACCCCAGGGCTCTGTGGCACACAGTATGGGAAACGACTCACCTCAACTCAACTTCTATTTTGAGCAAAACCAGGAAGTTCCCTGAGGGCAGGGGCCAGGCCTGTCCTCCGCACCCACAAAGGCATGGGATCTACACACAATTCAAGCTCAGTTAATATTTATTGAGTAAACACTAAGAGACCATCTTGTATATAAAAAAACAGACTGAAATAGGTGAAGACTGTGTAGCTCGTGGCCGGCCTGATGCTTGAATTTGCCAATAACTATGTATTGAGGATGGTGTTCAGATCTTAATGAGCTCATAGTCTGGCTAAAAAGGTAAATACTGCAAACTTCCAGAAAACAAGGGAGGACAGCATATAAGAGTTCCCCGATTTATGTTGTCCTTCCGGAGCCTCCAAGAATGGGGCTGTCTGTACATGGCTAATCCTGACCCCATTCTGTGAGGCCCTGTCCTAACACTGCCTGTCCCCACTGTCTTATTGAATTCTCTGGATTGACTTTCGCAACGAATTTATGTAAGTCTTTAACTCATAACCAGAAAATTTTAGCACCTACTGTGAAATCAGCCCTGCACAAGGCATGGGGTCCTTCAGAAAAGTATAAGCCATTATGTGACCTCAAGGGCTGCATGGTTTGGTTAAAAAGAAAAGTATATAAACTGCCAGGAAACAAGAGATGAAGCATATCGTTGGATGAGAAGGGAAACGTTGGCGTGTGCTATGTGGGCCCTGGGGAGGAAAATAGGGCCAGTGGGGAGGAGTTATAAGGAGGCATATTTGAAAGTGATTTTTAACAAGCAGAACAGAGAGGATAGCACAGGAAAGCAGTAAGTCCCCCATCACTGGAGGTATGCAAGGGAAGTCTGGACATTCCTTCACAGGAATATTGCACAAAGGAATCCAACAGAAGCTGGACAAGTTGGTCTTTGTGGTTCCTACTAATGCAGAGATTCCAAGAGTCTGTGCCTCTCTGGGACTTGATGGAACTAAATTTGCATCTTCCAGTTTGGAGTGGTCCAATTTGCCCAAGGACCAGGCCTGCATCTGATAATGTACTTGACAGTAAGTGCTGGGCCTGAACACATAGGAGCTGCGAGTCCTGCACCTGCTCTGTGAGGGGGACGTTCCTGCCAGTAGGAAGGCCATAGGTCACCCCTGACCCTGCTCCAGCTATACAGCCGCACGCTAAGGTGTGCTCCTGGCAAAGCTAAGCTGGGTGAAAATCTGGCCACTCACAGGGCTGGTTTTACATCAAAACTGCAACAAGATTGTACCAAAAAAATTGTGTGTGTGTGTGTGTGTGTGTGTGCGATTAGAAAATATTATCTGTGTTACACCAGAACCATCTGGAAAGGCAAGAAGACACTCGCCTGCTGCCTGACCCTCTGCTCAGCTCAGCAGGCCTGGCGTGGACGATGAAACGCCCTCACCAGCAACGGCGGTCCATCCCTAGAACCTGCACGTCTCTCTAACCTGACCGTGGATACCAGCAAGGTGCCACCCAAATGCAACAGAAACTTGTCCATCGGACCGGACGCCTGTGCCGGCTAGGCAAGCAGAGGAGTGACCAACCACAGGCTTGAATACCTCTTGGGAAAGCCAGTCCTGCGTCACCTTTGAGGCATAGAAAGTTGCCATCATCCAGCAAGGCTTCAAAGGCAACAACCATTGGCGGATTTTTTTTTTCTTTTAGGGGAAAAAAATACATATGCCTTGTTTGTAAACAGCTAAGAAAAAGAGACAAAATACCTGGAAAATATATATTTACCAAAAAAAAGTGCGGATCCTGGTGATTCTCTTTAATTGGGTTGGAAGGGGTTACTTCATTATGCAGCAAATTAGAAAATTCATAATTTATCATTGCACCCAGTCGAAATGCCACCCAACTGAGTCGCACCCCTGTGAAAACCATCACATAGTAGCAAACTGTCAAGCCTGCTGCAGCCGACGGGCAAAATTAATATGCAAATGTATGCAAGAAATTAAAAAGCAGAATTACCCAGGCAAATGAGGTAGCTATACTTGAATTGTTAGAATTATGAATAATTACTGCGAATTTTCTGCTCCTAATATAACTTGTTTTTTGATAAACAAAGACTTAATTATCGAGATGCGCTGGAGAATTTCCGTGGCGCTCATTAATCTTGCAAAAAAAACAAGTCCCTGGTGCCCAAGCCGTAATGAAGAGCGCGTGCCCTGAATCTTCAGAAAGATCACAGGCACCAGGGTGCCAGGGCTGGAGAAAAAAAATGACAGTGCCAATGTCCCCTCCTGTACCCTGGAGTGTCATAACGTCTTCCACTAACTATCAAAGGGACTTATTTATGCCAGCAGCTGAGCTATAAGTCCAATTTACGACGCCTTGAGCAGTGGTGAAATGATCTGTTGATGTGCGGTGGAAATGCCATCTTGCAGTGGCTGCGCGGGTCCCGATGATACCAACATGATGAGGGCCCCGCGCTCGGGCGCTAATGGATGCCGCGCGACATACCGGAATCCACAAGAGGCCCCATCTTTTAGGACCGGTCTCTGTGGTTCTCCATTAATCTTGGTTGTGCAGTTCGCTGGTGTCCATGGGAACAAGGGCATTATCATAAACACGGGTTTTAAATTCTCCCATTAAGGGTGGCAACTCCCAGGGACAAGACTGGGCAGCGGCCATGCAGCCCTCACCTTCGGCAAGGACCGGGGTCCTCACCCGAGGATGGGTGGGCCAGGGATGCCGTCCTTTCTGCTGATTGGGGACCAGGAGGCAGAGGCAGCGGGAAGGGGCCTGTGAGGGCTGTTTGCAGCCCAGAAGAGCTGCGGGGACAGCAGGAGCTGAGCTCACTTACCAGAAGCTCACAGAGGGCCCATCGCCCCCAGGTCCTCCCAGCGCACAGCCGAGGGGCCTGCTGAGCGCCTATTATTACTTAAAACCTGGCATCTAAGTGGGAATGACTGAGTTCCCGTCATCATTAGGCCGATTAGCGCCATAATAAACCCTCACAGATCATAAGGCAAAATTACAAAACATCACTTCTGGAGCTCTGCGGCGACCGAGAGGCTCCCAGCTGCCTGCATTTTCAAATACCTCCTCTCTGAATTCAAGTCCCCAAATACCCTGATGTCTTGACCGAGCCACTTCACTGTGTAGGCAAATTGTCACCCTTTACACCAGGGCATCTGTCATTCTTACACTCCATGCCGCTCACCTCCCTCCCTCCCTCCCTCCCTCTCTCTCTTTCTCCCACCCTCCATCAAGTTTCTGTGCAAACTCCTTGGGAACACAGCACCCTATCCAGGACAGGCTTGTATATCTCCTGCATTCAACTTAATAGAAAAAGAAAACACCTCTGCAACTCAGATAGGAACGGTGTATCTCTGACATCGTTATTTTTATGCGGAACTTGGAGCAGCTCCTCTCGTGGTCCCTCACCTTCCCTGAGATGAATTCCCACCAGGGACCTGTGACGGGGTTGTAGGGGTGAGAAGACAGGAAATCTCCACCTTCACCGCTCAGGCCGACTCCTGAGGGGAAGGCCTGGAATCATCACCCTCCCTCCCAAGTGGAAGGCAGACGGGAACCCTTCATCCTCTACACCTTCATCCTTCCTCTGCTGGACATGTAACCAACAGGTGAGATGGAGTTGCTACTAAGAGCCCATCACTGGCGGGACACAGTGGGATATGAGACACCAGAGAGATAGACCTGAGCTTCTTTTCAAACTCTTCCACTTCCAAAGCTGTGTGACCTGGAGCAAATTGCTTGCTGTCTCTGAGCGCTATATCATCAACGGCAAGGTGGGAGCAGAGTTGTGGCAAGAATAGAAAAACCTCATCGCAGTCACAGGCACGTGACAGATAATTCGTATTTTTGTTATTGGGCTAAAAAAAAATGAATTAGGCCCAGTCCCAGCTTACCCTCAGGAAGGGTAGAGTCCAAGCGGGGTGTGATAGGGGCCAGTACCCCAAAATTAGCCAGTGATGATGAGACAAGCTGGGCAGCCTGGCCTCGGCAGGGGTTCCTGGGGACTGGAGTAGTTGGGAAGGGTTGACAGACATCCCTCACTCCAGCTGCAACCCCTCCTCTCTGCTCCAGGACTTGGGGCCTGAGCCCTGCGAAGGGCAGGGACAGCTCCCCGCCAGGCGCAGAGGAGGAAGGAGAGATTGCTGCCCCCTGTCTACTCCCTGGTCCTCCGAGCATCATCTGGGCTTGCTTCTCCCACCACCAACCCCACAGCAGGGGTCCTTTCCTTTGGCAGCAGCTGAATCCCGTTTGCCCTTTCTTCAACACTTCTCACACCAGCTCTCCCATGCCCCAGTCTGGGGAAACCCAGCGTCAGTCCTGAAAGTCCCAGGAACACCCTATATTCTGGGCAAACCAGGATGCCTGGTCACCCGCCCCACTTCAGCGACCCCAGCACTACAAGAAGCGTCCGCTAAGTGCTGGTAATTCCAGCCTCTTCCCTCATGCCCCAGCCCTGGGGGCCTGCTTCCCGATCCCAGGATATCTTAATGTGCTCCTTCAATGACCCGAGAAACAGTCTCATAGCCAGTTAACGCTTCTTCATTTTTAATTATGCTGAAATATACAAAACATGGAATCTACCATTTTAACCATTTTAAGCGTACAGTTCAAAGGCCTTCTGGTATATCCACACTGGGTTGTGCAACCATCCACCACCATCCATCTCCAGAACTTTTTTCATATTGCAAAATGAAACTCTGTCACCCTTAAACAATAATTCCCCACCCTCCCTTTCCCCAGCCCCTGGCAACCACCGTTATGCTTTCTGTCTCTATGAATTTGACTGCTCTGGGTACCTGACAGAAGTGGAATCGTACAGTATTTGTCCTTTGGTGATGGGCTTATTTTTACTTAGCATAAGGTCCTCAAGGTTCATCTGTGCTGGAGCGTGTGTCAGAATGTCCTTCCTTTCTAAGGCTGAATAATATTCCGTTGTATGTATATACTGCATTGTGTTTATCCATTGATCTGTTGATGGACACTTGGGTGGCTTCCAACTTTTGGCTATCTTAAATAGCGCTGCTATGAACGTAGGTGCGCAGATATCTGTTCTAGTCTCTGCTTTCTTTGGAGGATACACCCAGAAGGGAACTTGCTGGACCATATGGTAATTCTATGTTTAATTTTTTGAGGAGCATCATAGCATCTTCTGTAGCGGCTACACTGTTTACATCCCCACCTGCAACACACAAGGGTTCTGATTTCTCTACATTTTAGCCAACACTTGTTCTCTGTTCTTCTGATCATAGCCATGCTAATAGGTGTGGAGTGGAACACTTCTTTAACTTTGCTCTGCTGGAACAACTCGTGTGGTTCCGTGTCCTGGTTGGACCCTGGCCGATACAGGCTTCCTGGGGGCGGTGCAATCTGCCCAAGGCATTGGAGGCGGAGGTCCGTGGAGGGGTGTCGAGATGCAGGCAGCTGGACAGGGGGCCATGAGGCAAGACCGGGCATGCAGAGAGGAGGGGCCGGGAGGGGTGAGATGGGGCAGGGCTGACAGGGCTTGCAGACGCTGGATTCTGTTCTCTCAGCAACCTGTCCCGATCGCTGGAGGAAGTGTCCTCTGACCGCAAACCCCTCAGTGTGCTGCAGACCACCGCCTCCCTAGGCATCCAAGGAGTCGACCTGGGAAACCTTCCAATGAAGTAAGCTGCCCGCGGAGCAGATGAGCAGATTGAGGTCTACCGAGGGGCAGTGGGTCAGCAAAACCCACTGAGAGCTCAGCCTCCTGATACCCTGGCCCCGGCCCCTCTCCTACAAGCCAACCCCAGTACAGAGAGAATAGCCGCCCTCTCCTTCCCAGGCCCTCCCTGTGATAACAATAGTCACCAGCTTTGCCTGAGCACTCACAACAGACCAAGCACTTTACGGGCCGAATGCAGCTGCCCAAGGTCGGCTCCATCACTGTTCCCACTTTGCAAAGGAGGAAACGGAGGCTTAGGGAGCTTGAACGACCTGTCAAGCTAGTAGAGGAAGCAGGGCCAGGATTTGAACCTGGAGGGCTGACACCCAAGCCCCTCCTTTCCACCCCTCCCTCTGCCCTGTGACTGGGTGCGGGGCGGAGCAGGGCAGATTTCCCAAGGAAGAACCTTTCCTGCAGCTGCTTGTCAGTGGGGAGCTGCAGAGGAGCTGAGAGGTGGATGCTGAGAACTTTCCAGCAACAGTTGCAGCCCGTGAGTTGACTTAGGGTTTCTATGGCAACACGTGGAGGCAGAGGCGGTAATTGGGAGAGATGGCGCGAGCCCAGAGCTGGCAGGGCAGGCCTGTCAAAAGTCCTGAACGAGGCAAGCACTTTCTCTATTATGTTTCCTGCCTGTATTTATTATTTATTTAGGAATGTGTTTTCCCCCTAAGCTCTTTCTGTGGCTGCAGCAGGGTGGGCAGGCAGCGTGGGGGGATCTGGGACATTCTGCACTCACCCTGCACAGAGCCTGGGGTCACAGGGGTCCCGGGGGTGGACCACCGCATGGGTCGGGCCGTGACCCCTGCTCTGTGGCCGGGCAGGTAACAGCAATGAGAGACTGGCCAGCCCACAAGGCCAGGCTCCCGCAGTGCTCGGGGCCCACCATGACCCAGCCAGCTCCCCTCTCTGCCTCGGGACCTCTCTGGCTTTTTAGATGAGGGTCTGCCTGAAAATTAAGTGAAAGTTCCAGACCCTCTGCTCAGGAAAATGTACTTACTTACAGGACATCGGGGTTTGTAAACCCCCCTAAAGCCGTGTGGGAAGCATCCGGGTGCACAGACCACAGGTTAAGCCCCCCTGGGCTTGACACCAGACCTGCTAGGGGCAGGCAGGCCCTAGTTCAAGGCCAAATCCGCAACACCCAGCACAGGCTTGTCACGTCGCTGGAATTCCACCTGTCTGTGGAACGATATCGGGAGTGAACTCCAGATAGAGTCTGATGCCCATTTTGCAGATGAGAAAACTGAGGCTCGGAGAGGGTGAGCAATTGTGCAATGGCAGGTCTGACCCCAAAGCACGGCCCCATCCTATCAGCCTGAGAGGTTAGCATGTCTTGAGCACTTAGGCACCCAAGCACGTGGATGCTTTGTCTCGTTCCGTCCCTATGACGACCGTGGCAGCAGGTTCTAGCACTGAACCTACTTTACAGCTGAGGAGACTGAGGCACAGAGAGGTTAGGCAACTCACCCAAGGCTCTCAGCAGGTGAGCGGCAGAGCTGGGATTACAACAAAGCTGGCTGCCTCCAGGGCTCATGGGCCCACCCAGTGGGCTACATCACCTTCCCCAGGGCTTTGGCTTGGGTCTTAGAAAGCGGAAACATCCCGGCCCCCTGGGACCTTTGAGAGGCAGAAGCATTTGGAGCCAGAGGCCGGGCACTGAAGCCAGACCCCCCCACCCAACCCCCGGTGACTCCTGGCTCTAGCACTTGCTGGCTCTAAGAGCCTTGGGCCTTAGCTTACTAAGGTGGTGTGGAGGGGTGGTTGACATACAGACACCTACCTGAGATGTCTACAGAACATCTGGCACAGAGCTGCATACACAGCTGGGGTGACCTCAGAAAGCGCTTAGTGCCTGGCGTAGAGGGAATCGCCCTCAGCTCTGGAGGCTGGTGCCTTGTCAGTGTCATCGTTGATGAAGACGGCCCACGCCACCACATCCATCGTGACCATGGAAAAACGGAAGCATGTGTGTGCTGGGAGGGGTGTGGGCGCACAGAGAAAGCGGTGAGCAGGTGTCTCGGGTGGGGTCTCAGCCTCTCTGTGGCTTGTCCCCTCCTGCACACCCACCCATGAAGCAGGGGTGGCAGTAACAGCTCCCAGCTCTGGGTGCTTCTGCAAACATTAAATGAGATAGAACACATGAAGTGTTGAGAGCAGCTCCCGCCCTGGTAGTCTCATTAGCTGCTGGGGCCTGTTCTGCCTCACAGCTTCAACAGAGGTGCCTTGTCAGGTCGTCTGTGCACTTTTGCCAGGCCCCAGCTTGGGCACCAGGGTGGGCAATGAGACACAGCCACCAGGCTCGAGTTCACCATTGCGTGGACAGCAACTGCCCTTACTTAGTGCTTCTGTGAGAATGATTGAACTGAGCCCCACGAAGTTAGAGTACTTACCACAAGACCTGGATGGGTTTAAGGAATTAGAGCTTCAAAGAGGACAAAATGGTAGGGAAAGAGCATCCCACGCAGAAGGAACAGCACGGGTAAAGGCCCGGGGGCAGGAGGTTTGAAGGTCGCTATTAACACATAGAATGCCTTTATGCAAACTAGACAAAGGCACCCTTCACCCAGGTGCGTGCGTCCTCAGTCTAAGGGGTACGGCTTGGTGAGTGAGCACTGGGCTGGATGTTGTGCTCTACTCGCCCCCTGGCTGGGAGCCCTTGTGCAGTGAGCAACCTGTGCAACCATATGCGGCACCCCTGGGTGTTCAAGAGAATGAAGAATTGTTTGATGCTGCTGGAATGTGAAGCCCGAGAGGAGAAGGGAACAATGATGAGTGGAGTTGGAAAGATCAGCTGGAGCCATCTCCTAGAGCAGGGAGAGCAAACCGGGTAAGGCTGGGGCTGCCTCCAGTGCCCCTGGATCGTCTGCCTAGAGTAGGATGTGGAATGCAGAGAAAGACACAGAGAAGATGCATCCGAAAGAGAGTGGAAATCGATTATTGATGCCTGCCGGGTCACAGGAAGAGAGGGAGCCGCAGAGGCACCAGGTAACAGGTGTTCTCCTTGCCTTAGAAGGGGCAGCGACCTAAGAAGTCCCATTTCATTCCAGTGGGGCTCCCCAGAGAATTTTCCTCACATGAGGTTTGTGTGGGGCAGAGAGAGGCCACAGCTGTATGCACCCCCAGTCTCCCTTGCATTTAATTCCCTCCCAGATAAGCAAAGTGAAGGAAAGTGGGAAGAGGGGAAAAAATCCACCAACTTCAGCAGAATGAAGCTGCAGCAGTTTCACTGAGATGGGCCTGCCTCTGCCTTATGCAGACAGATCCCTGGGCACAGACACTTGCCCCCAAGGAGTCTATGAGATGGGAGCAGCTCTCAAAATTAATTTTTAATTGGCACGCCCTCACAGGGGGAAGGAACAAAGAAAGGAAGGAGCTGGTGGGGAGAAGCCTCTCTTTCTGCTCAGAACCCAACCTGGGTTCTGTTCTGAGACCGTCTAAGCTGTGCTGTGCTCTGCAGTAGCGACGGGCTCCTGGATGCTTGAGCCCTTGAAATATGGCCAGTCCAAACCAAGATACAAGTGTTAAACACTCATCAGATTTTGAGGACTTAGTACCCCCCCCAAAATGTGTGAAATATCTCATTAATAATTTTTACATCAATTACATATATTGAAATGATAATATTTTGGACAATTGGATTAAATAAAACATATTGCTAAGATTTATTTCTCTTTTTTTATGTGGCTACTAGGAATTGACGGCTCCTTATGTGGCTTGATCCATGCTTCTACTGGACCACACTGCTCTAAACACCCTGCAGAGGACTCTGGCCAGGGCTGGGACTGGATCCAGAGTTGGCATCTCTGGCCACAGATGTACTGAGAAGGGTATGTCCCCATCCTCCACTGGACCCCTTCCTCTACAGCTCAAGAATTCCAACCCAAAATCCCCAAAGAGGGCCCTTGTGGTCTCATCTCATGAGATTTATGTTCTTCCAAGGGAATCTCTCTTTTTCTTTTAAAAATTGTATTAATAGACTTTATTTTCTAGAGTAAAAATTGCGGGCAGAGGGTTCCCATGAATCTCTCTCCCTCTCCCACTCCGAATTTCCCCTTTAATTAACATTGTGCATTAATGTTACAAATACACCTGTTACAACTGATGAACCATTATTGATACATTATTATTAACTGAAGTCCACAGTGGACATTACGGTTCATGCTTGGTGTTATACATTCTATGGGTTTGGATAAATGTGTAATGACATATGTCCACAATTATAACATGATACAGAAGAGGTTTATTCTCCTAAAAATCTCCTGTGCTCTGTCAACTCATCCCACCCTTCCCCCAGCTCTAGCAACCACTGATCTTTTTTCTGTCTCCATAATTTTGCCTTTTCCAGAATGTCATATGGTTGGAATCCTACAGTATGTGGCCATTTCAGACTGGCTTCTTTCACTTAGCAATATGCATTTAAAGCTTCTCTATGTCTCTGTGGCTTGACAGCCCTTTTCTTTTTATCACTGTAGAGTATTCCATTGTATGATGAACCGGTTTGTTTAGCCATTCACCTATAAAAAACACCTTGGTGGCTTCTAGTTTGGGGTGTTTTTTTTTAAATTGAAGTGTAGTTGATTTACAATGTTGTGTTAATTTCTGCTGTACAGCAAAGTGATTCACTTATATATAAATATATATATATATTGTTTTTTATATTCTTCTCCATTATGGTTTATCTCAGGATATTGAATATATTTCCCTGTGCTATACAGGAGATCCTTGTTTTCATCTACTACCCCAAACTCCCCCAAAAAACCATGGGTGTTTTCTTAATGGATTTCAAAAAACTAGATTCTTCTGTTCTCACCCTATTACTAGTTTAGCAGAATAAAAGCACAGTTTTGGACATAGTGAGAGGAACCAGGCAACCTAGTACGTGGATGGCAGGTGTGCAAACTGCTGCACTGTCGTCAAGGGTGTGACTCAGATCTCCCCCTGGGGGCGGGGGGTGTGAGGGAGAGGTGCAGAAGACACAGACCCAGGGGGCTGGGGCTCAGGAATGCCACTCGAGCACCTGCTGCCCCCAAAACAAACTGGAGATACAGGACTCGATGAAAACCAAGCTCAAAAGGGGGAGGGGAGGCAGTGAAGGTCTTCCATCAGCTGAGCACACGCCAGTGCCAGGTGACCACTGACCTTTTCGTCCCCCTGCAACCCTGTGGAGTCCAAATTATTGACCCTGCTTTACGGCTCAGAGAAGCTATGCTACCTGCCTGAGGGCACACAGCAAGCTAAGCATCAGAGCTGATTCTGGATGCCAGGCCACCCGACCCCAAGGCCACGCATGTCCATTCCAAAGTGATACGTGCTCCAGCCCCGGGAGCCCCTTTGGGATGGAGTACCTATTTCATCTTGGGATCTTGCCCCAAATTTCCATTTCAACGTCTTTTACAAGTGTAATTTCCATGAGAATATGGTCTTGCCTGTTCTTGTCACTACTGTATCTGCAGTGCCCAGCGCACTGCCTGTCACACAGAAGGTGCTCAGTAAGTATCTGTTGAGTGAATAATGAATAAATAAATAGGACATGATCTACTCCCTCTGGGAACTCATAGTTTAGAAGAGGAGAAAGACGAGGAACACAGCTGGTCGGAGAGCACCCTGATGGAGGGTAGAGGTAATTGGTGTAGCTCAGGTGGGTCCCCTGATCCAACCTGGGGTGTGAAGGAGGGCTTCCTGGAAGAGGTAATGGTAATTACCCGAGTCTCAAGGAGGAACAAGAGTCAGAAGAGGTGAGGGAAGGAAATCCAGAGCAGAAACGCAGGGAATAGGACCAGTAGAGTGAATGCTTAGAGGTGGAAGCTTGGGCTGACCATCAGTGGCCTTGTGAGCCACAAGAAGGATGCTGGAGGCTACCCTACAGATCCAGGGCAATGATCCCCAAAGGAATGCAATCTATGTGCAGGCAGGGGGGCGGGCCCCCACATGGAGGGAGACCCAGTGCCCTGGACGGGTGTCAGGGCAGGCGAGAGCATTAGAGAAGCTGAACAGCCCCAGTCAGACCTGGGTCTGGGGCCAGCTGCAGGACATCGCCTCCGGCAAGACACATCCTCACCTGTGACGTGGTAGGCATGTAAGGGTTATGGTGAAGGTTACGCGCATCGATGCAAGCACAGGGCCTGGCACACAGGAAGTGCTTGATAAATAGGAATCATCGCTATTGATAAATAGTAGATATTATCATTATTTATCAAGCCAGTACATAGGGAATTTGTTTTTTAAGCTTGGGAAACACCGCCCTAGGGAGCTATTAAAAGGGTTTTAAGAAGGACCCTGATGGGATCTGATTTGCAATTTAGAAAGGCCACTCGGGCTGCCTCGTGGAAGACGGATGAGAGGCGGGGAGTCAGACCAGCCAGGAGGTGATTTCAGCCAAGCAGGCGAGAGAGGATGGAGTCGGGTGTTGGGAGGCTGGGGAAGAGGTGCCCAGATGGAGGCAGCTCAGGCAGGGGACTCAGCAGGGCTGGCTGACGGATGGGTCTCAGGTGAGGATGGAGGTAAGCACGAGAAAGACTCGTTTGGAATTCAGTGGAGAAAGCCAGACCAGCACCCGTATTCAAGTGAACAATGAAGCAAGCAGGAGGGCTGGGGCCGCCCAAAGCCAGCCCCCTCAAGGAGAGTCTGGTGGCGGCTTATGACCTCTGAGAAGGCTGTGACCATCCAGGAGTCAGAGTGACCATGGTCGCGTTCCCTAAGGCATCCTCTTTGGAGACGAAGTGGATGCCTCTCACCACCGCTTTTTTTTTTTTAAGTGAAGTATTTTAATTGATTTACAGTTTTGTGCTAGTTTCTAGTGTACAGCAAAGTGTATATATACACTTTTTTACATTCTTTTCCATTATAAGTTATTACAAGATTATGACTACAGTTCAATAATGCCATTTGCAGCAACATGGATGGACCTAGATATGATCATACCAAGTCAAGTAAGCCAGACAGAAACAAATATATGGTATCACTTACACATGGATTCTAACAAAGATGATACAAATGAACTTGTTTACAAAACAGAAGCAGACTCACAGACGTAAAAAACAAACTACAGTTACCAAAGGGGAAAGAGGGGGGATAAATTAGGAGTCTGGGAATAACAGATATACACTACTATATGTAAAATAGATAAACAACAAGGTCCACCATTGGTTAATTTTTGACTGATTGACTCTGCAAAGTCAGTCATAATATCTCCTAGGATTGGCAACACCGAATGCATATTTTAGGTTTCCACAAAGCATTTGGAGTCCTTTTAGCTTGGGGTTGGGGAAAGCTCATTCAAAACACCCTTTGGAACAGTCATGTCCCAGCATTATTTACAGAACACCAGTGTTCCATTCATAGAAAGAGAACACAATATGTTCTTAGGGAAACACTCGTGTTCATTTCTGGTTCTTTTATAAAGTCATGATCAACGTCACTTGTCAGGTGGACATGTTGATCCAGACTGACAGCCCATCCCCCTGCACTGACGTTTTTCGTTGTTTTTCATTCACATCCGTAATTACCCTCTCCTTTTGCCTTGTTCGTTCTTTCCTCGCCCTTTGCGTTTAGCCATTCTTCTTAACATTCCCTATAATCATACTTAATACTTTGAAAATTAATAGCTGTTCTTTCATGATTTGTCTCTCTTTTGTGGCATCTCTCATTGCCTCTCCCAGTTCTTTGCCTGCAACATAAGAGGTACACTCCCTGAATTTAAGATCCAAGTTCATTAAACTACGATACACGGGAGAAACCATTGGTGACAGCAAAACAAGGTCCCTCAAGCCCCGTTGCTCAAGGCTCAGTAACAGATGAGAGCACAAAATATCTTTGGGATAGAGTATTTACAAACTAAAGGAATTGCATGTCATTAATCACAAGTTCTTAAAAATCAGTCTTCTCTTATTTGTTCTATCTAGCTAAATGGCCCTGGAAATATAGTCTGCGGTTGGCTCGATAAACGCAAGTTGAAAATCATAATGTTTTCACCCAGTTTCCAACTCACACATCGTGGTATAGATTTCTTTTTCTGCTAGCATTCGCCAGTCCACTAAATATTCCAGACATACGAGAGTCTTCATTTGATTCATTCTAATAACTTTTTTCATCAATATGACTTTTGAGAATGCATTGGAATAGCAAATTAAATATTATTTATGACTTTAATTTGTGTCTTATTTGGATTTTACATTCACAGGGCCAACTTGGCTATCATCATTATCATATTGTTTTAGACTACTCTGAAAATTAAAATCCACTCTCGTCTTTAAATGTTTTATTGTGCTTGTCGTCCCTGTTTTGTGCCGTACCGAACATGATTAATTCTGTTAGCCAAGTGCATATGGTCTGCCTGGCCACCATCCATTATCTTCCTTGTGGCTGTCTGTGAATGAGCGCTTTATTATTAATTTTTTCATCTTTTCAATTACCAGATGTGCTCCCCCAATCCGGGGGTTTCTGCACTGTCCAAATCCAAACGGCTGCAGTGACCACCTGGGTGATCTGTCCCCATCCCATGTCCCCCTCCCCCTCACTCACCGCACAGGCCATGCCGGCTTCCCGTCAGTTGCTGGAATGCTCGGAGAATGCACAGAGCTCTCTCCTGCCTCTGAGCGTCCTCACATGCCTTTCCCTCTGCGTGCAATGCTCTTCCCTCACTTTCCCTGTGGCTCCCTCTCAGCTTCCAGGTCTCTGCCTCAGAGAGGTCTTCTTGGACCATTTTCTAAATTAAGCTGCATCTCCACCACCACCTCCTCCTCCATATTTCCTGCGTCGTGGGGCCCCGTCCTTTCCCCTCCTAGCACACACCTCTATTTGGAATGTTTGTTTACTAATTACTCTGGATTGTCTGTCCCCCAAATGGAATGTCAGCTACTTCAGGGTAAAGACTTTGTCTTCCTTGTTTATTGCTGTGTCCCAGAGACAGTCCAGAAACTTAGGGCCCATGAGAGAGAGGAGGGGAGTGAGGGAGGGAGCTGACAGCAAAACATCCAAGACAGAGGAGGCTCCTGGCTCACATCAAGCCCAGACAATCTTTAGAAATCTTCTCTCCCTGCTTAGTCCCTTCTATAATGTCCAAGGTCTCACAAAGCAGCTCAAAGCAGAGAATGACAAGCATTTGCTCACACCCTCTGGTGAGTCTTGAACACAAAGAAATAAGTATCAAAGGGATTAAAAGGGTCTTTGGATTCCATGGCCACTTCAGGAGATATTTTTCTGATGGTAAAATTAAAATAATTCTCCGTTGAATGTCAACACCAGAGAGGACTGTGGTCTCTGCTTTTCCATGGAGTTTTTAGAAATGGGCTGACAGGGCCTGGAAGCAGTGATGCCCTAGAAGCAATAAGCACACGTATGCTCAGATCTTGGCTTCTAAGTACCCTTATCCACTGAAGGGAGCCAAGGCTCCATAGAAAAAAGGCTGATCTCAGGGCTTGGGCAGGAAATATCTAAGATGAGCCTGGAATATTTTAGTGTGCCAAAACGTAAGAAAGTAATCAAATAAAGATGAAAAGATGTCAGAAAGACACAGGAGGCCATTGGAAAGGGCTCTCACTGGCCAACTCTGGGATAGTTGAGCAATGAAATAAATAGTGATAGTAATGGGTTATAAACCATCAAATAAAATAATTAGAATTCATGGTCCATTCTGACATCAAAAAATGAACGAATTTTTTAAGAAAGATTCACAGTAAAAGGCAAAATCGTCTCGTGGTCAGAAACCTAGGCACAACTGCATTGAAATACCAGGTGTGTCAAAGAGTCACTGAACGGCTTTATGAAGAGTTACCTAACCTCACGGCACCTCACTTTGCTCATCTGTCAAATGGGAGCAATGTGAGCACCTACCTCATGGGGCTGGTGTGAGAAGAAAGTGTGGGGGTCAGTGTGTTCGAAGCACTGAGCAGAGTACTTGGCACTTAGCGAGCATGCATGACCATCATTATTATGACCATGATTTTTGTGATCATCTTTATGACTGACCTGGGCACTGACCATAGACAGACATTGACCAAAATGACTTTGAGGAAGCTCAAGGAGGCTGTGTTCTGTATTCTAGGAGAATCTCTCTGCCTGGGCGCCTAGGTGTCTCCTTTAGGTAAAAGGCAGTGCCAGCCCAGTGCCAAGAGGAGAGTTTCACTGCTCTTGTAAGTTTTTTCCTTCCCAAGTGGACCCTCTCAAGCACTGCAGTAAGGAGGCTCACAAATGATTAAACAAGGCAGAGGCAGTCCCAACTCTGAGGTCTCCAGAGCCCCCAGAATAGCAGTGGTTCCTGGTAGCTGTTTAACTGGCCAGAGGACCAACTACTTCACTAGAGAGCATGCTGGGAACTGTGAAGGAGGATGCTATGGCATCTAAGAGTTTGTGACTTGCCCAAAGTCCCACAGCAGAGCAAGCTCAGCTGCCTGTTTGGAAATCCTGTCTTGGGTATGATTAAAACTTCACAGCAACCTGAAGTGCCAAGGACCATAGCTGGGTCTGTGGGATGGAGGTCCAGGGCTTGATGGGGTCATGCAAAGAGTCAGTGGCAGAACCAACTGTCCTGAGCCTGGGGTCCTCCAACATGGGGATGAGCCCAAAGGGGCCTTGACAGAGAAGCAGGTCAGTGGGGAAGGGAAAACTCAGAATTCTGGTTTACAGACACACATCTCAGGTAGGAAAAGGAGGCAAAGTCACCAAGTCAACTGCCTGAAGACTGATTTGAACGCTGATGGGTTCAAATAATAGCTAAACATTTAGGAATATATGATCTGGGGCAAGTTATTTAAGCTCAGTGAGCCTCTGTTTCCCCATCTGTGAAATGGGATTATATTAGTCCCACCAAGAAGGTCTTGGTGAGTGTCAGTTCTGTTCCTTCTCACACTTTGTATGAAGGACCATGGTTATAGACAGAGCAATAACGAAGGACTAACAGCTATAAACCACCCGCACGAACCCTCTCACTTCATTCCAGTCAAACTTGCATTAATACGACTCTACATATGATTCAGCAGAGGGCAAAGAGGTTGTGCAGTGCGGTCAGTAAGGATAAGAATGAGATATATTGCATTCTGAGTTGCTTGTTTATTTGAGCATCTTTGGAAATCAGAATACCTCTTACAGTGGATGTGTTCATACAATTAAGTAGCAGCACTTTTTTCTGACTTAGTGGTTCATAAAATAAACACTGTGTCTAACGAAGGAGTGATACCTTAGATATGAGGAAATATGGTTATAATTTTTTTAATGTTTTATTTAGTATTTTTTATGTGCCAGGCACTGTGCTGAGTCTTTAATGGGTATGATCTAATTTAATTCTTAAATCCATTATGTGAGATAAATTCTACTAGAGCCACTTCACCAATGAAGGAACTAAAGCACGAAATGATCAAGTAGCCTGCCCGAAGTCACATACATAATGTATCTGTCAGGGTTCCCCAGAGGAACTGAACCAGTAAGATGATAGATAGACGATAGATAGATACATAGATAGACAGTAGATATAGTTATGGACTGAATGTTTGTGTTCCCCCCTAAAATTCATATGTTGAGACCTAACACCCAATGTAACGGTACTAGGAAGTGGGCCTTTGGAGATGATCAGGTCATGAGGCTGGCATCTCGTGAATGGGATTAGTGTCCCTATAAGAAAAAGCCAAAGAGCTAGCTACTCTCTCTGCCATGTGAGAATACAAGAAGGTGGCAGTCTTCAGCCCAGAAGACAGCTCCCACCAGAACACAGCCATGCTGGCACCCTGATCTTGGACTTCCAGCCTCCAGAACTGGGAGAAATACATTTCTGTTGTTTATAAGCTACCCAGTTTATAGTGTTTTCTTATAGCAGCTCAAACTAAGATAGGTGATAGATGGACACAAGGTGTCTATGTGGCCCCATTCCAGAAAAAGAGAGGTTTTAAAAAATATATTAAGATATATGTGTGTGTGTGTGTATATATATATATATATATATACATATATATACACACATATATACAGTTGACCCTTGAACAATGAGGGGAATTAGGGGTGCCAACTCTCCACGCAGTCAAAAATCCACAGATAACTTTACAGTCGGCCCTTCATATAAACAGTTCTGCATCTGCAAATTCAACCAACCGCAGATTGTGTAATATTTACTATTAAAAATAATCCACGTATAAGTGGACCCACGCAGTCAAACCCATGTTGTTCAAGGGTCAAGTATACAAACACACAGACACACATATATGTAGCATGTGTTTACAACCAGAGAGGTAAATATCAGAAGAAACTGTTAAAACAGTTGAAAGTGGTTGCCTCTGGGGAGTAGGGATCAAGCGTGGGAAGGTGGGACCAGGGCTATTATTTCTCACTACAATCTGTGTAGAATGATTTGATTCTAGAATTCATACATGTATGACCAGAATAAAAACTAGAGTATAAACAAGAAAGTTCCAGCAAGATGAACTATCACCAGTTTATATTCTATAAGTCTTACTTCAAATTCTCAGGGCGGAGTCAAGATGGTGGTGTGGGAAGACACAGAGTTCACGTCTCCCCACAACTAGGGCACCTGCCAGATGCTGGTGGGAGACCCCGATGCCCAAGGAGATGGGAAGAACCCCCAAGCAAACAGGATCTTGGTTCACAAACCAGGGGTCAGGACAAAGCTCCTGTGGTGGGAGCTCTGAGTCCAAACCATTGGACTAACAGAGAACCTCAGACCCCAGAGAATATTCATCAGAGTGATGTCTCCCAGACGTTCTCATCTCAGCACCAAGACCCAGCTCTACCCAATAGCTTACAAACTCCAGTGTTGGAAGCCTCAGGCCAAACAACCAGTAAGACAGGAACATAATATCACTCATAAAAAAAAAAAGGAAAAAAAAATAAGATGGCAAAAAAATAGGTCACACGTAGAGAATGGACTTGAGGACATGGGGAGGGGGAAGGGTAAGCTGGGACAAAGTGAGAGAGTGGCATGGACATATATACACTACCAAATGTAAAATAGATAGCTAGTGGGAAGCAGCCACATGGCACAGGGAGATCAGCTCAGAGCTTTGTGACCACCTAGAGGGGTGGGACAGGGAGGGTGGGAGGGAGATGCAAGAGGGAGGAGATATTGGGATATATGTATATGTGTAGCTGATTAACTTTGTTATAAAGCAGAAACTAACACACCATTGTAAAACAATTATACTCCAATAAAGATGTTAAAAAAAATATGTCACAGATAATGGAGCAAGGTAAAAACCTACAAGACCAAATAAATGAAGAGGAAATAGGCAATCTACCTGAAAAAGAATGCAGAGTAATGATAGTAAAGATGATCCAGAATCTCAGAAACAGAATGGAGGCACGGATTGAGAAAATACAAGAAATGTTTAACAAAGATCTAGAAGAACTGAAGAACAAGCAGAGATGAACAACACAATAACTGAAATGAAAATTACACTAGAAGGAATCAATAACAGAATAACTGAGGCAGAAGAATGAATAAGTGAGTTGGAAGACAAAAGGGTGGAAATAACTGCTGAGGAGCAGAATAAAGAAAAAAGAATGAAAAGAATTGAAGACAATCTCAGAGACCTCTGGGACACCAACATTCATATTATAGGTGTCCCAGAAGAAGAAGAGAAAAAGAAAGTGTCTGAGAAAATATGTGAAGAGATTATAGTGGAAAACTTCTCCAACATGGGAAAGGAAATAGTCACCCAAGTCCAGGAAGCACAGAGAGTCCCATACAGGGTAAAGCCTAGGCGAAACACACCAAGACACATATTAATCAAACTGACAAAAATTAATTTCAAAGAAAAATATTAAAAGCAGCAAGGGAAAAACAAAAGATAAAATACAAAGGAATCCCCATAAGGTTATCAGCTGATTTTTCAGCAGAAACTCTGCAGGCCAGAAGGGAGTGGCAGGATATACTTAAAGTGAAGAAAGAGAAAAACCTACAACCAAGATTACCCAGCAAGGATCTCATTCAGATTCAATGGAGAAATCAAAAACTTTTCAGACAAGCAAACACTAAGAGAATTCAGCACCACTAAACCAGATTTACAACAAATGCTAAAGAAACTTCTCTAGGAGAGAAACACAAGAGAAAAAAGACCCACAAAGACAAACCCAAAACAATTAAGAAAATGGTAATAGGAACATACATATCAATAATAACCTTGAATGTAAATGGATTAAATGCCCCAACCAAAAGACACAGACTGGCTGAATGGATACTAAAACAAGACCCATATGTATGCTGGCTACAAGACACCCACTTCAGACCTAGGGACACATACAAACTGAAAGTGAAAGGATGGAAAAAGATATTCCATGTAAGTGGAAATCAAAAGAAAGCTAGGGTAGCAATACTCATATCAGATAAAATAGACTTTAAAATAAAGACTGTTACAAGAGATAAGGAAGGACACTACATATTGATCAAGGGGTCAATCCAAAAAGAAGATATAACAATTATAAATATTTATGCACCCAACATAGGAGCACCTCAATACGTAAGGCAAATGCTAACAGCCATGAAAGGGGAGATCGACATTAACACAATAATAGTAGGGGACTTTAACACAACAACACTCACACCAATGGACAGATCATCCAAACAGAAAATAAATAAGGAAACACAAGCTTTAAATGACACAATAGACCAGAGAGATTTAATTAATATTTATAGAACATTCCAGCCAAAGGTGGCAGAATACACTTTCTTCTCAAGTGTGCACATGGAACATTCTCAAGGATAAATCACATCTTGGGTCACAAATCAAGCCTAAGAAAGCTTAAGAAAATTGAAATCATATCAAGCATCTTTTCAGACCACAATGCTATGAGACTGGAAATCCATTACAGGAAAAACAACTGTAAAAACCACAAATAGATGGAGGCTAAACAGTGTGCTACTAAATAACCAAGAGATCACTGAAGAAATCAAAGAAGAAATTTTAAAATACATAGAAACAAATGACAATGAAAACACAATGACCCAAAACCTGTGGGACGCAGTAAAAGCAGTTCTAAGGGTGAAGTTTATAGCAATTCAATCTTACCTCACGAAACAAGAAAAATCTCAAATAAACAACCTAACCCTACACCTAAAGCAACTAGAGAAAGAAGAAAACCCAAAGTCAGTAGAAGGAAAAAAATCATAAAGATCAGAGCAGAAATAAATGAAATAGAAACAAAGAAAACAATAGCAAAGATCAATAAAACTAAAAGTTGGTTCTCTGAGAAGATAAACAAAATTGATAAACCCTTAGCCAGACTCATCAAGAAAAAAAGGGAGAGTACTCAAATCAAAAAAATTAGAAATGAAAAAGGAGAGATCACAACTGACACCGCAGAAATACAAAGGATTATAAGAGACTACTACAAACAACTATATGCCAAAAAAATGGACAACCACGAAGAAATGGACAAATTCTTGGAAAGGTACAATTTCCCAAGACTGAAACAGAAAGAATTAGAAAATATAAACAGACCTATCACCAGTAATGAAATTGAAACTGTACTTTAAAATCTCCCAACAAACAAAAGTCCAGGAACTGATGGCTTCACAGGTGAATTCTATCAAACATTTAGAGAAGAGCTAACACTGATCCTTCTCAAACTCTTCCAAAAAATTGCAGAGGGAGGAACACTCCCAAATTCATTCTACGAAGCCACCATCACCCTGATACCAAAACTAGAAAAAGATATCACAAAAAAAGAAAATTATAGACCAATATCACTGATGAACATAGATGCAAAAATCCTGAACAATGTACTAGCAAACAGAATCCAACAATGTATTAAAAGGATAATACACCATGATCAAGTGGGATTTATCCCAGAGATGCAAGGATTCTTCAATATACGCAAATCAATCGATGTGATACACCATATTAACAAATTAAGGAATAAAAACCATATGATCATCTCAGTAGATGCAGAAAAGGCTTTTGACAAAATTCAACACTGATTTATGATAAAAACTCTCCAGAAAATGGGCATAGAGGGAACCTACCTCAACATAATAAAGGCCATATATGACAAACCCACAGCAAACATCATACTCAGTAGTGAAAAACTGAAAACATTTCCACTAAGAACAGGAAAAAGACAAGGATGTCCACTCTCACCACTATTATTCAACATAATTTTGGAAGTCCTAGCCACAGCAATCAGAGAAGAAAAAGAAATAAAAGGAATACAAATTGGAAAAGAAGAAGTAAAACTGTCACTGTTTGCAGATGACATGACACTATATATAGAAAGTCCTAAAGATGCCACCAGAAAACTACTAGAATTAATCAGTGAATTTGGTAAGGCTGCAGGATACAAAAGAAATGCACAGAAATCTCTGGCATTCCTATACACTAACAATGAAAAATCAGAAAGAGAAATTAAGGAAACAATCCCACTTACCATCACAACAAAAAGAATAAAATACCTAGGAATAAACCTACCTAAGGAGATGAAAGACTTGTACTCAGAAAACTATAAAACACTGAAGAAAGAAATCAAAGATGACATAAACAGATGGAGAAATATACCATGTTCTTGGAATGGAAGAATCAATATTGTGAAAATAACTATACTACCCAAATCAATCTACAGATTCAATGCAATCCCTATCAAACTACCAATGGCATTCTTCACAGAATCAGAACAAAAAATTTTACAATTCGTATGGAAACACAAAAGACCCCAAAGAGCCAAAGCAATCTTGAGAAAGAAAAACTGAGCTGGAGGAATCAGGCTCCCCAACTTCAGACTATACTACAAAACTACAGTAATCAAGATAGTATGGTACTGGAACAAAAACAGAAATATAGATCAATGGTACAGGATAGAAAGCCCAGAGATAAACCCACACACATATGGTCCCCTAATTTATGACAAAGGAGGCAAGAGCACACAATGGAGAAAAGACAGCCTCTTCAATAAGTGGTGCTGGGAAAACTGGACAGCTACACTTAAAAGAATGAAATTAGAACACACCTTAACACCATACACAAAAGTAAAAACTCCAAATGGATTAAAGATCTAAATGTAAGACCAGACACTATAAAACTCTTAGAGGAAAACATAGGAAAAACACTCTTTGACATAAATCACAGCAAGATCCTTTTTGACCCATCTCCTAGAGAAATGGAAATAAAAACAAAAATAAACAAGTGGGACCTAATTAAACTTCAAAACTTTTGCACAGCAAAGGAAACCATAAACAAGACAAAAAGACAACCCTCAGAGTGGGAGAAAATATTTGCAAATGAAACAACGGACAAAGGATTAATCTCCAAAATATACAAACAGCTCATGGAGCTCAATATCAAAAAAACAAACAATTCAATTAAAAATGGGCTAAACAGACATTTCACCAAAGAGACATAAAGATGGCCAAGAGGCACATGAAAAGATGCTCAACATCACTAATAATTAGAGAAATGCAAATCAAAACTACAATGAGGTATCACCTCACACCGGTCAGAACAGCCATTATCAAAAAATCTACAAACAATAAATGCTGGAAAGGGTGTGGTGAAAGGGAACCCTCCTGCACTGTTGGTGGGAATGTAAATTGATACAACCACTATGGAGAACAGTATGGAGGTTCCTTAAAAAACTACAAATAGAACTACCATATGACCCAGCAATCCCACTACTGGGCATATACCCTGAGAAAACTGTAATTCAAAAAGAGACATGTACCACAATGTTCATTGCAGCACTATTTACAATAGACAGGATGTGGAAGCAACCTAGATGTCCATCGACAGACAAATGGATAAAGAAGAGATGGTACGTATATACAATGGAATATTACTCAGGCATAAAAAAGGAAAGAAAACTGAGTGATTTGTAGTGAGGTGGATGGACCTAGAGACTGTCATACAGAGTGAAGTAAGTCAGAAAGAGAAAAACAAATACCGTATGCTAACACATATATATGGACTCTAAAAAAAAAAAAAACAGTGGTACTGATGAGCCTAGTGGCAGGACAGGAATAAAACGTAGACATAGAGAATGGACTTGAGGAAACAGGTTGGGAGGGGTAAGCTGGGGTGAAGTGAGAGCAGCATCGACATATATACAATACCAAATGTAAAATAGTTAGCTGGTGGGAAGCAGCCGCATAGCACAGGGAGATCAGCTCTCTGCTTTGTGATGACCTATAGAGGTGGGTTAGGGAGGGTGGGAGGGAGACGCAAGGGGGAGGGGTTAAGGGGATATGGGGATCTATGTATGCGTATGGCTGATTCACTTTGTTGTACAACAGAAACTAACACAGTATTGTGAAGCAATTATACTCCAGTAAAGATCTATTTAAAAAAAAACAAAGAATAGCATAAGAAATAAAAAACAAAATCAAATTCTCTCTGCTCCACTTTACCAAGTTTCTTCAAGCCTGGGATCTCCACTTTCTCATCGGGAGAACAGGACAGCCAAGCTGCCTGGGATTCTGAAATCTGACCGCGATGATAAAGACCTTTATGTCTTTCTCAATCCTTACAGATCCTCCTGGAAAGAAGATGCATGGCGCCCTAACCAGAGACAGAGGATAAACCAGACCAGGCGGGAGGCAGCCCTGCCCCCTCCCCAGCTGCACTCGTGCCCCTGTCCCCGACAGACCCCCGCCTGCCAGGGCTCCTCGCATCTCAGGGGCTTTGCTGGTCTCACCCCTCTGCCCTGAGCGCCCTCCCCATCCTCCCACCAGCTGGCTCTGCCTCCCCCAACTTTAATTTACAGGTAGGTCTGACCTTCCCTGACCACGCCATTTAATGAGGCCTATCCCATTTTTTCCTATCATTTATAGAAACACGCCAGCTATCAACATTTTAAAATTATGTATTATGTATTGCTTTGCTTGTTTATTGCCTGTTATTCCTCAATAGACCGTAAGCTCCATGAGGAAAAGGACCGCGTTTTCCTTTCACAAAGAACCTGGCAAAGAGCAGGCCCTCAACTGAGTGAAGAGCTTTGTCTGATGAATATCACAGGCCACTGGCCCCAACCCAAGCCCCGACACTCCTTCCCCTGTTAGTTTTGACCAGCTCTCCACTTGACCGAGTCCACAGGCACGAAAGTCTCTAAATTAGGAATTAAAAAGGAAGTGTGGGGGCTTCCCTGGTGGCGCAGTGGTTAAAAGTCCGCCTGCCGATGCAGGGGACACAGGTTCGTGCCCCGGTCCAGGAGGATCCCCCATGCCACGGAGCGGCTGGGCCCGTGAGCCATGGCCACTGAGCCTGCGCGTCCAGAGCCTGTGTTCCGCAGCGGGAGAGGCCACAACAGTGAGAGGCCGGCGTACCACACACACACAAAAAAAAACAACAGAAAAAGGAAGTGTGGGGTATTCCCTGGCATTCCAGTGGGCTCCACGCTTTCACTGCCAAGGGCATGGGTTTGATCCCTGGTCAGGGAACTAAGATCCAGAAAGCCACGTGACGCGGCCAAAAAATAAAGAAAAAAGGAAGTGTGGCATCGATCATTCTGCAGTACCTAGAGTTCACAGCACACTTAACATCCACACTCACTCTGGGCCAGACCCTGTTCTGGGCAACTCAGCACATTTCATTCTCATCACAACTCTACTGAGTGGGTAAGTGTTTAATCCCCATTTTACAGATGCAGACACTGAGACACAGAGAGCCTGAGTATAGGGGCTTTCGTTTATTCAGCTGAGGGCCTGCTCTTTGCCAGGTTCTATGTGAAAGGAAAACATGGTCCTTTCCCTCATGGAGCTTACGAGCTACTGAGGAATAACAGGGGATAAACAAGCAAACCAATAGATAATACATAATTTTTAAATGTTGATAACTCTTATGTTTCAATAAGCGATAGGAGAAAATGGGATGGGCCTCATTAAATGGGATGGTCAGGGGAAACATAGCGGCCACTGTGTAGGAGCCCTCGGGATGGGCTGGACACAGTCCTGGGAAATTTTCACACTGTTTTCTTCCTCCTCCATCTCATCGTGTCATACTGCCCCTCACACACACACACTCGCTACAGTTACCAAAACCCCCAAAGGTCCCGCGGCTGTCGAGCTGAAAACTGCCATTTGAACCCAGGGCTCAGGGCCTCAAAAGCCCACGTTCTCTGCTGCTTCTTGTGCTTTTGTCCTGAAAGAACAGGAGGGCGAGAAGAGGAGGGGAGGGAAAGGAAAAGAAAAATCAGCCAGCGTCTCCGCTAAACACTCCTAGTGGCGGGCAGCTCGGTGATGAAATACACCGCCAGCCGAATGACAGCCGTTTCTAGTGAGAAGGGGAAAGCCACCTACCCCCTTTTAAGACTAGGCTTCAGCATAATTGAAGTGACAATTCTTATAATCCTTGTGTAATGAAGATTATTTTGAAACGAATATTTTTTTCTTATCTTTTTCTTTTACCAACTTGCATGGAGATTTTTCTTTTCAGAGGGAGGTGTTTAAGGCTCTGAGCCAGTAACTCAGCCTCAATCCTTTACACTTGGACCCTGTGTTTTGACGACAGATTCCAGGAGCACGGAGGGAAGGGCAGACGGAGGACCCCGAGCCCTGCTGGACGTGACAAGTTGCCCAGGGATGAGGTGATCCACCAGTGGTCACTCTCCATCCCCCGCAGAACTCACAGGGCTGGGAAGTGGCATGCAAGGCAGTAAGGGAGAAACCCATCTCTGGAAACTGCCCCTCGCAGAGGCCCACCTGAAGTCAAAACAAGAGTGAAATGTGGAAAAGACTCTACCATCATTCTGTGTCCTGGATCTCAGGGCAAGAGCTGCAGCCTCCTGGGCTTACCTTGCGAATCAATTCCATCTTCTATCAATTGTACGGCCTGTATTCACCTTTCTGAACTTTCTTTTCATTCTCCCCATGAGTATTTTCTGCTTCTAGCAATAGCTGAGAACTCCTTTAGGGCAGGGGTCATATCCTTTTACTTTCTGTTATGGGTTGAATTGGACTACTACCGCCACCCCCACCCCCACCCCACCCCCACCCCCACCCCCGCAAAAAAAAAAAAGATATTTAAATCCTAATCCTTCGTGCCTGTAGCTGTGACCTTATTTGGAGATAGGATCTTTGCAGATGATCAGGTTAAGATGAGGTCGTTAGCATAGGCCCTGATCCAATAGGACTACATCCTTATCGAAGGGGGATATTTCTTCTCAGAGAAGCACACAGAGAATATGCCATGCGAAGATGAATGCAGAGATCGGGGTGATGCTTCCACAAGCCAAGGGACCAAGGAACACTGAGAATTGCCAGCAACACCAGGAGTCAGGAAAGAGGCCTGCAACGGAGCCTCCCAAACCACCCTCAGAAGGAACTGAGGTCAGTTCAGCCGGCTGACACCTTGATCATAATTTCTGACCTCCAGAACCGTGAGGCAATAAATTTCTGTCGTTTCAACTGCCCAATCTGAGGTACGTTGTTCCTGTAGCCCAGGGAAAAAATACAATTTCCTATTCAGGGTCCAGCCCAGCACTTGATATACAGCAATTGCCCCAAGAATGCTGGTGATGTAAATGAATATATGCATGGCTGAGGCACCCGTGCCCCAGTTCCTTGCCAGGGTGCTGGCTCTCCTATCCCCACTCACCTGGGTTATCCTTCAAGGTCAAGGTGAGCTGAGCCTCCTCTGGTCACGCGATGATTGAATGATTCCTCCATCCTCAGGTGGTCTTAGGGGACTGTTTTCTTTGACATCCCCTTTGCTCGATGGGTCGCACCCCTTCTCTGCCACCTCCCAGCTGCCCCCCCCACTCTGGAGTTCCCCGAGGATTAGGGTCTACCCTGGCTTGTCTCTTTGGCCCATCTCACTTCTCAGTTTTCTAGAAACCAGGGGAGGTAGGCGCTACCCAGACCTCCATCGCATCTGTCACCTCCACAGAACCCCATTCCCAAGATGTGTTCACTAAGTTTTGAAGAAGGTGAACGATCACTTCTCAAAGCTTATTTGAGAAGGAAACACAAATCATAAATCAGGTTTGAATGACTCTTTAAAGAAGTGATTTCAATTCAATGACTCTTTAAAGAAGTTAGCAGTTGTAGAATCCCTGGAAAGAAGTGGGTTCTGTGGGTTGAATTGTCTTCCCCTCCCCAACCAAATTCATGTGCTGAAGGCCTAACCCGCAAAACCTCAGAATGTGACTTTATTGGAAAGAGGGTCATTGCAGATGTAATTAGTCAGGTTAGGATGAAGTAAGTCACACTGGAATAGGGTGGGGCCCTGGTCCAATATGTTTGGTGTCCTTATGAAAAGGAAAAATTTGGATCAGAGACAGAGAGGCACACAGGGAGGGAGGCTTGGAATGCATCCTTCCCCAGCACCTTCAGAGGGAATGTGACCCTTCAGACGCCTTGACCACAGACTCCCAGCCTACAGAAGTTTGAGACAAGAAATCTCTGCTGTCTTCAGCCACCCAGCTTGTGGCCCCAGGAAATTCATGCAGTAGATAATGTTACCTGTCTCCATTTTACAGTTGAGGAATAGAGGCTCAGGTGAAGAGGGTTGCCCAGGGCTTGGGGCTGGTAGGAGGCAGAGATGGACGGCTTACCCTAGGCCCCCAGCGACCTGAGCTGGTGGGAACCTGGTGATTTTTTTGTGATTTCCTGGACAATGATTGAACAAAGGGCCTTAGAGGCACAGAGACTCCCTCCAGTGGAGCCCTGGTTAGGGGGACCGAGGCCTGGAAGCTGCTGGCCTGTGTAATGAGCTGGTGGTTAGCCTCCGAGAGAACCTGCGCCTTTCTCAGGCTTTTCTGCCCCCCAGGAAAGTTAAGGCCCATCTTGTGATTCCTCCTCTCATTAGATCTGCTCCTAGCCGATTCCCATGGAAAACACAAACCTAAACGTGGGAAGTTCAGGTCTTTGTGGGATCCTTTCTGCATCTTCTAAGAACCAGTCCCCAAAGGGCTGCCCTCTGAAGTTACACAGGCAGGAGTGATGGTAGCAGGACCTGGTGTGGGGAGGTCCTTGCATGTGTTTGTGCAACCCTGGGTGAGGCTCACTTAGTGACCCTCCTCCAAGACACAGGGAGGGATGGAGAACCAGCTCCAAGGAGCGGGACGTCATCTTTGGGCCCCAGCCCCGCCCTTGGTTGCATCTGAATCGTGCACCAACATCACCGACGTGAAAGTACTCCCCCCGCTGCCCCACACACACACCCGCTCGGCACACCGTCTCCCCTGCTTTTCTGACTCATCCTGGTGAGGCAGCATCTCAGCCTCTGGCGGCTCCCCACTGCGCCAAGTCACAAGCGCATCCAGAAGGGAGTTGTGACCCGGTGAGAAGGAAGGAGACCCTGCGTGGGAGGAAACAAGCATGGGCTGAGTGGGGAAAGCCTCATTCTCACACCTGCAGGCCACTCCTGAGCTGTGCTCCTGGCCCTGGATCAACAACAAACCTCCTTCAGGATTTAGCTCAGACAACACCACCGCCCTACCCAAACCTTCCAGGCCCCTGGCCACAGGTACGGCCGGCCTACGTGTCCACAGAGGCCTTGCATCCTCTGCCCATCTACCCCTCTGGGTCATAAACATCTTGGTGCTGTTCTCCCAACAGAATGAAAGCTGTTAGGTGGAGGGCACAGCGAGTTGCTTCCTTTTGCAGGTGTGTTGGAAGTGACCCTAGGAACAGTCTCAGGGGCTGGGGGAGGACTTTGCCTGCCTGGTGGCCTGAACCTCATCACTAGTCGCCTGGTGCTTGGGTAGCAATGGCAGTGCGCAGGAAGGCTGCAGAATAATTGGGGCTGCTGGCCGTGGGGCCAGGCTGCCTGGGTTCAAATCTCGGTTCTGCTACTTAGTAGGGTTCAGAACTTGGGTCTGTTGCTTAGAGTCTCTGTGCTTCCGTTCCCTCATCTGTAAAATGGAGAGAATAAGAATAAGTGAGTCACAGGAATGTCACGCGGCTGAAACCCACAGAAACCGCTGGGAACAAGGTCAGAGGCATGGCGGCTGCTCAGACCACGGCAGCTGCCCCTGCCACCCTTAACCCACCGCTCCTTGTGACTCCCCAGCTCTGAACGCCTGGTGCATGACCCTCAGGCCGAGGATTTTACCTCTCTGGACGATCCCTCTCATTTATAAAACAAGGGGATTCGATGAACTGTCCACCAAGCTCTCGTCCGCTCTAAATTCTTCAATTCTGCGGTGCATCTCAGACTGCCAAGTAGACAAAGTCCTTTCCCCGCACACAGGACTGTCCCCTGAGTCACTCTCAGCATTGGGAACGGAACCCACCAGCATGGAGAGGCAGGGAGGCCACAGGGAGGAAAACTTTGTACTCAGATTTAAAACTCTTAGAAAATCTTCCAGCCAGGTCTGTTTACCACCCCCAGGCAAGCACTTGATTTATGCCTAGAAAGCTTAGCGGTGACAATTTGGAGCCAGCTCTGTAACGATGTCCCCTCCGACCGGTCAAGTCCCATCCTCACCGCTCGTTAAGGTGACTCTCGCATCAGTGGCTTCGCAAGTTGGGGACAGAAAATAATCAGAAGCAGGTGGGTGGGTGCCTGCTCGCTCCCTTGTCTCCGACCTGCGAGTGTAGACGGTTCCCTTTCTCCCAACGCAGCCCGTGGGCCTCTCCTCTCCACCTCCCTCCTGCCCGGTTTACCTCCTGTCCCTGGGCAGGTGGGGCAAGGGCTTGTCATCCGCCTAATTGTTCAACAGGATAATATGCTGGATTTCAAAATAATTAGGCTGATGGTAATGAGGGTTTGACGGTTTCTGTGCAATTAGACGGATGGACACAAACACTTTGTTTTTAACCTGTGCTGAGGCTAATGACCCCAGCGGGGAATACGGCAGGACTGCATTTTGAAAGAAGGGGAAAAAAATATCCTGGGAACTTCAGAGAAAAATAAATCACAGGGTGGGCTCCTGCCCACAGGTTTGTTCATCTGGATACCCGACCAGATGTTCCCCAGACATCGGTAATGAGGGATTTCAGACCAAAGGGAATGCAGCATCACAGGAGACAGCTTGCTCCAGGTTTAAATCCGTTCTGCAGCTTTTATTGGCTCTGACCTGGAGCAAGTCACTTAGCCCAGCTGCACTCAGATCTCCATCTGTGAAATGGGGGTAATCATGCTGGCTGCACAGGGCTGTGAGTTCCTGGCACACAGTACATGTGCAAGAAAGATTCTGGCGGGGGCCTTGGGAGAGGGCAAGTTCAGTGTGGAAGTATCTAGAAGCCAGAACACGACAGAGACCAGACATGGGCAGTGAGTCCTTTCCAACCAGCAAAGTAGAATGAGCTTCTTCAAAGGTCCAGACAAGAGGAGCTGCTTAGAACTTCTCACCAAGAGAAAAAAGAAGAGAAAAGAAACCACCGGTTTAATTGAAGCTGACACAATTCAACTCACCCTTCCACCACGGCGAAGCGATGGGGCCTTGGGAAACCTCCCGACCCTCCCATGAGCCTGCTGTGCGGTTTCCTGGGCAAAGAGTAGCTTCACCCCACCTGACGCCACATGGGAACCAGGGTCTGCAAGGTCAGACTAGGCACAGGGATCTAGAGACAAGATGAATGGAGCAGGGCGGTCAGACAATGTGGTGGCTGCTGGTGAGGCCCCCTGGGCTGCTATCTACAAGGCAGGTGGCAGGGTAGACAGAGAGAAAACGACCCCGGGGCCCGGGTAGGTGGAAAGTATTGGGGAGAGGTTTACCCACCCAACACACTTCTTCTGAGCCTTTGGTCTGTTCAGGGCCCCGTGCTCATGCTTGGGGCACAGGGATAAATGACATCCAGCCCCTGCCAGGCACGTTGTCCCAATATAAAGTGATAGGCAGTTTAAGTGAGACTTGCAAGGAGCACAGGACAGAATGATGGGCTCCGCCTAGCTGCAGGGAGAGCTTCCTGGGAAGATTCAGGCTGGGCCTTGAAGGAGGAGTCAGTGTGGCTGGAGCATGAGGACCCCAGTTCAGCCTGGGGGTCAAGATAAACACTCCAGGCTACTCTGTAGAGGATGAGGGTGGTGGCTGCTCCCAGGAAGCACATTTCCCCTTCATTCCTGGACAGAGAGAGAGAGAGAGAGAAACAAACAAAACAACACTGTCTTGGTAACTGCAGTTATATGAAAGACAATTTTCTGTGCCTCACGATTCTCTATGGCTGAGCCACTCCACCAACCTCTGCCCAGCTGTCTTCCTGTCCTCACCCCCCCTTCACTGCCTCTCCGCCAGGCTACAATTTCCTGGAAAGGTGAGGTCAGGAGTCACCAGCACCAAGAGAGAAGTAATGGAACCCGAGGCTGGTCAGGACCATGGGCAGAGACGTGGCTTCCCTTCCGTGCCCAGAGGGGTAACCCACAAATGCAACTTTGTCCTGGATGCCCACTTGGGCTTCTGTAAACTGTCTTCCTTATCCATGGATAAAGGATGTTCAGAGCCACTTTCTCCTCTTATGACATTTTGCAACACTATTAGCAAACCAGTTGCCAAATTTTGCTGGAATCCGTTCAGATTTGCAAGACTGCACTTGGAGAATTTTTCCAGGTGCCACTTTGATCCAAACTGGAAGAAGTTCCACAGATGAAAGGGTCCTGTGACATCCTCTGTGAGTGTGGGAGTGGAAGATGGAGCCCACCGGGACTCTGATCCTGGGGCCAGGGGAGGAAGAGGACAGATGTTTAATCGAAGGCAAGGATCTCAGGGCTCCGCTGGGCCACGAGTCCCAGGCTGATGCTGCACGTAATCCCCCCATTATAGGACAGAAGCCCAAGGGTCCTTGCTCCAGTGGGCTCTGACTGCCCTCTTTCCCTGGAGAGCTGCCTCTCCCACAGGAGAGCCGAGGTGGCTGCCAAGACAGTCCTGAGCAAGGGCCGTGCTTGAGGTTAATTCCATGGAAGAATTCAAGTTCACTGCTGAAAACTCAAGGTCAGTGTGAGGAAGTGAGGGCAGGAGGTGACACCCTGACACACCAAATCTGTCTCACCTGAGTTAGACCCCTGGGTCACAAGTTCCTCTTAGGATAAGCCGACAGGAAATAGTGGAGCTCTGCACTGAAGCCAAGGTTTCTTTGGGAACCTTGAGCTCCTGCTTGCAATCAGGGCTTCCTTCAGGAGTCACCAGGCCAGAAGAGACAGTCAGAAAAGCCACAGAATCTCCTGCTGCGGGAACCCCTGGAAGTCTAGTGCTGCCAGGGCTGAGCTAGGGAAAGGGGGCCCAGGGTCGCTCAGCTGAGTCCTCCCAGACACCAAGGCTATGGCCTTGTGGAGCAGCTGCTGGCCAAGGAGTCAGAGGCCCTGGTGCCCATGCCGTTGGGGCCGCTTTTCTGGTAACCACTGTCACTCCAGAAGCTACCTTGAGGACTTAGGCTTATGACACCTGCCTGAATCACAAGATGGTGGGGCGGATCGTGAAGACTTACTGACCCTACAGTCGATTTTCCCGATCGCTTTTGTCTCTCTGGACAAAGCAGCCCATCAGCCCCTCAAGACATTCCTCACACACCCACCTGTCTTTAATTCGGACACACTGAATACCTTCCAGTAAATAGTATTTCAGTTACAGCACCTGCCAAGTGGCAGGCACTGTGCTAAACGCTGAGGCTATAATGGTGGACATGGGAAACCCATACGGTCATCCATCAAATGTCCGTGTTTTATCATAAGTATCTAGTGACCCATCTGACTCACCCAATAGACGGCGGCCGTTCAGTGTCCTAACTCCAGGGCATGGCACCATGGCTAACACATAGTAGGCGCTCCATCTTAGTTAAATGAGTGAAGACAATTAAAATCATCTTGGAAATACTCTAAAGTACTATAAGAATGTAAATTGAGATCAACAACAGAAACAACTCTAAACGTCCTAGCCATTCAGCCAGAGGTGTGAAAACCAGAAGAGATCACCGAAAGGAACGATGAAGGACCCGCATATGGTTCAGTTAACAGAGTGAAAGGACAACGATGAAAAGTCTAATCTGATGAGACTTTAAAGGGCTGTGGGGTGTGGGAAAAGGAAGAGGTTCTTTTCAGCTGGGGGCGGGCAGGGAGCCCCTCACGGGAGGGAGGGCATTTCAGCTTGGAGGTGGGGAGATGAGCTCAGGGCTCATGGCACAGGGAGGACCGAGGGAACAGATGGGGGACAAGCGCTGGCTGGGTTTGAGCAGATTGGCAGGACTATGGCTCCACCACATAACACCACCCCGGTTCTTCTTTTTTTATTTTTATTTTTTTGCGGTACGCGGGCCTCTCACCGCTGTGGCCTCTCCCGTTGCAGAGCACAGGCTCCGGACGCGCAGGCTCAGCGGCCATGGCTCACGGGCCCAGCCACTCCGCGGCATGTGGGATCTTCCTGGACCAGGGCACGAACCCGCGTCCCCTGCATCGGCAGGCGGACTCTCAACCACTGCGCCACCAGGGAAGCCCGCCCCGGTTCTTCTTAACACGCAGTTTCCCAGGCCCCTTCAGCATCAGGATCTATGCGGAGGGACTCACAAGTTCATAAGGGGATGGGAGAGGGGGTGATAGGCTAAAGACAGACCACAGTGGCCCTTGGTCACTGGACTATAATCTGAAGGCATGAGGGAGCCACAGAAGGCTTTAGAGGGAGGGGTGGTGCCATTAGTGCTGTGAACACAGGGAAAAGATGGATTTGGGGAAGGGAGAAACTGGAAGCATAAGTCCTCCTGGGGTGCTGTAGCAGTCCAGGCATCAAGTAATGACAGCTTAAACCAGGACAAAGACAGCAGTGATGGAGAGAAGGGAATGGAATTAAGAAATACAGAGTGGAATTGACAGGACCTGACAACTGATTGGATGGGTGGAGGAGGGAGGCAAAGATGACTTATTCAAGATGCCTTTGGTGCTTTTAATATAAAATATAAATACAAATATGCACTATCTTATATTCTTGAATACTTATCTGATTTGAAGAAACAGCCCCCTATCTCTCAGCTCCCAAAGACTTACAATGGCTCAAGACAATATTAATAATGATGTATTTCATAGTATATGAACTTTGCCATCTGTGGTGCAGGCATCAAAAAGTCAATATGAGTAAATTGACAAGCTTGTCAATGAATGAAATTAATTTTCTTTTTCTGCTGCATCACTAAACATAATTTCAGAATGTCATGGTAATATTCACCGTCCATTATCATGGCCGTGCGACGGAGAGACAGTGAATTTAAAATATGGAAAGAAACGGCTCTATCATAGCATCTGATGCACGGAGGCACACGCTCCCGCAGAACCAGGCATTTGTTCCAGTGGACACACAGCCCCCAGAATCTTAGGATTTGTCACATTTGCAGCCAAAAGACCTCTGCCCCCTGAGCGTGAGAAAATGGATTTTAACACGTTGCCCAGTTTTAACCTAAACCCAGTGTTCTCTGACAGAACAGATGGGCAGGCCTCGGAGGAAACCATAAAGATCACAAAGTCCAGCTTCCTTGTTCGAAAAACAGGGAGAGAAAGGCTTGCCGAGGATGCCACACAGCCAAGCGAAGACTGGAACCCAGAGCCTTCCAGCTCTGGAGTCAGCCATAGCCAGTGGACCCTGATGGGGGCTGGGGGGTGGGAGATGGGAGAAGGGCCTTAGAGCAGCAGCAGACACAGGCCTTGAGGGGGAGGCCACTGTTTGATGGAGAGAAAACGGAGAGGCACGGTCAGTCAGGAACATGCAGAAAGGGCAGTGGTCCATTCACTCATGCAGCCGCTGGACAAGTCATCGCTGAGCGGTCACCATTAGCAAACGCCATTGTCCGCCCTGGGACCCAGCAGAGAATCAAACACACAAAGCCCTGCCCTCACAGAGCCCACAGCCCAGGATGGAGAAGCCAAACAGAAATAAACAAGGTGATGAGAGCAGAGGCAGTAGAGGAGGGTGGAGGACCGCCCTGAAGTAGCATCTCCTGGTGTCTGGTCCACTGAGCCATTCTTTCCAAATCAACGGAGAAGGAAGAGCCACCATTTCCTGAGTTCCATTTACTAAACATGAGCTTGTTTAGAGCTTACACAACCCAAAGGGGTGGGTCCTGCTGTCCCCACTGTGCTCAGAGAGGAACTGTCTACAGTCCACGTGGGTCCAGGGTCCAAACCCAGTCTGCTTGGCCCCAAAGCCTCTGTCCTTAGCCCTGCCTTGTTCAGCCAGTTTTGCTGATAAGTTCACATCTCTTGGGCCTGTGCTTTCCTCCCAACTCTCGACTTTCCAGAATAAAGGCTTCCTAAAATGCCACGTGGCAGGATTCTCTCCCGAGCCTGCGTGGATCGTCAGAACCAACATGTGCTTCAGGAGCTGGCAAAAGCCAGCATCACGGCCTCGTGACGAGAGGGTCCAGGATGGAGAGTCAAGGCTTCAGTAAACCAGTGGCCCTGGCTGAGCCTCACTTCCTTCACCTCTGAAATGGGAATAATAACTCACCCCGCCCACACCATGGGTTCTCGGGACAGAGGAATGGATGGGAAAGTGTACTAAAAATGTCAGCGTACCCATTGCCTTGGCCACAGCATGCTCTTGTGTGTGTGTGTGTGTGTGTGTGTGTGTGTGTGCGCGCGCACACGTGCCAAGTGCCTGCAATGTCCCAGGCACTATAAACATCCCCATTCTGAAGATGGGCAAGTGGAGACTCAGAATGGTTCACTGACTTGTCTGAGCTACAGAGAAAGCTAAAATCGTGTCTTTGCAAAGTCAAAACCCAGGTTCTACCTCCCTTGGGAGAAATATCCCCTTCTCAGCCAGGCAAGTATTCCCCAGGCCATCCCTGCCAGAGCTGGCGGGAGGAGTCACAGGCCTGCCCCAGGTGCCAGCAGGGCTTCCTTGGGGTGTTTGGGCAGAAGGAAGACAGCCGCCGACGTGCAGATGACACGCCTCATTCCAAAGCTGGGATCCCCAAGCTTCCCACGCCAGACAAAAAGACACCCAGTGCTGAGCCACGCCCACGGGCTTTCTCTTTCCTTGTTGAGAGAAGAAATTCCCTCATGAAAACGAGTGGCCTTTCTTATTTCCTCTCAGTGTTTGGAAGGGTTGTTTTTTTTTTGCCTTCCGGTTGACAACTCAGATGACAAAGATGGATTTTTGGAGCAAGTATTTGTGTTGTTTGTGACCATGTCTGCCCAGCAGGAGGCAGGCAGCTGGATAATGGGACCCCTTTGGGAGAGGGGCTGAGGACTGTGTTTTTTGCACCGTGGTCCTTTTGGGCCCTGCCACTAATTGGAACTTACTGTCCCATTAATGAGTTCTCTCTCCAGAGATTCATATGACCATTCCGACTCTAAAGGCCCTGCCTAATGGACTATTGAACGATGGAGAACCCACGCAGCTTTGTCTCAGAAGCTCCTTATTAAATATACAGCAGTCCCCAATTAACCCCAGGTTTAAAAAAACAAGAGTGGCAAAGCGACTCTGAGGCCAGCTCTTAGAAGGAGGGCTAAATTGCTATGATGTAATTGCTCTCCCTCCCTGGAAAAGACCAGCACGGCCACCGTCTGAGCAGTGGACACCAGGCCCCTCGGTGGCCAGGAATCAATTTCCACCCTCAAGATGCCACCTGTCCATTCCGATCATTTGGGTCCTGACGGTGACCCCGGAGGGCGAGGCTCACAGAACCAGAGTCTTCAAACAGTTCCTTGGCTACCTGGAAAATGGGTCCAGATAAATGTGGAGCCATCCCTAGGGATGCCCAAGGGGAAATGCAAATAAATGAGCTCCTCCCAGCTGGGTTGGGATAAGGATTTCTGCTCCAGAACCTCCTGTTTGACCCTGAGTACAGTCACTAAGATTCCCAAAACCTCTCAGTCTAATGAAAATGCATATCTGGTCACAGTCCTTCCCTGTTCACAATCCCTCGATGGCCCCCTAATGCCCTTTGCCTAAAATCCAAGCTCCTTAGGGTATAGCATAAGGCCTCAGTCTGCAGCTCCGGCCACAGGCACCCTCCATCTCTATCTCAGGAAACACCAATGGCTGTGCTCTTCACACGCCCTTGCCCTTTCTTGCCCTGGACCTTAGCTCATCTGCACCCTCTCTGGATGCCCTTATGCTCACTCCTTTCCATCCTCCAGGTGTCACTGCAGATTCAGCCCCTTCAGGAAAACTTCTCCCATCAAGCCCTCAGCTCCCCCAAACCCAGTGTCAGGCTGGGGTTGAAGTTTCCTTTGCTCTGTTCCCATAATAGCTTTTATTGACCAAGAAAACTCATTCATTGCAGAGACCTGACATCATTTGTTTTGGTGTCTCTCTCCAATGAGAGCAGAGTTTCTCAGCCTCAGCACTATTGACATTTTGGTCCACTTAGTTATTTGTTGTGAGGGGACTTCATGTGCATTATGACAACCAAAATGTCCCCGTACATTGCCAGATGTCCCCCAATGGCAGAACGGCCCTTGGCTGAGCACTACCGAGCAAGGGTAGACACGTGTGGGTAAGACCCTCGCTGCCACCCTCACCAGCTGAGTGTAACCCCAAGCAAGCTGCTTCCTCTCCTGAGCCTCAGTTTTCCCACCTGTGAAATGGGATAATGGTGCATAGCTTGTATGCACAGCTGCTGAGATTTACAGCAATGGTTGATACTGACAGTCAATACCTATTGCTCTGCCATTTGACTGTCTGCCATCCTTTAAATTCATAGAAAATTCTGTGTTCGATTCAGAGTCACCTAACCATCACTGAGCCCTGCCAGGCTTCATCCCACTCGATTCTCACCATTATCATCACCATTCTACAGATAAGGCAACTGAGGTCCCAGCATCAGCTGACTCACCCAAGATCTATGAAGTTACATGTTGGAGCTGGGATTGGAACCCCATCTTCTGGCTCCAAGATTGATGGCATTTCTTTCCTCACCGCCCCGCCTTTACCTGCCCAACTCCCATCAACCCCTTCCATCCTCAGGCCTCAGTTTCATGGCGATTCCTCCGGGAGTTTGGACCCACAGCACATGTATTCTCATTAAGACACTATCACACATCCCCACTAAGCTGTAAATCCAGGTGAGTCAGTGACCGAGCAACCACCACTTTGTCCAGTGCCTGGCAGAGCAGTGGCACTGGCTGTATGTTGAATGAATGAATAACACACAATGGATAAGAAAGGTGAGTTGACAGCACTGAACTCCAACCAGGAACACGGTGGCCAGCAGGCCAGGGAGAGACCCCTCAGCTCTTGAATGGTCTTTGTGTACAGGTGTCTCCAACTTCTAAAGACACAGTCTCTTTATAACAAATACTACATACAGTGGGGACAGTCATATACAGGTGATGTCAGAGCCTGCGGTTTTTAGAAGCATGGCTGAAGTCCCTTGATACATAGTTAAGCAGATGTCAAGGCCCAGCCAGAGGCCTGCCAATGGTCACCCTAGAGCTCATCAAGTCAGTGGGTGTAGAGGGGCGTCCCCTGGATGCCTGGTGCCTCTGACTTCCCCCAGCTCCTCCACTACCCCGTGTACTCTGAGCCCCAAGCCTTGCTTCCTGCTGTTCCGGCTTCTCCCAAACACTGCGAGGCATTTTCACACACCTGTGTGCTCCTCCCGGTGCCCGCAGCCTCTTCCTTGATGCAGCTTCCCAGAAAGGCCATCCTTCCCTTCTGCTGTGACCAGGCTCCCGTCGTGCCTTGCATTTCCCTGGCATCAGTCTCCTTCATCTGCACCACTTCTCATGGCCATCAGCTCCTCTCGCTTCTCAGCCCTTTCCCTGCAGCATCCCCAGCGCCCCACACGACACAGGTGCTCGGTAAAGAGGTGGTTATGATAGTTGAACTAGTGCATTTTGCACAGGTGCACACATTGGGCTGCGGTGGCCTGATGCTACTGGACACTGATTTTCTGTAAATCCCTCACTTGTTTCCATGAGCACCAAGCGACCGACCGTCTGATGATGACCCCGCAGCTCTGGCGAGCTCTGCCCACGGAGAGAGAAAACCTCGGTCATCATTCAAGAATTCCGATCCACACATTTATAATCCTCACTGCAAACTAGCAACTCGGATTCTGGCCTCATAAAAACTGAACCAAGTACTGAGTGACTCCCTTGCAGAAAAGCTACATGTTTGCCTGCTACCATCCTGTCTCCCAGGACCAATACTGAAATGGTTCTTCCTTTGTCTCCTCCCATCCCCCAGAAAGGCAGGCAAGGTGGAAAGGAGAGAAAATCTGCACTAACCTTGCGTCTCGTTCTCATCTCTTTGTAAAAGGAAAGCAGGGTTTACTGGAAAATACCGCACAAAAGAATCTCTTCCCACAGGAAAAAAAAAAAGTAATCGTCTCTTCAGGGGAAAAAAAAACAATACGGGCCCTTAAAAACCCAGCCATACCCCACATATGGTCTGTTTAGATGCATTTTGTTGAGATTTATACCGTTTAATGATGACTTAAAGAATCGCTACATAAACAATACTATTTTAGTGTAAGAGGGTTAGAATATTTCTAATTCAAGCCAGTAAAAACTCACTCCTCAGTGATTTAGGGAACTTGAGTACGTTGATGTGGCAGCATTCAATTAATGTCAGGCCGTATGGATTTCAATCTGGCTTGAAATATATTTAAACAAATGAAGTAGATACAAATGTTAGCTCTTTGGCCAGCCAGAGCTGAAAAATCCATTTTCTATCCCATTTATAATAAGAACTAATTTGAATGTCATTTATCTAAAGCACAATGTTTCCTAATTTTTACATGCAACCATTACTTATAGTTTAAGTAATAGTTATATCCATGGATCTTAGTGCACTTAATTGAAAATGCATGTTATTAAAATGCAAGACTTAATCCTTCAAAAATAAAAGCATGATCCTAAAGAATAATTGAATACTCAGATGCAGAGCCAGAGAGAACAGGGAGGGAAAAGCTTTAAAAAAAAAAAAAAAGCACCTCCCCTTTAAATACAGCACTTCTCTCTTTTTACGTGGTATTAGAATTATGTCAGAGTGAAATTAGCCACCCTCGACCCGTTATTTCAGTTCAGATTACGACTGCCTCTCATCCGGGTGTCAGACTTGGCACCGGAGTCAAATCCGTCTGCCGAGGAGTGACATGTCAAGGGTGACAGTGACAAATTGTCACTAAGTGAGGAATAACACATGACAGGGCATGTGTCCGTAATGAGGCATATGCATGCCAGGACGCCTCGGGACGCGTGGGGCTGAGGACAGAACGCTGGGAGCGCTCCTGATGCCGCGTTCTCATTAGGGCTCCGCGCCTCCTTGGATGGGGGTTTCCATCATTACAATAAATAAATAATAAATAAGATCCTAAATGAACAACACATGGACAAAGCTCTTTTCTGTTTGTATGGGTTTTTTTTTTTTAAAGGAGATCCAAATGTTTGTAATTTTTTTTGAGGGTTGAAAATAAAATAAGACCTTTCTCTGTGACCCCTTCTTCCACATTAATGATTGGTTTCTTTATTTCTTCCTTTAACTTCACCAAGATCAAGGAAACCCACACTCCGGAATGAAATGCTTCTACCTCTGTGTGTTGGTACAGATATTTCTGTGAGCACGTTGAGAGACAGCCCGATTTCCCAAGCAGAGGCCGTCACACAGACGTTTCACAGAAGTACAGAAAGAGGAGATTTCTTATTGGTCTCCAGTGCAAATGACTGTCTTCTGACCTCAAGCAAAATGCAAACTGTGAGAGGGAGAGAGAGCAAGCAAGCAGGTAAGAGGTATCATTATGAGAAATTAGATCAAGAGGCCACAAAAATAGGAGGCATTAAGAAAGGAAGATAGAATCCCCTATCATTTTGTTTCTTTTTGTTGTCTTTAATTTCCCATATGGCATCTCTGGAATTGTTTGTCCTTATGCACAGTGATGTTTTTATACCCAAGTCACAAGGATGCATAAAGAAGTGCTTTTGGATTTTATTGGGTAGATGGATGGAGGAATGGATGGATAGTTGGAGGATGGATGGATGGATGGGGGAATGGATGGATGGATGGATGGTTGGATGGATGGATGGGGGAATGGATGGATGGGTAGATTGATGAATGGGTGGATAGATGGATAGTGAATGGATGGTTATGTGGATGGTTGGATGGGTGGGCACAGAGGTAAGACAGGAAGTGATGAATCCACAGGTGTGACTGGGGCAGCTCCTTGAGGGAATCAAATGTCATGTAAGAGCATGGACTGTCCAAGGTGGTGAATAATTATTGGAGGCTTTCAAGTTGGGAGTGACATGGCCAGGTCTGCGTGGTGGAGAGATCACTCTGGCTTCAGTGTGTCCAGTCAATGGGGGTAGATGAGAGCAGAGGCAGGGTGACCAGGGAGGAGGCTGCCGCAGTCTTCCAGGTATGAAATAGTGAACCCCAAGATAAAGTGCTGAAAGAGATTGGAAGAAGTGGACAGATATAAGGGATGTTAGAGAGAAATGATCAACAGAAACATGTTAACTGGTTGGATTTACAAAATGGAGATAGAAATTCTAGATGATTCCAAGGTCTCTGGCAGCATGATGGAACCAGTGACCAAGACAGCAGCACAGAGAAAGAGCAAGTTTTAGAAGGAAGGAATAAACTGACCGTTTGGTAAATGTTGACATCATAGCAAAAAAAAAACGCAACTGGATGTGGGAGCCCTCAGCACATTGGTGGGAATTGAAGCTGCAAGAGTAGAAGACATAACTGTAATCAAAGACTGTATTTCTGCAAAATTGGAAAGGACCCGAGGGGCAACATTTGCACATTTCTATAGTACACACTCTCTACATACAGATCTACATTTTTTAAGTGGGATCATACTTTGTAATCTGCTTTATTTTTCTCAACAAAAGCATCAGACATTTTCCTTTATCCTTTTTCTTTGCTCTCATTGGTAATGGCTATTTCAACTTATGTCATAAATAACTGAATATAGCCCCTCATGTTGGGCATTTAGGTTTTTTCTGTGTTTTCATGATTATAGACGACCTCCTGTCAATTTTGACTCTAATATACTGATCTTCTTTGCAAGAGCTCCCCAGAGTTCCACTGTGATAAAAGGAGACAAGAGAGGCGTGGAGAAATGCAGAAAGGCTGGATGCAGAAAGCCTGGTGAGGGTGCCTGGGGACAAGGGGTCTGGTGGTGAGAGGTGATTTGGGGATCACACACCATCTGGAGTGAGGGGAAAGATGCAGATACCAGGGAGGGTCTCCTAAGAATTCCTGTCTGCATCTGCAGTTCCACAAGTTCCATGGAGCCTCACCAGGAAATTTCTTGATCAACTATTCATTTAAAAGTCACTTATGAAATTCAGTATCCAAATATCTATGCATTGATTCTCACTGTGAATCAGATAGGCCAAAGTAAACAACCTAAATGCCTCGTGACTGAATGCAACCAAGTTTACTTTTTGCTCCTGCAAAATATCGCCAAGTCCATCATGGATCTGCAGGAGATTCTGCTCAGGGACCCAGGCTGACAGGAGTTTCACCATCTGGAACATTCTGCCTCTTCAGTCACCATGGTGAAGGGAAAGAGAGGAGAGGGTCCCACGTGGGCTTTCCCCTGGCTGGAAGTCACACGCACTGCCTCTGTTCACAGTCCTTGGGACAGAACAAGTCACATGACTGTGCCTACCCACACGGGGGCTGGGACACATGGAAAGAGAAATGGAATATCAGAGGCTTCACCATCTCTGCCATATCCTACCTGTGATGACAGAATAAGGTCACTCTTCCATTAAATGCCCACTGTGTCATGGCAAAAGATGTGAGACAGCCAAAGTGTCCTTCAGTAGGAAACTGATTAAATGGATCTTACACCCATCAGTAGAATATATTTTAATTAGAAAAAAAAAGATAAGCACTGTGTACCAATAGGAAATAATCTCAAATATATTTTGAGGTAAAGGAATTAAAATGCAGAACAGAATGTATGGAATTGTGCCATTAGGTAGAAGGGGGAGATATACAGCTACCTTCATGTGGATAAAATGTCTCTGACCCAGGAAGCTGGTAACACTGGCTGTGTTTAGGAAGAGAATGAATGGCTGAGAAGCAGGCAGGCAGGACAATTCTCCCAGCTCCCCTTCCCTAGCTTTTGAATGCTGAGCCATGTAAATGCATGACCTACTCGCAAAATTCCTAAATCATTTTGTAAAGACCTTCATTGAAACTGACTTCCAGCATCCCCTACTCCTGCAAGAACTTGGGCACACACACCCCATGAGCACAGCCCGGCTCTGTGAGAAGCTCCAGGCTGCCATCTCATGCCTCTGTGGGTCGCATGTGAAGCCACCACGTCGCAGCTGCCAGTAGCCCCCCTAAGGAGGTCGCTTTCCTCTGAGCCTCTTCCCCACGCGGTCACTGCTCACGTGCCCTGCCCTCTGGCCTTGGGGTGGAGCTGCTGCCTTGATTCCATCTGACACAGCTGATGCCAGGCTTTCGGCTGTTTCAAGATGTCGGGGAAGCCTTGGGCATAACAGAGAGAACTGAGCATCTGCTTCTAGGTTTGGGGGCCTCGGGGACCACAGACGCTGCCAAATGCTGCTCCCACCTCCACACCCAGGAGCCGCTCAGCCCACACCATGGGGGTGCATCCTGCACCATTGCACCACCAAGTCCAGGCCTGGCCTCCGAGGAAGCCCAGAGAGGGAACTCCTCGGTGGGAAGCCCACCTCTCCAGCCCTCACTTCCTCCCCAAGGTGGGCCTCTCCACGGAGTAACTGACCATGGGTTTAGCCACTCCCTCTGGTGGCCTTGCCCCCTGGTCCCAGTAGGCCAGGAGCCCTGAAACCATCCAACAGCTGTGTGTCTGGCAGGTGTGCAAATGTACAAAGACTTACCTAGGAGGCTCTCTCCGACTCAGAGGAAGTGCAGCAAGGAGCGGGCAGACGCACGTGACAGACCAGGGCAGCAGGAGAAACCTTGGGACTCTTGCTGTAGGCTTGCCAAACCCAGCCTTGGCAGGGGTGAGACTCCCACCGAGAGAGAGGCTCTCGAAGACTCTGGTCCACCAAATTAATTTCAAGTGTTTGGGGAAATCAGAGAAAATTTGCTGAAGACAAATCCCAGACCTCCCATTGGGCAACTGCTCCCCTTACTCATTTCTCCCTTAAGTCTAGTTCTGATGCAGACGCACCCCCTGCCAGCCCCTCTCCTCCTGCCAGCCACCCCCCAACCCCATGCTCAATCACCCCTCCCTGCCAGGAGCGTCCCCTGGAGGAGGTCTCCCCTGCCATGAAAAGCATGGCGGCCCCAGGCTGCCACCCTCCCCACAGGCAACAAATGAGTTCCCGTATTTCCACGGTGTGACCAGGTGTGGGATGCGTCTCCTTGGCCTGTGTGACTGCAGGGGTCCCAGCTAGGGGAGGCAAATACTGACTGCGTGCTGGGCACTGGGAAAAGGGCAGTGAACAGGACAAAATCCTCCCTTGTCATGGGGCTGGAAGAGGAGACACACCACAGAAAACAAGCAAACAAGCAAGACTGACGAAGAGAATAATGACAAACCATAATTCACTGAACCCTGGAGTCGCTCAAGAGGAGGCAGTGGAGGGGATGGGCCAGAGCCGGGTCAGGTGGTGTGAGCAGAGGGCTGCTTCTGGGAGCAGATGACCTGAGGGCAGAGGGAAGGGAGGGTATACACAGGTCGGAGATGAAAATGAGCTGGAATGTTCCAGAAACTGGAACAACCCAGAGTGCCTGAGGCAGAGTGAGCCAGGAGAGGAGCCCAAGAGGCTGGAGAGGTAGGGAGGGGCCAGGGTGGGATTGCGCTCTGATGGCAGTGGGGAGCCTGTGCAGGGGGGTTAGCCCAGGGACAACCTAGCCATCGGAGCAAGTGTGGGTGGAGGGAACCCAAACGGCATTCGAAACTTAAAATTTCCAGTCATCAAAAATGTGAAAAGACAGGGCTTCCCTGGTGGCGCAGTGGTTGAGAGTCCGCCTGCTGATGCAGGGGACACGGGTTCGTGCCCCGGTCCAGGAGGATCCCACATGCCGCAGAGCGGCTGGGCCCGTGAGCCATGGCTGCTGGGCCTGCATGCCCGGAGCCTGTGCTCTGCAATGGGAGAGGCCACAACAGTGAGAGGCCCGCGTACCGCAAAAAAAACAAAAAAAAAATGTGAAAAGACAGACCACAGATATCTGCATGCACATAACCAGCCAAGGCAGGGAATGATATACAAAGAAGGTCTACAAATCAGTCAAAAACAAGAAAAAACAAAACAACAGAAACAATCCAAAGAAAAGACTGTGAACAGGCTTTTCACAGAGGAAGAGACACCAGGAGACCACAAACATATACAAAGCTGTTCTACCTTGCAAATAACTGGGAGATGCAAATTTGATGCCCATGGGTTCCAGAAGTTGTGCAGGGCCTAAAGGAAGCACACATCCCATTAGCAATCAATTGCGGTTATTTAAGAATAAAATCAGAATATATTTTTTCAATTTGTATGTATTATTTCTTTCAGATGGCTACTAAGACGTTAGGACATAAATATGCATTAGGTCGTCTGGTCCTAATACTTAATGAACAGAAGTGTGAGGTGTTTCTTTTGGTTGAGAGGTGTGTGAGAAATTCCTGAGACACTGAGGGTGCCCTGAGCTGAGAAAGTACAGGGGGCTCTGGGTTAGAGAAGGTGGACCTTCCTGGAAAAAGGCCATGAGGCTGCCCCCCCAGGTAAAGAGAAGGCAGGACTCTGTGAGTCAGGGAGAGGGTTCTGCTAGGGGGTGTGATGGGAAGATTCCTTGGGGGCCATAATAGTTCCTGTAATGATTCCTGCAAATGACATCCCACCGCTTCTTCAGGAGAGTGCAGGCACAGTGTGACTGGAGGTCTGACAGGCTCAGAGGCAATGGTCCAAGTCCCGTGTAGTGAATTGAACGAAGTCCCACCAAAAGATATGTTCCAGTCCTAACTTCCAGAACCTATGAATGGGACCTTACTTAGAATTAGGGGCCTTCACAGATAGAATTAAGTTGAGAATCTCCATATAAGGTCATCCTGGGTTTAGGGTGGGCCCTAAGAGGCAGAAGGAGATCGAAGGCCCAGAGAGGCCCAGGGGAGACGGATGATGTGCAGACCGAGATTAGAGTGATGCTGCCACAAGCCAAGGAATGCCAGGAGTCACCATTCACTGGAATAGACAAGGAAGGTCCTGCCCGAGAGCCTTCCGAGGCAATGCAGCCTTGATGACACCTTGATTTAGGACCTCTGGTCCCCCAGAACTGGGGGAAAACAAATTCCCATTGTTTTAAGCCGCCCAGCTGGTGGTAAGTTACTGTGGCAGCCCCGGGGAAATTAACACACCCTGTTGGGAAACTGCAGAGGGTCAGCCAACACAGGACCCACTTACCAGCCAAAACTGGGGAATTCAGGATGGAGCTGTTGCATCATAACTACCAGCAAACCAACCAACCGGGTCCAGCCACGTCTCACGTACCATTAGCAACTCCGGCCTTGGCATAGCGGCCTTCCAATGTGGGGTCACTCATTATTATTATTATTATTATTACACACAGCCTTCCTAGGTATAAGGACACAAAGAGCAGCAGGAGGGAGCCCTGTGCTGGTTCCCATCCTACCTTCACCATTCTGGGCTGTGTGGTCATGGATCTGTTGCTTCCCTCTCTGGGGGCCCATTGGCCCATGTGCCGGTGGCCTTGCAGAGAAATGAGTTAGCAATTAGACCCCTAAAATCCATCTGCGAAGGACCCTCGTATGTGCCTGTTAGCCACAGACCACCCTGAGTCTTGTTGCCATGGTGATGGCATCTCATCCCTGGGGGAGGCAGGGTGTTTCCAGCGTGTATCAGTCAGCTAGGGCTATTGCGTTGGCCAAAAGGTTCGTTTGGGTTTTTCCATAATATGTTATACCAAAAGCCAAATGAACTTTTTGGCCAACCGAATACCACTCATTGAAGTAAACCAAGATGCATTGTCTCACAGCTCTGGAGGCCAGGGTCTTGTTTCCTTCCAAGGATGTGAGGGAAAATCTGTTTCTGCTTCTCTCCCAGCTTCTGGAAGCTTCAAGTGTTCCTTGGCTTGTAGATGGTTTTCTCCCTGGGTCTTCACATCGTTTTCCTTCTATGGGTATCTCTGTGTCCAGATTTCCCCCTTTATATCAGGATGAGAGGACCACCCCAAGGACCTCATTTTAACTCAGTTACCTCTGTAATGACTATCTCCAAAGGAGGTCACACTCTGAGATACTGGGGGTTAGGACTTCAACATGTCTTTTTAGGGGTGGGGGGGGAACACGAGTCAACCCATAACCCTGGGACAGCAACAACAACAATGTTAAAATGTGTTGATCTAGCTCCTCCTTACATCTAACCAACTAGAGGGTGCGGATCCTTCCAGAGGTCAGCCCACCATTTACCATGGGGGGTGGGACCGGAGTAAAGAGGAATCAAGGGTGGTATTTTCGGATCATCATGACGAGTGGTCAAGTGCACAGCCACACTGCCTGGGTTTGAATTCCAAGCTTCATCCTTAAATAGCTCAGCGAACACAGGCAACTTTCCTAAACCCTGTGAGCCTCGGTTCCTTCTTCTGCCACGTGAGAATTAGAGTTGTGGTCTCTGTCCTATAGGGTGACTATAAGAATCTAGAGGATGCTCTAAGTGCTCAGTGCTGTGCCGGCACATGGGGCCCCCTGGATGAACCGGAACTGTTATTACTGTTTGTGTCCCCAGTTTCTGGCATACTGGGGGGTTCCATTCGTGTGTGGGGAGTGCAAGAATCAGAGAATATATAAGTGTAAACCAATACACTGGCATAATTGTTTAAATTAATTTTTATTGGAGTATAGTTGCTTTACAATGTTGTGTTAGTTCCTGCTGTCCAGCAAAGTGAATCGAAGCAGCTATACGTATACATATATCCCCTCTTGCAGAGACATGGATGGACCTAGAGACTGTCATACAGAGTGAAGTCAGAAAGAGAAAAACAAATATCGTATAATATTGCTTATATGTGGAATCTAGAAAAATGATACAGATGAACTTATTTCCAAAGCAGAAATAGAGACATTGGCATAATTTTTACAGGCTTAGAAATGACCACTCACCTTGCTGATGGAAATAACAAATGTGCCTGGTGAGCTGGAAAGATCGCCAGTTGCCAGTGTGGGTTTCCACCAGGGGAGTCTTCTGAGGGAGACGCAGCTCCACGTTTCTCCCACTGTAGACACTGGTAAATGTTTTATACTTATTTACAAGGCAGAGCAATTATGTATAATTATTCCATAATGCAAACACATTATGAATACTTACAGCGCCCCTTTTCCCCCTCCTCCTAAGGAATCTGGCTGAACTATGTGTGAAAGATATTTTGCGTAATTGAAATTTGGAACAGGTGTAGGAAGGAAAAAAGAGCCTTCCTGATGGAGGTGAAGGGAACTGCAATAAGATCTCTCGTTAAAATTAGAAAGCTACAGTAGGAAGGATTGGGGAGGGGCTCTGTCGTGGAGGAATCCCACATATGAGAGCATCAAACACGATGGGCAGAGAAGTCGAGAGCTCCAAGGAAGATGTCCTCACGGCCCCAGGCACAGCATGGTCACTCCTGAAAGTATCTTCATTTGCTCCCTTGTCCGTGGCCCACCTGCCCCACTGGAAGGGGAGAATTAGGGGTCTTGTTCACCAGTGTGTCCCTATAGCCACAGCACCCCAAAGAGGGCCGGGTACATAGTAGGCACTCAATAAATGCCTGTTAAATAAGCAAGGAAGCCATGAATACATCACTCGCTGGAGGGAAGCGGAAGGGGGAAGGAATTAGCATTAAATGAGCACTTACTGTGTGGGGCAGTTGCATGATTGGGTTCGTTCCTCACACACACTCTTGGGGTTTGGGATTTGACTCCCAGTGCACAGGGGAGGATCCTGGGGCTGGAAAACACTAAGATCACACAGGTACAAAGACGTGGAGACAAGAGCCTCCCTCAGGCCTGGGTTCCGTCCGCTGCACCCCGGACCTGTCTCCTACAGCTAATACCAACACCCTGAATAAAGGGGGCGGGATGTCTGGGCGCCCAGAACATCATAAACCCCCCAAATGAACAGCACCGCCATGATCAAAGGAGCAGTCAGAAACAAAAGCTGTTTTCAAAAAAGAAAAGGGGATACGAGTAGCCAGGGGAGGCCGTTCATCAGGGGAGCTCATTTTCCCGACAGCTGCATGGAAACTTGAACTTTGGCCTCTCAACCTGAACTTCGACTTGGCCTAATTCTATATCAAGCAACAACAGTTTGCCATCTGTCCTGGGTCTGGCCGGCAGAGGACCTCAAAGGGCAGATTTCATCTCCCATCGCTTGGCCTTGACATTCAAATCCTGTCTGTTCTTACTTAAGAAACAATAACGGCATTTATGTCCCAGCCCCTCACAGATGGCTGGACAGCCACCTGCTCCCTCGTCTGCCCCTCCATCTGAGAGAGTCGGGAAGGGACGGTCACTTTCAACTGAGGATGACGCCGACAAAAGCCCTCGTAGACAGAGAGCATTTTAATTAGGACGTGACAGATGAAACTCATGCACCTTTGCCCTAAGCGTCAACTGGAAAAGCCCCATGGAGAGAACATGGACTTGGGAATCAGGCTATTGTTGGACCCTGGCTCCCTCCATACCAGCTGTGTGACCCTAGACAAGATAATTTACTTCTCTGTTCAGCTGTCTTAGCTACAAAAATAACTCCTTCCCTGGAGTTACTGAAGATTTAATTTAATGGGATAATGTATGTAAATCACCTCAGATCAGACACAGAAGGAGCTTCTTAAACAGTAGGTATTATTGTTAGTAGATTACTTAGGCTCTCAGCAAATGTGTCTTAAGCCAAAGAGGTCTCCAGGAACGCAGCTGCAAATCTTTTTCTTTGTTGAACTAAGCTCTTCCCAGAACTCGTCCAGAAAGTCAGTTCATCACAGGGTTGTGAGAGACCTTAGAAGCCAGTTGATCTGCCCACTTTACAGACAGGGAAACCAAGGACCAGAGAAAAGTGTTGGCCAGGACCACCCAGTGAGACAATGGCAGAGCCAGGAGTGGAACCCCAGATCCCTGAGTTTTCCATCTTCACTTCCCCAGCTCTTTACATACTGTATCAGTTACTGTTGCTGCATAACAAATATCTCCCAAATTTAGTGACTTAAAACAACAGCTGTGTTCTTATCTGTATTCATTTGCTGGGCTGCCAAAGCAAAATGCCACAGACTGGGTGGCTTAAACGACAGAGATTTATTTTCTCATAGTTCTGGAGGATGGAAGTCCAAGATCAAGGTGTCAACAAGTTTGTTTTCTCCTGAGGCCTCTCTTCTTGTCTTGCAGATGGCCACCTTCTCGCTGTGTCCCCTTGTGTTCTTTCCTCTGTGCACACACAGCCCTGGTGTCTCTTCCTCTTCTTATTAGGACACCAGTCATACTGGAATTAGGGCCCCACCCTTATGACCTCATTTAACCTTAATCACCTCTTTAAAGGCTTGATCTCCAAATACAATCGCATTCTAAGGTACTGGGGGTTAGGACTGTAGCATATAATTTGGAGGAGGTGGACACCATTTAGCCCATGGCAGTATCTCTCACTGTTTCTTCGGGTCAGGAGTTTGGGAGGGCCCAGAGGGCAGTTCTGCTAAGGGTTTCTCATGCTATAGCGGTCAGATGGTGGCTGAGATAGAATGTTGGGGACTGGAGTATGTGGGGACTGGCGGGCATTTCTTTCTCCTCACATAGTCTCAGGGATTCTGCAGGGGGTCTCTCCAGGGGGACTAGTTTGGGTTTCCCCAGGCAGCCGGATGGTTTACATGGTAGCCCAGGGCTCTGACTCAAGTGACCAGCCAACAAGCTGGCAGGTGTGCAGTCAGGCAGGGCATCACTTCTGCCCCCTTCTGTGGGTCACACGTCATGAGCCGTACCGGGTTGGAGAGCGTCCCCTCAAATCCATGTATGCCCAGAACCTCAGCATGTCACTTTATTTGGACATAGGGTCTTTGCAGGTGGTTAAAATGAGGTCCTACTGGAGTAGGGTGGGCTGTCAGTCCAGTATGATGGGTGTCTTTACAAGGAGAGGGGGATTCAGATCCAGAAACACGGAGGAGACTCAAGGGGAAAAGACCACGTGAAGACAGAGGCAGAGACTGGAAGAATACAGCCCCAAGGAACGCCAAGGATGGCTGGCCGCCACGAGAAACTAGGAAGAGGCAAAGAAGGAGTCTCCCCCAGAGCCTTCGGAGGGAGCGTGGCCCTGCCAACACCTTGAGCCGTTGATGTTCCTGAATAAACAACAGGGGAATAAATTCTTGTTGTTTTAAGTCACCCAGTTTGGGTAATTTGTTACGGCAGCCCCAAGAAACCAAAGACACAAGCCCACCCAGATTCAAAGGGAAGGGAATCCGACTCCACCTCTGGAGGGAAAGTGGTGAAGTTCTAGAAGATCACAGAACTTGTAGTGATCACCTTTCAACAGTACAATCTGCCCCAGATTCTGAGTCGATTAGATGAGTGTGACTTAAGTCACAGGCCTCCAGACCCACCTGAGCCAATCCAAGCTCTCCGGGGTGGACCACTCCCAGCCTAAGGAGCTCCTGAACCATTAACATGGTGGCAAGAATAGAGGCTGGCTCAGGTGGGCAGAGAAGCTGGGGAGGAATGGCCTCTGGACCAGCATGAAACAAGCCAACTCCCCTTGAAGCCTGAAAAGGGACATTTACCAGGCGATGCCAGGAGCTTAAGGAAGATCTCATCTTTCCAGGGCTGGCTGGGGCTGAAGAGGAGGGTCTTTCTGATTCTAGAGGTGCTCTGCCCACCTGGAGCTGTTCCAGGCTGCCAGCCCAAGCTGCTGTCCTGCCCTCTTACCACCACGCCCTTCACTGGGTCCAGCAGGACCTGCATTTTGATCTCAAATGCCAACCTTTAGGTTTCGGTGGTGAGGGAGACCTCCAGCTTCCTAGGGCTATGTGCTGGGACCAGTGCCCAGTGGTCTCAGCAGTAAATCCTAACCATTCAATCAGCTGGGATGCTGAGGGCTGCAATAAACCAAAGCTCTCCCTTGAGCTGCCTCGATCTCAAAGGAAATGTTTCTCTTCCTAAACGTGTAAGACCAGAAGTGGGGCAAACTTCAGGCATACTGTATTCGTTAAGGAAACCCTAGTGCAAGCAAAAGCAAACTCACAAGTGATTAATGGCTCCAGGTACCATAGAGTTTTATTTCTTATTCATGTAAAGCCCAAAGCAGGATTCTGACTGGCAGGTGTCTCTTCTTCAAGGTGTGATTCAGGGACCCAGGGTCCTTCCATCCCCTGGCTTCTGTATCTTTAACATGTGGCCTTCATTATCACCACGCTCAACTGCATCACTCTTGCAGAAAGGGAAAAAGTCATAAATGATAAATGATGAGCTCAAGGGTAGGGAGTTGCTTACTTCCTGTCTCCCCAACAAGAATGCAGGCTCCATGAGGGCAGAAAGTTGAGTCTGTTTTATGCTCTAATGTATCACCAGTGCCATGCAGTGCTTGGAACATTGCAGACCATCAATAAGTCTGTGTTGGACAAATGAATAAAAGGGCTACTAGGGCAATCAGGACTGCATGTCTCCTGACTCACACCCAGCAGGACAAGGAGAAGGGATTTTAAAAATAATGTTCCTCCAGCCATGAAATATAGGTTTTCCTTTTCTGGCTCTTGAATCTGGCCAGGCCAGTTTAGGAGGCATTCTACCCCAAGACTAGGATCCACCACCCTCAGTGAGTTGGCTCTTGTTTTCAAGCTGATCCCTCATGGTTGCAAGATGGCTGCCATAGCCCCAAGCATTACAACTTCACACTATAGCATCCAAAGAAAGAAATAAAAAGGAGGACTCTAGCAAAAGGAGCTCCCCATATACACCTCTCTCTTCTTGTCAGAGAAGAAAATCTTTCCCAGAAGCTTTCCTGTGCACCTCATAATCCAGAATAGGAAGACATGACCTTTCCTAGCTGCAAGGGAGCTGGGCAAAGGGAATATCAGGATTTTTGAGCCTCCAGCATGGAATGTGGGCAAGGGTGAGGGGTAGACAGCCAGTAGGGTTTGCCACACAGCCTTAACGCAAGACCAGCTCAAAGTGGGGCCCTGTAGAAGCTGCAATGGAGGAGGTATCCAGGCTATCCTGGGACAGGTGTCAGGCAAGGTCTGAACCAGCACAAGCCACACAACCTTCCTAGTTAATTAACTGGGGCAGAGATGGGTTCTGTGCCCGAGTCTCCACCACCCCGCCCAGCATCCTCCCCCTAGCTCCAGTAAGCCCCACTCACTCCATGGGAAGTGAGCAGGAAGGTCCTGGGAACAGCCCATGAACAGGCTCAGAGGTACACCCCTCCCATAAGAAGAAGCACAAGAATGGAGATAAAACACTTTGCTGCTTTTGATCAAACCCTGCACACTGTAATGGCTCCAAGGCAGAAACGCCAAACATCACTGTTCACACACCTCATGGTATCCCTATGTCCTCCTGAAGCTGTTTTCCTCCTATTTAATTTCTCCCTCTTGGGGCCACTATAATATACAGTACAATATATTTTTTCCTGGAAAGGACAGCTATTCTGTCAGCATTACAAAGGCACCTTCAATTCGAATTCAACTTGTAACCACAGCTGAGGACGATCTCACTTTTAGTCACTATTATGTGGAATGTTATTCATTACTTCTTCTTACTTCCAGCAATATATTTTCTATTAATGTGTATCTTTTGTGACTCTTTTTCTTTTAACATGATTGAATTCTTCTCTACCGCACTATTACGTGAGGAGAACACACGGGCTGAACTCCAGAGTGTCTTTGACTTCTTGGGAAAGAAAAAGAAAAACGTTATTGAATTGAGGCTCTTTTCCCCGGTCCCGTCCTCAGGACTGCCGAGACCCCGCTTCCTTCACCCCCTGACCTGCCTAATGAGGGCAGGGCTCCGAGGGGCCACAGGGCAGGGTTGGTCTTCCTGAGCATCCCGAGCTTTGGGGCTCAGTGGGCCATGCAAGTACAAGTCTAAGACAGAGGAGTTTGGTGACCCTGGACACGCCCCCATGGGAGGGATAGCCTGCTCTGGCCAAGGGAGCAGTTACAAGTGATGACAAGTGGAAGCTGCCTTGGCATGTGGGAGAGTCAGGCTGGGAGCAGAGCAGGAAAGCCACTGAGCCCAGGGAGCCCCCATGAGCCTCAGTGCTGGTCTCCTCAACGGTGGGTTCATCCCCCAGGGAAGTGGGAAGGAAGGTTGCAGTCTCCCCTGGTCACCGTGCATGGCCACCTCTGAAGGGCAGGGCTCTCTACCTGGGAGTCTTGGCTGGTCTTCAGAAGAAGCAGAACCTGCCAACAGGGGACACTGCTCTCAGGACCTGATGGTTTGGGAAGGAAGAAAGGCAAGAAATGCCTCCTAACCTCAAGGTCTGGCCAATGCCACCTCCTCCAGGAAGCCTTCCTGATCCCTCCACCCCATCCCTGTTGCTCCTCTCACACTATGCACTGGGGGTCTGTGCGTCTCTGCCACACCCAAACTTTTCTCATTCATCAGTGAAAGCCCAGAGCCTAATTTCTACCCAATGCTCAGAAAATACTAGCTGACTTGATTGAGACAGCCAGGGACGCAAACACAGGTAAACGTAAAGTTCAACAGCGTTGGCCTTGGCAGCAGCAAGTGGGTCTGGTGAGGGCTCCTTCAATGCACAGCTCCTTGAAGAACTGATTTAGTGATTTAGAGGAAGGCAAGGCACATCAAGGGCCAGGTCATGGCCAAGCGGTCATTTGGAAAGCTGAATCCCATCATTTCTGCAACACATGGAGAGTCTGTAATTAACCAGCTCCTGGAAGGCACCTTGCCATTTACAAAGAGCTCTGGGGGACAGGAAGGAAAAATACATTTGAAATGCTTATGCTAGCATTGGGTTAGTATCTAGAATGGGCACGAAACTCCTGCAAATCAGTAAGAAAAAGAGATCAGACCTAATAGAAAAATGGACAAAAGAAAAGAAACTGCAACGTACAGAGGAAGAAAATGAAAGAACCAACAAGTAGGTGAAGAGGTGCCCAGGCACGTGAGTTTCAGGGAGATGCTGCTTCAAACGAATCTCGCACTGCACACACAGTAGACTGGAAACAGCCAGAAAGCCGAGTTATGCCAAGTGTTGGCAATGATGTGGGCAATGGCAACAATTATTCAATTTAGATTTCTGAGACTCAAACAATCCCACTTCTGGGTTTACAGCCCCAAGGAACTCTTACCCTGACCCAGAAGGGACCTTGAGGGCGTTGACTGCAGCATTACAACGTTATTACAATGTTTCACTGAAACAAAGGCTCACTGAACTTTGAGAAGGACCAGTGTTTTATGTACATCCAAGAAAGGGAAAAAGATCTGCCAGTTAAACAAGGACAAAATGCTTTCTTATCACTTAGAATTTTTATACTCATGAAAAGGGCTCTTTTTAGACTTGTTTAGACATAACTCTTCTTAAAAATCATTTTTCACTCTTAGGCACACGTAAAAAGGAAAACATACATGAAACTAATTGAATGAAGTCTTCCTAGCCTCCTTCGTGTCCAGAGCTCACCTATGACTCAGAGTTCTCGGTACCTGTCCCTTTCCAAACTGCGTTGCTTTCAGAGAACTGATCACCAAGCGTTTCTTAAATGAGTGCTCTGCTATTTTCTCCAGACTCTCTCCAGGCTTCAGTCACCCTTGCACGAGCTCCAGCTCTGGTCCTGAGGATGTTTGCGAGGGGCGAGCAGTGGCAACTACATCACACTCGCCAAGAGCGAGTGCAAGAGACCACCCGATTTCAGAGACTTTAACTAAAAACGTGCATCTGAGAATCCCTGAAACTTGGTATCTGTGGACTTGGCAGTCATCTGGTAATGATGGGAGAGATGAGGTGGAGACTAGGCAGTGGCTAGAAGCACCGGGCAGGATGCACACACATGACTGTTTGTGTAAATCAAAACAATAATTCTCACTAAACCTATTGGGATGGTTGTCTACTGGAGGGAAAGATAAAGAAAGAGGGGCATGGGGAGAAAGTGGAGGAAGTAACTAACAACAGGAACAAGTGACAAAAACAAGAGAGGGGTCTTGAAAATATCAAAGAAAATATCAAATATCACATGTTCTGTTCATTTAATCCTCACAACTCTGACCACCTCCAGTTGGTGAAACTGAGGTTCTCAGAGAGTGGGATGGAGAAACAGGTCCAGGAAGAGGGAAAACTCCCATTTATTGGGCACCTATTGTATGCCAGGTGCTCATTTAGTCTCCTAACCATCTGCCCAGGTAGGCATGAATGTCCACACTCTATAGATGCAGAAACCGAGGTTCAGAGAGGGAAGCTTTCTTGCTTGGGGACATACAGCTCATAGGGACCAGGCTGAGATTTGAGCCTGGAGATGAGACTCCAAAACTTATGTCTCTCCGCAAGTTGCCTATTTCACTGCATGCCCATTAAAGGCTCAGGGCAGGAGAGGGAGGCAGAAAAAGTTCCGAGGAATTGGAGCCCAAGGCCACCTCTGCAGAGAGTAGAAGAGCTCTGCACATTGGAAGAGGACGGGGATGGGGAGCTCCAGCCAGCAGAGGAGACCAACCGCACATCACACTGTGAGACTACGAGGTCAGATGGCTTCACTCACAGGGGGTTAACATGCAGACACATATGTGTGGCTGTAGCCACAGAGCAGGCTTGGTGGACAGACCACCGTGGGCGTCTCTGCCACATCCACATTCTGCCCGGAACTCCAGGCAAGTCTCAGAGTATCTGAGCCCCGTGCATCCTTGCTTCCAGCTGCCTTACACACACTTTTGCGCCCAGTCTTGGAGGCAGGTGGGGAGACTGGCGCCCAAGGGACAGTTCCGATACAACGGGGTTAGTATTAAATTATGTGCAAGTTGAAAGTCAGGGGGGCTTCTTGGAAGAAGCGATCTTTGAGATGGTGGGAAAGAAGAGTGACAGCAGCTCGCCAAGGGATGTTGACGGAGAGTGAACACCAAACCCAAAGGGCTGTGCCAGCACTGTCCTTGCACAGCCACCCTGTGCCACAGGGAAGGTGCTGCCTGCATCGCACTGGTGAGAGATTTGAGTCTCAGAGACACACAAGGACTCACTCTGTGTACCTCTAAACCCTGCGCCCTTCCTGCTGTATCCCAACGCCCTGCAGATATTCGAGGTAAAATAACCACTGGGGCACAGGTGCCCATCCAAAGGGAAGCAAGCTGGGGGGACCTCAAACAGCTGCCTGTAAGTGGAGCTGAAGGCTCCAATGGAGACAGTGGTCATGAGATGGGTTGGTGGGGGGTGGCAGGAGGCTTTGTTCAAAGCTCTGACAAGTCCTCCCCGACCCCCGCACATAAAATGCAGCCCCCATCCCCATCCTAGCATCCTCATTCCATTTCCAGCCAGGGAAGGAGACAAATCCCAGCTCACACCATGCAATCACATTCCAGTCAGGCAGCTTCACTGGCCCTTGGCCTTTCTTTCCTTCCAACGTACTAGCTATTTTACTTATTTACTTGTACTGTTTCTCTCGCAGGAGAAGGGATTTGGGTCTGCTTTCTTCTTTGCCACATCTCCTGGATCTAGAACAACGTTTGCATATAGGCAGCCTCGGTAAAAGCTTTATTGAATGAATGAAATCATGCCCGTCTTACACACATGCTAAGGTATTACGTAGTAGCTCCTTTCCCGAGGCCCCAGAGTAGCCAGTGGAGGGTCTGAGCAGGGCTGGGACATGCTCAGATCTGCAGGAGTGGGCAATGGTTAGCAGCCAGGCTGCCAGGGTGTGACTCTTACCCCTGCAACAGGCCAGCCTTGTAATTTTGTGCAGGTCACTGAATCTTAGCTTCCTCATGTGCAAAATGGGGATGAAAATAATATGTCCTTCAGGATGTTTTGTGAGCAAGAAATGAGTTAATACACGTGATGTTCACAACAGTGCCTGGCACTTAGTAAATGTTATAGAAGTGTTAGCTATGTATCAGTTAGTGTTTGCTGTGTAACAAACTACCCAAAGTAGTGACTTAAAACGGCAATCATTTATTTAACGCACGATTCTGTCCTTTGGCAATTTGGATGTTCCTCAACTGCAAGGTCCTTCTGCTGGCCTGACTGGGCTCACTGGTGTGTGTGCTGGCAATCAGTGACCTCACTCACATGTTGTGTAAAGGGTGACCTTAGTGTGTGTCTCACCTTCTGGCAGGCTTTTTCACGTGGTGTCTCAGGCTTTTTCATGTGGTGGCAGCCGTGGTGTTTCCAAGCTCCTGTTTGCATCATTTTGCTAATATCCTATTGGCCAAAGTATAGTCACCCCCGTTTCAAGTAGAGGAAGAGACTCTACCTCTTGATGGGAGGGTAGGAATTTGTGGCTGTCATTGAAATCCACCGCTGCCCTTACTTGTTCAGAAAGGCCAAAGGCATCGAAACGGAAGTCAGAAAACCTTTGCCAACGGCCAGATTTGATGGAAGACTGGGAGCCCTCTGGGGTGTGAGAAATGGGAAAGCAGCCTGTCCTACTCCTTAATCTTACCTCCCAGTCCTCCGTCATAAAAACCAGTTATTTTTAGTGGTAAGTGAGCTAATGCCAGAAATTGATTTCTGCTCTGTCTCAAATGGTCCTTAAACTTTGGGGGATGGAGATGGGAATGGGGATGGGATGGAGTGCAGGCTCAGAGCAGACCCTCTTTCAGGGGTGGTCCGCTTCTGCCTGAGCCATCCTTCTGAGGGCGGCGCTCTCATCCTCAGTCTGCACGATCCAGGCTGTAAAAGCCCAATCTCAGTGCCTTCTCAAACAATAATTTGAAATCAATGAATTCTGCTCTAATGTACTCCTCCCCCATGATTACTGAGCTCTAGACATGGGGAAACAGACATTTCTCCACTGAGCCCTCGGCCCGTGATTACCATTATTGCATAATTGGGGACATCAAAGGCAACAGAGGGCTGCAAGCTGCCAGGCCCAAGCTCCCGCTCAAATGACACCCTGAGCTCAGCTGCTGGGAGACGGGGAAATGTTGGTAATTGAGGCTAAAGACTGTTCTGTGCTGCTTTCTAATTTTCTACAGTTAGTTCTTTTTCATTCTGCAGTTGGATCCTTTTGGTAATTGACTTTCATATACTATTGGTTATGTATTGCACTTAAATGGGAGTGTTTCTGGCAGGGCTGAGCTGCATGACGGATCTAGAAGTGAATTTCATTAGGTGAGTCAGCTCTGCAGATCTGGCCACCCCCAACAGTGCCCGCCACACGCCAGTGCTCAAAAAACACGAGCCACCAGATACGTTCACACAATTATCAGTGGACAGAAATCATGGCATGATCCACATGTGCGTATAGCAACCATGCACATGATCACAGAATCCCCACGTCTTTTCTCTCACTTTACAAGATCTGGTGAGCTTAGAAGGACAAGAGATAAGTGAGGAAACAGACTCAGTTTCAAAGTTGGATCAGTCCTTCCCAATGCACTTTCTTGCACACGTACTCTATGTCAAGCAGGAAATACAGACACGAATAAGGAAAGGTGTTCACAGCATGGGGGTGGGGTGGGGAGAGAGAACAAGCAAACAAATTGTAGTAATGCATCGGGAAAGTCTACATGACAGAGATTTATAGAAATGCAAGATGGGGCAGAGAGGCAAGTAACTCTCCATGGGCACTGGGGAGGTAAAAGTCAAGTTAAGTCTTGAAGGAGATCTAGGAATCAAGCTGGTGGAGAGGGGGTTAAGGCACCCCAGTTAGAGCAGCAAACAAATGTGCTGCCTATTTCAGGGAAGGGAAGAAATTCCCCAGGATGCATGTGCCACGAGCATGGCAGAGTGGACTGATCTCAAGTCCCTGGCCTTGACAACATCCACAGTTTTTGTGGGCGTGTGCTATCCAACTGTTTTGCAAATATGTCACCCACTTCCGTGTTTACATGGAACCTTTCATGACACCCTCTTGGGAAGCCACCTACTCATTTCATTGGGGCTGTCATCACTCCAACCTCATTTGGAGTCTTATTTTAGAATTGCCACTGGAGTCCATTTGTAAGCCACATAACGATTTTGTTTATACAGCAATACAATGTTTTTGATCCCAAGTGCTATATTCCTCGGCTCAACTATCCATTTTTTGCTAGATTAGGCTCCAAAGAATTCGGAACTATCTCCAAACATGAAATCCAGCCTCAAAAGTTGAGCATGGCCTCTGAACTGTGCGTGCTCAAAGACATGGGCAGGGGACCTGGCGCCCAAAGGCTGATGATTATGAGTGTCCATAAGTGTCTACATCATTCTGTGGGATTATTAAGCTGGCCCTGTCCCCACTCCCAACTTATTCACCCTTATCTAAACACACCCACTTTCTCTTCCGATTCTTGTAGCTCAAGGTCAGCCAGAGGAACCAAAGACCCCAAGATTTGGATTGGGGGTTAAAGAGCTATAAGAGGTTATGCTTACTTTAGGAGAGAACATACCTATTAAGATACAAATAATACAGAATGTTTGTTTCCAAAAGTCTGATGAGTAATTAAAATCTACACCTCGTATGCAGACAATGCTGGGGAGGTTAGCAAAGCATTTTCCATTAAAAACGCTCGCAAAATCTTTTTCAAGGGCACACAGTCCTGAACCCAGATGCATGAACCCAGAGCCGTTTCTAGACCAACGTGAGAGTTGCAAGATTCCCCTCCTGTTGTCATGCATGGGGGCGCCTCCCCACACCAGGCTGGTGTGTGAGCCCCCAGCCCAGAACCACCACCCAGGAGCATACTGCAGTTCTAGGACGCCCACCTTGGCTCTCGGAATTACATGCTGTGAACTATTGAAAATAAAACCCTGGGACCACACAGAGCATTGGAAAGAAGGACTGGCATTTCCAGGCTGGGAATTCCAGATCGAGGCGCCTGGGTGGGGTCTGTGGTCCCCGCTCCCGAGGGCAACCGGGGCGGCTGGCTGCCCTGCTTTCCACGGGTGCTGACGAGCAGGATGACGCCGTCATTCACCAGGAAAAGTTCACTTCCCAAAATACCACATGCTGCAGGTAAACGGAAGAAAGGTCAGAGTGATGTAGGTGTGCATGTTATAAACCATCTCGTACATAAAAATTGCCTAATTACTGGGAAGATATGGAAGAGCACATACTACTCTGAACAGCGAACCTTCGGGGCTGTGCAGGAGGGGAGAGCATCTTGGGATGTTGAGAACTTTAGACTTCCTCCAGCCGCAGAGAAGATGCCAAAATTCTTTATGCCCCCACCCCACTCCCACATTATTACATATAAAGCAACCTCTGTACAAATAGCAGGGAAACGTCATGTATATTTGAATCTTTTGTATTCATTTCATACTTAAGTGATGTGACTAATCATTGCTTCTTACTCTTCGCTCTTGGATTTTCATTATGAAGATTCAAAAGGTATAAATTTCATATATTAGGTTTGGAAGCATGTATAGCATGATACTTGGATGAATTACATTTTGTTGACTTCTGTCTATTTCAATCAGATTTTGAAATAAAATGGGTGAACACAGTGTTTCCCATCTCGTTTTATTTTGCTGGGTACCCAATCTCTCTGTGACCCAACTCAGCAAATATGGGTTCTTTACCATTCAATGATCAAATCCCTTCTGAAGCAATACAATTCTTCTTTTAAAAATAACTTCATAATTTATTTATCCCACCAAAAAATCATTTATTAAGTGTCTCTTATGTTCTAGACATTGGGCATCGTTCCAGTATTTCTGTGAGCTTTTTGGAAAAAGACAACATATAGATATGTGATTATAAAAATAGTTGTTTATAAATGTAAAGCAGGGAGCAAATAGTAGGGACATCTAAGCCAGGTTGATGGGATCAGGGAAGGCTCCCTGGAGGAAGTGAAGCCAGACTCTTAAAGAATTAATAGGAATCAGTTAATTGCAAAAGACCAGAAAGGGCTTTGGAGGCAGCAGGAGTGTCCCATGCAAAGACACAGAGGTTAATGGCAGTGTAGAAGGACGTGCTCTCACTGCCTCTTGTGAGAACACCAGAATCACAACTAGCTGCTGGACAATCATCAACAGGAAGACACTGGAACGCACCAAAAAAGATACCCCACATCCAAAGACAAAGGAGAAGCCACAATGAGACGGTAGGAGGGGCGCAATCACAGCAAAATCAAATCCCATAACTGCTCGGTGGGTGACTCACAGACTAGAGATCAATTATACCACAGAAGCCCACCCACTGGAGTGAAGGTTCCCAGCCCCACGTCAGGCTACCCAACTTAGGGGTCCGGCAATGGGAGGAGGAATTCCTAGAGAATCAGACTTTGAAGCCTAGTGGGATTTGATTGCAGGACTTTGACAGGACTGGGGGAAACAGAGACTCCACTCTTGGAGGGCACACACGAAGTAGTGTGTGCATCGGGACCCAGGGGAAGGAGCAGTGACCCCAGGGGAGACTGAACCAGACCTACCTGTTGGAGGGTCGCCTGCAGAGGCTGTGGCTCACCGTGGGGACAAGGACACTGGCAGCAGAAGTTCTGGGAAGTGCTTCTTGGCATGAGCCTTCCCAGAGTCTGTCATTAGCCCCACCAAAGAGCCCAGGTAGGCTCCAGTGTTGGGTCACCTCAGGCCAAACAACCAACAGGGAGGGAAAATAGACCCACCCATCAGCAGTCAAGCGGATTAAAGTTTTACTGAGCTCTGCCCACCAGAGCAACAGTCAGCTCTACCCACCACCAGTACCTCCCATCAAGCCTCTTAGATAGCCTCATCCACCAGAGGGCAGACAGCAGAAGCAAGAAGAACTACAATCCTGCAGCCTGTGAAACAAAAACCACATTCACAGAAAAATAGACAAGATGAAAAGGCAGAGGGCTATGTACCAGATGAAGGAATAAGATAAAACCCCAGAAAAACAACTAAATGAAGTGGAGATAGGCAACCTTCCAGAAAAATAATTCAGAATAATGACAGTAAAGATGATCCAGGACCTTGGAAAAAGAATGGAGGCAAAGATCGAGAAGATGCAAGTAATGTTTAACAAACACCTAGAAGAATTAAAGAACAAACAGAGATGAGCAATACAATAACTGAAATGAAAACTACACTAGAAGGAATCAATAGCAGAATAACTGAGGCAGAAGAATGCATAAGTGACCTGGAAGACAGAAAGGTGGAATTCACTGCTGCGGAACAGACTAAAGAAAAAAGAATGAAAAGAAATGAGGACAGCCTAAGAGACCTCTGGGACAACATTAAAGGCAACAACAGTCACATTATAGGGGTCCCAGAAGAAGAGAGAGAGAGAAAGGACCCGAAAAACTATTTGTAGAGATTATAGTCGAAAACTTCCCTAACATGGGAAAGGAAATAGATACCCAAGTCCAGGAAGCACAGCGAGTCCCATACAGGATAAACCCAAGGAGAAACACGCTGAGACACATAGTAATCAAACTGGCAAAAATTAAAGACAAAGAAAAATTATTGAAAGCAGCAAGGGAAAAACGACAAGTAACATACAAGGGAACTCCCATAAGGTTACCAGCTGATTTCTCAGCAGAAACTCTACAAGCCAGAAGGGAGTGGCATGATATACTTAAAGTGATGAAAGGGAAGAACCTACAACCAAGAGTACTCTACCCGGCAAGGATCTCATTCAGATTTTTATTTTTTTTTTAACATCTTTATTGGGGTATAATTGCTTTACAACGGTGTGTTAGTTTCTGCTTTATAACAAAGTGAATCAGCTATACATATACATATGCTCCCATGTGTCTTCCCTCTTGCGTCTCCCTCCCTCCCACTCTCCCCATCCCACCCCTCCAGGCTGTCCCAAAGCCCCCAGCTAATATCCCTGTGCCTTGCGGCTGCTTCCCCCTAGCTATCTACCTTACTACGTTTGTTAGTGTGTATATGTCCATGACTCTCTCTCGCCCTGTCAAAACTCACCCTTCCTCCTCCCCATATACTCAAGTCCGTTCTCCAGTAGGTCTGCGCCTCTATTCCTGTCTTATCCCTAGGTTCTTCATGACATTTTTTTCCTTAAATTCCATATATATGTGTTAGCATACGGTATTTGTCTTTTTCTTTCTGACTTACTTCACTCTGTATGACAGACTCTAGGTCTATCCATCTCATTACAAATAACTCAATTTCATTTCTTTTTAAGGCTGAGTGATATTCCATTGTGTATATGTGCCACATCTTCTTTATCCATTCATCCGATGATGGGCGCTTAGGTTGTTTCCATCTCCGGGCTATTGTAAATAGAGCTGCAATGAACATTTTGGTACATGACTCTTTTTGAATTTTGGTTTTCTCAGGGTATATGCCCAGTAGTGGGATTGCTGGGTCATATGGTAATTCTATTTGTAGTTTTTTAAGGAACCTCCATACTGTTCTCCATAGTGGCTGAACCAATTCACATTCCCACCAGCAGTGCAAGAGTGTCCCCTTTTCTCCACACCCTCTCCAGCATTTATTGTTTCTAGATTTTTTGATGATGGCCATTCTGACTGGTGTGAGATGATATCTCATTGTAGTTTTGATTTGCATTTCTCTAATGATTAATGATGTTGAGCATTCTTTCATGTGTTTGTTGGCATTCTGTATATCTTCTTTGGAGAAATGTCTGTTTAGGTCTTCTGCCCATTTTTGGATGGGGTTGTTTGTTTTTTTGTTATTGAGCTGCATGAGCTGCTTGTAAATTTTGTAGATTAATCCTTTGTCAGTTGCTTCATTCAGATTTGATGGAGAAATCAAAAGCTTTACAGACAAGCAAAAGCTAAGAGAATTCAGCACCACCAAACCAGCTCTACAACAAATGCTAAAAGAACTTCTCTACGTGGGAAACACAAGAGAAGAAAAGGACCTACAAAAACAAACCCAAAACAATTAAGAAAATGGTCATAGGAACATACATATCAATAATTACCTTAAACGTGAATGGATTAAATGCTCCAACCAAAAGACACAGGCTTGCTGAATGGATACAAAAACAAGACCCATATATATGCCTGTCTACAAGAGACCCACTTCAGACCTAGGGACACATACAAACTGAAAGTGAGGGGATGGAAAAAGATATTCCACGCAAATGGAAATCAAAAGAAAGCTGGAGTAGCAATATTCACATCAGATAAAATAGACTTTAAAATGAAGAATGTTACAAGATACAAAGAAGGACACTACATAATGATCAAGGGATCAATCCAAGAAAAAAATATAACAATTATAAATATATATGCACCCAACATAGGAGCACTTCATACATAAGGCAACTACTAACAGCTATAAAAGAGGAAATCGATAGTAACACAATAATAGTGGGGGAATTTAATACCTCAATTACACCAATGGACAGATCATCCAAAATGAAAAAAATAAGAAAACACAAGTTTTAAATGACAAACTAGACCAGATAGATTTAACTGATATTTATAGGACATTCCATCCAACAGCAGCAGATTACATTTTCTTCTCAAGTGCGCACGGAACATTCTCCAGAATAGATCACATCTTGGGTCACAAATCAAGCCTCAGTAAATTTAAGAAAATTAAAATCATATCAAGCACCTTTTCTGACCACAACGATATGAGATTAGAAATGAATTACAGGGAAAAAAACGTAAAAAACACAAACACATGAAGGCTAAACAACACATTACTAAATAACCAAGAGATCACTGAAGAACTCAAAGAGGAAATCAAAAAATACCTACAGACAAATGACAATGAAAACACGACGATCCAAAACCTATGGGATGCGGCAAAAGCAGTTCTAAGAGGGAAGTTTATAGCTATACAAGCCTACCTCAAGAAACAAGAAAAATCTCAAATAAACAATCTAACCCTACACCTAAAGGAACTAGAGAAAGAAGAACAAACAAAACCCAACGTTAGCAGAAGGAAAGAAGTCATAAAGATCAGAGCAGAAATAAATGAAATAGAAACAAAGAAAACAATAGCAAAGATCAATAAAACTAAAAGCTGGTTCTTTGAGAAGATAAACAAAATTGATAAACCATTAGCCAGACTCATCAAGAAAAAGAGGGAGAGGACTCAAATCAATAAAATTAGAAATGAAAAAGGAGAAGTTACAACAGACACTGCAGAAATACAAAGCATCCTAAGAGACTACTACAAGCAACTCTATGCCTATAAAAGGGACAACCTGGAAGAAATGGACAAATTCTTAGAAAGGCATAACCTTCCAAGATTGAACCAGGAAGACATAGAAGATATGAACAGACCAATCACAAGTAATGAAATTGAAACTGTGATTAAAATTCTTCCAAAAAATAAAGTCCAGGACCAGAATTCACAGGTGAATTCTATCAAACATTTAGAGAAGAGCTAACACCCATCTTTCTCAAACTCTTCCAAAAAATTTCAGAGGAAGGAACACTCCCAAACTCATCCTATGAGGCCACCATCACCCTGATACCAAAACCAGACAAAGATACTACAAAAAAGGAAAATTACAGACCAATATCACTGATGAATATAAATGCAAAAGTCCTGAACAAAATACTAGCAAACAGAATCCAACAATACATTAAAAGGATCATACACCATGATCAAGTGGGATTTATCCCAGGGATGCAAGGATTCTTCAATATACACAAATCAATCAATGTGATAAACCATATTAACAAATTGAAGAATAAAAGCCATATGATCATCCCAATAGATGCAGGAAAAGCTTTTGACAAAATTCACCACCATTTATGATAAAAACTCTCCAGAAAGTGGGCATAGGGGGAACCTACCTCAACATAATAAAGGCCATATACTACAAACCCACAGCAAACATCATTCTCAATGGTGAAAAACTGAAAGCATTTCCTCTAATATCAGGAACAAGACAAGGATATCCACTCTCGCCACTATTATTCAACATAGTTTTGGAAGTCCTAGCCACAGCAATCAGAGAAGAAAAAGAAATAAAAGGAATACAAATTGGAAAAGAAGAAGTAAAACTGTAACTGTTTACAGATGACACGATACTATACATAGAGAATCCTAAGGATGCCACCAGAAAACTACTAGAGCTAATCAATGAATAGTAAAGTATCAGGATACAAAATTAATGCACAGAAACCTCTTCATTCCTATATACTAAGGACGAAAAATCTGAAAGAGAAATTAAGGAAACACTCCCATTTACCATTGCAACAAAAAGAATAAAATACCTAGGAATAAACCTACCTAGGGAGACAAAAGACCTGTATGCAGAAAACTATAAGACACTGATGAAAGAAATTAAAGGTGATACCAACAGATGGAGAAATATACCATGTTCTTGGATTGGAAGAATCAATATTGTGAAAATGACTATACTACCCAAAGCAATCTACAGATTCAATGCAATCCCTATCAAATTACCAATGGCATTTTTTACAGAACTAGAACAAAAAATCTTAAAATTTGTATGGAGACACAAAAGACCCCGAATAGCCAAAGCAATCTTGAGGGAAAAAAATGGAGTGGGAGGGATGAGACTCCCTGACTTCAGACTATACTACAAAGCTACAGTAATTAACACAATATGGTACTGGCACAAAAATAGAAACATAGATCAATGGAACAAGATAGAAAGCCCAGAGATAAACCCATGCACCTACGGTGAACTAATCTATGACAAAGGAGTCAAGGATATACGATGGAGAAAAGATAGTCTCTTCAATAAGTGGTGCTGGGAAAACTGGACAGCTACATGTGAAAGAATGAAATTAGAACACTCCCTAACACCATACACAAAAATAAACTCAAAATGGATTCGAGACCTAAATTTAAGACCGGACACTGTAAAACTCTTAGAGGAAAACATAGGAAGAACACTCTTTGACATGAATCACAGCAAGATCTTTTTTGATCCACCTCCTAGAGTAATGAAAATAAAAACAAAAATAAACAAATGGGACCTAATGAAACTTAAAAGCTTTTGCACAGCAAAGGAAGCCATAACAAGACGAAAAGACAACCCTCAGAATGGGAGAAAATATTTGCAAATGAGTCAACGGACAAAATATATAAACAGCTCATGCAGCTCAATATTAAAGAAACAAACAACCCAATCCAAAAATTGGTAGACGACCTAAATAGACATTTCCCCAAAGAAGACATACAGATGGCCAAGAATCACATGAAAAGCTGCTCAACATCACTAATTATTAGAGAAATGCAAATCAAAACTACAATGAGGTACCACCTCACACAAGTTAGAATGGGAATCATCAGAAAATCTACAAACAACAAATGCTGGAGAGGGTGTGGAGAAAAGGGAACCCTCTTGCACCGTTGGTGGGAATGTAAATTGATACAGCCACTATGGAGAACAGTATGGAGGTTCCTTAAAAAACTAAAAATAGAATGGGCTTCCCTGGTGGCGCAGTGGTTGAGAGTCCGCCTGCCGATGCAGGGGACACAGGTTCGTGCCCCAGTCCAGGAAGATCCCACATGCCGTGGAGTGGCTAGGCCCGTGAGCCATGGCCACGGAGCCTGCACGTCCGGAGCCTGTGCTCCGCAACGGGAGAGGCCACAACGGTGAGAGGCCCATGTACCGCCAAAAAAACCCAAAAAACAAAACTAAAAATAGAATTACTATATGACCCAGCAATCCCACTACTGGGCATATACCCAGAGAAAACCATAATTCAAAAGGACACATGCACCCCAATGTTCATTGCAGCACTATTTACAATAGCCAGGTCATGGAAGCAACCTAAATGTCCATCGAGAGATGGATGGATAAAGAAGTTGTGGTACATATATACAATGGAATATTACTCAGCCATAAAAAGGAACAAAATTGGGTCATTTGTTGAGACGTGGATGGATCTAGAGACTGTCATACAAAGTGAAGTAAGTCAGAAAGAGAAAAACAAATATCGTATATTAACGCATGTATGTGGAACCTAGAAAAATGGTACAGATGAACCAGTTTGCAGGGCAGAAGTTGAGACACAGGTGTAGAGAACAAACATATGTACACCAAGGGGGGAAAGCCGCGGGGGCGTGGGGATGGTGGTATGATGAATTGGGCGATTGGGATTGACATGTATACACTGATGTGTATAAAACTGATGACTAATAAGAACCTGTTGTATAAAAAAATAAAATTAAAAAAATTTTTAAAAAGACACGGAGGTTAGATGCAGCAGCTCATTTTAAGAACTGCTAGCCATTTAAGATGCATGACATCACCATGAACTATGAATGGGAAGCCCTTTCTGGTTAGTTTTTCCTGTGCAATAAATAGAGCTCCTTCTTGAGTCTTTTTTCTTCTTCCCCTCAGGGTGTGATGATGAATCAGTGTCAAAAGTCTACACCATTTTTTAGGAAATAGCCACTATTAGAGAGAATACATAAGCCAGGGCAACAGAGATTTCTAGGGAGATGGATGGGATTTAGAGGACAAAGGGAAATGGGAAGCTCTTGGAAGAAGGGCTGGTGAAATGAGAATCCAGAGGCCACAGGAAGCGACCCCCTGACCATCACAGGAAAAATGGCAGATGCAAAATCCACCATGAAAAGGGGCTGGGTTCTGCAATCCCATCTCCCCAACATGTGTGACCACACACACACACACACAGCTAGGGGTCACCTGGGATGGCTCTTGGGTCATTTGTTCAGGTAGAGGGTTGATTAGACCAGCAAAAGTGTTGTGTGCTTGGGGAAGGAACCCCAGAAATGAGGGCTACTCTGTCAGAAAGGAACACTTGGCAGAGACTGAGTTGTATACATGCCAGGACTCACCAGGATCCTAGTCACAGTATCGAGGGTATCCCCAAGATCCTATCTGTCCACTCAGGAATGAAAGTGTCGTGGCTATGGGTGAAGGGGACGACTTGACCTCTTGAGGACTTCTGGAAATGTTGACTCTATGTGATGCCCACCCACAGACCATGTCGTGCAAATACCATCCAAGGCTTTCCATTCACTGGAACTTCTTAACCTGGTGGTGACTTTGAGCTGTTTTCTTTTTTTTTTTAATAAATTTATTTATTTTATTTTTATTTATTTTTGGCTGTGTTGGGTCTTTGTTGCTGTGCATGAGCTTTCTCTAGGTGCGGCGAGCGGGGGCTACTCTTCGTTGCAATGCGCAGGCTTCTCATTGCAGTGGCTTCTCTTGTTGCAGAGCACGGGCTCTAGAGCACAAGCTCAGTAGTTGTGGCGCAGGGGCTTAGTTGCTCCGCGGCATGTGGGATCTTCCCGGACTAGGGCTCGAACCCATGTCCCCTGCATTCGCAGATGGATTCTTAACCACTGCGCCATCAGGGAAGCCCTGAACTGTTTTCTTAATTTCTAATATTCCCATTTACCCAAAGCAAAGGGAAGTATCACAACCAGAACTCTTCTGAAAGGTCAATCTAGCCAAGGGAAATTCCTTATCAAATGTTATCAATTATGCCTACACCCCACTCAAACCATTTCTCTCAGTGGTGAGTGCTGGCGACGCTGCCTGCTGCGCAGATCACAGGACAAACAGGGGGCCTGGGTCTGGTGCAAATGAACTCATCATCCCGGGTGGGGAAATGGGCTTTCACATAGGAAATAGCAACATACAACACAATGCAGACAAGAGCCTGAGACGTGGGCTGAACTGGAGCCGTGGTCATCAGACCTTTACTGAAAGTTCACTTGATCACTGGTTCATTCAACTCTCCATTATCTGATGTTTGCCAAGCATCTTCCAGGTGCCAAGAACCATGGGGGATGCAAGGGTGAAGCAGAGTGAACTGCTTCTTGCTGATGAGGGGCAACAAGTGAGAAGACTTGCCCACCCCGCAGGATGGGGGCTTAGGACGGCTGCACCCCCCATGCTGTGGAAACTTAGAGGAAGGAGAGCACCAGCCCGCCCGCACCCCAGGCAACCCACGTCTAACGACAGGGTGACACGGGGAAGGGCATACAGGGGAGCACAAAGGTTCGGGCCTCAGCCCGTTTGGGACTACCCTGCAGGGTAGGCTAGCTTCCCGGAGCTGCTGGGGCCTTTGTGTGACCGCAGCATTGTCTAACCTTACCCTCCGCCTCGCCTGGTTCCTTCACTCCCCACGGGCGCTGATGTGCTGGGGCTGATCCTGGGCACCTCTTCCCAAGTCTGCATCCAGTCACGTCAGGGCGACAGCTGGAAATCGGTCACGGGGGTAAATTTACACCATGGGAATTAGCAAGCTCCAGATCAGGATCCCTTCCCACCAGAAAGTTGTGGTTAAACTTGTACCTGTACGTGTGCCCGACTGTCAGCCCCCACTCAGTGAACTTCCTGCAGCAAGACCCCAGTTCAGCTCAGGGTCCCTTCCCCAGAGACCCGGCTTAAGTCACCAGGTGACCTTAGGTGGGGCAGCTGTGCAACCCAAACCTGACTCAACACAGGGACTTCAGGCATTTCACCTAATCACACTGAGCCTTCTTTCTGCTTCTCCAATGAGAGGCTCGGCCTAGATGGGTGCGTTTTAGGCTGTGTTACATGGAGCACGGGATGCCCAGTGTGTCTGCAAGGCGGTGGAAAGGACACCTAATCCCAGCGAGGCCTGCCCCTAAGCCCCAGCGTCCCCATCTAGTAAATGGGGACAAGGCCCTCGGTTTGTTACAATAAATGGAGAAGACCAGTGCCCAGCCCAGGAGCGTCTCTCTGCACAGGAATGAAAGGCTCCCGGACAGTGCTCCCATGAGGATGGAATTCGTTATTCTCCCAGAACCCAGTGGCTCAAAAACATGCCAAGTGAGTAGATGAAATAGCCAAGGCCCCTTCTCTGCAATGCAGCCCACAGCATAGAGAGAAACGGTAACCAACCAATCCAAACCCAAGACTTTCACTCCCAACTTTTTCTTCTCTGTTGCCGCTGTAAACAGAAGACAGAATTCTAGGAGAGGCTTTTAATGGCCAAAGAGGTCAATAAAACCATCCCTTTAGAACCACTCTGGTTTGCTTCTCACTGTCAGGCTACTGGCTAGTGCAGTGGAAAGGCCTGTCTTGGGCTTTGGCATCACACTCTTGCTTCAGAGAGGGGATTAGTTTTACCCCATTTATACACATCCAGCTACAGTTGAGGGTTCATTGTTACCTTGCAGCGTGTTTGCTGCTGTGGTTCTCTTCTTGTGGAGGGTAATCAAGAGGATTTCTAGTAACCCAAGACGCAATATCAAGCCTTCCTTGGAAGCAGATGAAAGCCATTTGTCTTTGGCATTCCGTTGTGCACCTGATTCCCAAATGATGTGTTTGGGAAGATGGTCTGAGACGTTGCTTCCATGTGGCTATTTGGCAGTGTGCCTTCCCAAGCTCTGTCTCACATAATTTGAAAATTAGCAGCAGTTGCATTTCAGGTGGGGTGTAGCAGAAACACAAGACACCCAGTTTCATTGGAACTTCAGATAAATAATGAATCATGTTTTTTGGAGAAGCACGTCCCAGGCAGTATTGGGGAGATATTTACACTAAGAAGTTATGTGTTACCTGAAATTCAAATATAACTGGGCATCTTGTATTTTATCTGGAAATCCTCATGTTAGGGAACTTTCAGAAATCAAAAAGAGTAAGAGAAATCTGTGAGGTTCACCTTGACACAGCTGCAGCCAGTTTTCTGATTCCAGGTTATGGAAGATGTGCTTCATGTCCATTGTCTCCCCTGGCCAACACTAACTCCTTGTATGCAGTAGCTAGAGGAGGGCCATCTATGAGAGAAGGTGGAGCATGGCAACATTCTCATGACCTGAAATGAGAACCTCCTAGCTTAGAAACATCATGAACTTTACAGGTATTGCTGGAGTAGTAGGGAGAAAGCAGAGGAAAGAGTCCTCCAGACTCCACACATGTTGAACATGGCTTTGGCCATCTGGAATGTCTTCTAAGTGATTTTAATTACTGCCCTGTGAGCAATTCCCGCCACTTTGTCCATCATTGCCATGTTCTTCTGGAAACAGAGGGGAGCTATGAGTTAAGAACCTCTGCCCTTTTCTAAGTTGGTTTATTTCTGGATTTGGTGGTTGATTTCCAAACAAGGACAGTGTACCACGTTATACCTGAGAAGTCAGCAGTGGGGTAGGGGGTGGGAGGAAGGGGTAGAGGAGAGTGAGAGCCAGAGCTAGAGAGATGGAGAGGGAAAGAGAGACAGAGAGGGGAGCGCAGAGAGAGATCTGAAACTGTGTGTAGCACAGGACTTGCCCTCAGCTATAGACAGAAGATGCTTGATGGATTCCCACTTGTATTCCTGGACCAACTGCCAGAAGAGATGGCGGGGGGGCATCCAAAAGCTTCTACACTTCTGTTGACTATAGAAGCAGTGCTATCGTGGCTCACTTCTGCCACCAAGCCTTGCACCCAAGGGAGTTAATGACTGAGGCCGTTCTTGCAGCCCATTGGTAATTATAAAATAACAAGATCACTTTCCATAAGCTACAAGGAAATTCAAGTCTCATTACTTAACATTGTTACCATTTAGGCCATGATCTGACACCAATAATTTGTTATTTTCAACTTCCTCCTGCTTAGGTATGAAAGCCATTCATGTTCCTCACCAAGTATTCCCAGTTCTTCTTCCCGTTGCAACCTGGGTCATGGAACCTGGAAAAGAACAACAACAAAACTGTGGTTTTTAAGCCACTGAGATTTTAGAATTGTTTAGAGTTGTTTGTTACCTGGCCCACACTAACTGATACAATCAGGGTTGAAAATATTTCGGAGGTGTGAGGGCCAGGTTGCAATGGCTGAGCACAGCACCGAGTTACCCTCAGAGATTGTGGCCACAGGGTACAGTGGCAAAAAGGGTGGCTCGGGAGGCAGACAAGTTTGGGCTCATATCACATTGTATAACTCATTAACTGTGTGACTTTAGGCAAGTCATTTGACCTCTAAGCATCAGATTCCTGGAAAATCAGAGCAGCCTGATTTTCACTATGGTCACTTGTCACAAGGTCACTATGAAGATGAAATAATACATATAAAAGAGCACCATGCCTAGAACATAGTAAGCACTCAATAAATTAATAGTACATTTTTATATTTATTATTACAAGATGGAGGCTCTAGGATAAGAACCCCACAACGATATTATTTAACAATCTCTCTCTCTCTCTCTTTTTGGCTGCAACACACGGCTTGTGGGATCTTAGTTCCCTGAAGAGGGATCTAACCCAGGCCCCCTGAAGTGAAAGGACCAAGTCCTAACCACTGGACCGCCAGGGAGGTCCCATATTTAGCCATCTCTGCTTGAAGCTTCCAGAGGTGAGGCGTTTACTGCCTCATTAGGGCTGCTGGCTCCCTTTGGACTTGAGAGCTATCAGTCACTTCTCTGTGTGGTGCCGTCTCCCTTTAACTTCCACCTCATCCGGCCTGGTTCTGCCTTGTCCAGGGACTGCAGTGACTCTTATTCTTCTTCCACACGACAGATTTTCAAATATTTTAGACACCAACCTTTTCCACCACACTCCCCACACCGTTCTCCAAAATAAATCATCCCAGTTTTTTCAGTGTTTCCTGGTGTGACATGGTTTCTTAAGCATTCTCCACCCTTCCCACCCTTTTTGGAAGCACCTCACTTTGTCCAGGTCCATGCAAATGGGGCACCAAGATGTGGTTTGTTGTGTGCAGAGTGAATCAGCCAAGCAGCCTCGGTGTGGACATCACCTTCCTGGCCCAGAAGATGGTCATCAGCTCAAGCCTCCTTCCTTTCCCCATGACCTGCTGCTGGGCCACGTCTTCATCCTATTCTTGGGTAACTGATTTTTTTTTCCGAATATTAACACTTGGTGGATTAATTTCATTTCCCAGTTTTCCTCATCTTCTAGCCAGTCATTCATTCATTCAGCAAATATTTATCCCACATCAACCATGTGTCAGATGCTGCGCTTATTACTGAGGCTCAAAGACCAAGACAGGAGGTTCACAGGCTGCTGAGGGAGACTGATAATCAGACAGACGTCCAGACTCTTCTGACTCTTGCTATCATCCAAAGTATAAGCTGCTATGGCTAGTAAATTATTTCATCTGTAGACATGATAAGCAGGTTTCTGTCTTTATATAAAAGACAATGGAAATGTGGACAGAAGGACTGAGCATGACAGCAGGACCGAAGGGACTCCTCTGGGGGACCTCTGCCAGCCAGCTATGACTCCACCTGATTATACAATGCCCACCTTTTTTTTTTTTTTTAACAGGAACATAAACATTTAATCATATATATACTACAGAGCTTTTTAGAATACCCATATATACAAATATTTACTTCAAATGTACCCTTTTCTTTTGGGAGTGTGAATAGGTAACACATTTCTTTTTCTTATATATGGCATGTATATATTTTTATGAATAAACATATTCATAATCTTAGACCTAAATTGTATATATATTTTTAAATTTTATTTATTTTTTTATACAGCAGGTTCTTCTTAGTCATCCATTTTATACACATCAGTGTATACATGTCAATCCCAATTGCCCAATTCATCACACCACCATCCCCACCCCCCCGACAGCTTACCCCCCTTGGTGTACATACGTTTGTTTTCTACATCTGTGTCTCAACTTCTACCCTGCAAACCGGTTCATCTGTACCATTTTTCTAGGTTCCACATATATGCATTAATATATGATATTTGTTTTTCTCTTTCTGAATTACGTCACTCTGTATGAGTCTCTAGATCCAACCACGTCTCAACAAATGACCCAATTTTGTTCCATTTTATGGCTGAGTAATATTCCATTGTATATATGTACCACAACTTCTTTATCCATTCGTCTGTCAATGGACATTTAGGTTGCTTCCATGACCTGGCTATTGTAAATAGTGCTACAATGAATATTGGGGTGCATGTGTCTTTTTGAATTATGGTTTTCTCTGGGTATATGCCCAGTAGTGGGATTGCTGGATCATATGGTCATTCTATTTTTAGTTTTTTAAGGAACCTCCATACTGTTCTCCATAGTGGCTGTATCAATTTACATTCCCACCAACAATGCAAGAGGGTTCCCTTTTCTCCACACCCTCTCCAGCATTTGTTGTTTGTAGATTTTCTGACGATGCCCATTCTAACTGGTGTGAGGTGATACCTCATTGTAGTTTTGATTTGCATTTCTCTAATAATTAGTGATGTTGAGCAGCTTTTCATGTGCTTCTTGAATGCCCAAATTTCTGCACATTCTCCAGGACCCTTTGCCTTAAAATAAAGTTTCACTCTTTTTATTCCTCCTAACCATTGGCAAAGTAAATATACAAGGGAGGGAGGGAGGGGGAAAGAAGGAAGGAAGGGAGGGAGGGAAGGGAGAAGGGAGGAGGAAGGAAAACTCAATAATTAAAAAAAAAAAGATTTAGGTTAGCATCATTTGTTTAAATGACTAAATCCAGAATATGGTGTGACAATGACATTTGAAGATTTGCCCATTCCCGGTCACTGGCCTTTTTTACTTTTTTCATGATTACTCAAAAATCGTTTCCACTACCACATGCCAGCACATTCTGGTGTCCCCTAGGGTGCAGGAGGTCAGTACTTGGACACCTGGATTCATATGCCGTGTACAACTATTCCTCCCAACTCCACACTTCTCTTGAGCTTTGAGCATCCCTTAGAGAAGTATTTTTCCTTTAATAGTTCTGCTTGTCCTTTCATCTGCCAACACTTACACAGTGCCTGGCAGACAGTGGGTACCCGTGGGTACCCACTGACCTAGCAGAGCAGAGAAAGCCCCTGAAGGGCTTCCCTGAGCAGCACAGGGCTCCAGGTTCCTCGGGGAACTGGAGAGAGAGCTGCAGGGGCTGAAAACAAGGTAGCCCACTTGGACCCTAGCCTTCCTTCCCCACTCAGCATGGCCTAAATCATTTAAAATCATCTCTAAAAATGTTTAAGGATAAAATGAAGGAAACACCCCCAAAACTGGGATGAAATACATAAAGAAAAAACAGGAGAGGTCCAACAAGTAACTGCTAAGAGGTCCAAAAACATAAAACAGAGAAATTGGAGGGAAGGAAAAAATCAAAGAATACTTCTCAGAACTGAGAAACAAAGTCTTCTGGTCGGAAAGGGGCACAGAGCCCAAGCCACATCATGTGAAAATCTGAAACAGCTTCCTCAGTGGTCACCGCTGGTTTCTACTCTTGTTCCTCTGCAGACTGTTCTCCCAGAACAGCTCAGGTGGTCTTTTAAAAGGGGAAAGTGGAGCCTATCACTCCTCTGTGTGTAACTTTCCAAGTGCTTCTCACTTCAAGTAGAATAAAATCCCGACTCCTTTCCATAGCCCTACGTGATGTGGTATGGCTTCTGCTGAACTGTCCAACTTCATTTTTGCCAGTCTTTTGTCCACCACTCCAGCCACACTCTACCCCCTGCACCTCAGATGCACTGAGCTCAGGACCTTTACTCTTCCATTTGCCTCTATCTAGAACCGTCTTCTCCAGGTGGCCCCCTCCTTCTTGCCCTCCATGTCTCAGCTCTGACATCATCTCATCAGAGGGATCTTCCCTGGTCACCCTGACTAACATAGCACCCGCTGTCCAACAGACTTTCTCCAAATTCATTTTTCTCTTTTATATTCTTCACTGTACTGTCATAATCTGAAATTATTGTAGTTATTTGTATATTTATCTTTTTTTCCCTACAAGATTATAAACTCTGGAAAACCTCATCTGTCTTATTCATGCAGAACCTTCAGAGTTTTGAACAGTGCCTGGAACAAACTGAATGTTCAATATTTGACAAATAATTGAGTTCCCAGTACAGCAAATGACAAGAAGCCTTGCCAAGGTATGAAATATTATAACAGCAAGGGTAAAGAGAAGATCCTAAGAGTTTGAGAGAGAAAAGGGAATCAGAATTCATTGGAATTCCCCTAAGCAACACTAAATGCCAGGAGACAGTAGTGCAACATTTAAAAATATTGAAGGAAAAGACTTTTCAACCTAGGCTTCTATACCTAGCCAAACTTTCAGATGTGAAGAGACATTAAAGATATATTTTTTCAGACATGCAAGGATTAAAAAAAATTAATAATAACCTCCAACACATGTTTTTAAAGAAGCTTCTGGAGAATGTACTAGTGCAAAGTAAGAGAGAAAATCAAGAAAGAAGCTATAGAAACCAGGAACAAGAGATTCAATACAACAAAGTGGTAGAGAAGTTCAGTATTACAATGAGGGGGAGCCCTAGGTGAAGAGCTCTGCAGGAACTCGGGGACTAACTAGTTACTCAACGGAGCAAGAAGGAAGGCTCCAGGAGGCAGGTCTCTAATTAGAAAAAGAAAGAATTTGATAGATTTTTTGGATATGATTGAAATAAACAATACCTACCTAATTGAAATAATATAAACACTGACTACCAATTTATCTAAAAACATATAATTTTATTGAGATGATAGGAAAGAGTAGAAGAAAGCAAAGAGCTCTCATTTTTTTAACCATAACAAGAACACAATACTTGAGTTTTAAAATTGATAACTAGTAAGTTCATTGATGTCACAAGATTCAAGATCAACACAAAAAACTTAATTACATTTCTTTATACTAACAATGGACCTGTGGAAACCAAAATTAAAAACACAACACCATTTACAATTGCTCCAGAGGAAATAAAATACTTAGGTATACACTTAACAAAATATGTAGAGGATCTGCATACTGAAACTTAAATACTGACGAAAGAAATCAAAGACCTAAATAAATGGACATACTGTGTTCACAGGTAGGACGACTCAACATAGTAAAGATGTTGATCCTCCCAAAATTAATCAAAGTTTTAATGTCACTTCTATTAAAATTCCAGCAATTTTTTTTCATAGACATGAGTTTATTCTAAAATTTATTATAGAAAGGCAAAGGTTCTAGAATAATTAAAACAACCTTGGGCTTCCCTGGTGGCGCAGTGGTTGAGAGTCCGCCTGCCGGTGCAGGGGACATGGGTTCGTGCCCTGGTCCAGGAGGATCCCACATGCTGCGGAGCGGCTGGGCCTGTGAGCCGTGGCTGCTGGGCCTGAGCATCCAGAGCCTGTGATCCACGGCGGGAGAGGCCACAACAGTGAGAGGCTCGCGTACCACAAAAAAAAAAAAAAAAAGAAAAGAAAAAAAACCTAAAACTGCACAAAGTGGGAGGAATCATTCTACCTAACATTAAGGCTTACTATATCTTACAATAATCAAAACAGCACATTTTATTGACAGAAAGATGAACACAGAGATCAATGGAACAGAAAAGAAAATCCACAGATACACCCACTTAAAATATGTCCAACTAATTTTTGACAAAGGTGCAAAAGCAATTCAACAGAGGAGGGGCAGTCTTTTCAAGAAATGGTTCTGCAACAACTGGATATCTATAGGCAAAAAAACTGAATCTTGACTTAAAACTCAGACTTTACACAAAAATTAACTCAGAATGGATGACAGACAAATGTGAAACACAAAAATAAAACTCTGGGGAAAATTAGAAAATCTAGGGCTAGGCTGAGTTCTTAGACTTGATACCAAAAGTACAATCCATACAAGGCAAAAATCCACAGTGGATGGGTGTTATAGAATGTTTGCATTCCCCCAAATTCATTATGTTCAATTCATACCCTCAATATGATGGCATTAGGAGGTGGGACCTTGGGAAGGTAGTTAGGGTTAGATGAAGTCATGAGGATGGAGCCCTCATAAATGGGATTAGTGCCCTTATAAGAGTCCAAGAAAACTCACTTTCCCTCTCTGCTCTCCTCAATGTGAGGATAGAAGCAGCTGGTAATCTGCAACCCAGAAGAGGGCCTTCATCAGAACCAGACCATGCTGGCATTCTGACCTCAGACTTCTAATCTATTTCTCCAGAACTCTGAGAAATAAACCACCCAGTCTATGGTATCTTTATTATAAGCAGCCCAAGCTAAGACAATGGAGATCTCTTAAGTTTAGCATTCATAATTCAACTCTCTGGGCAAAAGAAACTTCTCTATGGAAATGGACTAGTCCAAGCAGAAAAAAACCTTAGGATAATCCCATGGTAGTGCATTGCTTCAAATCCTCTCTCATTCCAGCCCAAGCTGCAGTGACAGACTCCACACAGGCTTCCACCAGCTCGTGAGTGTAACCTGATGGCCTCTCTTATATTTCCTTCTTTGGGATTTGTATGAGATGCCTGCCAGGAATAGCGGACCTTCCACATGTGCAACTCAGAAGTGTGGGAAGCTTCACACCCAAAGGAAGAGAGATGGGTTGGAGATTGTGAGATGTATTTCAATGGGCTCTTTGGAAGGTTCTACAGGATGTGTGTGTCAGTCACTCTCAGGCGTAGCCAACTTGATGATGCATCCCTGTAACTGTGCTCCCTCCTTCCCTGTTTCCATTCCCTTGTCCCTCACCTCTGCTCCCTGGGACCACATTCACAAATAAAAGACCTTCACATAAGCCTTCATCTCAGGTGCAGTTTTCTGAAGGTCTCAGGGTAAGGATGGGGTTCTTCCAAAAATGGCCGATTCAAGTCGCTCTCCATGGAAGCCCCAAAATGCCAGCTCTAAGCCCCTCCCCCTCACACACACAGACCCGGAACTCCCATTCACCTTTTAATGGCTTGCACTTATATATAAATAGACAGCCAAGGAAGTGCCAGACATTTGAAGAAACCATCTAAAATAAAGTACAGGAACTTCCCTGGTGGCGCAGTGGTTGAGAATCCGCCTGCAAATGCAGGGGACACGGGTTCGAGCCCTGGTCCAGGAAGATCCTACATGCTGCTGAGCAACTAAGCCCATGTGCCACAACTACTGAGCCTGCGCTCTAGAGCCCACGAGTCACAACTACTGAGCCTGAGTGCCACAACTACTGAAGCCCGCATGCCTAGAGCCCGAGCTCTGCAACGAGAAGCCACCGCAATGAGAAACCCACACACCACAAGGAAGAGTAAGTTGCGCTCACTGCAACTAGACAAAGTCCTTGCGCAGCAACAAAGAGCCAACAACAAAGACCCAATGTAGCCATAAATTAATTAAATAGATAAAATAAAATAAAATAAAATAAAGGACAAAGATCCAAACAAGATGGGGGAGTGGGAATGCAATTTGTAGAAACAGAGACTATGTAGGGACAAAAAAGCTTCCAAATACTATAATGAAAATCCTCAGCGATATAAGGAGATCCTGCACGCATGAGAAAGGACACTTGGAGAACAAAAAGCTCTTGTAAATTAAAAATATGACAGCAGAAATTTTTTAAAATCCTAAGAGTTAGAAGAAAATATTGAGGAAACCTCCCAGGAAGTAGAAGGAAAAAGACAAAAGAGACAGAAAGTAAGTGGGGGGAGAAGGAAGAAAGCTTAGAAGATCAGCCTATGATTCCCAATATCTGAACAGAAGCTCCAGAAAGAGAGAACAGAGTAGCTTCAAGTGTGCTCAACAGCAACTCTGGAACTAGAAGGTTATCAGAGTAATGCCTTCGAAACGTTGAAGAAAAATTATTTCCAATCCATAATTCTGTACAAATCAAACTATCAGCCAAGAGGAAAGGTAGAACAAAGACATCCTCAGACATGCAAGAATTCAAAAAACTTACCTCCCACGCACCTTTTTCTCAGGGAACTAATGGAGGATGTGCTCCTCCCGATGAGGGGTAAACCAAGGAGAAACACACTGGGCCAGGTAACAGGTGATCCAACACGAAAGAGATGCAAAGAGGAAACCCCAGGGTCAGCGGGGAAGAAGCGACCCAGGAAGACTGCTGCGCAGGTGGGTGAGGCTTTGAAAACCTGAGCCCCAGGCCTGCACTGAGCTCTAGAGCCAGCCACTTGCCTTCAGCATAGACAGGCAAAGCTGCAGTCTCTTCTACTGATGGAATCACTAAGAGATCTTCAAAGAGGATAATATAAAACCGACTGAATAATGAGATGATATACGCCCATTGTGAGCAGTTACATTAAAATAGGTGTTTGACCTCATAGCTTGGCTAGAGCCTTTATCCCAATAAATTGCAATATAGAAAAAATAAGAGTTTGCATTCTTTCTTTCCCCTTCCCCCTCCCGCCCCCCTCCATTAATGGATATGCAGATTGTGGCTTTGGAAGGCTATCCAAACCTGTAACAGTTTTTATTTCTGGGGCGGGAACCTAGAGCTACGGAAAAGGAAAGGTTCTTAATTTTTTTGTCATGGATTCTTTCAGTTTTTCATGAAACAAAAACAGGATTATCTTCTATCCAGGTTCCTTGGTGGTCCATAATCTTAAATTTAAGACTTCACCATTTACCTTTTTTTAATGAAAGTACTTTTAAATATTCTTGATGCTGGAAGTTAATTTTTAGCATATATATTTAATATATATAATAGGTTCCCATATGTGATATGGTATGCTATTTTAAAATTTCTGCCAATTACTTCCTTTTTTCCCATCATCCTCTCTATAGTTTTTTTTTTTTGCAGTTGATGTAAAATACTATATGTTACAGGTGTACAATATAATCACTATTTACCTTTGTTCCTACTGATTTTTATATCATGTACCATACATGTATTACCTATGAGTATCTCCTAAAAATTAGTTTAAAATAAAGTATGGGTAGGTGAGGTCTAACATATATTGTAGACATTATCACTTAAAGCCCACAAAGGTCATCCATCAACAGCTAGAGGGTCCCCTGAAAAACCACGGTAGGGCTGTTCCTGCCTTCAGTCTTCACGGGAGGAACCACCAACCCTGACCTCTTAAGAGTTTGTGACCCGATTTTCAAAGCCAGTTCTATCTTTATCAAAGGCCAATTCGTTACCTATACATTTTTAACAGTATATTAATTTCACTGCATATCATCTAACACTGGATAAAATGATCTTGACCTCTTCCATCAGCTTCTGACAGAGGACAAAAACCACCAGAGAGGCCCTCCAGCATTTCCAGTCCTTTGTTAAGACAGGTGAAGCTCTTCATCTCTGTCAAGGCCACACTCACTGATGGCAACCCAGCCATTTAGCCAAAGGCTAGAGAAGCAAATCCAGACAAAAGATCATATGTGAATGTGAGCTACTAAACATATTTAAAATGGAAATATAACGAACGCTTGGGTTTCACTAGAATTTGTCTGCCAGGTGGCCTTCGGTAGGGAGGATAGCACCACCAAAGTTTACAGCTTGACAGCAGTTCTGAGTAAGAGAAAAGGTAACCAGAAGAATGGCCAGACACTGGGGAGTGGAAAGTATTCCAACCTGCCACCTACTGCTTTAAAAATTAAAATTAAACTACAATTCCTAATATCTTCTGAATGGGGAAATAGAAAAAGCCACCATTTGGAGTTTAAGAAAAAAAAAAAAAAGCCTGTATATTTTTGAGGCGGATAGACTCTTCATTTTAAAAGAGGACATCGGCAAATTCAACAGACTGGGGGTGGAGACGTTCTTCAGAGGCACTCAGCTGAGTCAGGGTGACAGGACCTATTTGCCTAGTAGTTTCTCTCCACATCTTCATTCCCAGGGTCCTGATGATTCACAGAAAAAACGTCAACTGAATGTGCCTGCACCAGTCTAATTTCTTTTGACAGCCTGCTTCACAAATTCTAAAAAAATTTGAAATTAAGGATCTTTGAAAATGGAAAACAGACCCACTGTCCCAATATGGAGGGAGCGGGCACTCAATGAAGAAAGTAAAGTCTTGGCAAACCAATTTGCAAAGGGTTGGGGTGGGTGTGCGTGTCAGAGTTAGAAATGATCTGAATTAAAAACCACGAACAATGGGGACTATCAGTTAGGCACGAGGTCTGAGCCTATGTGCTGGCTCGTCTACAATTTTTTTTTTTTTTTTTTAACGTCTGGCAGAATGTTTTACAGACTTAAACCCAGCAAGACTACAATTCTACCAGAAGGTGCCTCAGATGGTTTTGCTAATAATTTTGATCAGCTGAAATGGAGAAAAACATCATTTCAATTATTCACTTTTCAAACCCGTCAACTTTAAGTTGGAATATTAAATGCCCCTCTTCCTCCCTGTACCGCCATCAACCAAGTAAAACCAAACCCCAAAGAACCCTCACGGAGAGGAAAAGGCAGTTGGCAGTGACAGTTTTGGATATGTTCATGTACTAAAAATCTTGTTGATGTTAATTTCTTGCCCCTCAGGAAGTTGAGTTCAGCTTATGCGTAACTTTGGGGAGAGAAAGTTCCTTTAGAGAACTAGGGGGGAGGCTGGCATTGCTCCTGCTGCAAAGATGCAAGTGCGAACCACCATATATTGGCTTTTGTTTTAATAGCCTTTTAACCAACTTTGTTAATGGACTGAGTGCAATTTAGATATGGAACTTGGCTAAAACGTAGCTTCAACTGGCTATTAAAATTTAAGAGCCAACTAAGATAGCTAATTACAAAAAAGCTCCAGTGATAACGCTAAGCAGAATTAGTAACAGCAAATGACAGTCTGTCTGGTCTTATTCCCATAGGGAAAGAAACTCTTAACTGAAGTCAACCAGACACTGTGCAGCCAGCCTAACTGCATTACTGGTATTATGGGATACAAATCCGGCAGCTCGCTGGGACAAAACAGAGAGGGAAGTCTGTCAGACTCGAGGCAGAAAGTAACTGACCCTCTCTTCCATACCAGTTACAGCAGGTTCCGGGAAATTTTATTTTTATTCACAGTTGATGGGGAAGTGTTCTTTCCTGAGGAAATTCCCTGTAAAACCCTAGGGAGGAGTGAGGACGACAGGAAACAGACTCCAAAAAGCAGTTCAAAAGGAAAAGATCCTTCACCGACACAGGATGAGACTCTCCCGTTAGATATTTAGGTCTGAAAAAGACAACAATAAATATCAGACTGCTAAAAAGTTGAGCTTGTGGGGGGACAATGTTTCACTTCTTTGCTTCATTACAGATACCCTCATTATGGCATCAGTGGAAGCGCAGGCTAGCTCTCCTGTGAAGATTTATCATGTGTGGTGGCCACTTTGAATCGGAGGTGCTGGAGTCTTTAACATTCCCTAGTCAAGTGTCTCCCTGCTGTGCCTGTAAATGTCAGTCCAGTTTTTTCACGGCTGTGCGCACAGATTAGAAACAGCAGGAGAGCTGGGGAGTATGACTACACCAGTCAGGACACTTGTCTTCGTGGCACTGCTCAAGTGATTCTTGGAATGCAGGACCCTGCTGTTTTCTAATATTTACACACAACTGGAGTCATCAAGAGCAGTAAATGCAGTCTAAAGGCAGCTTGCTTCTTTTGTTAGGGACTTTACATTCAAATAGGGATATCAACAATAATACCACAAAAAAAAAAAAAAACCCGCGGTTTTAAAAAGTTTCATATTCCTCCCCCCACCTCCAATTTTGCTGCTAAAAGACCAACCAGGTATTATCATGACTGTTCATTTAGCTCTTCTGTGTACATCACACAGTTCATTGGGAACAGCAGGGGTTCCGGATTCCTGACCTCAAATTGTGATTCTGCAGGCTGTGGCTCCTCTGACCTCGACAGGAACAGACAGGGCCTTAGGAACCATTTTGATATAATTTCAGCCACCTTTGCTTTCTAAACACTTTGCATGACAAATCAAAGACTTATTTTGGGCCTGTAGCACCTGGAATACAGATGACTTCTTTTTCAAAAGCATAGTTAGGAAGTTTAACAAAAGGTGTGTCGGTGGGAAGCCCACTGTGACTGCATGTGTATCTTAAGAAATGTCTAAATGATCCTTCCTTTTTTTTTTTTTTTCTTTTTTTTGCAGTACGCGGGCCTCTCACTGCTGTGGCCTCTCCCGTTGCGGAGCACAGGCTCAGCGGCCATGGCTCACGGGCCCAGCCGCTCCGCAGCACGCGGGATCCTCCCGGACCGGGGCACGAACCCGCGTCCCCTGCATCGGCAGGTGGACTCTCAACCACTGCGCCACCAGGGAAGCCCTAAATGATCCTTCTTTAAATTATAAATTATAGGGTAAGTTACATATTTGTCTTAAGCTCTTAAACATCTGCCAAGGATTTTTACAGGAGAAATTTGAGGGGTGCTAGTCACCTTATTAAACCTATACAGTGATGTTTGTCAATTATTTCTCAATAAAACTGGAAAAAAAAAAAACTTCAGGGGGCTGGTAGGAGGTGATGGGGTGTTACACAGGGACCACATCGCACACCTTTGCAACCAGTGTTAAGCTGGTTAGGATGTGAACGATACTTCTCCGGCTGGACTGACTCATGCGTCAGCCCCAAAATGTTCTACAAGAGTTAATGAAATAACGGAAGACAAAAAAACAAAAGCTCTTTTTTGGGGGGTTGGGGGAGGAGAACTAAAATGTTTAGAACATGAAAGTTTTCTCAAGGATCTTAAAGGCACATTCCTCTATCTAGAAAAGTTCAAGACAGAAACCATGACTCTCTTGGCCAGGCAATCTAACAGAATCAACATGCGCTTCCAGTTGTAACCTTCCCTGGACACATACTGCCCTAGGACTCTCCTGCGTTCAGCCTTAGCAGACCCTTCAGTTGTTCAGAACTCTTCTAAGTTCATATCCGACCCTTACAAGGGAAGTGTGAGGTACCTCTCACATCTGAGAATTATACCAAGAAGGCGCACCATGAACTTCTGTACTGTGCTTTTTATGTCAAAGTCAGAAAAAATATTAAATACAGCAATTTTTTAGTTATTAAACAACCTGTAGTCCAGGTGTTATAAGGTCTTCATTTACATAACTGTGATCACTTTTCACTTGCTTCTAAAAGATACCAGAAGCAGAAAGACAACCTACAGAAAAATAGAAACAGATTTCAGACTACTGTCCCACTTCCTCCCCAGCCCCCCACCCAAGGCGGGATCCGTGCCTTTAATATTCCTTCCTGCCTCCGTACTCCAGGCACAAAGATTATCTTATAGACCAACTCCACTGATAACTCAGACCCTTAAAAAACGGTTGACTTAACCAAGCCAAAAAGAGGAAAGAGTGCTTTGAAGATCCTCTGCAGTGGTTCATAAATAAAACTGTACTTGCTTAATGGAGAAATTTTACAGGTAACTTCATGACGAGTCAAAATTACAAAAATTCAGCAACACTACTCGTAAGTTGCAAAATACTACTGCTATAATAAAACTCACCAATATATGAATAACACATCCTTAGTACAATGAAAATAGTAAGCATTTTATTTGTAAAGTAACACCCAAGTGATAAAGAGAGCTGCCTAAACCATCTGGTCAGCAGTATACTGCATAGAATCACTTCCTCAGTGCGTCTTGTATTCTTTATACCGGTAGAGCTTAATGAATCAGGGGTATATATAGAATAAACTGTGGAACTTTAAAAGACACACACACGCAAAAGTTCACCAATGCAACTATTACAACTAGGAAAAATTATATAAGCATGAAATAGGACTGAAAAATAACACAGCCAAAGGACAAGCGTTTGATTTTTGTGGTGGTGGTGAGATCATAAATGAATTTTCTCTTTCATTTTGATTTCTGTGAATGTGGTTTGGGCAGTAAATAAGAATTAATAAGTAAAATGGCACTAATTAAATCAGTGTGGTGCTGGCATAAGAACAGACAGACAGATCAATGAAATTGAACTGACAGTCAGAAACAGACCCTGGTATAAGAACTTAATCTGTAATAAAACAGGCAACACAAACCAGGATGGAAAGGGGGTGAGGAAGAGAATTTACTTAACAAATGGTAATGGAGCTACTGGTTAGCTATTTGGAAAAAAATCCACTGTGATCCTTACTTCATGGCATACATACACCACATTAAATTTCGTATGGATTAAAAATTCAGAAGCATTAAAACACAAATCCTAGAAAAAGCCCTGGTAAATATTTCTGATATCAGGATGGGAAATATTTTAAAACAGTAGCAGAAATTACAGTGAAAGAGATCAAAGCGATAAGAATTAAATCATCAACAAAAAATAAACTGGAAAAAGCAACAAACATGACAGAGGTTAAGATCATTACTATACAAACAGTACAAACACACACATCAAAAAGCAAATAGAATGATTTGTTTAAAAATTAAAAATTGCTCAGGTTCACTAGCAATTAAAAAAAATTTACCTTATCAAATTATAAAAATTAGTAGCACTCAAGGTTGACAAAAATGTAAGTTGAGCACTGATTTCTGGGTAAAGTGTTAACTGACGGAGTTTTGCAAAGCAAGTTGATAATGTGCACCAATAACCTTCCATTTTCATAGTCTTTCACCCAATGGTTCCCTTTTGAAAATCTAAGGAAATATTTGTACATGTAGACAAAGACTTATGCCCAATTTTATTCAAGAATATTGTTTCTAATATCCCAATACTGAAAACAACTTAAACCTCCAACATTAGGGAAATGGTCATGAAAGTATCACGAATCCATAAGAAAAAATATTATAGAAACATAAAAACTATATTTATGAAGTATTTGTAATAACATGGAAAGTATTTAACGTTCACTTGAAAGAGCAGAATATAAAGCTTTTATAAAGTATGATATTTAAAGATAAAAATGCATAAAGAAGGCTGGAAAAAAATGTGTCAAAATGTTAACAGTGGTTGTCTGTGGGTGGTAGTAATATGGCTAGTCTGTCTTTTGACACTTTTCTGTATATTCTAAATTTTCTACAGTGATCAAGTACTATTAATACACTTTGATGACCAGATGAATATAGTTTTAAAGGATAAACAAGCGCACACACACACGCACACAAATACATATAATGTATTTATATTTCCACCACTAATTCATTGCTACGCAACTTAGCTCTTGATATGCACATTTAAGTTAGTAATTCAAAGAAATAATTGGGGTTTTGCTGCCCTGGCCTATTAGTGTTTGATTTGTCTTAAAAGATCACTATTGAAGAACACCCAGAAGATATTTTACATCAGGGCTTAGATGGTTATCAAAGATTTACCAGCTGCTGTCTAGAAAATATAGCACACATGTAGTTCCCACTGTCTGAAGGACAGGAGCCTGCACAGGGGTGGGTCCTCAACAGACTAGAAACCCTCAGCTCACTAAGGACCTAAGAAAATGGCAGAGAAGGCAGGACACATGGGACCAGGAACACGTCCATAAGGATGTTGGATTGTGAAGGGAGGATAAAGAAAGGCAAACCCACTGGATGCAGGGATTGGAAAGAAAACAAAAACAACACAAGATAAAAAACAGTAAGTATGGAACTGAAAAAGGCAAGGGAAAAAGCATAACTCTGACTGACAAGGAGGTTATTAAACCACTTCTTTGAAATCAGGGGGGTAAGAAAAACCAGAGTAAGGTAGGGAACAGAACAGCAGAACAAGGGGATGCAGCCGATGAATCAAACTGGCTACTATGGCTATTAGTTTTTCATTTCTGCAGCCCTGCCAATAGAGCAACATTTGAGAAAATGCCAGCACTTATTAAAAACAATATGTGAGGAAATGTTTGTTTTCTTAATATTTAACCAACAGGTTTTGCTATCTTTTTGTGTTTTGAAAAATAAAAAAGGCTAAGGCACATACACAAAAACACACCACACACATTTTATCCTATTTTAAGCATCAATGTGTTTGAAACAGAACTTGAGAGTTGATTTAGATGTTACAAATAAACGTGGGACCATAACACTGATGAGGACTAAAATCCAACATTCTACAGAAAACAGGAGGAGGCTCTGCCCAAAATCTAGTTCTCCATTCTGTAAAATCACAGAGCCCTAGAACTTCAGGAGGCATTTAAAAGATTAACCTTCGAAGGAAAGTTGGCAGATCTGCTTTGCGTTTTTCAGTATGCGACCACTGCAGTGATAAATGCTTCGTGTGACAACTAAACACCACATCAGAGAGCCAAAAGGTAAATTGTGTTGGTTCAGAGTTGCTCAAAATTGGTACAACCCTGACAGTTTCTGACATGTCTACATCCACCTGTACTATTATTTACTTAATATTTTCTTCAAATCAACTTGCTTTTCTAAAAACTAAAATACCTACTTTAGGCTTATCCTAAGCAATAGAAAAATCACCAGTTTAATGTGCTATTTATATTTTAAATACATATTAAATAAATGCTTACATATTTAAATAAAAGTGTACCTATACACCATCTAAAAACATTGTACAGGCTACAAGGGTAAGGTGTACCACCCCTAGAAAATCCAATCCAATCCCAATTTCTCTAACAAAGTAAATCTTGAAATTGTTCATGTTGAAATTCCAAGCTTTTGTTCCCAAGGCAACTATATAGTCTATATTTTAAAATTTCTAATCACTAAAACTCTAAAGTGGTTGGTTTACTGTACAAATATTATACCATACCAAAAAAAAAAAACTTGGGAGAAAAATAATTTCCTGTGAAAGAATAAGCCAAATATATATATATATATATAGAGAGAGAGAGAGAGAGAGAGAGATATTTGACAGTATTTCCTTAAAGGAAGCCAGTCTAAAACAATCTTTGATCTGGCCACCACTTGATAACTGCCTGTTTTCTTACCATACAGCTTGCATACTTACATAATTCTCATGTAATCTTTCAAATACATGTATTTCATCTCTCACAGATAAACTTACTACTCCATTTTTTCTTTCATAATCTTTTCTCTTCTTTGTACCTCTCATTTCCTAGAGCAGGTGCTTAACAAATGCTTGTGGAACTGAGCAAAATCAATACAAAACAAATCTTATGCCCACAACAAATTTGTAACAAGCAAAAAGAGACCTTTATTTTGTGTATTTCCTTAAAAGTAAGGACTTTGCCAAACATTTTATACACTCTAGGAAATATACAACGATTAGAAAAGTGCATGTCATAGTAATATTTCTTATATGTACCCCAGAACCTCAAACACACAGCATGGGACAGCTTAAAGGGTATAACCTTAATACTGTGAAATTTTATAAATTAGGCTTTAGTAAATTCTACAAAGTATTTAATAAAAAAAAGTCTGCTTTTCAAAGACATAGGTACTTCATTGTTTCCCCCACTCCACAAGACTCACATGAAAATAAAACACTTAATACAGACAAAGAGGAAAAAGTCAAATGAAAGGAGGAAAGAGTCAAATGAAAGGAAGAAAAGAAAAACTGGTTCACAGTATTTGATTTACTTCTGGACTCTCTTCCTGGTTTTCGAACCTTGAAGAGAAAACAAAGAGATTTAAATCACTAGTCATTAACTTACAAAAGCAAAAGAACAGAAATATAAGTATTTCCATATATGGTTATTAATATTTAAAAATCTAATTGACTATGATGATTTGTGGAGACGAAACTGATACACAAGTTATAACTGTTAATACCCTAAAAACCTTAGGTTAATTTTTTAGTGTGTCAAAAAATATGCTAACAAAGCTGACCTTCTAGTTTGAAGTTATACAGAATGCATCCACTGGTAAAAACATACCCCATTTACACTGGTCCTGAACTATTTCTCCCACAAATTTTTATTGTACAATTAAAAACATTAACTCCTAATGTAAACTATAGCAACAAGATAGGTATTCCATAAGCAACAAGGACCTACTGTATAGCACAGGGAAGTCTGCTCAATATTATGGGAAAAATATTTGAAAAAGAATAGATATCTGTATATGTATATATACAGATCACTTTTCTGTACACCTGAAACTAACACAACGTTGTTAATCAATTACACTCCAATATAAAATAAAAAGTTAAAACATAAAAAGATAGGTATTCCTTGGGGGGAAGCACTGAGGATATGCATATTACAAAAAGCAAGACATTTTTTCCAAATGCGCTGCTTTTTAAAGCCTGATCCCTCTACTCTTTAGGCAGAAGAGCACTGGGCTAATCCAAAATGCAAAGTCTTGTCCACTAGGAATTAAACAGATCCCAATTGAGTCGCCCTCTAGAAAAGTATCACATCTGATACTGGCCTAAGTGCCTTATGACAGTTCCTCTCCAGCTATTCCTGTGCTGGAAGAATGCAGTGCTTCTCTACCGGGAGCATGTGGATCCGCCTCCCCAAGGAGACTTTGTCTCCCACCCCAGGCCACCTCCACCGCGAGCACAGCAGAGTCAGAAGGACAAGCTTAGGCCCGATCACAACTGCCTGTGCTGGCAAGAGGAGTGTGCCTTCCATGGCCTCGGGCTTCCCTCTGCCAGGAGAGAGCGATGGTACCAGGGTGAGGGCAGCGTGGGGCCCACGATCAATCAATAAACACACTGAACAGCAAAGAGATCAGTACTTCTCTTTTGAAACATACAAAACATTCTTTGAATCTAGGACAAAATATCTACCACACATGTCTAATTATAAACAGTTTCTAAAGGCTTTCTGACTACAGGTTTATTTAGGTACTTAATTGGAAGATAAGTTTGTTTGTTATTTTTCCAAGTTCTAGTTTTTATTCAATTGCCATACATTTCAATTCATGCAAACTTCAAAGTTATATGAGTATCTTCTTTTCTCTGCCACTCATAGTGCATGGCCTACGCTACGGTGGGTTTAAACTTTTGAGTTTTTTCTTCAATTTTTGTGATATAGCCTTCCTTTAAAAATATCCCATGGTAGATTTTTAGGTTTTTACTTCAACAATTTTGAAATTAATTTTCCATAGAAAACTGAGAATGCTGTGATTGTCTGAAATTGGAATAACAGGATATCACAAGATCAAGGTCCATAATCAATACTATAGTACATCTCCCTTTCAATAAAATTCGAATCTATAGTCACATTAAAAAGGACACTAGGGCTTCCCTGGTGGCGCAGTGGTTGAGAGTCCGCCTGCCGATGCAGGGGACACGGGTTCGTGCCCCGGTCCGGGAAGATCCCACATGCCGCGCAGCGGCTGGGACCGTGAGCCACAGCCGCTAAGCCTGCGCGTCCGGAGCCTGTGCTCCGCAACGGGAGAGGCCACAGCAGTGAGAGGCCCGCGTACCACAAAAAAAAAAAAGGACACTAAAGTCAACGATTATCGCTATATTCTCATTAATGTCCTAATTTGACATTTTACTCTTAGATTAAATTCCGTTACTGCTTATCCCCATTCAATCGAGATTTAAAGTTTTTCACTGCAACTAAGAATGCCATCACCACCTGCAACTTATTATATAATCATATTATGCAACTTAGGGACTTTATCAGTTCAGTATTTATAATCAATTAATAATCAATTCTGACTAATAATAATCAATAATAATCAATAATCAATTCTGACTGTTGCAGAAAAAAATCTATTTCTCCTCCCATCCCATATATCCTCATTTTCATAATATTTTTACTAGTGGTAAAAGGCCCAATCATAAGACTAATGTGTAAAACTTAATGTTTGAAAAATAAAATATACAAGGTTGGGATACTCTTCTATGATTTTATAATGCAGAAGGAAAAAAACAAGTGGGAAATTTCTTTGTAGGGTGCCTTAAAAATATCTCTTTCTTGACTAGACCGTAACTATTCAAGGGGTAAACATAAGTCATGCTTTCCTCAAAGAATCCTCAAGAATGGTCCAAACTCCAAGGTACTTCAAAAACAACACCAAGAGTAGGCTGCTGAGCTCTGTCTGCTGTGGGAACGGCAGGGACAAAGTATGCTGGCCGTAAGTATCACGGCTGTATTAACTAATTTTTAGTACAGTTCTGAAATATTGGCCTGGGTTTGAAATGCCAGAATATGTGTAGTTTTTAAAGGTTTATCATTTTGTGGGGAAAAAATTACTTGGAGCAAATTACCAAATTTTCTCAATTGGTAAAAATCATGCCTTGCATAAAACTACAAGGATTAGAGGCCTCTGTTCTTCTTGAAAACGACCCCGTCACCCCTCTCTTTCTTTGAGAAAACCTACACAAGACACATTAGAAAGCTTTCAGAATGTGTCCTTACACAATAGACGCCCAGCTAGTCAAAATGAGTTTAGGTGTATCGAGAAAATTATACACGTTTTTTAAATGGTCTAAATAGATATTAAAGGAAAGTTGCTCCCATTTTGCTAGGCACAGCATTCTGAGAGATCACACGGTGAGAAAAATCTCTTATCATATGTAAACCATAAATCGTGTTTGAAAATAAAATTGTAAATGAAGAAACTGACATTTCTAAAGCAGCTGTTAGAGGTGACAATTCTTGAAACATGTTTCTGACGCAAAATCTTAAAGCTCTAAAACACAGAATTCACTGAATTATATTTCTTTAAAAAACTTCAAATGTAATAATGTGCCTTCTCATTCAGGTTACTTTAAACTGATGAATACAAAAACATACATTTTCATGAACCCTTGGATTGCTTTAGTTTTCTTTGCTAGAAGCAGTAACATTTTACTATCTCAGGTAATATTTCTCTCATTTTTGAATATTTAGATAGTAAAATACCTTAACTAGCCTTATACTTTAGGGGGGGGAAAAAGAATTACAATTGGAACAGTATTTAATTAAAGCAATTTAGAGTTTATATGAATAAAAGAGAATTTGATTATTTTTTATCTTCATTTTTTAATATCAAAAAGAAATCTGGATTATTCTCCTTAAATTAGTGATGGGGTCTACTCTCTTCTTTTGTCGTTAATTAATAAAACAAAAATACTAATATATTTTCTCACGGTAAAAACCATCAGTATAAGGACCTTAAATTAAAATTTTAGGTATAAGAAACATTTTTCGTAATTACAGTCAAATTTAAAATCACGTATGTATCAAAACAAATACCTCTGATGCTCACTAAGCAAAGTTCGGATAACAAATGACCTCCAGGCGTGAGGAGACGCATGAGTCTCCCCTATGCACAGCTGGGAACTGCCTTTGGTCTAAATGGGTATCAACCTTACTATAACAACGTAAGCCCTTTCCTAAACTAAAATCTCCCGTTTTAAAATGTAAGGGATTTTTTTGAGTAAGAATATTACTCTATCTTCATAAATGCTCCTTAACTTTGCTCCCACTCACTGCCACAGCCGCTGCTGCCGCCTCTGGCTGAGACATGCTTTGATGTGCTGCTCCTTGGGATTCCTCACCTCCTAGTAACAGAATGAACAAGACAGGGGAGGAAGGGGAAAAAAAACAAAAACAGGAGGGAATGGAAGATGGCAGCAGAAAAGTAAGAGGGACTATTTCAAAACCTTTAGCTTCTAGAGTGACGTTATACACTCGCTCTTCAGCTATCCCAAGGATTCTCTTGGGTAAATTCAGATAAACCTAAGGGTGTACTATCCATAATATATAATGAAGAAAATGTTAATAAAATCAGGGTGAAGATGATTCTCTTTGAAAGTCAATTTTTGCCCTCCGCAAACATGCATGGCTATCACTGTCAAAGGGAAGGTAAAAATACATCACTGGCCTAACTCTACTGGGCACTTACACTTTGATGAAATTTTTACCAAAAATAAGCCTCTTCTATTAGAAATCAGAAATATTTCAGGACCAATAAACTAATAAATAAATAAAAGGCAGACAGATAGAAGAGATATCTGGCAGGGGGTGGAAGTGGTACTGTAGCCAGCTCTGAATCTCTCCTCACTGAGGCAAGTAAACCATCTCTCATGAAACCTGGAACACATTTTCCCATCTTCTGAGCTCCACAGGTGTGCCTACACACCACAGACTGGCCATTTATTAACCAGACCAAAGTCCAACCTAGTCTTGCCCTTTGCAGATGCTGCCTTTGCCAATGTCACTTCTGGAACTTCTCCATACTAAAAGTGCCTTCAGCACCAGTACATAAGCCATTGAAGAAATGACTTTATACCTTGCTTTTTGCTTCAAGACCTTTGGGAAGTGATGATTCGAGGCTTTAATTCCTTGCATCCCAACTTGCTGAGAGAAAAGAAGAGTTGGCGGACTCTGCAGTAAGCCACGTACTAACCACCTGACTCCTGACATTCCCTCTCACGCCCAGAGTTGGGTGGTAGGTGTGGAGAACCGGAGAGATAGTAGCCTGCGAGGTAAGAGTTCTGGTCTCTACGTCTAACCCTTTCACAACAGTTCTGTCATTTAAATGCTCTGTGTCTTGGGCTCCGTATCTGCAAAATGAGAGTAACTCCTGGTCTCAACTTCATGATTATTATAGACATGATTATAGTAAATAACACAATGTGAACAAAGGACATCGCGATACATACTGTATAAATATAAGATCTTCTTCTACATTTTTTAAATTATAAAATGAGAATGTTATGACCCAAATAGTTAACCCCTTATTCAGTGGGAGGAAATGAAATTTGTGTTTATTATATATAAGAAAAGAGCTAAGAGGCAAGACTGTTCAACTTACGGGTTTGTGTGGCCTCTTCTGTCTGTGTATCTGAGCATTCCATATCTTCAACACCAGGTTGTGTGCTCTGCTCTATTTCTTTCTTTCTCTTCTTACATATAAAAATTAAACAAAAAAAAAAAAAGAAAAAGATGTGGCATGATGGTCAATTAAGAAAATATACAGGGCTTCCCAGGTGGCGCAGTGGTTGAGAGTCCGTCTGCCGATGTAGGGGACATGGGTTCGTGTCCCAGTCTGGGAAGATCCCACGTGCGACTGAGTGGCTGGGCCCGTGAGCCATGGCCACTGAGCCTGCACGTCCGGAGCCTGTGCTCCGCAACAGGAGAGGCCACAACAGTGAGAGGCCCGTGTACCACACACAAAAAAAGAAAATATACAAACTTATCAGATATTAGCATATATATATGAATCTATACAGGTGTGGGTATGTCAAAACATACAGGAAGAATACACACAACTTCCTGGTGGGGGTCACCTAAGGAAAGGGGCGGGGGGTGAAAGAAAAGGGGATTAAGGGAACCTTCAACTATACAGTTAGTCTGGAAGTGGGTATATTTCTTATATCCACCTCTAACTTTTTTTTTTTTTTTTTAAACATCTTTATTGGGGTATAATTGCTTTACAATGGTGTGTTAGTTTCTGCTTTACAACAAAGTGAATCAGCTATACATATACATATGTTCCCATATGTCTTCCCTCTTGCGTCTCCCTCCCTCCCACTCTCCCCATCCCACCCTTCCAGGCTGTCACAAAGCACCGAGCTAATATCCCTGTGCCTTGCGGCTGCTTCCCCCCAGCTATCTACCTTACTACGTTTGTTAGTGTGTATATGTCCATGACTCTCTCTCGCCCTGTCAAAACTCACCCTTCCCCCTCCCCATATCCTTAAGTCCGTTCTCCAGCAGGTCTGCGTCTTTATTCCTATCTTACCCCTAGGTTCTTCATGACATTTTTTTCCCTTAAATTCCATATATATGTGTTAGCATACGGTATTTGTCTTTTTCTTTCTGACTTACTTCACTCTGTATGACAGATTCTAGGTCTATCCATCTCATTACAAATAGCTCAATTTCATTTCTTTTTAAGGCTGAGTAATATTCCATTGTGTATATGTGCCACATCTTCTTTATCCATTCATCCGATGATGGGCGCTTAGGTTGTTTCCATGTCCTGGCTATTTTTTATTTTGCGGTACGTGGGCCTCTCACTGTTGTGGCCTCTCCCGTTGCGGAGCACAGGCTCCAGATGCGCAGGCTCAGCGGCCATGGCTCCCGGGCCCAGCTGCTCCGCGACATGTGGGATCTTCCCGGACCGGGGCACGAACCCGTGTCCCCTGCATCGGCAGGCGGACTCCCAACCACTGCGCCACCAGGGAAGCCCCCACCTCTAACTTTTTACGCCTCATATAATTTATTATTGAAAGCCATGTTTTAACCATCAGGACTGATCATACAGAAACTCTCTTTGAAAGCTGATACTTGCTCAGGCCAATGATACTTATTTTCCCCATTTTACGCTGCATGTGTGGGGTGGGGTAAATGTACTTGATAAATAGGAAAATATGTGCCTGGCCCACGTACCGCATCAGTGGTTATACCCTCTAAACTGATGGGTAAATTCTGTGGATCAATAATGGCAAACTTCCAATAAATGTTTTATAATTTAAAGTTTAAGAGGGCCATAAACCTTACTGTAAAAGAAGAGTCTTAAAAGTACAAAGCTCTCCTAAAATCTCAAAAACAGGTTGGATTTTCCACCACTCTCTCAGGCCTTTCCTATTTTCTACATATTTTTCTAGTTGAGTGTTACTTAGGAGTTAATGCCTACGTTCTGTCACCATCCATTCTTCCCAAATGTTCATACAATTTCTTTTTCTTACTTTCTATCACTACATTCCCTAACTAGCTCAGTCCTGTGTAAAGTTTTAAAATACCTAACATCTCTATACGTAGGTATAACTATAGAAGGACATTAGTAAGGAATTGAAAACTTTGCACTTTTCATACAACTTTATCCCATGTAATCTCAAATTTAAATGTGTTAAAATCTACATCAGAATTCATTGCTTCTCTAGGTTGCCTAAAATAAGTCTGTAGCATTTAGGAAATCATCTGATACTTCCCAAATTTCACAGATTCACGACACATCAGAATGTCCTCATTTATATTTTCCTAACAACATTAAGTTAAACTTTGCCTAAGAATTTTCCTCACTTCAGGCCATTTTGTGTACAGCTATAAAAGGGTATAATGTCTGCTGACAGGACATTGTTCTTTTGCCTAATGGCAACCATGGGTTCTGTTCCAAAGAGAACTACATGGGAAAGCACAACTCTACTCAAGCCGCGTTATGTTAAAACCTCCGAATGGTCAGAACTGTTATTATCTATGTATTACAGTTAATCCCACTGTTTCAAAATATTCTTAACGGTGGCTGTGGAAAGATTAAACCTCAGAGATTCCCATCATGGTCCTGGAGAAAATGCTTCACATATATAAACATAACATCTTGACTAAACCTTAAAAAACTTTCAAAGGCATTCATTTAGCAGATTTGTACATGGAGGTATTACTTCTCAAAAATAGCTGGAAGAGTGGCTGTAACTTCATATAACTGATGAGAGAAGGGGAGAGTGCCTTACATCTTTCTTCTCCAAAGTGTTGCTTCATGATTACTATCTAAACCCTGCTGGGCTGAACAGATTGGTTCGATAATTACATACAATAACTGCAGTGGGCAGGTAACCCTCAGCTGGCACAGGGCAGCTCCCCTGTGAGGACTTCCATATGCAAACTGCACTGATGGAGTGCATTAGGTACATCTTTCCTGCCGGTGCACAGGCCTGATTAACGCCAGCCAAGACTCCAAGGTTAGCATGTCAGCAGATTTGTGATGCATTAGGCAGGAATAAACACAGACACTTTTGTTCGTTTGGACCAAAATTAAGGAGGAATATTTCAGTACTATATTGCTTTCCATACAGGAGAGAATGCATTTTCCAGCTTTAGGAGGGCAGATTTTTAAATGCTCATTATAAAGGGAGCTATCCAATATGTTCTACCTAAGAACCTAGTGCATTCATCTTGTTTTCAAGCTTATTTAATAAAAAGGAGCTTTCTTAACCTCCGTTCAGGTAAATTACATAGGAATGAAAATCAGACAGTATTCAACCAACAAAAGAAACACCTGTATTTCAGCAGTATGTACTGGGGAAAGCACTGAATTTCATTAATCCACACTTCAACTGGGTATCTCTTGCCCAACTTCTCTGACAATGTATATATATATCAATAGTTTGGATAGAAAGGACCAACAGTCTACAGACTAAGACCAATTAACAACAACCTCCAAGTTAAAGAATATCTAAGTCTGTTATTCATTGCATAAGGCGATGAGTGAAACTCCAAACAATTTGCTGTCACCTTCTTTCTACTGATGTCACCAAATGCTCCATTTTGTTATTTGACAACTTTTTAGGCTTCAAATAGTACATAGTTTGGTTCTCTTTAAACAGAAAATGGCTTCACGAAGTGCATTAATCTCTGATTTTGTCATATGCCATACCAGGTCTCACAGGTGCCTTTATTTACATTTATAAATGAAATCAAAATATTGCATGACACATAAGAATAATTCATAAAGTTAGGACAGAGTTTTCTTTTAATTCAGCATGGCTAAAATATCTTTAAAAACTAGGTTTATTTTAAAGGGCATTAGTGTATATATTACACATTGTATTTTTGCAGTGCTCAGACTGCTAGGCTAAAACTTAGTTAAATTAGCAGCTTCTCACTTCCAAGTTAGAAACAGGAAGACAAATCAGCGAGATGCATCGGACTGATAATTTACTAACCATCTAAACACTGACTGGAGATTAGTTATAGACTTAAAGCTGTTTTAATGGAAAAAAGAATAAAAGTCTTCAGAGACAAAAACCAAAGACAATTCTTCACATCCCAACTCAAACATCCAAAGATACCCTCTAAATGCTTTCAACAGCATCTAAGAGAAGCCAATCAGATTCATGCTTGCATCAAAGGAGATGGGTACTGAAGAACTGTTGTTGGTTTCTTCCCCCTTATTACAAAAGTCATGAATGTTCATTATAGAAACTTAGAAGGTACAGCCTAAAATGTTTAAATGGTATTGCACGTGTGTGTGTCAAAGAACAAAGAACTCTAAACACAAACATGAGACTGCAATACGCAGTTAATCTTATTGGACTCATTTGATTAAGGCCACTGAAATCATCATGCAAATGTATACCCTTTAAAAATTACTATTACATTCCTTAATAGTAAGCAAAAATAGAATATTTGTTACTCAGTGGTAACTAAAAAGAAAAAGGACATATCTTCTATGAAGGTAAAGAAACGTATGTGCTACACCACAATATTTACAAAATCAGTGGATTTTAGTTAAACTTCCCTATCTAGACAGAAAAAACTGAGGCTGGGGACAAAAGAAAGCTGGGAGAAGCTGCTCAGTGTTTCTAACTGGTGGTGGTGAGAAGACAAGAGCTAAGGGCTCTTGGTTCTTATTAGAACTTCTTTCCACAGAACCACGCTGCCCTCCACGGGACTTTTCGGTGTGAAGTGGCAGTTTCCAGCAGTGGTGCTTTCGTTGTAACGGATCCCTTCCTAGAGAGCTAGCGCACACATACATACATGTGTACTTGGCAAGCCCAGGGTCACACTCTACTTTTCTTCTCTCCCACCCTGGACACTCCTGGAGGGCAAGGACGGGGTTTTCCCCACATGCTATTATGTACCTCACACATACACAAATATCTAGGGGTCTGCACCTGCTGAGCAACTAGTCCACTACTATTGTAGTCATAAAGAGATGACGTGTTTTACCAAAAGCCCCTCAAAAACTGTGTAATGTTTAAATGGACATTAAGTAATTACAGAAATGTTTTGAGAAAAAGCAGGAAAAGGTCAGACACAACTGAAAAGAGAACAGATGAAAAGATGGGAAGTGGGTCAGGAAGTGAGTAAGTGACTTAAATGAGAGATGAATTTGAAGAATGGTCTAAAAAACTGTTACGATACACTGAAGTGATTTATTATTTTAAACAAGTTTCCGTGGTAAAGGCTGCGATAAGAATAACGCACACTACAATTTCCTTCCACAGTAACCCTAATTCTATCGGAACAGAGGTAGGAATCCCATCATGTATTTTCTAAGCACCTACTGTGTGCTGGGCACTGTTTCAGGCTTCATTCTCATGGAGAAAAACAGACACTAACAAATCGTTAAAGCAAAAGAGTAATTTTAGCTTTTATAAAAACATTAAGCACACACAAGTTAAATTTCTAAAACTATTTGCATTTATGTAAGCCCTATAAGAAGTCATTTCAGAGTTCCGTAAACTAGTCTTTTTGAGTAAGTGACCAATGTAATCCCACACACGTGGGATTTCACTCTGTGAAATACCAATCCATCTGTAAATGTAACACAGGCATGAGTGCATGGCCAAACCCTGATTTTGTTTTTTGTTTAAATTTAGATATCTCTCCTGTCCACATTTTTAATTATCTATTCTGAAGGTAGTTAATAATTAACATATTACTCGAGCAATTTTATCATTTATTAGCAGGTCTGGGGGTTTAGCAAAAAAAAAAAGCATGACTAACAAAATGTGGAAAACCTATGTCCTTCACTAGTTCAAGCTTTCCCACTCTTATGCCATGAAGAATGAAGAATTTGCTGTTAATTATCTGAAAATGGTGCACCAAAGATTATTGCTAACTCATGAGTTAGCAAATGATACCGATGCATTTGCATACTCTGTCAGAATAAATAAACAAATGAAAAAACTGCACCTAGGTGGCAAGCAGAATTGACTGCTTGCCCCACGGGCAGCACACTTTTAGCAAAAGCACTGCTTTCACAAAGTACGCGTATCTGTCTACTTGCTTATCTGGAGCGAATGTGTGTCCCTTCCGAAGTTGGGCCTACTGAGGATCTAGAAACAAGCTGCTTCACAGCCCTACCATCACCCATCCTCCTAGAAAAAACACAGCCACCGAGGAGATAATGAGCTGAAAGAAAAGTTGAACCTGGTCACATGGTCTTCAGGAGCACTACATGACTGAGAACTGGCTCTCATCGAATTTTCATGTAATAATGGCAATCACGGGCTGGAACGGTCTCCCAACAGCACTTCTGAAAACAGTAGATCCACCTTCCAAAGTTGGCAACAACGGCCTTTCATGACTCTAATATCATTCATATCACAAGGACCACGAAACTTCTGATATGATCAAACCTGTAGTCACTTAACAACTGAGAGATGTTTCCAGAGATTCAATAAACAAAGGTCTAAAGACTAATGGGTCACTGCATTCTCTTCTATGTTGGAATTAATATGACACTTCTTCATGCTTATTTTCCTCTGAAGGTTCCATGACCTGCACCATTAATATCAAACTTTTTAGCAAAGTTAAGGTATTTCAAGGGCAACTTATGGGGAGAGGCAAATGGGTAGCTAGTTATGGTTTAATTGTCTTTAATATTTTATACCTAAAATCACTTGGAGATTTTTAAGTGCCTTGAGCTCCTCTGAGGAAAAGAGCTATGTAAATGCATAATAATAATTAATGGTTGCATGGCCCTGGACAAGTCATCTAACCTCTTCTGAATTTCACTTTCATCATTTGTAAGCAGATGTATCTCATATCAGTGCTGTAAAGTATATGTAAAATAATTTAACATTGACAGACTACAAAATACTATCAATACATAAATGTGCAATGATAACCTAAAGTTTAAAGGGCTGATATTCTATTACCAGCACCGAGCACCATCAAGTCCCCTGGAGAATTTTCAAACTTAAGAATTAAAAGCACAAGACTCTGAAGCTGTAACACTGCAAAATAAAGAGGCCAATATTTATAAAACTACGTATTTCAATGAAAACGAAACCCTATGTATGTACTAGTGGGGAATTAAATGCTCTCAAGCCACACTTGAGCAAGTTTCTTACAAAATAAACCAAGCTACATTAGAGTTCCTATCAAAAACAGACTGCCTGTCGGGGCTTCCCTGGTGGCGCAGTGGTTGAGAGTCCGCCTGCCGATGCAGGGGATGCGGGTTCGTACCCCGATCCGGGAAGATCCCACATGCCGCGGAGCGGCTGGGCCCGTGAGCCATGGCCACTGAGCCTGCGCGTCCGGAGCCTGTGCTCCGCAACGGGAGAGGCCACAACAGTGAGAGGAGGCCCGCGTACCGCAAAAAAAAAAAAAAACAGACTGCCTGACCGCCCCCCAATAAGGCTATTTCCACAAAATACATATTTCCTAAACTCATAGGGAGAAAACAGCGAACACAGAATTCTCTGGCACTCAGAAGTCTTCTGCTTTATGTCAACTACCTATGGTCCTTTAGTATCAATCAACAGCTTCAATGAAAAAAGTTAACTTCAAACTCATTAATGTGATTTATCCATTTTTAATATGAGTAAGTTATGGAGCTGCATTTTGGAACCTTTATTTCACAGTAATTACCATCTTGTCTTTGTCGCAAAATCAACTTTTACCAATTCCCCATCATTTACTATTCAAAACAATCAATTTGAACACACATGCTCACCAAGTGAATGTAAGCCAGTCTTCATTCACATCTGCCCAATATACTCTATTTCATAAACTGAATTTTTAAGGATGTATGATCTTAGTTCAAAAGATTCAAATGAAAATGTTCTGCTATTTTCTTGACATCAAGAAACCAGAAAGACTTGAGAAAATGTAAAGTCGTGAAACAACAGCATTAACAATAATATTGCAGTTAACATTTACTGATTACTTATTATGTGTTCAGCACTGCTCTAAGCACTTTCTAAATCTCATTTAACCCACACAACAATCTTATGAGCAAGACAGATAACATTATTTCCACAGAAAGACAGCTTTTAAAAAATGTATCCCTTATTAAACAGAAACTCACACAAATGTTTAACATAATTCCTAAAAACTAGTCATGGTATCAAAGAAAAAGGGAATCCTGTTCTAATACTGTCCTTTGTGATCTAAGTTTTGAACATATCTTATAAGCATATCTTTTTGTTATGTCAAAAATAAATTTCCCTGGGTACCATTCAAGGCATTTATATGACGCCAAATTTCCTTCTGTATCTCTTACAATAAAGATCGCAACATGGCATGTGTGAATAATTGCCTACATACATACATTGGTCATGTGGCTGATAAGTACTATTATTTAAAGTCTTTTAGACTTAAATGCCCAATATCTGCTTTGCCTATTGGCAAAAGGGTTGTTTTCGACATAGAAGCTAGAATTCCAAGGTCACTCAAATTTTGGTTTGCAGTGGTTCTCAACGATGTCTGTACAATGTAATCACCTAAAAATCCTGAGGCTCAGGTCCACCCCCAAAGTTCTTGATTTAATTGGTCTGGGGTGCAATCCAGACAATGGGATTTATAAAAGCTCCCAGGTGATTTTAGTATGCAGCCAAGGATGCCGCCCCTGCCTCTCATCTACGTTAGAATCACCTGAGGCACTTGTGGTATGGTGCCCTCCCAGATCATACATGCAAAAAATAGCTGAAGCCTCCACTCTGAAAGAAAACACAGTCCTCCCCTCAAAAAGAAAATTTTATAAAATGCATTGGAGGTTTAAAAAAAAGTTTTAAAAAATTGAGGAAATGAGAAATGATAATTTTTAAAAACCCACAATAAACAAGGAAATGCAGAGCTAATAAATAGAAAAATATCATTATAGAACTTATAAGTATATTAGAAACATTGAAAAACAGCAGACTGAGCTGACAACTAAATGACATGAAGGAAACGTGTGGGATGATTACAGATGATAAAAAGAAACTGACTAAGAATTAAGCAGTTAGACATGGAAGATGTATATGATCTCTATATAGTCAGAGACAACTACAACCATCACTGAGATAAATGAAAGAACCTATATAAATATAGGGGTATACCATATTCATGGAACAGAAAAGAATACTGTGAAGATGTCAGTTTTTCCCAAAACGACAGTCAGTGCAATCTCAATCAAAATCCCAGAAGAATTTTTGTGGAAATTAATAAGCTGATTCTAAAATTTATATGTAAGTCAAAGAGCCAAAACAGCAAAGACAATATTAAAGAAGAATAAAGTTGGAGAACTTATACTATCAAATATCATTATGAAGCCAGTAGTTCAAACAGTGTGGCACTGGCCCAAATACAGATGAGCAGGCCAATGGCACAGAACAGAGTGTCCAGAAACAGACCCGAACACATATGGTTACCTGAAAACCAGCTACATGCTGTGGGGACCTTATAATCTTTTCAATAAATAGTTCAGATCAACTAGATATCCACAGGGGGTAAATAAACACCGACTCACACCATGCGCAAAATCAATTTCTGTTAAACTGTAGACCTAAATGAAAAAGATAAAATTTCTTGACAAAAGATTGTCTTCATGATCTTGAGGTAGACAAAATGTTCCTAAAATAGAATACACAAAGCACTAGTCATAAACAAAAAACTAATAAATTATGATTAATTAAAGTGAAGAACTTCTGTTCATCAAAAGATACCATACTAAGAGAGTGAAAAGATAAACCACAAGCTGTAAAAAAAATATGTGCAATACATATATTGTATATATATACAAAGTGCTTAACTCTGCAAATCAAAGGAAAGCAGACAACCCCAATTGTTTTTAATGGACAAAAGACTTGAAATGCACCTCAGAAAAAAAGGATAATCAAGACTGACAGGCGGGCTTCCCTGGTGGCACAGTGGTTGAGAGTCCGCCTGCAGATGCAGGGGACATGGGTTCGTGCCCCGGTCCGGGAAGATCCCACATGCCATGGCCTGTGAGCCATGGCCGCTGAGCCTGCGCATCTGGAGCCTGTGCGTGCTCCGTAATGGGAGAGGCCACAACAGTGAGAGGCCCGCCTACCGCAAAAAAAAAAAAAAAAAAAAAAAAGACTGACAGGCTATGAAAAGGTGTTCAAAATCAATATTCTCAAGGAGATCAAATTAAAACCATAAAGAAATACTAGTAAACATCTACCAAAATAGATAAAGTTAAACATAATACAATAGCTAGTGTCAGTGAGCAACTGGAACTCTCATAAGCTGCTGTGGGAGAGTAAACTGGGCAAATTGCTTGGCGGTATCTACTAAAGCTACTAAGCATACGTAAACCCTACACCCCAGGAATTCTACTATGTATACACCAAACTTGAAATAATTATATATGTTTCCCAAAAGAATTTATAAGAGTGTTCTTAACAGCATTATTGCAATCACCAAAAACTGGAAACAATGCAAACATCCATCCACCAAGAGCAGAAGGGATAAATGAATCATGATATAGTCATATAATGGAGTACTACACAAGAATAAAAAAACAAAAGACTTTTGTTACTTGTGACAGCAAGGAAATTCAGAAATGCAAGGCAGAAATAGAGACAGATGTAGAGAACAAATGTATGGACACCAAGGGGGGAAAGCAGCGGGGGAGGGGGTGGTGGAGTGATGAATTGGGAGACTGGGATTGACATGTATACATCAATATTTATAAAATAGATAACTAATAAGAACCTCCTGTTTAAAAAAATAAAATTCAGAAAGAAAAAAAGAAATACAAATGAATGAAAGACAGACACAAAAGTGTACAAAACGTATGGTGCTACTACTATGTTTTTCTTTAATAGCAAAACTAACTTATGGCGTTAGAAGTCATAAAATTGGTTACTTTTACTGAAGGGGTAATGGCTGGGAGAAGGGCATGAAAAAGGTTTCTGGGGTTTCTGCAATGATCCGTATTTTGATTTGGGTGACGTCTAAATGCATACATTCACTTTGTAAAGTTCAAATTCCACAATTATTTGTGCACTTTTCTGTACATATGTCATAATCTCACTCAAAAATTTAGGGAAAAAATTACTTGACAAAATCTAACCAAATAAGACAAGATTCAAAATAAAGAACTCAATAATGGGGTATCTAAGGAAAGAAATTCTTAGTAAACACTGAATCCACTTAGATACAGAACTAAGGCTAAACTACCATTAAAAAACAGAAAGAAATGTATCAACTGCAACAATCTAAATTTACATAATTAAAATAGTTTCTATCATTCTATAAACAAAAACAGCTAGATAGATCTTCACCAAATTTAGATGGTATATTTGGGGGCAATCTGACCTTAACTATAGGCTACATGGTATTAAGTTTAATACTACATTAGGTGTGATCACCTCAAAGAGATAGAAAGTTGTCCACCAGAGGAGCTGCAGGCCACTGATGTGCATTGGAAGACCTCTCTCTGCTCTTGTTCAACTCTTTGTACCATGTTCCAGGCTGAGGGCCAGCAGGAATTTATTTATTATTTACTTAATAATGATTTTTAAGGGCATGGTGATACTTAGTGCCTTTCTACTTCAGATTTATGTCATCCCCAAATTCTGTGCTTTAAATACTCCTCTTAGGTTATTGAGACTAAAACCAGTTCAAAGTGGATAAATTCATATTTCACGATAGTTGCCCAATTTACTATACCATAATCAAGCATGGCTGTAAAAAAAAATGGATAGAAGGCTTGCTTCATTCCACTGTCAATCAATTCTTATAGGTTTTTTACCATATCTCTTAGGAATATAAAGAGAAATATACATTGAATTGATTAAACTTATCCCTTTCAGAGATATGAGTGTCCTAAATACAAAGAACATATACTTTTATTTTAAAGTTTTAAAACATTATGACAGAGGAAAAGGAGGAGCAAGTATGCAATTATAAGGAGTAATACAGTCTCTATGATGAAGCATTATAGTCAGCTCTGAACTTCCTAGTAACCAGAGCAAAAAAAGAATCTCAACTACATACTCCTTCCTAAACAAGAGAAGGAATACTAATTTCTCAAAGAAGAGAGCTTTCTCTTGTGGGAGCCCCCAGACTGAAAAGTTGGATGGAGCTCTGCTCTTATCTGTTTCAGCTGTGGCGTATTTACAATTTATTTGAAGAAAATGTTCTGATGCTTTAAAAAGAAAAAGAAAGAAAGCTTAAAAAAAAAAAATCTGCTCTGGTCCAACTCTTTCACTTTACAAACAAAAAACAAAAGGCCAACAAAATTAACAACTCACCTACAGTTATATGGTTATCAAGGAGCTTCATGATCTTACCTAATCTTAACTTTTATTAGTTTCTTTTTAATACAAAAACAATCCTATATCAGCTCTGAAGGGGAAAAAAGCAGCAAACTAATGAAGGAAATCTAACAGTTCAGCTTTTTATTCATTTTCTCCCCCTAAATGAAGCTTTATACATGTAGGGGATGATCTAACAAGAAATTTCCAGCTTTCTGAACTACCCAAGGACACAAGAGAATTATAAGGTCACAGATGTTAGCTCTGCAGCAGACTGACCTATTCAGCTGTAAAGTCAGCCAACCCGCAGAAACCAAATTTTCTCTAGCATGTAGGTACAAACAACAGTGATTTGCAAAGGAAAGGGGAATGGTACTGGACAAGTTCTTACCTCAACAGAGATCTTTACTTTTCAATCAGCAAAATTTTAGAGAAAAACACTACAGAAGCCAGCTATAAATATTAACGTACAAAAACCTGTCCTGAGCAAGGAGATGCATGCTGCATGTTTATACGTGTATGCAAACTGTAAGTTTACCACCTTACTCAAAAATTCCACTCAGCCTTCCATTTATCCTCTTCACTTAAAGCTGGATATGGCTTTCCGCACGGTTGTTGACCACAAAAACACAAAAATGGAGATGAAATTAAGACAAAACTTATGAAAGCAAAAAGATGTATATATAGATGCATATGTATAATTTCAGATTCTGTGATGAAATTACAAAGACACCTACTATTAGCCAAAAAAGTCAAAGTCATGATCCAATGTCAAAATTCCTATCTCCTTTGTAAGTTCTTTTAATATGCTGCTTCTTATTTTAAAGGGAGAAAATCTGTTTTTAACTCTTTATCTCATAGTTTGGAATATAAGATTTCTAAAGGAATCTACTGGAATTTACAGAGTTAACGACAATTAAAACAGTCAATAATGTAAAAAAATATTTTTCTTCTAAAAGCGGTTTTCCTTTCCCATGTAAAAGCAACTAGCACATTTTAGTAAACAATTTCAGATTGAAAAGGAAATTAAGGGCTTCCCTGGTGGCGCAGTGGTTGAGAGTCCGCCTGCCAATGCAGGGGACACGGGTTCGTGCCCCGGTCCAGGAAGATCTCACATGCCGCGGAGCGGCTGGGCCTGTGAGCCATGGCCGCTGAGCCTGAGCGTCCGGAGCCTGTGCTCCGCAACGGGAGAGGCCACAACAGTGAGAGGCCCGTATACCGCAAGAAAAAAAAAAAAAAGGAAATTAAGTTGATCAATAATTATTAAAAATAACCAATAAGTTGATGTATACCTGCAAAATCTAAATTTTAAAGTGATACCAGGAGTTATTTACATGCCTGTGCAATATTTCTACCATAAAGTTTATTATTTAACATTTCTTTCCAAAAAGTTAATTCCCTTATATACAGATACACAGCTTTACATAATGACATTTCTGTAAAGAGCAAAATAATGTTCAAATGGGAAACACAACACGACAACAAACAAGGAAACTTTCAAATGTAATTTTCAAATGGTAATTTTTCAAAACCAATTTTCAAATAGTAAATACTTGGACCACACCAATGAACAAGGGAAAAGTGGAAGACAAGATCAACCCTAAGGGGTGACGTGGGAGAAAAGAACACACAGACTATGAATTGAGTGCCCTGCTCAAATCCCTCTGCCAGACATTAGTATCCTGAGTTAGAATCTCTTTAGGAATTTCCTAACTTGCTACTGGACACAAGAAACACATAAATATTCATTTTTCTACCACCCTCTACGTATTTTTCCATATCATAAAGAGTTTGCTTTTACATAATGATGAAAAACATTTAATTGCGTAGCAATCTGTTATTATTTTCTTTACTGAGCTACTGGTTCTCTTACCTAAAATTAATACTTGTTGCAATTATAGTCACAGGACGCCCAAAGGAAAATTCAGTAACAAAACTCACCTTTGTTGTTGTTTTTGCTTTCAAACTTCCATTCTCCACAACACTGAGGTCCAGCTTGCTGTCATCCTTACTGCCTATAGCTTTCAGTCCTTGCAAAAGAATATCTCGTAACTTTTGATAAAGAGGTTTTTCGGCATAATCCAGTAATTTCACTGTTTCCATGTACTTAGCAATTTCATCTAAAAGAATAACACAATTATTTTGTCATTTTTTGTCATAAATACAACATACTTTTCTAAGAAAATGATACATGGTTATACTAAAATTAGAATGCAAACGTATAGCTTGTTAAACATGTTTTTTTCAATCACTTCTTCAATGGAAAGTATGCTTTTGAATTCAAGAATTGTCAGATAAGTCAAATAAAAAACGTATTTTGAGAAACAACGTAAAAAACATTTTTTAATTGTGAGATAGTAAGACAGAAGACATGCTTAACATTTAGATATATACAAAAAATAATTGCTGTAGTTTTAAAGCTATTTTTTTAAAAGGACCTAGAATAAAGATTATAAAGTAAAATGTGCTTAAGTATACAATAAATATCATAGCCAGTATTTTTTTTTTGCCACAGAAGCCATTAGTTCTACAGAAGACAGCTGCATTCTTTGCGTAAATAAGAAATAAAACATATGAAAAACAGGTTGAAAAAAAGAAAAAGAAGCAAGGCCTGGTTTTCCCATAAGAGAAAAATCGACTTCTGAATGATGAAAGGTTTACTGTACACTGAGGCAGAACCAAACCCATAAAAAGAAATCTTACTAGTCAAGATCAACACTTTTCAACATCCATCTAAAAATCCATCTTTAGGCTAATGACTCATACATGTTATATCCCCAGCCCAGCCTTTCCACTGCTCTCCAGACTTGTATATCCACTGATTTCCACTGACTCATATCAAATCCCAACAAATGCAAATCCAAACTCCTGACCAACCCCTAAAACCTGTTCTCCCTGTGGTTTTCCCTGTCTTGGTTACTGAAAATTCCATCCTTCCAGCACCTCAAGCCAAGAATCCTCTTCCCACACCCCACATCCAATAAATCAAGAGATCATGTCAGTGCTACACACACACACACACACACACACACACACACACATATCTACACATTCATTCATTCAGGTATTCATTAAGCACCCACCACATGCCAGGCATGTTTCTAAATACCTGGGTACATGAGAAAAAAGAAAAAAAAATCCCTCCCTTCAACTTTCTTAATCTGAAAAAGGGGATCTATAGAAAACCTAAAGCAAACATCACCGAGTATGGTAAAATACTGAATACTTCCCTGATGAGAGAAGGAAATGGCAAGGAAGTCCACTTGCCCTGTTCCCATTCTGCCTGAAAGTCCTGTAGTTTTTAGCCAGTACAGTAAGGCAAGAAAAGAAACAGAAGGCATCACGAGTGGAATGGAAGATGTAAAACAGTTTATTCATGAACATGACGGTGTATGCAGAAAATCCTAAGGAATCTATAAAAAAAACTTCTAGAACCAATATGTAAATTTAACAAGGTCACAGGATATAAGGTAAATATTTAGAAATCTATTTTACTTCTATATACTACCAACAAGCAATTAGAAAAATAAATTTTAATAAAAATATATCACTTAACAATAGCATCAAATACCTACTAACAATTATAATGAAAGATGGGCAAGATTTTTTCCAGATTAAAACTATAAAACACAGGTAACACAGAAACTGAGACCAAATTAAACAGAAGACATAAAGTATCAATAGTATAAAGATGCCAATGCTCCCCAGTTAGTCCAGAGTCCATGCAATCCCACTCAGAATTCCAGCAAATTGCAGAGGGACAGGATGTGTGCAGAACTGACAAGGTGATTCTAAAATGTACACAGATATACAAATGATCAAGCAAAACAGAAAGTCAAGTATAAAGAAGAAACAGTGCTAGAGGACTTAAACTACCATGTATCAAGACTTAAGATAAAGCTACAGTAATTAAGACAGTGGGGCCCAAGAAGAGAAAAAAAGAACAATGAAAGAGCCCGGAAACAGACTCACAAATCCACACCTGATTTAACACAAAGGCGGCATCACCAGGAAAGGCTGGTCTTTTCAAGAAAGGCTGCTGTTAACTCTGTTAACTATGCAAGGTAATAGATGTGTTAAATTATGTCAATCTTGGTAATCATTCTCCAATGTGTATGTACAGGCAGGCACACCTCAGAGACATTGCAGGTTCAGTTCCAGACCACCGCAATAAAGTATCACAATAAAGCAAGTCACTTTAATTTTTTTTGCTCCCCAGTGCATATAAAAGTTATGTTTACACTATACTGTAGCCTATTAAGTGTGAAATAACATGATGTCTAAAAAAATGTAGGTACCTTAATTAAAAAACACTTTATTGCTAAAAAAATGCCAACAATCGTCTGAGTTTCAGCGAGTCATAATTTTTTTGCAATAGTAACATCAAAGATCACTGATCACAAATCACCATAATAAATAGAATAATGAAACAGTTTGAAATATTGTGAGAATTACCAAAATGTGACACAGATAGGAAGTGAACAAATGCTGCTGGAAAAATGGCACCAACAAACGCTCGACCCAGGGTTGTCACAAACCTTCAATGTGTAAAAAACACAGTATCGACAAAGTGCAATAGAGTGAACAGCTATAAAATGAGGTGCGCCTGTGTATCAAGTCATGTGATACAATTATAGTTTTCAGTTATTCCTCAATAAAGTTAAAAAGTCAATAAAAACATCCAAAAAATGCAACAGTGGGAACTAATTTCAGAAATGCAATACTGAGTGAAAGACAAAGAACTCCAATAGAAACCAGAACGTTAAAAATCCCCGCCCTCATGAAACCATTTTGTTCACTCTATGATTCCATTTCTATATAGTTCAAAAACAAATCCTTAGTGTTGGAAGTTAGGCTAGTGATTCATTAGGCCAGTGGGAGAGGCTCGTGATTGGCAGGAGGCACCAGGGGGTGTTTCTGAAAAAGCCTATAACATTCTATTTCTAGATGTGGTTGGTAGGTTGCAAGTTTAAAAGGCATAAGGTCAGGGTAGACCTCCTGAAAAGGAGATAACTGAGCAAAGGTTGAAAAGACTTCTAAATATATCCACACCGACCACTCCTCACTACCTGCACTGCTACTTCCCTTGCTTGGATTATTGCAGTAGCCTCCTACCAGCTCCTGTTTATATCCGGCCTTGCCTCCCTAGCAGTCGATCTTCACAACAGGAGTTGGAGAGAGTTCCCTTAAAGACAGACAATTCACGTCCCTCTCCTCCAAACCTCACGCGCTCCTGCTCAAAGTAAAAGCCAAAGCCCTATGATGGCTTAAAAGCAGGCATCCCTCAAGTACACCCGGCACTCACGTTCCTTCTGCCTGGAAACGCTCTTCCCCCGACTTCCCCAGAGCTCGCTCCCTATCTCCTTCCTACAACTATTCAGTTGTCATCTCCTCAGTGAGGCCATCCCTGGCCACCCTATTTACAATTCCAATCCACCTCCTCGCTTCACTCCCCAACCCATCCCCACACCCCCAACTCTACTCTCTGCTTTCTTCTTTCTGCCCCAGTACTAACCATGCAATATACTGTGGAATTCACTCGTTTGTTTACTGTCTACCTTTCCCAACTAGAGCTTCATGAGGATCGGAAGTTTTATTTAATTTGTTCACTGGTGTATCTCTAGTGCCTAGAATGGTCCTTCTCACACAATAAAGCCTCAATAAAAAAAATAGTTGAATTACTGAATGAAATTCGGTTCCATTACTGAAAGCACTGAATAATAACTGAAGAAGGCCCACCTGTGGAAAGGGAAGTACCTGTTTCAGGAGAGCAGGCTGCAGTGGAATGATTACACTTAACAATGCCTAAGCTCCTACATTAAGAGATATTCCGCAGACCTCAAGACTTTTTTTCTTGCAGAAAACAAGATCCCTACGAACATTCAAGAAGTCTTTTCTTACCTGGCTTGTTCTTCTCAGGAAAACATTTGTCCATCAAACCTGCAATATTTTCTCTGTATCTGTTAAAAATTAAAGGCTGAGTCACTGTTTGAAACTTGATACCATGGAAAGTTATTAATATTTAAGAACAGTAAAGAGCACATTAAGCAGCATTGCGCTACGTCCTAAACATGCTCACGGACATTCTTCCAAAATAAATTCAACAGAAGACCAAGGAATCTTACTGTTTAACAAGTACTTTCTTATTTCTACACTAGTATCAGTTAAAACTATAGTCCCCATCAAGAAGTTCTGACTAAACATCTGCTTTATCATGATTTTGCCCCAAATAATTTATTATCAGTTTTCCTTTACCTAATTTTGGAATCTCTAACATAGTTGGGATCTTTCAAATTATCCTCCCAAGGAAGATGGCCACTAAGCCACTGGATCATGCAATAACCAAGGATTTCCAGGTCACCACGTCTTGATGGGGCTGTGAAACAAAAGAAGCAGATTCAGCACACTGAAACAATGTTTAAGGTAGAATTTCAGGTATATCTAAAGGAATGAGGTAAAAGGGTCAACTCTACAGTCTTGTTTTTCATCATCAAATCTTGACTCCATTTTGAAAAAAGCACCAAATACTGGGCAGTATAAAAGAAATAATTTACCTCCAACTAATAATTTACTTTAAAACCCAAATTGGCAAACTCTACAGTTTCACACTGAGACTATTAGCCTAGGAAATAAATTATAAAACAATGACACATTAAATAGTGCCCTTGGAAAATGTGAAGATATTAAAAATGCTATAAGCTATTAAGAAGCCCAGAGAACTGGGGATTTTAGCTCCTCCACAGCGTTGGGTACAGAAGAAAAAGAAACGGACTGCTGAAGAAACAGGCCAACTTAATAGGTGACAAAATAAAAGTCTACCTGTTACAAAGTTGTAGCTGCATAAGAAACTTACAGACTTTTAGGGGGGAAAACCCCCAACATTCCAATTAAGCTAAATAAAAGCAAAAGAAAGCCTTATTGCAGCTGACTGAACTACCTCCTCTACTGAAACCCTGGTGATCTTTGAAGGGTGGGAGGAAGACAGGGAGGAAACACAGATGCCCTCACATTGCACAAATGTAGGAGCCTAAGCTCTCCCTTCTTCCCCCATCCTATCCTGTCTCTTCAATTCTGATTTACTTGGCTAAGTGTTTACTGCAGAAGAACTGTGTAGGAATTCAGCTGAAAGCACTGGCAATGTATCTCTTGTTCAGGTGCCACTGACGTACCCACACCATTGTGCGCATCGATGCTGGTGAATTCAATCGTGCCATCGTGACATCTTTTGGGGTCTTCTTTGTATTCTTTATGAATTCCTTCTGGGCAGTACCGATAAGCAAGGCCATAATCTACCAAGTACACCTATAAATGTCCAAACACCAAGACAAATTAAAGGCAAAATGACTACACATATACTCCCTTTAAAGCCCAGAAACAGAATACTGTCACTTGAGGGTAGATTCATCCACAAGGCCATATTATAGCACCCCAAACAAGTTAGATCCAACACGCAAACAACAGCAAGCACTTAATTCTGAAAGACTTTTTAAAGAAAAATGTTAAATGACCATGTAGCTATAGTGCAGATATCACCCGACTTCTTTAGACAAGTATGTGTTACACCTGTAAATAATCTTGTCTCCTCAATTTGAGCAAGGATTATAAATCTTACACTTTTCCTTACAGCATCTAAAACAAACTGAGCACAGAGTAAACCATCAATACTTGTTGCAATACAACTGCTACATGCTGACTGTAAGACTCCTAACTTAGTTGACACATGTTGTTAGTTATTCCCCTCTGTCTTCACTTATAAAATAACCAAATATCAATTCACTTCATAAGGATATTTCACAGATTATAATAATGACCTGAAGACCTTTTAGATGAGGCTCTTAGCTACATTTAAATATTATATATTAAAGTCAAGTCTTCATAATTAGAACTAAATTTTAGTATTATATATACACATATCTATGGGCATGTATGTGTATATCTGATTAGCATACAAAGCTAATAAATTTGGCTTTCCTCTATTCCAGAGCCACATATTACATCTCTAATTCTGGGTGACTGTCTCACAGATATATGTATCTGGTCACAGGAGGGAACTGAAGTAAAAATTTGGGGCTGGATCTAACACATACAACTAATACTAGAAAAATTATCCCATCCAAAACATACGCCCAAAGGATAACCAAGCTGCAAAAATACTTCCATCTAAACAAAGGCAGCATGTTTCAGTCAACTGCAAATGGAAATAAATTATATCTGCATTTATTACACAAGTGCCGTCTACTTCAACTAACAGAATCCTTCCCATTCAGCTCTCTAAGCTATGCTTTGTTTGTCTGCTTGCTTGCTTGCTTATTTTTAACCTAAACACATCTACAACAAGTTGCCTGGAAATTCTGTGATTGCCTTTAGGATTTCTCCATTAGCCTGCTCTAGACCAGAAACTTTCTTCTGTTCCGCGTATACAGATTCCTTACAGCTACTGTAACAGAGATGGGGAAGGGGAGGCAAATATATGAGATGACAGGAAAACAAAGGGGAGCCAAAGGAAAAAGGGAAAACTAAGCAAGAGGAAGTCAAAGTTAGGTCTGAGACAAAGAAGAATAAAGTATGGCATATCGACATACACAGTTAAAATGCTTAAATATTCCTTTCTTATACAAGATCAAGTAAGAAGTGAGAACACACATGAAATGGATTAAATACAGTGGCCCAACTATGTCAACGAAACCTTACTTTTACCAAAATCATGGAATCAGCTTCAAGAAAACTACAAATCCCTCTACTCCAACTAAACTGACCCAAATAAAGGTATAATAACATTAGCTTTTCTCCTTTCCTTAAAAAGTGAAAATTACAAAGTGAAGGTAATAGGCTTTAAAAATGCACATTTGAGGGCTTCCCTGGTGGCACAGTGGTTGAGAGTCCGCCTGCCGATGCAGGGGACACGGGTTTGTGCCCCGGTCCGGGAAGATCCTACAAGCCGCGGAGCAGCTGGGCCCGTGAGCCGTGGCCGCTGGGCCTGCGCGTCCGGAGCCTGTGCTTCGCAACGGGAGAGGCCACAACGGTGAGGGGCCCACGTACCGAAAAAAAAAAAAAAAAAAAAATGCACATTTGAATTCCAAACCCTACAAAATTTAGACAGCTAAGACATTTCTGTAAATCAACTGATTTCAATAATCAACATGTTAAAGACCAAATTCTCCAAGTAACAGAACACTTACATTAGACGGATTTCCTGAACAAAGGAAATTTAAAAAATGACAAAGCAGAAAGGCAAACATAATTCATTGGTGCACTATATAATTTTAAGCTTCCACCCTCAAACAGCTATTTGAAATTCATTTTGTATCACAAGTACTTCTTCTGAATATTATTTAGGGCAAAATAGCCAACTTGATAAAGTGCCAACAAATCGCATCAAAAATGTAGAATGTTAACTAGATAAAAGTGTCAAGAAGAAATATTATTATTACCATATCTATTTGAAAAAGTAAAACTTCTGCATGGGTTCAAAAGTTCATAGCGGGCTTCCCTGGTGGCGCAGTGGTTGAGAGTCCGCCTGCCGATGCAGGGGACACGGGTTTGTGCCCCGGTCCGGGAAGATCCCACGTGCCGCGGAGCGGCTGGGCCCGTGAGCCATGGCCGCTGGGCCGGCGCGTCTGGAGACTGTGCTCCACAACGGGAGAGGCCACAACAGCGAGAGGCCCGAGCACCGCAAAAAAAAAAAAAAAAAAGTTCGTAGCAACCATATTTGTTTTCAAACAACAGGTTTTAAACGGTAAAAATTAAAGTTACAAAACTACCTGGTCAGGATTCTTGTAGCTGAGAAGAAGATTTGAGGCCTTGATATCTCCGTGTACGTACTCATGCTCGTGAATATATTCCAGAATATCCAGCTATAAAAGCATCATATAGAATAAATTAATGCAGTACCTAACACCAACCAGCAGAGGACCGAGCTTCAACACAACTAGCCTTTACTGGATTAAAAACGAGAAGAATGTAGCTCACATACAATTCTTAAGCTTAGCTGCAAGACAGTTTTCCGAGAAAACCTTTTGGCATTTGCTTCATATATTTTCTGAAGGTCACTCCCAAAGCGATCCATTATCATAAACCTGTAACTAAAGACAAACAAGAAAAGTCAATGAACAAAATGTAACTCAGGAAAACCTATTTTGCACTGAGTACTCTCCTTTCAAAGTAATTTTTTTCAAGGCAATGTTTACCAAGAAAGTAGAAAGACAAGACAAGGAAAGAAAGAAGGAAGAAAAGACAAACATTCGAAACAAGTTCTTCCAACTAGAAATCTCAAGAGCTGTGAGAGCTTTCCTGTCTTGGCTTTTACTTTATGGGCCTCCTGGTCTCAGCAAGCTACATGAGACAATATTCAATGTAAGAAAACACCCACAGAGAGAAGACGACAGACACTTCAAGGTAAAGATAAAATAATCTGAGTAAGATTGATGTCACTAATTTTTGTCATAGTTAATGTTAATTTATGTTTCTGTATATTAGCTTCCCGCCTGTGACTGTTCTCTATTTTTTTTTTTTTTTTTGCGGTATGCGGGCCTCTCACTGTTGTGGCCTCTCCCGTTACGGAGCACAGGCTCCGGACGCGCAGGCTCAGCGGCCCTGGCTCACGGGCCGAGCCGCTCCGCGGCATGTGGGATCTTCCCGGACCGGGGCACAAACCCGTGTCCCCTGCATCGGCAGGCGGACTCTCAACCACTGCACCACCAGGGAAGCCCTGTTCTCTATTTTTAAGGCACATTTTAGCAGTATTAACATTCTGTTAAAATCAGGACTGTCAAGAGATGCTGTAACAGTAGCTAAATGCAATAAAACTGCTTAAATGGTATAAAAGAATTGTATACTAAGTACTCAACAAATAAGATTTGAGGAACAGTAAATATCCTGGAACAACATGAAGATTTTTGGTTTTGCCACAAACCAACTCTGTCACCTTGGCCAAGTCACGTTTCTTCTTTGGGCCCCTATTTCCATAGGTGTCAAATGAGAGGTAGGGCCTCATGCTTTCTAAGGTCTTTTCCAGCACCCACATTTTAAGATTCAATAACCATGTGTTATATTTCAGTGTGTACTGAAAAACATCACCTAGTTGCAGTAACATGGTTCACCTTTTGCTCTGTGGACCACTTTTATCTTTATAGAGTTTTCCAGATTCTGAATTGTCTAGTTAAACCATTCAATAAATCAATAAAAACCAAGAACACACTCAAAATGTATCACAATACCTTCTAATGGGGATAAGATTAATAACCATCACATCAACTACAGCTGGCATTTGCTGAAGCCTTGGTATGAGAACAGCACTATTGTAAGCACTTCAGATGTATCAGTGCATTTAAACCTCACATCACCCTTATGAGGTTAGGAGGTCCCATGAGCCCCATTTTACAGCAGAAGAAAACTGATCATTAGTAATTTGTCTTCTAGGAAGTGGTGGATCCATGCTTCTGACCACCACACCAAACACATCGAAATAAATGAACATAAGTAGGACCCAAAAACCCCATTTATATATTTTAGGTTTCTAAGATAAAAATACAACATGAGAAGTTCAGTAAGGAAGGAAGAGTTAACATTTAAAAGACAACACGCGAAATAAAAAATTCAAGATTCTACCTATTTTTGAAGTAGAAGAGAATTAGAGATCTTTCTAAACATCTTTTAATAAAATAATTAATGTCTATAGCGGTAAATTGATTTGTCCAAAGTCACAGAATTAGTTAGTGGCAAAATGTCTTCATTCTTGTACGATTTTCAGTACCCTGACCTCTAAAATATTAGAGGGAACAGTAATTTTGACTTCCTGATTTCCTCTGTACAACACATTTTGAGAGGTTGAGGGATGAGACCAAGGACAAATGTACACATTTGTTTTTACAAATAAGTGATGTGATTGTGTAATTATTATGAAATAATATGTAGGTAACAAGAATACAATCTCTGCTGTTACTCTGAAAGGGAGCTAAGGCACACCTGGTTAATTCAACCAGAGATCTATTAATATATTACATGAAGTAGACCTTTGTTTTTATTCACAGATCACTCCACCACTGCTCTCAACAATCCCTTAATCGCCTCACCACGTCTAAATTATACAGATCAAGTGAAGCATGATTCTGAATACTGCATATAAATTTTCACCACATTCTTCTGCAAGGATATGTCTACCACTGAGTACTAAAAGGAAAGCTACTTTTAAGTAACTTTTCTGAAGTAAAACCTTCGATGTATACTTTCCTGGGGACTTGGATAAAACAATGCAAATAATGGGAATATATAAATCAGTATAATTGATTTAATAATGATAGCAGCTAACATTTTTATGAGCCTAACACTGTTCTAAGCGCTTATATTCATATCACTTCAGATGAGTTAGAGGGGAAAGTAAGGATTCTGGCAGGGGAGGGGGGCTGGAAGGACAATCTTACTTTCTATTTCTTTACTTTTGTAAGAACTTAAATGAGGGAATTCCCTGGCAGTCCAGTGGTCAGGTCTTGGCACTTTCACTCATGGGGCCCCAGGTTCAATCCCTGGTCGGGGAACTAAGATCCCACACGACATGCAGCACAGCCAAAAAAAAAAAAGAACTAAGAGAACTAAAAATGGTTATTTTTAAGAGCGTCAACCTAAGAAGTAAATCAACATCTTATAGGTGATCAATGTTCCCGTTTAGGAAATACTTCTAGGCACTCTGTGTTACAGAAGACACAGGCTGAGTTGTAAGGTCACCACAAGTCAATGGTGAGTCAGCTGTACCTCGAGGGTGTCTGTCCCTTTGTTCAAACACGTGCCACGTGCAGTAGCTTCCAACTACCTACTGCACACAGGCCCCAAAGAGCCCTTTCCTCCCCATCTTCATTACCTACCTCAGCCTCTTTCTCCAAGTTATTTCCTTCTCTTTCTCATGTGTGTGCAAGTCCCCGCTTTCTTTGTTAAAGAAAGATGGCCAATTATGCATAAAATAATGTCATGTCTGAAAAAAAAATTCATTAAAAAAAAAAAGAAAGATGGCCAAGAGGCCAGCCAGCAGGCCAGAAGCCTATTATGACCTTGTGTTCATGTTACTCCCCACTTGAGATGCTATTCCTTCTCTACAGTGATTTTTTAAACCAGCAGTTCTTAATATTTAAGGGATTAAAGACCCCTCTGAGAGTAAAAGCTAACACACATATTCTAAGAGCTTTACATTTAATACCCCTTATTATGTGGATAGGTGTTACTCTATTTCACAGACGAGGAAATTGAGGCAAAAAGAAGTTACTTACCCAGTCACACACATTTTAAGGGGCAAAACAGATTTGAAACCAAGTGTCTGCCTCTAGAATCCTTACTCTTAACTTAATCCTTGCTCTATACTATTTCTCCAGAAAATTTCTAAAAACTGTAGAAACTTGTCCCAGCAAAACCACATATAACAAAATGTTCTCTCGTCATTCCGGGGAGTTCCCACGCTCCCTCAGAGGTGCCTGGGTTCCAGGATAAGAACTTCCTGGTGAACAACGCTGGCTGCCCCCCCAGCAGCTCCTCTGCTCTCCCTCTTCTCTGACAGAGCACCACTCTGGTTCAGGCTTTCCCCCCACTCATCACTGTGATCACTCTGCCCTTGCCAGTGGCTGGTTTAAGCATGAGCAGCGATAAAACTCTGACCAAGAAAACATGGGGGGAAGCCTGCCACGAGACCCCTGGGAAAGGTTTCCCTGCCAGGAAAGTGAAACTCACAAGAAGCAATCCCATTTTCTGCTGTTGGGTACTGTGTCTGCAGGTGAAGCCTAGAAATGGGCAGCCACCTTGAGACCACACAATGGAGAATTAATAGAGAACAAAGCCAAGAGGGCAAAAGGGCAAGATAAAGGAAGCTGGGCACTTGACAGTTACTTAAGAGACCTGAGTCAGTTTTATCTTTACCTGCAGCTGAAAGCATCCTAACCAATATACCCCAGTTCCAACTAAATCTACTCTTCAAATCTCAGCTACCAGCATTGCTGAATGGTGCTCCATTCATTCATTTAAATATTTTTAAAGTGTCAATTATGCATCAAAAGCATTGGAGGTTTTCTCCAACTCAACTCTGCCAGCAATATTCTCTCCATTCTGAACTCCTAAGACATGTTAAGAGTCAGAATCACACAAGTTGGCACTGAACTGGCGTCTGGTTGTTTCATACAGCTTTGTTTTTTCTCTTCAGCTAGACTGAAACCTCACAAAGGTGGGCAGATTATGTATCTAACAGAAAACGCCAAATTGAAGCCTGTGGGCTCCCTTTTACATAAATAACAAGGAATTTTCTGTTTGTTTGCTTATTCATTTTTAAGGGAAAAAAAGAATGCAGGCAAGTTGGCTTTGTTCCTACTTGTCAGCTGGGTTCCAGGCAGTTGCTTCCACTCGGTACAAGTCCCCCAGACGAGAGACTGTTGAATACATTCCACACAACCCAGGTGAAGGCCAAGCAGTACGGTAGGTAGGTGCTCAGTACATAATTGTTGACTAAACAACTGAACTGCGAATGCTCAAAAAGGGAGGAGAAAAACAAAACATGCATATTTTTACCTTTTTCCATTTTTTTCATGTAGACCAGACCCCCAATACTTAGGGACACCCAGGTACTTCAGTTTATGGGTACGAATCCATTTCTGAACTACAAATTAAAACACATGCTTGTGATTTCAATTGTTATACATCAGCAATTTTTCTCAGAAAAATTAAGAACAGAACGCCTAAGATATACATGCAATAAGATTTCACCTTTATTCGTAAAAAAAGAAAGTGAACAATACATTGTACCCAACAAATGAACAGTACTTTACAATCAAATCATTTTTATTAACTCACAAAATTGTGTTATCCTGTCCTAAACATTGTCTTTAAAATGAAAAATCTGCAGAAAACATTTTTTAAAAAGTCAAACCACATGCAATTATAATTAATATCTCCAATTATGTAAATGTTTACTTGTTTCCACAGAAAGACTTACTTTTTACACCTATCTAAATGTTTTTTTACCTCATTCTAAAAGTCCTCAACCAGGAAATCAAGCTAGAGGAGAGAGAGAAGCCCCTCGAGAGATTCCCAAGCCTGATACCATCCTACCAGGAGATTCCGTGGATTTTTAGAGGGGACGGAAGGTGAGAAGGGGATTGGAGGACAGGAGGACAAGGATAGCTAGAAGAGGTCCTGCTTTCTCCCTTGGTAGTCTTCTAGTTCATAAGTGATCGAATCCCTGCAGGTCATGGTCTCCAGAATTTAGAAAAACACTCAAAAAAAGATTTGGAGACCCTTGAGGCATACTCATGGATTAGGGTTAATTCTCAACTTTTAACAATATTTCCTAAATCATATATTATTTATAAACTCTATATTATCAATATAAGTGAAATCTTATCATAATACACCTGTTAAGAGATCAAAATTCTTTCATACATTTGTATGAAAATGTATGTACATTTCATACATTTCATACATGAGAAATGAGATTTCTCATTTAAATAGAATTTATCTGTGAAGTAAAAAGTAACAAAACATCATAATTTAAGATCCAATGTTCTAGTCTTGGCTTAAACAAAACCAAACCAGTGGTCATTTTAAAAGCGCAAACGTATGTGTACTGTATTTCTTACTTTGTTCTGGTTTGGCAGCTCGCTGGTAGAACTTTAATTCAGTAAAAAGAGGTCCATTGTCACTGGGTTCCTTAAAACAAAAGAGTTCATTAGCACAAGCAGTAGTTAAAATTACTGAGTAATTTTCAATGAACCTTCAAAAAAGATTAATAAATCAATTTTCTTTCCAAACAATACGATTTTGATACTTCAGTTTATAAAATATGTTTAAGATTAAGTAAAACTCTTCAAAAATGTTTCAGATAGTCTCAGAAGAGTCCGTAAGTCTTATATTTCTCTCAAGTTCCATTTCTACATGTGATAAACTATACAAAATCAGATATACAGCCCAGTCTTTGCAGAAGTTTAAGAAAAATTGTTAACCTTATTTTCATCATTAACTTTCTCTTAAGTAAAGATCAGCAACCATGTTAACTGTTTCACCAAAGGGCTACAAGATATTTCTGAGATTTACTGAATAATAAAATTTCAATACCTGATTTAATCAATTAGTGGCAAAATCCCATTCCTTTCCTGTTTCTCGTTACAATTTTATCTATTATCAAAACTGGCAGAAAACCAACCTTATCACAAAGAAGAGTGTTCTGGAACTCCCAGAGCAAACAAGCACTGTCCATGTAAGTGTATCCTTTCCTGACACTGATTCTCATGATTTTCAAACTAAGGAGCCCTACAATTTACTTCCCACATGATAATTTAAAGTCAAGAGGAAAATAAGGCTCAATAAGAATTGTTTTCCATCAACTTTACTAAACTACACTTGTTTCATATTCTTAAGGGATATTAACAGTTAAAATTATTTGCAAAGACTCTTATATTCACAAAAAGCTATTTGACAAGTGAGAAATATCAGCCTGTTGGGAGTTCTGCCTTGTTAAATAAATCTGGAGTGGTGAGAAAGATATTATAATTTTGTGGACTTTTTATACAGTAAACTTTGTCTAAAACTGATTAATACTTGTTTGATATTTTATGTTGATATTATCTTGTTTATTGAGAATCTGAGAAAAATTTTGAAAAGTAGCAAAAACTTCAAATAAGGAAGCTAACATTTCTAAACTAATTTGGGGGCGGCTTTCCTTTTAGGAAGTACGGGAAGAAATTTTGAAAAGTAGCAAAAAGTTCAAATAAGGAAGCTAACATTTCTAAACTAATTTTGGGGCGGCTTTCCTTTTAGGAAGTACGGGAAGAAAGTACGGGAAGAAAGTAAAATATGTTCACCTTTTTTTATTCAAGATACTCTCACTCTCATAGAAGTGAATTTTGCTCCTTAAGGTTTAAACAGAACTACTCTAAACGCACAGTTCTAATACCTCAGATTTCTTACAGTTCAGAAAAATAGAAATCCCTAGTTAAAGTACTTATAGGAAGATTGATTAGGCAATATGCAAAGAGTCAGGCCGCAGCCAGTTAAGAATACTGGACAGCAAAAGAGCAACGTATATAGCACTGGGATCAGAACCTGAAAATAAGCTAGCCTTGTTTGTTACAAGTAAGTATACTTTACAGCCCAGCCTTGGAAGAGAATGGTATACAAGGGTTTGGCCTGTCATTACCCCTTAAGAAGTAAAAACTAACCAATCTACTAAGGTATGCCAAATCTCTAATTTGTGGACTCATTACCTTGAGTTTCACCATAACCTGTGGTTCCTTTCCTTGCAGCAGTGGGAGCTAGACAGACACCTGTGAATGTTTAGAGCCCATGGCTGAGAACAGGCCTTCAGCAGGAGTAACAAACTCAGTGTAAGAATGAAAAAAGAAATGGAAATTCAGGAAAGGAATTTTGGTAAAGTTACTCTCCAAAGGCTAACTTTTAGAGTAGCTCATTAACACAATTCAGGTCTGAAAGGGGTTTTCCTAAGACTAATCCTGGCTTATTACCATCAGTATAAAAGTCTGATTTATTCAGTTTCAATCTATGTCATATCAACTTTAATTCTCAAGCTTTCCTTCAGGCAATAATTTATTAAACTTATAGTAATGAGAATCAACCTATATAAATCAGGCTATTATATTGAAAGCCCCATTACAATGAAGACTCTTTGAGCTCATTTCATACTTTTTCTAATCCAATAAGATTCCATTATAACAAAATAAAGGAGCTACTTCCTTGGCATTGCACTTGAGCCAAAGCTAGCTATTTCTGTTAAAGAAAATACCTTAACTCATAACTAAAATTTTATTAACATATTTCAAATCTAAAATACTTTGCCAACTCTGTAATAGCCAAGATTTAGAAAAGAAATTGGGACTGACATTTTAACTAGAATATCACTAAACGTTTCTTTAAGACTTCTAAGTGTCAAAATGAAGATGACAACAGAAAAAAGATTAAAATGTGATATATTTCAATGGCACCATCTAAAAGCAACTGGCTGCCATTTAAAAATGAAGCTGTATAAAGTTTCTCCTTCCTACCAAAGAATTATGAGATATGAATTAAAAATTCAGGTCACTTCTCATAACATCAATGAGGGAAATTAAACATCAGTCTGCAAACTTTTTTCCAGAGAACTTCGGAACACAGATTTCTATCAGTACATGTTGGAAAAGGACTATGATATAAAGAACTGTTAGAATATAAGATCCAAAAGCCTGGCCTCCAATTCTGCTATTAGCTCACTGGCATGACTGCAAAGGGTGACTGAAAGAACTAATTTATTATACAATCCATTAACCAGAAATCACAAGAGGAAATTTTTCTCCTTGCATTATCCAATATTTTAATGATCAATTTACCATTTCTCTCTGCACATTTACTTTCCTGAACTAAAATACAGATAGTGTCTCCCAGTTATCCAGAGGCAGAGAATACAAGTTTGCCATCTCCTGTGACCCAGCACCACGACTCCAAGGCTGCTCCCGTAAATCAGTAAGGATTAAGGCCCTAAACGAAACCAGACACAGTCATTCGGGAGGAGAGAAAATGTACTTAGTATGTACCGAAACACCTATTGTAAATATGTTAGTCCTAACTTCATTTCAAGACCAAATGTAAGAAATGTGTGGGTTAATATTTGGAGCTCTTTAACAGAGCAGATACCCGTATGAGAAGCAACCAAATGTTCTAACAAGTCTTCCACATTAACACGGAAGCCCTACGAGAAGCACAGCGTACTTGGCGCCGCTGCTGAATAAAAGGATCCCCACACAAAGGTAAACACGAGCATGCGCACAGGAGTCCACTGAAAATAATGAAGGCGCTCTGTGCAGCAGACTCTACCAGTGGTTCTCAACCTTGATGCACAAAAGAATCCCTTTCACGAGACTTCACTAAAAATACCAACCACCAGGCCCTGTACCAAGAGATTCTAATTATCCTGTAGAACCAGAGCTGAGAACCACTGTTTGATTTGATATGCTCTCACACTATTAAGTCTAATTTCACATTAAAAATCAATTTGCCGGGGCTTCCCTGGTGGCGCAGTGGTTGAGAGTCCGCCTGCCGATGCAGGGGACACGGGTTCGTGCCCCGGTCCGGGAGGATCACACGTGCCGCGGAGCGGCTGGGCCCGTCCGTGAGCTATGGCCGCTGAGCCTGCGCGTCCGGAGCCTGTGCTCCGCAATGGGAGAGGCCACAACAGTGAGAGGCCCGCGTACCGCAAAAAAAAAAAAATCAATTTGCCTTTGATTATTTCTTAATTAACATTTGCTGAGTTTTTTTCTTTCTCTAAAGATAAAATACGTGCTCACTTTAGAAAATATGAAAATATTTTGATATATTTTCTCCATATATAGCTATTTTATAAAATTACCTCTATACCATAAATAATTTTGTTATCTTGCTTTTTTTTGGTAATTAATTATGAAATTTCCCCAAAGAGTAGTACATGTTCTTTGAAAACATGATATTTAATAGCTTCTGAGGTTAAAATGGCAAGTGTTTGTAAATAGTTCTGATTTTAATACTGGAAAGAAGTGATAATCATTTTATATATTTGGTGAACCATTTTGACTTTTAATACTACAAAGCTCTGAGAATGTAAGAACTGCAGAACAGTAATGGACAGAGCTATGGCAATGCCTGTCAGAAGTGAAGGTAAATCATGCATACAGGCCTGCACTAAAAGGCATAGACAAGAGGCAGAAGTAGGTGGCATCAGGAAGTTGCAAGGTGGTAAGCAATGATGCCTAAAAAGTTTTCAAAAGGATAACATAGGCATTTAAGGGTGGCATAAAGAAAACAAAATTTAAAACAAGGTCCTTATCATCAAAAACTTAAAATCCAGGGCTTCCCTGGTCGCGCAGTGGTTGAGAGTCCACCTGCCGATGCAGGGGACGTGGGTTCGTGCCCCATTCTGGGAGGATCCCACATGCCGCGGAGCGGCTGGGCCCGTGAGCCATGGCCGCTGAGCCTGCGCGTCCGGGGCCTGTGCTCCGCAACGGGAGAGGCCACAACAGTGAGAGGCCCGCATACCGCAAAAAAACAAAACACAACAAAACAAAACAAAAAAACCCTTAAAATCCAGTTAGGGAGATAAAATAAACACATAAACTAAAACAAGTAGTGGCCTGAAAGGATATTAGCAAGTGAAATTGTAAAATAAATGGAAATAGAATGAGTGCTACAGAGGTTTAAAGGAGTTCAGAAAAGACAGGTATTAGGGAAGAAACAAGCCAACAGCAGTCACTAAACGGTCCCTTAGAGAGGAAAGAAAAAGTCAACATTGTTTTGTTTATGGCATTCTTCCAGGATCACAGACAAGCCACAACCTTGAAAATGTTACTGAAATACTAAATGCAAAAGAGAAATCAACTGAATATTTATCATTGTCCTAATTACAAAGAGAAGGAGTAATATAGGCTAATGGAAACAGAACTAAATTAGGAGATGGGAGACACAGAGTACTGAACTAGGGTTGGTAACAACTGGTTTTAAACTTAGAAATGTAAAGTAATTTGCTACCTTTAGCAGTTAGGAAATACTTGTTTCTATCCATTCTCTTTCATAACTCTGTAAGTGAAAAAGATAGTAGAAGTAAAGCTACATACATTGAATAACAAATAAAACACTTAGGATTACTCATAATGAAGAAGAATATTGTCATTCTAAAATAGAACACAATTTAAAGAAGCTCAGGTTATATAGAAGAAAAAAGACATGGTGACACAGCAGGCCCACCTATGAGGCACGGCTCAGGCACACTTTCCTTCCGCGACACAGAAATGACCGTGCAGGGGAAGAAGCTGCCGCGTGGTCAGAGGGAACTGCGTTTTCTGAACCTCATGAAGGTGAGAAGTCATAAGGGGACTTGCTTTCTCCTCACAATGGACACTATTTAAAGATCCTAAAAAGAAACTAATCTTACCCATAGATTTTAATATTTTAATATTGTCATATCAAAGACAAATGCAGATAATATTCCATGCAAATGACCCAATTTAGTAGTAAGAACTTTTGTTCCTCTGATATAGCAGCAAACTAAATATTTCAAAAGGAATGTTATTCACTACTTCATGAAAAGGCATGAAGAAAAGTGAAATAGCAGGAGAAACAAACCAATAACCCGCCCCCCCTAAAGTTACCAGCGTTACTTCTACCTACAGGCATGCGGAATAGCCGGCATCCAATTAGCCCTCCTACTGTAAACAAATACAAAAATTGGACAAAATATAGGAAATTACTATTCTCATACATTAGACAAAATAGGCAGTATAGGACTGTGACTTCTAAAGACAGGAAACAAGCTAAGTGAGCCCCATGACAGGACACTTACGATGCTGTGTGGCCAGAAGGGGAGACCAAACCCAGTGCACCAAAAACCCTGACACCAGCACCAAACAATGAGATGAGAAATGTTTTAATCTTCAGAATATTAGAAAAAAACTAAAGACCAATATCCCTCATGAACAAAAAATAAAAATCCTTAACAAAATATTAGCAAATCAATTCCAGCATTATGTAAAAAGCATAATACATCATAACTAAGTGGAGTGTATGTTAAGAATACAAAGTTAGTTCACTGCTCAGATATCAATCAATATAACTGCCACATTAACAGAATAAAGGAAGAACATCCTATGATCCACCTCAGTAGATGCAGAAAAAGTATTCAGAAAGTAAACAGGCAAACTACAAACTGGGAGAAAAGATTTACAACATATAAATCTAAGAAAGAACTTGTATCCAGAACAACTCTCTTACTACCAAATTATGAAAAGCAAAACAACCTAGTTATTAAAAAAAAAAGGGGGGGGGGGTTGGCCACAAAAGACTGAAGAGGCACTCCACAAAGGAAAATATATGAATGGCCAATAAGCATGATGAAAAAGTGCTCAAAATCAGTCATTAAGTAAATATAAACTAAAACTATGAGACACTACTGCACTTCTGATATCATGGCTAAAACAAACACACCCGACAGCTCCAAGTGTTGAGGGGAACACGGAGCACCCAGAACTCTCATACGTTTTGTAAAATGGTAAAAACCACTTTGGAAATCTGTCTGGTACTTCTTATAAATTTATAAGGTATTGATCCAAGAAAAACAAAAATACTTGTACAAGAATGTTTATAGAAGCTCTATTCATAACAGCCAAAAACTGGAAACAATCCACGTGTCTATCAACAGGAGATGGAAAACAAACTCTAGTATGGCTATGATATATTACTGAGCAGTAGAACTGACCAAGCAATTGAAATGCCAACAATATAAATGAGCCTTCAATACACTATGTTGAATGTAAGTAATCAGAGACAAAACAGTAATGTACTGTATAAATACCATTTATATGACATTCTAGAACAGGAGTAACTAATCCACAGCAGAACAAAAACAAAAACAAAAAAAACATAAAAAAACCTCAGACAAACGGTTTCCTCCAAGGGTGTGGGAAATTAGGGGTTTGACCAGAAAAAGACAAAAGTAGTAGTTTGGGGATGATGGAAATGCTCTGTATTTTAATAGGGGTTGGGGTATACAGGTATATGCATTTGTCAAAAGTATTCAAATTGTGTTTATTTATTTCCTTGGAAAAATTATGCCTGCATAAAAAGTTGGTGAAAACAATCACTAAAACAATTCAGGCCCAAAAGAGTTATTAACTCATAAGAGATCAAATATACTCTTTTTTAAAAAGAGAGTAAAATAAAACAAATCAAACCAAAAGACCTTGGGGTGATTCTAATTCGAAAGTCTGTAGCCTTTAGGAAAATAAAGCAGGGTGAGGGGACTTATGTGGTAATTTGCCCAAATAACAGACCCTGTTACCTCTTCTATTTAACAAAAACATGTTCTTCACATGTACTAAAGAACTTTGAAAGAGGGGACTTACAAATGTTGGCAAGCAAAAAGATGCATACTACCTTGCATCCTAACAAAAAAATAGTAGTTAAAATGCCTACAAAATAATAGTAGTTAAATTAACTACTAAAAATAGTAGTTAAAAAACATTAAAATGTTTAAATAGTAGTTAAAATATTTAGTGCACCAATGTATAAATTGACCTGGCTATTCAGAGTATGCCTACGTTAGACAGGATACTGTCTACCTTCACTCGTTACAAACTAATTTCAACGTCAGTATAGCAAAAAGAAGTTTCAAAGTGACCACAAATAAATAATTTCATTTACTAAAATGAAAGGGGAGGAAAGATAATTGGAAATAAAAAGAAAAAATTGACCAAATGTAAGTTCAGAAGCAAATGCAAGATAAAATACAATAAAATTTCATTAAAGTAGTACAGTCTTGCAGGATATAAATATAAAAAGCATCTCATCTGTTGTAAATATAGCTGAAATAAAAAGAATGAGCTGAATATTTTTATTCCACATCTGCAAAACTCCAGGCTTTCATGCATTTTTTTTCCACAGATACTAGTGCCACTCTAACTCAAAAGAGAGGGGAGAGAATTTTTGAACTCAAATTATTTAAAACTATAAAGCTACTTTTGTGTCTCATTTAATATTTATGAAACATTACTAAAAATGTAGTAACTTATGGTTTAGTTAATTCTAGTTATCAAAAAGAATGTTTTACAAAATAAATACTACAACTAAATCAACAGCAAAGAAAACAATCAGCTGAAATATTTCCTTACCACTTTTACAACACAGGGTGCATCGCTGCCCACCGATTTTGAAGAATTCATATCAGCTGTTTGAAAAAGTGACATATGTAATATCAGAACAAGAAGTAGCATTATTATAAATAGCCTGTTACTAACCCTTTATTAGTATTTAGATCTGTGTATCTATAACCTCTTAATAGAATAAATTTCAGCTCCCAAATGTGTGTCTCAGGATATCATTACTGTGTATTTCATCAATTTTAAAACTTTTTTTCACGATTTAACATGTCTGAAATTGGAAGGCATCTTACAATTGCTGTCTTCAACATGATCATCAATTAAGTATGAAAAACTGAGTTAAAGACTTCTTTAATTCAAAAGTACTCATGGCCTTTGATATGCTAATGTATGCTGTGAATTCCCAAAAGGATGATGACTGATACAATTTCTTAAATTTAACAAACTAGGGAATCCTTTTAAGAAGGAGCATTAGGAAGGTAAGAAAAGAGGGAGCTAAAGCTCTAAAAAACATTCGTTTGGGAGAAAAAAATTCATCAAGATCAACAGTTCAGGATACTGGCACGAGAACTTTGAACTGCCATCCAGAATAATTTTAATGTGGTATCATTTTACTTCATGCAAATAAAGAAGCACAGTTGCCCTGAAATGCTGAGTTAGGAATATAAGGTTGCCCATATTCATTAAACACATATTTTTTACCAGATACCTACTACATGCCAGTTTCTAGGAAATGGATTTAGCAGTAAACAGGAAAAAACAATCTCTACTCTTATGAAACTAACATTTCAGTGGTAGGACACAGACAACAATTAAAATATAAAGTATGTTTGATGGGAGTAAGTGCTAGAGAGGAAAAATTAAGCAGGAAGGGAAGGTAGAGAGTGTTGCAAGTTAGTAAGAGAAACCTCACTGACAGGGTGTCACTGAAGCACTGGTCTGAAGACTGTGAGGGAATAAGCCACGTAAATATCTGCGAGAACATTCCAGGCCGACCAGCACAAAGGCCCTGATGTAGCTGGAGAAGAGTAAGTGAGGTGGAAAGTAACAGGGGTCAGAGATCAGAAAAGCAGCAGAGAACAAATACAATGAAATGGATAGGTGACCTAAAGCTGTTGCTATGAATGAGATGGCGAGTCACTGGAAGGTTTTAAGAGAGGAATGGTAAGCTCAGACTTTGATTTTCTAAAGAATTCTCCAGGCGGCTTTGTGGAGAATGGAGGGTGGAGGGCAAGGGCAGAAGCAGGGAGATCAGTTAGGCTACTACAACACTCTGGGTGAGAAATGGTGGTGGCTTGAACCAGAGTGGTAGCAGACAAGGCGGTGATAAGTGGTCAGATTGTGGATGTATTTTTAAAGAAGAGCCAACAAGATTTGCTCATGAATTAGTTATAGAGGATAAGAGGGGAAAAAAGAGATAAGGATGACTCCAAGTTTTTGGCCTGAGCAACTGGAAAGAAAAAGTTGCTACTTACTAAGACAGAGAAAATTGCAGGAGGAGCTGGTGCTTTGGGGTGCCTTAAGTTTGAGATGCTTATTAAACATCCAAGTTCAGGTGTTAAATAGGCAGCTGACATACAAGTCTTAAGTTCAGAAAAGTGGTCCAAGTTGGAGAAAGAAATTTGAGAGTCATCAAGATAGAAATGCTATTCATTTAAAGCCATGAAAATGGAAGAACCCCTAGGGAATGAGCGCAGACAGAGAAAAGAAGAAATCCTAGGACTGAGCCCTAAGGCATTCTCACATTAGAAGCTGAAGAGATGAAGAGGGACAGGCAAAGGAAACCAAGAAACCACCAATCAGCTGGGAAGCAGCAGTATTGTGAAAAGGCTGAAGCTAAAATACTTCAGACTACAAAGGGAACACCAAGTCATAAAAATGGCTAAATGGGCAAATGAATAAGTCTGAGCTCCTTAAGGAACAGCCCCAAGGAACACATCACTTAGATACTGAATTAATAATAAAGCAAGGTTAAATTTTTTAAAATCAGCATTTAGTGCACAAAATATTAAAATAAGTATAGCATCCCAATAATACTGCACAATTCGAATGAGAAAAGGGGGAAAAGGGAAGTTCAATAGTTCATTCAAACAACACATACTGCAAAGTATGCCAGGCACTAGGAAAACAATAAGAAGAACTGTCTCACTGCCAAGGAGGACATGTTTATTCTGGAAGAAAGAAAAGTAATTTCAGGGCAGCATGGAAAGTACTATGAAAGGGTTAACAGAGGGGTATTATACACAGATAGCACCTGCCCTAAGCTCAGCTTTGGAAAAATGAAGCAAAAGAAGAATCACACACAAAGAGCAAGAGGCAAAGGGCAGCATGATAGTCAAAGAACAGATTTTTGAGGAAATAAAAGGGATGAAGAGAAAAGTTACATAGGGACCGAACTACATGAAGGGTCTGGTATGCCATTCTCAAAGTTTGATGCTTTATCCTAAGGGCACTGGGGAGCCATTAAAGTTTAAATAGACTAGATCACCCAAGCCACAGCGTGAATAATAGGATGCAAGGGGGCAAGGCTGAGCAGAGAAAATTCACAGCCATAGTGAGAATCCAGACAAGACATGAAAATGACCTGCACTAAGGCAGTTATCAGCAGAGATAGAGAGAAATCAATGGATCTGAGAAGTCAGACAGTTAAAGCAACAGGACCAGATGAAGTACTGGGAACACGAGTGAAGCAATACTTGAGAATGCCTTCCCAGTCTGGCTTGAGGGGTGTCATTCATTCAGATACTCCTCTCCTGATCATAAGAGAATCACGAGATGAAAGAGGATGATATAAATTTTAGACATGCCTGTGGGTCATCCAAACAGAGATTCCTTATAGGCCACTCACTGGCTACGGGCTTGGACTCAGGGGATCACGTCCTTAGCCACAGATAAAAGATCTGGAAATCAGCAGTAAAGAGACAGTAACAGAAGCCAAGAGACTCGATGAGATCACTCGGAGAGACTAGACAGAAGGAAAAGTGAGCCAAGGAAGGAAAGCTGGAGAACACAGAAGTACTTACCAAGATGACTTAGCATAGCCAGAGAGGTAGGAGAAAAAGAGAGGTGAAAGTATGTTATCATGAAAGGCAATGGAAGCAACTTTTATGTGAAAGAAAGATGCACAGTATCAAATGCTGCAGAAAGTATCTAAACAAAATTCAGAAGCAACGTTTTAGCAGAAAATTATCATTAGAAATTGCTGATGATCTTGAATGTGGCTGTTTTGGTGTCAGTGGGCACAGAGAGATAAAGTGGAGGCAGCAGTATTAAAGCAAATGCCTTCTCCAGGTTGATCGATCCAGTTTTCAAAAAGCAAAGTTTTGCCACAGAAATTTGTCAAACCATTAGATTTAAAAAATATTATTAGGTGGCACTTTCTGATGATAAATACAAACACAAATAAAACAGCTAGCACACATGCAAAGCAAGTTGCAAATTTGCCAAAGGTTACAAAAGCAAACTAACTAATAATACAAAATGAAGAATTTGCTTGCTTTAAGACAAGTTCCCATCCCTAATATAGGATGTCCTAAGTCCACACATTCTGTGGTAGGGAGAGCTTATATTATCTGCCATCTCTAAATCACAAGGTCAAAAATATATACCTGGCTAATATAGCCCTAACCTTTCATGATTTATGAGGGCTTTCGGCTTAAGTCAGATAGCCTTGTTCACTGGAATAGGTTTGGTTCCAAACAAAACTAAAGAATCTACAACTATTTCCCCAAAGACAGGTGCCACTAGCCTAGAGAGATTATAAAATACAGTAAAGCGCTGGTTTTTAAACTATGTTTCATGAACATACCTCTAGAGACTGCAGCTAACCAACTACAGCCTATTGGTCCCGGTTGAGTCAGACACCTCTTGAGTAAGAGCTGCTGCTCTTTTTTATCTATGTCAGTGGTTCTCAAACTTTCCCAGGCATTTGAATCCCCTGGAGGGCTTGTTCAATCACATTTCCTACAGGTGGGGATTTGCAGGTCTGGGGTGGGACCCGAAAATGTACAGCTCTAATAAGTTTTCACATGACGCTAATCTAGTATTAATATTAGTATTCTGAGTTAAGATGTTGCTTGAAAATAAAAAAGCGTTCACTGCTAAAAATAAAATTTTATAAACCGCATGGCAGAAATCAAATAATTAAATCAAGATGAGAGGTGGAGTAAGAATATATAACGGAAAAGTTAGAAAGAAATATCAAAAGCAATTATGAAATGCACTGTGTCACTACTAATATTCCTGGTGGAGCAGACAGCTTTAGAAGCAATCACGTAAAATATTTTTTAAATCAACCAATTAGTTAACTTACAGAATCCCAGGGTTCCACAATGGGTCCCCCCAGATTTCAGGGTAAGTATGCTAATTAAATAGCACATTTCAGGCCTAATATGCAACTTCTAGGTCATTCTCCTAAATTCCACTATGATGACTATTAGGGTTGCATAAAAAGAAAAGGTAAATCCATACCTATTAAAGATCTGAAAATCTCCAAATTAAACCAAAACAAAGGGAATACATCCTAATTGGGTGGAGGTGGGGAAAGAAAGGTATGGCTTTCTTTGGGTCTCAAAGGAGATGAATGTTATATAGAATATCTTAAAAATCTAAAGCCATATGCTCACTAATGACAATATTACAGATATTTTATCCTGTTTCTACTGTGATTAAATCAACTGTCTTCTCCACTCCCAGGTCACAGATGCATTTTTGCCTAATTATACAATATCTTGTTGACTGTAGATTATTAGAAACATCCTGTAAAAGTTTGCAACTAAGAAACTATCAATATTTTGATAACAAAGCATATACATCTTCGGACTGACAATTAGAAGTAGTCATACACTTACCAAGATATATACAACCAAAGCCACCTTGGCCAATGGATGATCCTAGTTTCCATTCCTTTTTGTTCATGTCCGTGATTATCTCCCCGGCTGCAAAATGTTCTGCAAGACGTCTCTTTGCAGGGCCCTGTCTTCCAGCCTGAGCTGCTTTTACACGAGGCATTTTCACTATAATACAAAACAAAGCAACATTCATTATAATCCTAGAAGTGCTAAAAACCTTTTCACTAAGGAAAGCTTCTGTGCAACAAAGATGCTATTCAAATTCCTACTTACTCCAAAACTTAAATAAAGGACATCTGTTAATTCTAATTTATACGTGCTCAATCCTTTTGATTATCTCTTAACTTAGGAGAGGAAGCAATAAATAAAATGATCCATGCAATTACTTTCAAGAAAATATTTAAAGTTCCAGTGGTATAATATCATCTATGACTAAAAATGCTATTTAGCAACAACAAAAGAATTGCTCTATGAAGCTGAGGGGGAAAGGTACATCCAATTAGAATGCATACTCTATACAAATGCAATGAGGAGTTTACAAAGGTCAATGTTGATGGCATAAGAACACAGTAGACACTGAAAACACAAGACAGTTAACATTTGAGGAAAGGGAAAGAGTATTTATGGCAAGATAGTAGATGCTTTACACATAGGCTTCCATCCATCCTCACAACTCCATGAAGATTACATTATCATCCCCATTTTACAGATGACAAAATTAAGGCTCAGCCAAGTTAAGCAACCTGTCCAAGGTCATATACCTACTAAGTGGCCGAACAATAGAAATCTGCACTGAGGATTCCCTGGCTCCAAAGCCTCACCAACATGACCCACAATTACAAAAGTCACCATAATGAAGGAGTGACCAGGAGAAATTACGGCTGTTTAGTCATTTGGGTTCACAGAAAAGGCAAAGCTGGTGATATCCAGCATTTGTATGTTTCCCCTCTCACCAACTATCCTTTTGGAGATGAATTCCTATTTACTTACTAACAGACAAGCTTAGCATAGCATTCATGGACAGCAGTGTTTTACCGCGAAAAGAGCACAGGTCTATAACGAAAAGACCTAGATTCGAGTGTAGGTGTGAGGTCAGTTTGGGGTGATCTTGATCAAGTCACTTCTCTCTGGGCTTTAAGTGCCCTTAGACAAAACTTACTTCACTGAGTGAAGGAAGGGTGGGTCAGGAATGGTGAGCAGCAAGGCTAGCAAGCTGTAGAGTAAGGGCCAAGTTCTTGGGCAAGGGTATGAACTCAGTGGCCCAGAAAAAAAGGAAGTAACACACTTAAGACTGAAGAAAAGAAAGCATGAACCAGACTGTGTGTATGTGTGGTGTGTGTGATTTCAAACTCTCAGATTAATCTATTTTAATCTATTAATTGAAAAAGATTTAAAACAAATAGTTTTTAGGATCCTATAGTTCCCTAAAACTGTATTAGAGATACAGTAAAGAGGGTGATAGGAGTTGTAAGGTAGTCTGCAACATTTGAAATGGCTATTCAGCTGAAAGATGTCTGTTAAGATCCGACAATTTACATAAGTAGTTTGGTTTTGAGCCTAGATATTCTAAATACATACGTACTACATTAGATTGGAAATTTTTTTAGCAAATATCCACCCATATCACTCCACATACAGAGACTCCATTTATGCAAATGCTCTTTATTAATTTATTGGGGATTTTTAAATTTAACTTTTTCCTACAGAATACTGATGCATCTTCATTGTCTAAATCTTCTCTAAGTTAACAAAAGAATCTTCAAAATGAGTGTGTCCGTTATTTCTTCATATCAACTAATTCTCTTAATATGTTTGTAATCATTATAAAACTTTCCTGAATGGAATTTCAGTTGTAACCATGACAGCCCAGACTCAAAACACCAAAAAAGGTGACTTTTAGAGCTACAGTAGATTGAGTAAAAGAAATAACTAAGCCACACAGTACTTCCAAATACTAAAATGAATGCCTTCTAAATTTTATCCAGCTTTATCAAATCATCAGAGTAATGTCCTATTTGATGAGTTCCTTATTGTAAGAAGGAACTATCTTCCTTATTAAGACAGTTTAAATGCTTTAATTCAAAAAGACTTTCCTGAACTTGCAAAAAAAAAAAGTGAAACCCCAAAGTGAAAGATCACACCACATACTAATCAACCCAGAATGACCAACACTAAGATGCAGCCTAGTCTAGTAAAATTACTGAACTTCATAGTAAAAGAAAATATTCTTTGTGCATGCAGGCCAAAAAACGATAGTTTATAAGGAAAGCAAAATCATATTGTCATCACTTTGACAGCGACATTTTATGCCAGAAAAAAAAAAGGAAGTAACATACTTAAGACTCAAGGAAAGAGAACCTGAACCAAAGAGTCTATACTCAGTTAAATTTCAAATCTAAAGACTTCAAGGTGTTATCAACACGGAAGTAGGAAAAGGGAATAAGAATCTACTAGAGAACAAGCCTCAGATATCTAAAATCACTAAAGAAAAGCCACTATAAGAGCTGACAGTGAGCAGTAAATACTTATTTGTAGAACTGAGTTTCAACAAGGGTTATAAAGGAGAGGCTAGAATAGATAATGGGTATATGTTCTGACAATGTGGACATAGTACAATCGCAAAAAATGGGAAAACATGCAAAAAAAAATCAACTTTCCAGTAATCATATTGTGGTGATACTTAGTTTTGTTAACTACAGCTATTGTGGTCACAGATGTGGAATAACGCAAATGAATAATTATGTGATGTTTTAATTCTATCATCACTGTGTCCTTAAAAATCAGGATTCAAATATGGAAGAAAAAGGACGCAGCTGAAAGAAGAGGTAGGATTATATTTGGAAGTATTTTTTTAATTCAGAAGGTACTTTATCTTTTACAGAAAGTATATACATACACACACACACCTTTGTATTTCCTAGCCCCATTCACAAAAAAAAAGCTTAGAAACAATAAACAACCCAGTAGCAATGAGCATCCCTAGTACACAAACGGTATTCCTGAAATACCATTTCCTGTTAAAAGAAACCAGGTTCCTTGAAGAAATGACTGATTCCAGGTCTGGAGCTGGAAATGTACAGGATAAACCTGGAACACCTCGTCATTTCTAGATGTCAAGGAAGCTATCAAAAACTACTAGAGTTATGTCAAATATGTCTAAGGAGTCAACTTGAAAGATGTTCCCACTACCAAAGATGAGCCAATTTGAGTCAATAAATATAACGATAATGGACTGAAACACACAAAATGGGTAAAACCAAGAGTTCATAATAGTAAGAAAACTTAAGTGGTCATCTCTAGAGGATAACAGGAAACCCCTCAATTTTGAAAACCAGTAAATAAAGGGAAAGAATCCAGCATCTATCCTTTCTTTCTTACATGAATTGTACCACTGGGTAACCAAATAGAAGATGAAGAGAAATTTCTCCTTATAGAAAAATTTCAGCTAATAAGTGAATAAGAATGGTTTTAGCTTAACACTAATTCCACCTCCTAATGCATTAATGGATCCAGACACTGAGCAATGATAGCTACTAACATCAAAATATGAGATATCCAGACATTATATGCCTCCTGATAAAAAAAACACGCCACTACCCATAAAGTAATCCTGCGAAATAAGAAATAAAAAATAAACGGACCCTGAGTATGATTTAGCCTATCAAGTCACTGGATATGAAGGGAACAGAAGAATATGATAAACTAACACAGGAATGCAATCGGCAAAATCCTAACTGCTGGAAGCCCTACAGTGCATATAACACCATTTCTTCAACAAATAAAGGGGGGAAAAGAGATGAGGGAGAAGAAAACTAGATTTAAAAAGACTTCAAACAGGGCTTCCCTGGTGGCGCAGTGGTTGAGAGTCCGCCTGCCGATGCAGGGGACACGGGTTCGTGCCCCGGTCCGGGAGCATCCCACATGCCGCGGAGCGGCTGGGCCCGTGAGCCATGGCTGCTGAGCCTGCACGTCCGGAGCCTGCGCTACGCAACGGGAGAGGCCACGACAGTGAGAGGCCTGCGTACCGCAAAAAAAACAGACTTAAAAACAACATATCTAACAAAATCTGGCAAATCTAAACCACAGTGTTTAGGGATGCATATCTGAGTGCTAAAACTATAAAGAAAACGATTACCATAAAAGCTAGAACTTACTTTGGGGGAGCATAAGAAAGTTGTGATTAGGATGGGGCACATGGTGGGCTCAGTAATATCTCTTGACATAGGTGGTGGTTATAAAAGTACCTTCTAATTCATTCGGTCTGTATTTGTTTAATAAGATTTTCTGTATTGTGAAATATTTTATGGTTTTTAAACATTAAAAAATTACTGCTCCTATAATTAACAATCCCCAAAGGATCAAAACCGGAAATCTTTTCATACTCCACGAGCTTGTCCAATCACACACATCCAAAAAAAAAAAGAAAGAAAGAGAAGTCTCCAAAGTAAAATCTGTACTTCATTTACTGTGAACTATTAATAGCCTTTTGCTTTTTTATTTATAGGCACTTCTTATATATTCTATATATATTAAAGAAATTAGCTCTTTACATTGCAAATACTTCTTCCAATTTATTTATCTTTTAATACTGTTTATTTTTAGTTTTTGGGTTTTATGTCATCCTTAAAAGACCTCTCCCAGTGAAATTTCTTTTTTCAAAGATCTCCATGTTTTCCTTTAGTTATTTTACAGTTTCATAAAATTTCTTGGTAAATTTTTTATCTGTCTACACTTATATTGGTATAAGATATGAGGTCGGAATCCAGCTTTTTTTTCCTTTTAGTCAGCCTTCCATACACATTAGGGAGATTCACAAGTGTTTGAGGAACTTAAAATATATCACACCAACCCAAGTAAACTAAGTACAGAAAAAGTTCATAGAAACTTGTACAATGTAGGTCCTAGATTACGTTTCTTTGGAATGGAATGAAATGGAATGTTGGTTTACTAATTACTACTTGAAACTAACTTTATGCTTGGGTTAAAACTTCCCTCACACTTCTATCTACTCCACGTGAACGTGAAGAAGTCATTGAAATATACTCTGCTGCTCTGGTAGAAAGGGGCCGCTACAACACAAAATTTTCTTTAAAATGCCCCTAAATGAAACTCCCTTCCTCCCTTTGCACAAGTGGCTTCTTGTGGAAAAAAGATGCGGAGGCCTCCTTTCTGCCAGCCCTACACTCTTAGGCTGGCCACAGACAACCGACAGCTCAGAGGCTGGCTTCTGCTGGATGCAAGGGGGTGGCAATGGCAGTGGATTAATAAATAAGCATTTGGTCAATAACTCATCTTTTAAGATGTACAGAGACACAAAAGACTTAAACAAATGCAGCTGGACACCACACAGTTATGCAGGGCATACTCCTAATTAAGGTTATGATTCTTAGAGTGCGCTGCTGGGTTCTATTTACGAACATTTTACTTAGGGACAAAATTGTTATTCATACGTAAGACTGGTCTGTAGTTTTCTTTTTTCTAACATATTTATTTGTTTTGATATCAATATTATGCTCACGTCATAAAAACACTTTTGAAGTTTTTCTTCTCTTACCACAATATAAAGAGTTTACACAGCATTGGAATTACCTATCCCCTAGTAGTTGTGAAGATCTCAAGCCCGAGAGGCTGACGCGCTGAGCGCTGGTAAGGGGGTGGAGCAAGTGGAGTTCTCACACATGGGCCAGTGCTTCAGCCATTCTGAAATCTGTTCTGCAGCAGCTGCTACCTGACCCAACAATTCCTCTTCTATGTATATACCTGAGAGAAATGAAAACATGTCCACCAAAAGGATAACAGCACCTTTACTCAAAACAGCGAAACACTGGAAACCCACATGTCCATCAACAGGAAAATGGACATAATAAAATAGATGAACCTCCCAGTGCTAAGTTCAAAAAAAGAAGCCAGACACAAGACGAGACACTCATGATTCCATTGCACTAATCTGTGACGAAAGAAGTCAAGTAGCAGAAACCACTGGGAGGAGAAAATGACTATGAGTTGGAAGAAGGTTTCTGGGGATCTGGTCATGTTCCATACCCCAGTCTCGGTGATATCTGAACTGTACGTTCACGTCATTAAAATTAATCAAGTTATACACTTATGATTTATTTCATTCTATTTTTTCAGTTATGTAAAATTAACACGGTAAATTACACAAACATTAAGTGTTGTAACAGGGGCCAATCAGGAGAAAAAGAAAATGCACAAGTAACTTAAACAAGAACGCTTAATATAAAAAACTATTAATTTCTAAAAGGTGGTTGACTACTAAAAGGAGAACTCTAAGGAATAGAAAAGGGAGGGAGCAGATACTATCTACAAGGTTAAGGGAGAGAACACAGAAATGAACTCTTCACTGGAAAGGCTGTAGCTACAGCCCAGCGGGTGGCAGAGTTCTCTAGGGTGCCAGCTGGTCCATAGGAATCCACCCGCTGGGGTCCTGGTGGAAGCAAGATACTGCCTACCAGCGTACAAAAGAAAAGTCACAGAGAGCATGCTGGCATCCATACCTTAAGAGAGGAAAAAAAAAAAAAAGCACACTACAACAGCAAGAGAAGCCCCTTCCCCACTCTGCCTGGCAGTGTCTGTCCCTCACCCTCTACTGACTAACCTAACCTTGTGCTGGAGAAGAAAACACGTTTACAGGGTCTAGTTCAAGTACCACCAACAGAGCAAAAACAAGAAGCAATAAATTGATAACCTGCACAAATGTATACACAGGTTGACAAACGTTTGCACATGCATACACACTTGAGAACCAACCACCCTGATCAAGATACAGAACATTTCATCATGCCATCAAGTGTCCTAGGGCCCTTTTCTGCCAACACCCATTCCTGTTCTTCCCAACAAAGACCAGTGGTTGTGCCCCTCGGGGTGGGCCACTTCCCCTGGAGAACCCTACTCTGCTGCCAGTTCCGTCTGAGATGGGTCTCAGACCTGAGAGGGCCACCTTCAACATCCTCCCACAACCCCACCTGACCTTCACTGCGCTTGGCAGCACCTCTTATTTTCTGGTTCAGAGTAAAAGAAGTCTCCGAGTTTCAGAGAATATGAAATCGATGTGTCTCAAATCTCCTTGTTCCTTTTCAGAGGATTTCTGAAAAGAAGAAAGGAGAATTATTTAAAACCAGAAGTCCTTGCTCAAAAACTGTAGTAAATAACATGACCATAAACATTTACCTCAGTAAAGAACTTAAAATACTCATTGGAATTAAACAATTGCTTTAGTACATTATAGGTTTCTCCTAATAATGAAACCAATACCTACATTAAGATTTCTATTAAAGAATAAAACGGAGGGCACAAACCTCTACCAAATTAAATCTTTCTGCATAATTTCTGCCCACCTGGAGCAAAGCAGGTTATGACAGCCAATCCAACAGAGAGATTTCAAAGAAAAGAAAGTTTACCGTCACTGACCATTACATAAACTGACCACTTCTTTTCTCACTGATATTAAATGAAATTCAGATGCAAGTGAAAAGCACATGAAAATGCAAATCAACACTGCCCTTTACTGAAATCACTTGCTGGTATATCCCATATTAGCATATTCACCAAAATTTAATTGTAAACAGAGTAATTATGGTACTGAAGTTATTAAATACACAAAGCAAGCTTGGAACTATACATATTCAAATAGAATTTCAGTGGCAGATCAACTTTTATATCTGAAACAATACCCTAATTAATAGTCAGCTCTGGTAATAAAATGGTCCTCTGTTTTTCAGATAACATTCCAAAAAAAGTTCTGCTGTGAATATTAAAAGTTTTGTGAAAAGAGTCTTAAAATTCCAATAGCTATATTTATCACAATATGGTACTGTATTTAGACAACTGGCATTTTCCAAGTCCTGGATTCAAGTTTGGAATGTTTTTTTTAATCTTCTGCTGAGGAGAGAAAAAAGCTTGAATGAATCAAATAATTCCACTTACACTTAATGAGCTCTATGAATTCATCATACCCAAACTGGGAAATTACAATGCTGTATAAATCCTGTCACATACTGGATGACTAGTCATAAATTTCCCCTAAAACAGGTATGCACGTAAGTTCCTTTGAGGGGGTCATATATTTTTATGAAATTTTCTTTAAAGTCATAAGCTTCTCTGATGTTTTAAAACTGTATAGAGACACAGTGATTCAAGGATAATTTTCACCATGCCATTAACATGGTACCAGCATATTCTCAGCTCCACTCTTTGTAGTAGAAAGCACTTTCGCACCCTCCCCTATCTACACTTGGTGAAATCTTTTCCATATGCAAAGGTCTAGCTCTTTTTTTTTTTAAACATCTTTATTGGAGTATAATTGCTTTACAAGGGTGTGTTAGTTTCTGCTTTATAACGAAGTGAATCAGTTATACATATACATATGTCCTCCTATCTCTTCCCTCTTGCATCTCTCTCCCTCCCACCCTCCCTATCCCACCCCTCTAGGTGGTCACAAAGCACCGAGCTGATCTCCCTGTGCTATGTGGCTGCTTCCCCCCAAAAAATGGTCATGAAGAACCTAGGGGCAAGATGGGAATAAAGATGCAGACCTACTAGAGAATGGACTTGAGGATACGGGGAGAGGGAAGGGTAAGCTGGGACAAAGTGAGAGAGTGGCACGGACATATATACACTACCAAACGTAAGATCTAGCTCTTCTGCAGTCAGATATGACCTCTGAAGCTTCAGCACTGTTCTTACCTCTTATTGCATTTGATAAATGTTCCCTTAAGTTTATGAACTCACTAGGTAAGAGAGCTGTCTTACAATACACTGCACTTGGTAGGATTTCAATAAATGAGTAAAATTATACAGCAGAAAGGTTAAGTTTCTTTTCCTCAAGTACCTGACATCTAACCTTATCCTTAATATATAATGCCATTCCTTTTAAAAGCCCAGCAATTGAAATCCATGTTGAACCCTATTTATTGTCCTCAAAACTGTAATTCCCCCTCATAACTCTCAACAGATGACCTCATCTGCTGCTTTAGAGAAAAAAGCCACAAACTTCAAGTGGAAATTCCTTTTATCTTTCCAAGACTCAAACCTACAAACCACCTGCACCCACTTCAGGCCTAACTTTACATCCATCCTATCCTCCTTCTGTGATCACAATTTAGGGAAGCCCTCCTCCTCCATCAAACATCAGCTCCTTCTTCACCTGCATCCCATCCCCTCCGACGTCCTGACATAAACTATTAATTAACCCCTCTGTCAAATGTTCAACATCTCCCTCAACTAGACCCTTCCCATCAGCTTTTAAATATGCTCATGGCTTGCCCATTGGGGGAAAAAAAAAATGTTTTTTAACCCCCCTGCACTATCATCCTAACTCTCTTCTCCCTTTCAGCACCAAACCTGTACTTATGAACATGTCCCTTCTCCTCACCCTCCCCACAACTCACTCCATCCGGACTCTCCCTTCACAAGCCCACTCAAACTACTCTTGCTCAGGGCACTAAACCCGATGACCCGAGGAATCATCTCATTTGTTCCGCTCATTACCCAGCAGTTCTCAACACTGTTGTTAATTCGTTCTTTCTTGAAACGTTCTTTCCTTTTGCTTTCACAACACAACACTCTACTGGTTTTCACTCTACTGTTTCCGGCCACTCACAGTCTAGGTATTTTGGGAAACACAACAGTAACACCTCATTCTTTCAAGGATTTTGTTCTACTTTTTGATGTATAGTTTTCCAGGATTGTATCATGCTAAAAAAGCAGACCATCGTACATGGTCTTACACCAAATACATCAAAATACAAATTCTATAAGAATAAATTACATAAAATAAAAACATGCCATTAAATAAAATTAAGCCCTCTGGAAATAAAATTAATAGCTTTAAAATTAAGATGGAGGCATATACAAAAAATATAATTGATTGATATGAATATTCCTTTAAGCTAACAGAACTGAAAAGAGTTGATAGTGTCAAAGAGATATCTGCACACCCATGTTCAGAGCAGCACTATTCACAACCACCAAAATGTGGAAGCAACCTAGGTGTCCACCCACAGGCAAATGGATAAACAAAATGTGGCACAGATGTACAACACAGTATTATGCAGCCTTAAAAAAGGAAGGAAATTCTGACTCATAACATGGAGGTACAAATACAAGTGGTATTATTTCAAAGACTGTTCTTATACATGCTAATTACATAAATCTACTTGTTTTCACAGCAGTAAATAAAGGTTAACTGTGAATTATGTGAACTTATGAAGAAGAGTAATGATTTGTTCATATATTCACTCAACAAACATTTATTGATAATCTGCCACAGGCCAAGCACTTGTTCTAGGCACTTGCTATACTTCAAGGAACAAAACAAAGGTCCTACCATTTGACACTTATATTCTAGAAGAGACAGATAATAAAAGCTAACATAATGGGTAAGTTTTAGAGAATAGGTAATATTTTAGAGAATGCAGATGCTATGTTTCAAAAAGCAATAAAGTAGAGCAGGTTGGGGGGAGGGGATAGAGGACAGGGAGTGTAAGGTGACCGGGGGCAGCGTGCAGTATTAACGGAGAGGTCATGGTCAGCCCCACTGAGGAGGTGAGATCTGAGCAAAGATGGGAAGGAGGCCACGTGAGTATCTGGGGCAGACATCCTAGGCAGAGGGATGAGTGGTGCAAAGACCCTAAGTTAGGAGCCTGTCCCGCAACCAGAGAAGAGTAAGGATGCCAGTGTGACTGGTGTGGACTGAGCAAGGGGAAAGAAGGAGGAGAAGTCAGAGAGGGAACACGGGAGCAACAGATCAAATGGAGCCCCGGGAGCCACCATAAGGACTCTGACTTTAGCAAAAGGGCAAACATAATATTTGGAACGGGTTTATACTTGCATTTTAATTCACAGTCCTTCAAATAAATCAAAATGAAGTCAAAATGAATCAAAATGAAAATCATACTCTGAACACTCAAGAAGAATTCTCCCACTGACCAATTTCTCACCAAAATTTTTACTATTTTTTATATTTCTGGCTAACGTGTATTATTCCATCCTCAAAATCCATTTCACCTGTAGGCTAAACTTGATATCATGATTACCAAAATCTTAAGTGCCATTGTCACTAAAGTCACCTCAAGGTAGGAATGGTTTTATAATGGATCAACTTCCATTTCTCAAAAGTACAGGATAGGACTAGGCCCTATTCTCCCTTTAACTTAAACTAAGTTATTTGGTAGTGCTACTAGAGTAGATGGTTGCAACTTTTTGACAAGAAATATAAAACTTTTACCATTCTATGCCTCCTTTTAAATTTAAAATAAAAATACCACTCAAGGGCTTCCCTGGTGGCGCAGTGGTTGAGAGTCTGCCTGCTGATGCTGGGGACACGGGTTCGTGCCCTGGGCCGCGAAGATCCCACATGCCGTGGAGCGGCTGGGCCCGTGAGCCATGGCCGCTGGGCCTGCGCATCCGGAGCCTGTGCTCCGCAACGGGAGAGGCCACAACAGTGAGAGGCCCGCGTACCGCAAAAAATAATAATAAATAATAATAATACTCAAACCCACAGAATTCTATATTATTACAAGTCATAGTATCTGCTTCATTTACTCAACAAATATTTATTGAGCACATACTCTGTGCCAGGAACTATCTAGAAGATGGGAATAAAGCAGTGAACAAATCAGACAAAAATCTCTGCCCTCGTTGAGCTAATATTTTGTTTAGGAGAGACAGATAAATTTTTTCAAAATTAAAACATGAGCTACGTCCAATGGTAATAAGTGCTAAAGGAAAAAAATAAAGCAGGGACATGGCGGGGGGTGGGGGGTAGGGGGGGCAGAGATGAAACCGAAAAGATGATCTGGTAAAGCGTCACAAGAAAGTGACATTTAAGCAAAGACCTGTAAATAAAGTGAGTGAAGTCAGCCATGCAGTGATCTAGAGGAAGAGCACCCCACACTGAGGGAGCAGCGAGTGCAAAGGCCTAAGGCCAGGACATGCCCAGCCTGTCCTAGCAGCAGCAAGGTGGCTGGTGCATCTGGCAGAGAATGAGCTCAGGGAGAACACTAGCTGGTGTCAGAGACATAAAAGGGCAAGGCGTGGCCATCACGTCCAACATGGAGGCCCCTGTAAGGACACTGACTTTGAATCTAAGTCAGATGGGAAATCACGGGAAGGTCTGAGCAGAGAAGTGGCATGCTCTGACTTAGGTTTTCAAAGGATCACTCTGGTTGATGCATCAAACAGACTGGAAGGGGGCAAGGCAGAAACACCTACCAGTTATTACAATGGTGTTGCTACTGGAATAACCACTGACTGCATTCATCCTTACTGAATAGTAAGGATGTCAATTTTTTACAAACTGACCTGATTTTAAGCCGCTAAAGAGGAGTACAGAAGAACGTAAGAGGTTTTTTAAACGTTTTTTAACTTTACACAAGCTACCCACCCCCAGAAAAACAAGTCTACAGTACCAAGTAGAAGCAATCAATATTAGTGACAGATGGTCTAGGAAACATGCTAATCATCTCATATTCTAGATTTTCTAAGTTCTATCTTTATGGCAATTTAGTTCACCAGGAAATTAAACATTTGAACTCATTTATTCCAAAGGCATTTATAAAACACCTCCAGAATATGTGCTGGAAACTGTGCTAGGGACTGGAAATATAAAACCAAACAAAATGCAACCTTTGGCTTCAAGAAGCTGCACTTAGCTTCATGCAAAAACACCATCACACAGTTATGATTTAATATTATACCATCAGCTTCAAACAAGGATCAATAAAAAGCCCTCCAGGTAAAGAATGTTTCTGAATCCTTTGATAGAACTATTTATTAAAGACAGTGAGCAGTTGTACACATCAACTCTATTAGTTTCAGGGTGGGAAAAAAGTGCCTCTTTCAGTGATGCAAGTTTTTAAGATATTAAGAGCTATGAAACTCCTGTTTCCCCTTTTTCAGTGGGTGCCTGGAAGTTCAGAGCAAAAGTGTAAACTCGATTACATAACTATCCATTGTCAGAGGTAGTAATTCTCAATCCTGGCTATACATCATGGTTACCAGTGGAACTCTGAAACAGTAAAGGCCCTACTCCACAAGAGCCCCAGCATCTTCTATTTTAATCCTGCACAGGGAGTTGTGATGCACAGACTGGACCACTGGTCTAGATACAGTCATCCCTCAGTATCCTCAGGGGACTGGTTCCCAGATCCCCTTGGATACCAAAATCCACTCAAGTCCCTTATATAAAATGGCATAGTATTTGCATATATTCTACGCACATCCTTCCATATACTTTAAATACTATCCAGATTACTTACAATACCTAACACAATGTAAATGCTATGTAAATAATTGTCCATGTGGCAAATACAAGTTTTGCTTTGGGGAATTTTCTGGAAATTTTTTCTCAAGTATTTTTTTTTTTTTGCGGTACGCGGGCCTCTCACTGTTGTGGCCTCTCCCGTTGCGGAGCACAGGCTCCAGGCGCGCAGGGTGGCCATGGCTCACGGGCCCAGCCGCTCCGCGGCATGCGGGATCTTCCCGGACCGGGGCACGAACCCGTGTCCCCTGCTTCAGCAGGCGGACTCTCAACCACTGCGCCACCAGGGAAGCCCTCAAGTATCTCTGATCTGCAGTTAGCTGAATTCACAGTTGATTGAACCTGTGGATGCAGAACCCACAGATACAGAGGCCAACTGTATTCTGGTACATCTTCCTTTCTTCATTAAGTCATTCATTTTCAATGTAAGGGCTCTATTACATACAACTCTATTGTATTAGAGGATTTTAGAAGTTGGGTAAAAAATATAAAATAGTGAATGAACGATTCAGAAGGAGCCTCCCCCAAAAACACCCTTTTCCCATCCCACCATATCCCAGGCCAAAAACATTTATCCATATTTCAAACTTATTTGAAATTAAGAAGTAATTACAGGGCTTCCCTGGTGGCAGAGTGGTTAAGAATCCACCTGCCAATGCAGGGGACATGGGTTCGAACCCTGGTCCGGGAAGATCCCACTTGCCGCGGAGCAACTAAGTCCGTGCACCACAACCACTGAGCCTGCGCTCTAGAGCCCATGAGCCACAACTACTGAGCCCACGTGCCACAACTACTGAAGCCCGTGTGCCTAGAGCTCGTGCTCTGCAAGAGAAGCCACTGCAATGAGAAGCCCACACACCGCAACGAACAGTGGCCCCCGCTCGTCGCAACTAGAGAAAAGTCTGCATGCAGCAACGAAGACCCAACGCAGCCAAAATTAAATAAATCAATTAAAAAAAAAGAATTACATATTTTGGTGTAAATGGCTTCCTGCCAATCTACAGTAAGTCAAAGAATAAAATCAAATAGGAGATAATCAGTCAATAAAGAACTTCATCACCTCTTTTGCTAAATTACATTGTGAACAATTTGAAAGCAATACATCTAAGGACAGTCCTCTTACAAATGAGCCAGTTAATCAGAAGTTGATTAATGCATTGGTTTAGTGCTAAGAAATCATATGAAAAATAAAATACAGAATCTTGAGTTTTTATAGCCACTTCGCAACAATACACAGGGTCTTCTTCATATATTTACTTTTGTCCCCACAAATCCTACAGTTGAGACAGAACTATAAGGATGACCACAGGAATAAAAGTAGTTACTACCAATACCATTTAACACAAACAACTGAGACACAGGAAGGTTAACTCAGTTCTGTTAGGGACATCCAATCATCCCCTGGTTTCACTCAGAGAACCAGCCATATCAATAAAAGTATGAAAAACATTCACAGCTATATGGTACCCTTAGTAACACTAACAAAATAAGAGTCAAATGTAACACAATGAGAATTTAGAAGTGAACCTCCAGAGATAATGATCCCATCAATTCATAGATTTATTTCTGAAAAACCTTAAGCTAAACTCAAACTGTGATACAATCTTTAGAAGCAATTGTCACACTAGTCATGTTTTCACACTTAAGCTGGAAAGAACTAGGTGAAGACTCGAACTTCTAACTTGGAAAAATAAAGTAGATATCTTCAAGGAGAAAAATTTCTTCCTAGTCAGATTTTTTAAACCTGTATTAAAAAAATGATTAACATTAGATTATAAAAAGTTTTGGTATAGTGAATAAAATGTTTAAAATACAGTATCAAATGTACTTCTTCAACTTTTATTTCCTTTAAATGATTTCCAAAAGTTCTAAAAGAGGAAGACTAACTGCAGAATTAATTTTTAACTGAGAACATGTAGTATGGTACAATTTCAAACACAATCCCAAGATACCTCACTGCCACCACTTGCCCCCAAAAAGGAATGATGTCATGAAGTTTTTGCTACGCACTTCTTCTGACTTCTGATGCAGTGATTAAAAGATCCATCCATGGAGTCCTAACAGGTCTCCACGAACCAACCATGAAGAAAACACTACAGAAATATTTAGAAAACTTCCTGCTCTGCCCAGGCAAAGGCATCAAATCTAAGAGAAGAACAAGCTTGAAGATGCCAACCTCAAAGGGAGGTGGGTGCCTAGCTCCTTGACCCATAAGCCCTACAAAAAGAGCTGAAAGGAACGCTTTTTTTTTTTTTAATTAAATTTATTTATTTTTGGCTGCGCTGGGTCTTTGTTGCTGCCGTGCAGGCTTTCTCTAGTTGCGATGAGCGGAGGCTACTCTTCATTGCGGTGCACAGGCTTCTCATCGCAGTGGCTTCTCTTGTTGCGGAGCAAGGGCTCTAGGCACGCGGGCTCAGTAGTTGTGGCCTGCAGGCTCTAGAGCGCAGGCTCACTAGTTGTGGCACACAGGCTTAGTTGCTCCGCGGCATGTGGGATCTTCCTGGACCAGGGCTCGAACCCGTGTCCCCTGCACTGGCAGGCGGATTCTTAACCACTGCACCACCAGGGAAGTCCCAGAACACTTCTTTATGTAAAGCAATCACAGGAACTTTTCTAAAATTAGAAATTTTGAACTATACTGCTAATATTTTTTATAACATTTAGCACACTTTGCCAATCTTGTAAATGACGGATTTCCCATTAGTTCTCCTATTTTGTGGGCGGGGGGGCGGGTTGCAAAATTAACTACCAAACGTTGCTCGTGGTTAATTCTCCGGGTGTTCAGTATTAAATCTCTGCAAGATAGCTACTGAACAACATCTTTCCTTATATATTCTGGCAGCAGGGCTCAAAGGAAGACTATTTCTAAATACTCTAAAGGAAATTAGGATGACCAAATAATCAAAGTAAATCAGAAGAGTACTATAGACATAAAAAATTCTGCATGAAAACAAAAGAACTTTGCAGAATCTCAGAAACAAGAAGGGTTTTCTAAGCAACACATAAAATAAAACACATAAGGCCTAAAGAAAACTGATAAATTTGACAAAAATTCTCCACAAGTTAAAAAATACCATAAACAAATTCAAAAGACAAATAAAAAATACCTACAAGACCTATGACAAAAGGCTAATTTTCTCAGTACATATTCAAGAATCCTTTAAATTATAAGAAACAAAAGACAGAAGCCCAACAGAAAAATGGGAAAGTGACATAGAGAGGCAAATTCATGGAAAAAGAAATACAAATGACCTAAAAAAAAACCTTATTAGAGGAATTTTCAAATGCATACAAAGTAGAGATGTGATATAATGAACTCCCATGTACACATCACCCAGTTTCAACAATTATCCACACATTGCCAGTTTGTTTCCTCTGTATAAACAATCCACTAGCCCCTCCCAAGACTAGTTTAAAGCTCACCTCAAACATCATATAATTTCATATGTAAATTTTTCTAACAGGGACTTTTTAAAAATACACTCACCATATATCATTGTCACACCTAATAAAATTAACAATTCCTTAATATCACCTAATAAGTGTTCAAATCTCCCCAACTTTTTTTTTTTAAAAAGTCTTAGTTGATTTTTTAGTCACTGTAACTGGCTGATGTGTCTCTGAATCTCTAATGGACAAGTGCCACCTCTCTAATATTTTTTCCTTCCCCTTGTCATTTGTCCTGTAAAATTTCCCACACTTTGAATTTTGCTGATTACCTTAAAATTGTCACGTAACCTTTTATCCTATATTTTTTGTTACTGCAGTTGCTCAAAGTGTCATATCTCTGGTGTCTGCCTTTCAGCAATAGACCACCAAGAACAAACCTGTAGTTAAATCATTGGGAGAACACACACCACAGGAACAGTGGGGCATCTCATAAGAGAATGTTGTAAAGAATCTATGATAGGATTTGGGCTTTGGTTGGGTAATTTGGGGGAGGGCTAGGGAAGCAGGAATTTCTCTAGTTTCTTTTGGATGCGGTTAGAAAGTGGGGTAATTCTATGTTGGGTATCTCAATAAATCTTATCTGAGGGGAGACTAGAACCAAGATAAAACAGTAATTGGTAAAGAAGCTGCGGTCACTCATTCTGGCCAAGTATTTTGTGGGTGGCAGCAACCTTGCTTTTGTTTGTGCTCTGTCTCATTTTTCCGTGCCCTCAGAGAAACTTTGAGGCAATCTGTGAGATTGTTTATGTTTAAATGGAGAACAGCGTGGTCTAGCGGTGACACCAGACCAGCTTCTGAGTGCCAGGGCCGCTCTTCTCCTTTTTCTTTTGCACTAGACAATGAAGCCCTTCAAGTTGACCACCGTGTCCCTCTTACTCGACCCCAATAGTGCTGGATATTTTCCTTGCCTCACAACCATGGACAGGTAAGTTAACATGGCCAAGATTCAAAAAATATGTATGGCAAGTGTAATTTTTGCAAAAATGCCTTTTTTGCTAATTAACTTCGAAGTACTGAGAGTGTGCATACTGCAGAATCATTTGCAAAACGAAACGTCTTAAAGTGGTAAAATATTTGCTTTAATGACTAATAATGTAAATGTCATAAAAAGAGTATAAAAGACAAAACAGAAACATATTCAATGTTACTATAAATACACAGCCTAACTATTAAATAAAAAGGATGACTTCCAATGATCAAGAGGACAAAATAATGAAATAAATAACTGATGTAAAGCTCTTCAGAAAAGTTTTTAGTTGTTGTTTTACTAATACAAAATGTTGACAAAAATTCAGTTGCAAAACCTTGATGTGATAAACTACTGCAGAATATATGAAAAAATAGTTAAGAAAATAATGTATAAAAATAGTACCATTATGAGACTACAAAAGGATCTATTCCAATAACGAGCAGATGTACATTTTCCCGTCTAAGGTATTCCACAGTTACATATTTTGCCAATGGAGGCTGTTGCCAAGAGAATGCAAAAGGGCTTGAGAGCACTCTCAACCCTCCTGCTCATTATAGAAAGGATGAACGGTCCCTGAACAAAACGGAAAAAAAAAAAGGAAGGAAAACCAAGGAAAAACATTTTTCTAGTTGAAAATAAATCAAAGTGAACATTAAAAGGTTAATGAACTCAATAATAAAAAGGCAACCCAATTTAAAAACGGACAAAGGATCTGAACAGACACTTCTCAAAACAGATAAACAATTGGCCAATAAGCACACAAAAATATGCTCGACCTCACTGGTCATTAAGAGAAATAAAGATCAAAACCGCAAAGAGATACCACTTCACACACGCTACCATGGGTATAAACAAAAAGACAGAAAATCACAAGTACTGGTGAAGATTTGGAGAGATCTTCATTGCTACTGAAAATGCAAAATGGTGCAGTCACTTTGGAACAGTTCGGCAGTTCCTAAAAAAAGTTAAACAGAGTTACCACATGACCCAGCAATTCCACTGGTACGTATATACTCAAGAGAAATGAAAACGTATGTCCACACAAAAACTTGTGCATAAATGTTCACAGATAGCAGCATTACTCATAATAGTCCAAAAGTGGCAACAACTCCAATGCCCTTCGACAGATGAGTGGATAAATAAAATGTGACATACCCATACGCTGGGATTTTATTCAGCAATAAAAAGAAATGAAGCACTGATTCATGCTACAACATGGATGAACCTTAAAAACATACTAAGTGAAAGAAGCTAGTCACAAAAGACCACATATTGTATGAGTCCAATTATGTAAAACTTCGAGAATAGGTAAATTTCTAGAGACAAAAGCAGATAAGTGGTTTCTTAGGGCTGTGGGGGCCGGGGGGCAGTGGGTGATGGCAGAAAATGGAGAGTGACTGCTACTTGGTAGGGGAGTTCTCTTAGGGTTGATGAAAATATTCTAAAATTAGATTATGGTTACAGTCCTGTGAAAATACAAACACTGAACAATACCTTTTAAATGAGTGAATTGTATGATAACTGAACTGTATCTCAATGAAGCTTACTTTTTAAAAAAAGATTAATGAGAGGGAAAATGTGATATCAATGACAAAGGAAGGAACAATAGCTATCCTGAAGTTATGACATTCTGTGTAAAGAAACTATACCTTCTGAAAGAAGGGTAGATATCACCCCAACGCAGGCTACTAAGAACACAGAGGAACCAGCAAAGGGTACACTTTGTTATGTTACCAGTGTGGTTCACTGACTACTCCACTGAAGAGCACAAGTATAGTATGCAGCTATTTGGAGGATATGCCACCTTCCAGAGCACACAAGCAACATAAGAGAGAATTCACTGAGATTAGAACTCATTTGAGCATGAATGACTTCTGCTGATTCCTGAAGCTCTGCATTGTTATCTGTGATTCTCAGAAGTTCAAGTAGGAAACTGAAGGAAAGGACAAGCATAATGAATAGTATATGTATATGACATTCAAAAACGGAATTGGTGTCCTGAGCCATGGCTTACTAAAACAAAATGATGAGCTCCTGGCAAGAGACAGAGAATAACAACAAGATCAGAAGAACAGGTGCGGGGGCGAGGACTTACCACCGTGATCAAGAAAGCTCTTTCCTCAGTAGCTTAGATGACAATCTAGATGGCATACTCATCATAACTGGTGATAACATAAAGCTGGGAGATATCAAGAACACATCAGATAACAGAAACGAGTTCCAAGAATATTCTGATAGGCCTAACTAAAACTGTAAACTAGGGAGAATAATCTAACAAACTAGAGCCAGGATGAAAATCAGAAAACATTTCATTCAAATCCTTCATTTTGCAGGTGAAGCTGAGGCCACAAGGGTTTAATAACATGCCCAAGTTCAGAAGGTGCATTAAAGGTAGATTAAGGCTGAGAATACAGGAACCCTAACTCCCAGACTGGTGTTCACCTGACCCAATGCTACCTGCTACTACTCATATAGATAAGCATATGGGGAAAAAGGGAACCTTGACCCTTACCTCACAACACACAAAAATCAACTCCTGAAAACTGAGACCTAAATGTGAAAGGTAAGATGATAAAACGTCTTGAAGATAACATAAGAAAATATCTTCATGACCACAGAGTAGCAAAAACTTTTTAAACAAGACACAGAAAACACCAGCCATAAAGGAAAAGATGGGTAAACTGAAATTGATTAAAATTTAGAATTTCAGTTCATCAACAAGACACAAGAGTGAAATGGCAAGTCATAGATGGAAAGGGATTTTTACAATTCATATTTTCAACAAAGGATTCATATCCAGAATATACAAAACTCCAACATTTCAATAAGAAAAAAAGACAACCCAGTTTGTTAAAAACGGGTAAAAGCCTTGGAACAGGCACTTTACAACACAGGATACCTAAAAGGCTAATAGCATATGAAAAGGTGCTCAAGTCACTAGTTATCAGGGCAATGCCAATTAAACCACAATGAAATCAACACAACCACAGAATGGTTAAAAAAATTTTTTTAATGTTTAAATGACAGTACCAAGTGGAAGTGAAGTTGCAGAGCAATGGGAACTCTCAGTTTGCTGGTAGGAATATGAATTGGTACAATCATTTTGGACAACTGTTTGGGAGTAATTACCTATTAAAGCTAAAAATACATATGCCCTATGACTAGCAACTCTACTCTTAGATCTACACTCAACTAAAGTGAATATATATATGAAGCAAGAAATATGAACAAGAATGTTTACAACAGCATTATTCATCAACTGCTCCAAAGCAGAAACTATTCAAATAACCATCTACAACAGAGTGGATCAATTGTGGTCTATAATTTGAGGTAGTTTTAAAAAATGGTCACAAATTTTTTGACACACCTTCCATAAACATGTGAGGTCTAAGTTCCCTCCCCTTGAATCCAGGCAGGGTTGTGTCTATTTCAACCAATAGACTACAGTGGAAGTGATGTTATGTGACTTCCGAGGATAAGTCACTCTCGGGAAGCTTTCTCTGGGAACCCAGCCAACGTGTTTGAAGAGCCAAAGCCTTGTGGAGAATCTGCAACCAGGGCACAGCCACCTTTATAGCAACCACCATACTAGTGATAAGGTGATAAAACTTAGTCCCAAAACAGAAGAGGAAGAATATGCACTGAAGAAAATAAATACAACACCAACCTAAGCCCCTACACATTGCAATGTCCAATTTAAGCTTGGTTTCTTATTACAAGGGCCCAGAATGAGGATGCAGGAGCTCATCTCCAAATTGTTGTGATTTTAAACAATACCACAGAGACTGTGCTCACTGGATATTTCCTAAACCTCCTCTCCTTCTCAAAGGAATCTCTGCTTCTGGAAACAAACATTGACCTTCCTCTTGTTATATATGATCATCAACCCCATTACAGCCTTTTCAGCAGCAAAATCTGAACACTATCCAAAGAGTCCACCATGGACTCAAAAGTTGCAAAGAAGCAAAGCAAGTTTCAAGTAGAAGTTTCTGACTCCATTCAAACTGTTTTAGATATACCACTGGAAAAATAAAATAGCCACTTTCAGGAAAAAAAAAAACAACAAACTAGGTGCTCTGATCAACAATCCCAGATGAGGATTTCTCTGGTGGCGCAGTGGTTAAGAGTCCGCCTGCCAATGCAGGTGACACGGGTTCAAGCCCTGGTCCGGGAAGATCCCACATGCTGTGGAGCAACTAAGCCCATGCGTCACAACTACTGAGCCTGTGCTCTAGAGCCCGCAAGCCACAACTACTGAGCCCACGTGCCGCAACTACTGAAGCCTGCTCTCCTAGAGCCCATGCTCCACAAGAGAAGCCACCGCAATGAGAAGCCCGTGCAGCAACAAAGAGCCAACGCAGCCAAAAATAAAAAAATAAATTTATAAAAAATAAAAAATTAATATGGTTGTTGTTTAACCCCAACTAAGTTTGGAGTGCTGTGTTATGTAGTAATCAATAACCAAAACTAATGTATTATGCAATAACAGATAACCAGAACTACCGAGCTATTAAAAAAAAAAAACACAACATATTATATATGCAACAACATGGATGAATCTCAGATACAATGTTGAATGAAAGAAGCCTGGTTAAAAGGAGTACATAATATAATGCCATGTACATATAAGTTCAAAACCAGGCAAAACTAAGCTATAGTTATAGAAGTCAGAAGAGTGGTTACCAGGGTGGGAATAATTACTAGAAAGGGACACAACAGAGACTTCTGGAGTGCTAGAATAGCAAATGTCTTGATCTTGGTGGTAATTATAGTGTGTTCACTATGTTAAAAAAAAAAAAGAAAAAAAATCATTGAGCTAGCTAAGATTTATGCACTCTTCCCACTCTGTATTTTTTTGAATCAGTAGAACTTGGTAACCTAACAGTTAAGGGTATGAAGGCAAAATAAAGAATGACTCTAAGTTTTCAGGCATAATTGACTAGGTAATGTCATTAACTGAACAGTTAAACCATGGGGCAAATAAAAACAGAAGCAGAAAGCAGAGACAATGTCCTATTCATTTTGTATTCAAGTACCTACCCCAGTACTCAATACACAGTCACTCTGGCTTCCAAGATACTCTTATCATTTCTATCCTACCTTTCTGCCCACCCCTTCCTGGTCTCCTTTGTTGCCTCCTTTGTGTCCAGCTGCCTCTTAATATTGGGATTCCTCAGCCTTCCGTCCCCAATTCCCCTTTCATAGACGTGCACATGCACAAACGCACACACCTTTCTCCTGTATTTTCAATTTCAGTTGACAGCATCATCATCACCTACTTGTTCTTTTGAACTAGAAACTTCAGAGTTGACCAAGAATTGGGATTGCAGTTAGCTAAATTAAAAAAGAAAAATTTAACAGGATAAACGTAAGTTCTCATGCTTGAGCACCAAAACTAATGCATAAAAACAGAATGAAGAAGATACGGCTTAAACAGATCTAGGGGTTTAATTCAACTCTAGGTTCAACTATGATGTGGTTATCAAGAGGACATAGCTGATAATAAGAATGTAGTATATAGAAGAAAGGCAATATTTTTTCCTAGCCTAATAGAAGAAAAGTGTTGTATCTAAAACAAGAGATGCAACTCAATTTTTTACTAATCAAGCCCTGCCTGGAGTACTGCATTCAATTTTAAGCGGTACAGTTTAAACAGGGGATTAAATCAAAGGAAAGTCACCAACGTGGTGAAGTGACATGAAATCATGCCTTGTAAGGAACAGTTAATGAACTAGATGGAGGTGTTTCAACTCAAAAAGACTGAGGAGACTAGATGACAATCTCTGTGTATTTGAAAAACCATTACGTGGAACAGGAATTCAGCTTGTCCTACATGTCTCCAAAAGACAGAATTGGGTGGGAGAAATAAGAAAGTAGACTTCCACTCAATCTAAGAAAGAACTTACTAACAGTCAAAACTTTATGAAAAACAGGGACAATTTTGCCTCCCTGGCCAGGGATGCTAAACACCCAACAATTCAGAGAACAATCCCCTACAACAAAGAACGACCCATCTAAATGTCACCAGTCACATGGTTGAAAAACCCTGTTCTAGAAGTAGTGAGCTCCCTGTCATCGGAGGCATTCCATTATAGGCCAGACAATGTGATGATATCCAATACATGACTTTCAAGAATGGTGGGAAATGAGTGGAATAAAGATTTTCTGTTTCGATAACGCTCTAGAGAAAAACGCCCTCAGGCATGTTACAGCGATGATAATGGTGATGAGGATAAACACTTACTGAACACGTACAGTGGACCAGACATGATACCAAGTGATTCACTGTACATATTTCACAGGTCATTCTCAAAACCACCTATGAAATAGCTACTATTTCACCTTGATGTGATGGTAAAATTAGGTTGCCCTGATACCATACAGCTGTCAATCTTGGAACTCAGATCTACCTGACTCCAATTATGTACATCACTGTCCCAACCATAAATACTAATGACTTCAAAGCTTTCGTACTCTAGAAAACAAATGAAACAGCACGTATTCTAGAAGTATGGGGACAATGTCTGAACAGGTTTGTACTCACTTCAAACCTAGTTGGCTGGGAGAAAGAGGAAAGGATTATTTGAAGTAGTCCAGTGATGAAGGAGAGATCAATTATACTGACTGTCCCCAACTGCCTACTTTTGTAAGAGCCAAGAAGCTCTTATATACCCATGGAATCTCAGTCAGAAGCTGAGATTAATGATGACATCCCTTTATCCATAGGCGTGAAAGCTCAGGATGGACAGACGTTTGAACATCCCCGACTGGGAATCCTGCCCTTAACAAATACACTAGATGCAGATACATGGTTTCTTGGCTGCCTCTACGCAAGCCCATCTGTCAGGATGGCAGTGTGCCTGCTCACATGTTGGTCAAACTGTCACTAGGGCATAGGTGCCAAGCAATGATAGTTTTAAATGGGCAGCTTGCATAGCACTGTAAGAGCTTGCTCTTCTGCAGGGAAAAAAAAAAACCAAAAACAAAAAACTCCGCTTTAATACTGAAGGGTTGCAATCACAAGTAAAACAGTCTTGGTCAATCTGAACATTTCAGTGGAAAAAAGATCTAGACTTGTGGAAAAGAGTCAGACTAAGGAAATTAAATCAAACAGAAAAAGTGCTTTGAAGGCAAATAAGTGATTGCACTAAAGCTTTTCACATTGCCAACCTTTCATTAATACATGTCACGGTAATCTCTTATGCAGTAAAATCCTTTGCTCAACAAGTCATCATTGATGTTTTATAAAAATGGAATGATATGGCTTTCCATGTTCTAAATTAAAAAGTAGAAATGCATGGATATTTAGCAGTTTGACATTAAATAAGTTCTATTTGTTAAGTGGCTATTTTTTAAATGACAGAAGTTTAATCCACATCCAAGATAATCTTTTAAATGCACAAAAGGCAGAAACCAAATGAGTTTCCCAAAGGTGAACAGAAAAAGAAATATAATTTCTTCGGGGAAAGAATCAAGAACTGGAAGTGGATGTTAAAACAGAAACTGAGTATTTTGGGTCGCAAATCAATAAATTAGGACTCAGGGGCTGTCACGTACATCCCCCTGACTATAAGCAAAATGTCCCTAAACTACATCTAGGTTCCTATTCTATCTCTAAAGATCCTTTGGATCACTGGCATGAAGTATCTAACATTCTTATTGCTTGGAAATTCTTCCCTCAGACTAAAACTCTAATGCTGCAGTTTGAGCTGTGTGTCCTTGTTCATTCCTCGGTGATTTTGAAGAACAGCTGGTCATCATCATTCTCCATGTGGTTCTTCATATACAAGTATCAGGACATACTGATTAAATAACCCCTAAGTCTCCTCTTAGCCATGATAAATAAAAGTGATTCCATTAACTTTTCCTCACTGGACCAATTTATCAACTCTTTACGTTTTTATCATTTCAGTTGCTCACCCCTTGGCCCCTTTTTAGGCCTGATAAGAAATGTCACCCACATCAACAATGAGCCAACATGTACAATTTACTAAAAGAAGCATTAAAATGAAGGAGTTTGAAAGTCCAGCAGAGTTCCCAGTATCCATCACTGAGGACAGTGGCAAAAGTCTGAAACCTACCATTATTCTTCTAGGAAATACAAAGGACATTGTTATAAAGTGACACCACTGTTTTGGCTTTGTGGTAGATGTCTGTAACACAAAGTACTAAGTCAAGTTCAGGGTCCTGGCTATAACCTGTTCTTCCTACCAACCTATTACTGTACTGCTATACATGCCCCTAAAACAACTTCTCTTGAAGACCATCTCTCCCATATCATTTTTCCTGCTCAAGAACCCACAGTACATTCTAGTGGCCAATGAAACTGATTATAAACTGGCCAGCAGTTTTCTAGACTCATGAACCAACTATCCTCCCCTTCACTCCCATGACTCCCCAGAACAGCCAGTTCTTACTTATTTTCTCTAGGACCTAACTTTGCTCATGCTATTCTCTAAAATGTGTTCCCACTTCCTCTCAAATCTATACATAAATTTTTTTCAAGACTTAAGGCATGAGTCTTCATACACCTTCAGAAATCTGTATTTTCATCCTTACTTGCTTACTCATTTCCTCCTATCTTCATTTTGTATGCAGTTTACAGTGTACACAGCCAGCTGATTTTTGATAAAGGTTAAAAAACATGATTCAATGGAGAAAGGGTAGTCTTTTCAACAAATGGTTTGGAACAGTTGGACATCCATAAACAAAAGAAATAAAAAAGAACCAAGACCTAAACGTCAAACCCTCTGCAAAAATTAACCCAAAACAAATTCATTGATCAAAATGTAAGACATAAAATTGTAAAACAGAAGAAAACTTGGAACATCTACTTGACCTAGGGTTTGGTAAAGCGTTCTGAGACATGCATGGCACCAAAAACGATCCATACATTGGTAAGTTGAACTTCATCAAAATTAAAAACTTTTGTGCTGCAGGAGACACTGTAAGAGAATGAAAAAACAAGCCACAGACTGAGAGAATATATATACAAATCACATATCTGGCAAAGGACTTGTATTCAGAATATATAAAGGATACTCTAAACTCAACAATAAGAAAACAAATTAGAAAATGGGCAAAAGATTTGAACAGACAAATCACCAAATGAGATATGAATGTGTGGGAGTGAAAAAAATTTTTTCCACTACACTTCTAGGTTCTTTTGGCTGGTATATTAATTAAATTGACATATGACAGATTAGCAGGAGAAAAACAAATTTAATTACCTCCATAAAAATATGGGACCCAAGGGTAAGTTGGGCAGTTGAGGCTAATATACCATCCTGAGCTAAGGAAGGGGACAGGGGCCTGGGACTTCAAAGGGGAGGAAGGTAATTCAGACAATAAGATCAGATGCTTTGTTATTAGATGCCAAACAGATAGGGCTTTCAGATAAAAGTTAGCTCTGGTAATAGCTCTCTCTGAGCCAGGCTCCCTATCTAAATTCATTTGGCAGTTGAAGTGGAGGTAAAAAGCTCTTGAGTCTTTTGGGTCTCCACTGTCTTTGGCTTAAGATAATCTGCATGCCATAACGGCACATTTGGGGGAGGCTTTTTCTGAAACCCTTCAAATGGCAAATAAGCACATGTAAAGATGTTCAACATCATTAGCCATTAGGAAAGTGCAAATTAAAGCCATTATGAAATACCAATACACACCTATTAAAATGGCTAACATAAAAAATACTGCTAACACCAAATGCTGGTAAAGATGTGGAGAAATTATCTCTCTTGTAGTGATGATAAGACTGTAAAATGGTACACCTCTAGGAAAGTTTGCAGTTTCTTAACAGTTTAAACACACACTTACCCCTACAACCCAACAGTTGCACTGGAGTATTTATCCTAGAAAAGTGAAAATTTATATTCATACTAAAACCGGTACATGAGTGCTCATAGCAGCTTTATTTGTAATAGCCAAAAACTAGACAAACCACAACCTTCAATGGATGATTATGTGGCAAAGCCATACAAAGGATGAGCATAATACAATGATCAAAACTAGGAAATTGACATTGATAGTGTTAGTAATAAAAGTACTTACTCAAATTTTAGTTTTTACACTGTGTGTGTGTGTGTGAGTGCACGTACACACGCGTGTATGGTCCTGTGACATTTCATCACCTATAAAGATTCTTATAACCGTCACAAGAAACAGGACATACAACTGTTCAATCACCCCAAAGAAACTCCCTCATGCTCCCTCTCTATAGTCACACCATACCCCCAGCCCTCACCTTAGCAAAACTGATCTCTTCTCCATTTCTATAATTTTATCATTTTGAGAATACTATATAATGGAATTCTAATCACACAACCTTTTGAGGTTGGCTTTTTTCACTCAGTACTATGCCCTTAAGCTCTATCCAAATTGTTGCTTGTGTCAATAGTTTGCTCCTTTTTGTTACGAGTAGTGTTCCATTATATGGCTATACCACATTTTATTTGACCATTTACCCACCGAAGGACGCGCTGGGTTGTCTCTGAGTTTTGGCTATTATAAACAAAGCCGCTAGGAACATTCACATACAGGTCTTTGTATGAACGTAAGTTTCTATTTTCCGAGGATAAAGGCCCAGGGGTGCAATTGCTGGGTCATGTGTTTGAAGTATATTTAACTTTTTAAGAAACTACCAAACGAATTCCCAGAGTGGCTGTACCATTTCACATGGGCAGCAACACGTGAGGTAATGAAAATTTGAAAGTCACAATTTCTACAATGCTTTCTAAAAGCCTGTAAAACAAGTAAGATTAAGCCTCTTAAATGTTATAATCTGACCTTAGTATTGTTTAAATGGATTTTTAAAACTTTCTTCCCGATTCCCACAAAAAGACTTCTTCTTTATTACCGCTAATGAAGAATGTATAATTAGATATAGTCTGTATGTTGACAGCTCTGTTGCTGTATTATATAATAAGCTGCAATAAGAAGTGGAACAAAAGCAACATTGCCAACAGAAACAGCAGTTTGTTTCTCTATGTTCCTGACGCAGTCTATGAAGACTAAAGGCTTAACAGCACTTTCTAACACACAATGTGATCACAATCCATTTATACACAGTATCAACAACGACAGTTTGTTCGGCTCTTACTTGGTAAGACAATTTGAGGAAAGCAACTAATCTGAAATAAAGCTGTAGTTATCCTAGCTATAAGATTCCTAACTTCATGACTTTTTAAAAAATTTTGGATATAATTGACAATTAGATAGATAATGGAGTCTCTCTGGGATTCCTGAAACAAGGAGCTAGACCTGAAGCAGACGTATCTATCCCAAATGTAAACAGCAATAAGTCTGCCAGTCTGCAGAGAAAACAAAGAAATGCACAGAAAGAAACTATAAAGCCGTGAAAAGAGTGGGATGGTGCTGCCCTTGTGCCCACTGACTTTCCAGTTCTCATCAGTCCCTTTCAGGACCAACTATGTGATTCTGGATATTGAGCTCCATCAAGACAAATGCGTCCTTACAATATGACAGAACATTGTCAAATCTCATATTAATAACCTTGCAACTTAATTACGTGACTTCCATCTAGTGTATCTTCCCACTTAATATATGTGGCTTATTGATAAACATTTTAGTATGTGTATATATTTAATATTCATCCTAAATATTGGCCAGTGTGGACAGCATCTATATAATTTTCAAATCTGAGAGTACTGGCTTCTATCCCTTGGAGAGAGAGGAGTTATTGCAAAGAATCATCAAAATCCATGTACCTACACTAAGACTAAATAAATAATACAATTCAAACCAAACCAAGCTGACAAAAATGTTGTGGCTAATAAAATTCCCTTTTTTTTTTTTTTTTTGGCCTCACCGCACAGCATGCAGAACTTCCCTGACCAGGGATCGAACCTGTGCCCCCTGCACTGGAAGCTTGGAGTCTTAACCACTGGACCACCAGGGAAGTCCCTAAAATTCTTAATAAATTTACTCACCAATGTTACTAGAAGTAGTTTCTTGTCATTAGTATATACTGGTGAATATTAAAAATCAAATTCTAATTATGGGGGGAAGGGCAGGCTTAATACCTCTCCAGACTCTCTAGAGAGCTTTTCTTTCATCAAGTGCCCATATGTCATCCAGAAAAGAAGAGCAGAATGTGCTTGAGTTTGAGTGCAAAGATTTAAGATGACATTGGGAGAGATGGAGCAGGAATAATTGGGCAAGTGCATGAAATTATTTCCAAACAACCACCTCATAATGTTAGGTACTTAAATATCATTCAGAAGCTAAGGGGACAAGATATTAAAGGGCACAGCCCTCTTTACATCTTTATAATGGCAAGTACGAACATATTCACAGGAATTCGGGTCAAAAGGGCCAAACATGCCCTAGAGTATAAACACATCTTGCTTACACCACCTAGCTAAATGCTTTGTCAGGATTCTATCACCTTTCTAAATTAATACTACACCCTTATTAAAAATTCCATATTCTCTACATTTTATCACTAAGAGTATAGTTTTCCAAATATGCCATACACATTTGACTCCTTCTATGGTGGTGGCTAGACAACCGAAGTCAAAAAGAATGACCTCTATTAATTTAAAAGAACACTTGCTTCGACAAAACACAATAGCAAGAACAGACTCTGCACCCAGCACAATTCCTGACATACCGTAGCCACATGACATCTGGTGAATAAATGAGTCCACCTCTGCTTACTCTGAAAAATAACCTTGGCAAACATGTAAAATGTCCTACCAGTCTGAAAAATATTCTCCAGGCCTATTCAGTTACCCATCATTCTTAAAACCCATCAAGACCAATTTCCATGAAAGCCTCACTCACACACAGAGGCAGCATTTACTTTCCATTAGGTTCAGTGCCTGATACATGGAGATATCAACATTTGCACACTTGCATAAATTCAGGAGTCATCCTTCTTCTTCATTTGATATAAGGTAAATTTCTAAGTTTTGCCTCATTTCCAGTAAGTTTTATTTATCAAATCAAAAATACTTTCAAAGTTTCATTTTTTAAATCAAAATTCTATTCATAGCACATTATATCTTCTTAGGGATGGTTTTAAGGGAAAAAAACATATAGCTGTCAAAATAAAAATCTTGTTTTTCTTTCCTAGACATCTGGGACATTCACTTATGTATTTATTATTATTTCACATTAGTTCTCAAATTAAAAAAAAAAGCTGGCTTATTTAAGAAATTTAATTTTAGGATCTGTCAACATTTTGAATGCATTACTGTTATTTTTAAAATATACACTCGCATCCTGGAATAAAACTTAGCATAAGCTTCCATATAACCATTTCCTGGGCACTAACTAACTTACTATACGCCAGGTTCTGTGCTTGACACATTCCTCCATTTCCTCATTTGTTTAACAAATATCCTCTCGCGTTTTTTGCAGCACTGAACATTAAGAAGCCATTATACTCTAAACCTGATATTTGCACTAGATACTAGTACTAAACGGACAGTAATGCTTAACACAAGTTTACTGTCATTGGATTCAAGTTGTGTTACCCTATTAACTCAGAATCTGATCAGCAATGATGAGATGCACAGAGAATAGCACCTGAGGCAGCTTCGGCAGAAGCTGGCGTTAAGTGACAACTTAAGTTGCATTCCCTTCCACAGGTCAACATCACCTTACCCACCCAGAAATTTAATTCCAATTGCTACAGGCCATTTTGAACAGCACAAACATAATTTGAATAAGATGATTATATAAAGAACCCCTGCCCCCCCCCTCGGAAACTACTTTAAAATTGTAGATTAAATTCTCCCCAGAAGTATCACACTCAGCATGTCATGGAAAATAAGGGGCCTTTATTCTGAACTCTTAAAAACAAATGCTGCCCTGTATTTTTTTAAAACTCTTGCAAATTTCAGACTCCACAGATGGGCAACTGCAGTTTAAAAAGAAAAAAAGAAAAAATAATAATTAATGAGACTCTCTGACAGTTCCTTGAAACCGCCACCCTCCCAAGAGCAAAACTGGTATTTCCAAGTTGTTCCAAGAGGCGAGACGGGGGAGGGAAAGGAAGAGTCAATACAAAGCAACGGGGGGAAAAAATGGGTGACTTGATAGAAAACAAGTTAGAAAAATGGGTGGCCTCAGTAGGAACCCAGTGGCTGCTTCCCCTTCCTCTCTCTCTCAACCCAGCGACGCTGGTGCTTTTCGTCGAATTTAAATAAATCACCTATGAGTTTTAAGACCGGAGCCAAAAATTATTTCGACAGAAGGAAAAACTATTTGCTGCCCTTGAATACAGCTGCATCAGCAAAGGGAGCCAGCCTGCAGCTACGGAGAGACAACAAAGGACAACCGTCAGAAGGATGCGAAAATCCCTCGTATAACTCCCCACGGAGCTCCACCGCCTTGAACCCTGCGGTTAAGTGCAAACTCTCACCCGGCCTCAGCCGGACTCTGCCAGGTTAGAAAGACCTGGAACGCTATCCTCCGGGGAGCGGGCTCCTTCCCCCAACTCGGATCTCAAGACCAACGTCACCTCTCCTGAGATGCCCTCCCTCAACCCCACCACTGTGGCCCACAGTCGCCTGTCCTCATTTTAAGGGAGCTTTTCAGCATCTGCAAAATGTCATATTTGCTTCCATTCAGTTTCCTCCGAAAAGGGTGAGCTCCAAGACGGCGTAGGGAGCCCGGCGGTCTAGGCTGGCCTACAGAGGTCATCTCCCAGACCCAGCCCGAGCAACCAGGATGCGGTGCAAGTATGACCAGCCTACACGCCGTCCAGAACCGGGAACTGAGCCTGGGGGACCGGCCCGGCCGGTGCAGGCAGCCCAGGGCCGCAGCGGGGCCTGAGGGAGCCCCGGCGGGAGAGGACGCCAGCGGCGCGCCGTCCGCAGCCCACTGCGCCGCCCAAGGTCACGGCCGCCCGGCCGCCCCGCGCCGGCCCAGTCCCCGGCCTCCCCCTCCGCGGCGCCCTCTCGGCGCTGGCGCTCTCGGACCGCTCGGCGCATGGCCGCCCTACCCCGAGCTGTAGACCCGTCGCCTTCCGCTCAATACGAACTTCCCGCCGGTTTCGCCGACTCGCAACTCTTCAGCTGCTCCGGCCCCTTCACACCCCGCAGTATGCGACCTTCCCATTGGCTCAGGCGAGCGTGAGAGGCGGGGCGAGCGGGAACGTGCGGGGCGGGGCGGAGCCCGAGATGGCCCCGCCCCCTCCCCAGAAACGCCTGGAGCCGCGGGCCGGCGCTACCACTGCATGCTGGGAAATGGAGTCTTTTACTGGCAAAGCGAGATCCCGGTCCCTCTGCCCCCGTGGGCTTCTGGGAAATGTGGTCTACAGCCTCGGAGTCCGTCCTTCTGGTCAGATGCTGTACCCGGCAATGCTGTAGCAACTGAAATAATTGTTGCCGGTGTTCGCAGTAGCTTTATTTATTAAATTATAATAATAAGTGTGTTGACAAAGAGTTGGATGTAAAAGAATCCTACGTTCTCCTTTGGCCGAGTGTCTCCTCTGCCAACAGGCGCTTGCGTTTTCCCCCCTTCTGGTCCACACCCTGAAGCTCATCCCACAGCAGCTTGGTTCAGTATGCTGTGGCCTGGCTCTGGAAGCAAACAGCTCGCGATCAGATCCTAGCTCTTCCACTCTGTAGCTTTGTGACCTAAATGACTTAACCTCTGTGAGTCTCATTTTCCTGTTTCTGTCGTGATTAAATGAGTGCCTTGTACGTAGAGACAGTGCTTTGTATGTAGTAGATGCCCAATAAATCGTAGAGTATTAATATTATTCTGTCCATTCACAGCCATGAGTCTAAATCCTACCTGTCTGTCAAAGCCTATGTCAATGCCTACCTAACCTTCTGTAGTATTCCATCTGTAATTCTCTTATGTCACAGTTTGCTTTGTAATTCTAATCAGTTGTCCACGCCTCCATTACCCATGAGACTAAGCTTATTGAGGGCTGGGATGCTGCTCTAGGTCAGAGTCACCAAAGCCATAGGCAGAGGGAGATTTACAGTGAAACTACAGTAATGAAGTTTAAGCACAGGTCTCTTCCAAAGCCTTCTGTTAATAGCTCTGGGGTTTTTTTATTTGCCAAGGTAAGATATTTTTGCATGATTTTCTTTGAGTGGACCCCAAAATTGTGTGAACTCTGTCCATTGGACAGTGCAGTATTGTGCCTGATGACCCACATTTGCTCCTCCAGATACCCCCACGTGCTCCAGATGCTCCTCCAGCCTGCCCTCAACCCCAGGAGGCTGAGCTGTACAAACCACTTCCAGGTTCCTGTGCCCCTGGCTTCTGGTGGATTTGGCCAGTAGAGAACCCCACAGAGAAGTGGAAGGGAAGAGAGTTGTCGCTGAAGGTAAGGATTTCCCGGGATCCTTGTTGGCAAGGTCACCTCCAGTTGGCTGGGGCCCTCGGCTGAAGGCCACTGCTGCCTGGCCCTCCCCTCCAGCTTGCAGTGACAGCTCCCTCCCTTTGTGCCTCAGACCTGCAACTGATAACACCACAGCTGCTGCTGAGACAAGGTTACTGCCCCATCCCCGTGGTTCCCACCCTCACACTTTGGCAATACTCTCATTACAGATAAACTCTCTTCAAATAAACCCTGTTTCAAACACGTCGTCTGCTTCTTGTTGAGACCCTGATGGAAACACATACACAAGGTGAGCACTCGATGATTAATTGTCGGCAAAGAGGTCTCAAGATTCACACATCTCACAGGTGTGGATTCCCCAGCAAGAATCTGTGGCCAGAATCCATTGAGAGAAAGATATTCTTCACACACACACACACACACACACACACACACACACTAAGAAGACTTAGAACAAGACTTATCTGTCACATAGTGACCATGTTCCCCTAACTTCACCAAACACGTGCAGAAGAAATGTCCCTGATTCCACACTGGGTTGACAATTGGCTGGCCTTGAAAGACACTTAAATCAGCAACAGTGTCTGGAGTTTTCCAAGGTGAGAATGGAATGTATTTATTCTGGAACTCATGGCTCCCTCATCCTAACTCAGATGACTTACTGTTAAACGATGCTTAAATGCAACCATGTCCCAAGGCAATTACCAACTTCTCTGGCACCATGCACACGTGCTGAGATGTCCTACCAGTGCAGAGCATGGCAGGACATTATTCCAAGCTGCTGTCACAGAGACTGTGTATCTGAGATGCTGTAGGTGGGGATACAGCGCTGGGACACAGGAGGCCCTCGATGAATGTTTATGAGTTGATAGCTTGGTATCAACATCAGGATTCTGTAGAAGATTGACCCTTGAGGACTTGCTGGGGCTGGGCTTTAGAATTGAACTTGGGAGGAAATATTCACGAGTATAGTCCTGCCATATATTCAAAAATATCTCTACAGTCCAAACAAATGTTTACTGAGCACTCACTGTGAGCCAGGGATTGGGCTAACCTCTGGGAAATCTGGAAGTTCTGGTTTAACGAATGTTTAAGGAGGCCTTGCTATGTATTACACACTGTGCTTTTTCATATACGATATCTCAGTTCTTAAACAGGAAAAAACTTCAAAAAGTTTAAATGATTCCAGGCCCTCAAATCTAGTTCCAAATGTTGTTTTTACTGGCTCTTTATGCACAGCCTCAGTACATGAGGATACTTCTAGCATAATAATGTCAATACTGTGATAGAGATTTGTGCAAGATGCTGGCATGGTCAGGTAAAGGGATTCTGTGACAAAGGATTATCATGGATAAAGCAGTGTGGACCATGACTGGGTTCAGCCCAATTAATAAATATTGTTCCTGCTGCCCATCAAGGGCAGACCAGCCGAGGATCTATGCATGGGATCTGTATTGATCTGCCACATAGGCCCTGGAGTGTCCTCTTTTACTTCCAGGAACTCTCCAACCCGAGTATAAAGGCACAGAATGGGAACCGTAATACAGGGCACTTTGGAAAAGGGAGAGGAGGTTGGTAGTAGCTAGACCATGGCGGAAACTCAGTCTGGGGAATTCAAACAAGCACGATAGTCACTAGGAAGCAACACTGCCCAGGCAGTCTTCAGCAGACACTGGATCTACCAGTGAGTCAGTTCATGAGTCCTTGTCCTTTTCATCTGTAGAATGGGCGCAGTCATCCTGGACCAACAAGTTCTGTGCCTCCCAAGGCTGATGGGAGGTAGATGAGGCTGTGTCTGAGAAGGGCTTTGATCCTCCTGGAACAAAGCTGCTGGGGTGTCGTTGCCCAGTGTAGGCATCCTAACAACAACCCAAGGAATTATTACCTCTTGGGAGGAGGGTAAAGAGAGAGGAATGAGGAACAGAATATGTTCAGAAGTCTTCCGAGTACGCTGATCCTGGTTCTTACTCATCCATTCCCTTTTGATGTCTCATCTCATTCCAGGGCCCAGAGCCCCTATTTCCATTTTAGCAAGGGCTTTTGAGCACTTATTATGTGCCAGTCACAGTGTCCTTACAGATTCATAATCCAGTGGGAGAGCCAGACGTGTTCACAAATTCTAGTAACTATGATTTTTATGAGCATTTATTTCCTATGTGTTGGGAAAACCATTTCATGTAACCCTGAGAGGTGAGTGATATAATCCCCGGTGTCCAGATGAGGATACAAAATCCCAGAGAAGTGAAATGATTTGCTCAAGGTCGTACAGCTAGTGGTGGCCGATAGAGCTGGCTGACTCCAAATCCATCCTGATATCAATCACAGCTGCTGACTCTTGGAAAATGTAATGAGATAATATGGTGGCACTTAGACTCCGTGCAGTGAGAATGCAGGAAGCAGAACAAATTGTTCTGCCAGGCCTCATAGACAAGGTAACATTGACCTAGTTACTCTGCTGAACTTATCTAGTGACTTCCACAATAGTAGAGATAGGTTCTTTGGGATTTAATGATACAATAATTAATGATTATGGGTTGTTCTGAGGTCAGAAGTGGATGAATGAAGTTTCAAAGTCCTAGGCAAATGTTTCCTGCTTGTCCTTTTCTCTGTCCTGATAATGATGATGATGATGGTGATGATGGCAGCTTCCATTTATTAAGTTTTAAGCACTTTTCAGGAATTCACTAATAATTTGCAAACAACATTTCAAGAAATCTTCACAATAACTCTTGGCATTTGATATTATCCCTCTCCTGACTACAGAGATAAGGAAATTGAAGCTCAGAGAAGGTAAGTAACTGATCCAAGTCACATAGCTACTAAGTGATACATGTGGGCTTTAAGTCAAGGTTTAGGCTAATTCAGAAGACCAAACACTTAACCACTTTCCATGCAGTGCACCAACCATTCATTTCACGTGTTTATATCTCCTGAGCATGTTTTCAGGATGCCATGGTTATTTGTCTTCCCCAAGATTTGCGAGATTAATGGTACAGAAAGATTTAATGTGCGAGCCTCCAAGAATGACTGAAATGTTTCACAGTGTACTGGTGAAACTCCCTGAGCTGAGGATGATGTGAGCTGCCAGCGGATAGGTTGCTTTCTGCCCACTTGTCGGGAGGAGTGGCAGATACGGTCTACTGACGCTCACACACATTTCTACTGCCTTCTATTGTCATTTGCTGCTGCAGAGGCTGCAAAGCTAAAACCTGCATTTGCCAGGCACCCTAATGCTTAGGACTCTGGATGCAAATTAGGTTCCACCGGTGAGATTCCTCAAGGAAGATTTGGAGGCAAAGTAAGGTGTCAACACAGTAATGAAGTCTCGGGATTTTTCTGCAGCAGTGTTCCAGTGCCATTTGTCTAATGCCATCAGAAAGCAGTTGTGTTGGTGGCAGTAGGAGCTTCCTGACCCCTGGGTGGCGCGTACAGTTGTGAGTTTCTGTAGTAAAGAATTTAACTTTGCTCAAAAAGGGCTCTGGTCTTCGTCCTCAGCAAGGTGATCTCCAAGACCTTGGAATGGCAGATAGGAGTGTCTTTGTTTCCAACAATATGACACAGGGTAGAGGCTGGCCATGCTAGAAGGACCAACAATGCAATTTACGATGGGTGCTTTGGGTCACACAGTATAAGTCAAACTCCACAGGGACTGGAGACTGAGATCAGCATGTAGGCAATGAATCATACTTTTGCAGTGGAGTCCCAGTAAAAACTCTAGACACTGAGGCTTAAGTGACTGGTTGGCAATTACTCCACATGTATTGTCACAGACTGATGCTGGGAAAGTAGCACTTTCCTAACTCCACGGGCAGAGGAGCTCCACATTCCAAACCCTCCTGGCCTCTGCTTCTGCCCTTGCAATTTTAATCTGCATCCTTTCCCCATAATAAAATATATCCATGGGTATACAGCTTTCAGTGAGTTCTGTGAGTTCTTCTAGCAAGTTGTCAAAACCGAGGGTGGTTTGGGGAACCCTCTACTAAATTTGCAATTGGTGTCAGAAGTGAGAGTGGTGGTCTGTGTTCCCTCTAACTGTGCAAGTGACGAGAATTCCTAACCTCTCTAGTCCCAACGGCAGTCTCGTCATTTCTTCCCCCTTTTGATTGTGGCAGAGCTAGTGGCTTCCTAGGTAAGGCAGTTCTGTGTTGCTCTCACTAGTGCCTGCTAGTCTAGCCCTTCAGTGACTTTACAAGTACCTAACTCCCTATATTAAATCCCTTTGTACTTAAAATAGCTAGAACGGTCATTGTGTCCTGCATTAAACTTCAGCTAATACAGGAGAGGACCTGGCCTTGCTAAATGACATAGCAATTCGAACATGCAAGCTTTTTCACATTTTAATGTCTCTGAAATCAGAGTATGTCTTACAACCAATGCCAGTTGTAATTGGTGGTGATTTTATTTTTTCTTTATTAGTAGCACATAAAATAATGGGGCATCTTAGAACTGATGGAGTCTTAGAATTTATTGAATTCTAGGATACCTGGTGCTTGCTTCCTCAGAACTTCTCTCTGGATCATCTCTCCCCTTCATTCCACTCCCCACATTGCGTACTGGATCTGACACTCTCAAACACCCACGGATATGGAGCTTTCCTCCTTTTTCCCACTCCACACTTTTTGAAAGTGAAGACAAGCATCCTTAGAGAAAGAGAGAAGCAGTGTGGTAATGTGATAGGAGGAGACAGACCTGAGTCTGGAACCTCCCTCTGCCATTTAATTGCTGTGTGACCTTGGATAAATTATTAACCTCACTGAGCTTCCGCCCTCATCAGTAAAGGCTAGCAGTTGTTGGGATTGAATGAGATAGCATGTGTGAAATTCCTGGCCCCTGGTAGGCACTCAGTAAAGGTTTTGCCTCCCCCTTCTGTTCATCCCTCTCTTATTTTCCTCCTTCCAAACACCATGAGGTCCACTTCTCATGTCACTCTGTCTCCAGGAGCCAAGCTACAAGCAGCTGTCATCATGTATTGTCAGTGGTTTGCCATAGACCCAGGTCAAATACACATACGTGTTCACAACCAGCTGCCAAGTTGTAAACTACGAAAAGAAGGAGAGCTTTTCCAAAAACAAAAGCAAATTGTTGCTTTTATCTTTGCAACCATCCAACTCGTGTTATGTTTTGATTTCAGGGCTGCTCCAAGATTCTGGGACAAAAGGCACTATATATAAGCATTATTATGAGACTCAAAGGGGCTCTGAGCAAAACAGAATCCTTTTATCACAAGAGAATTGGAGAGAATTGTTGCCAAATATAGTCACCATGTGGAAGATGCATTTTTCCTTTATTCCACACATCCTCATCATCACTAACTCCTTGCTTTAACTAACCCATAGCCTATCAATTAGTCTATAGGCAAATATTTTAAAATAATAGCAACCAACATATTTTGGCAGTTGCCATGGGCCAGACATGGTCCCAAGTACTTTACATCTAGAATCTCCTTTGGTTTTCCCGGCCGCTCTATGAGGTAGGTACCATCATTAGCTCATTTTACAGGTGAGGAAATTAAGTCTTAGGGAACTTAGGCAACTTGCCCAAAATCATATAGCCAGTAAGTGGTGGAGGCAGGATTTGAACTCAGCTCTACGATGTCAATGATTATGGTCTTCCTTGGTGTCAAAAGGAATGTGGGATTTTACACAATGAAGAATGCACATGGCCCCAGATCTTCAGAAATCTGGGATCTGATCATGAGATAAGTGTCGAGCTCAAGTGTAGATTAACAGAATTCCTAGAAAATAGCAAAAGGGGACTGGAATGAAAAAGCAAATCTATTATGGGAAGGCTTGAGAGGACAGTGACTTATTTAATCCTCATTATCAACCCCAAAAGGTAGGTCTGATTATCATTACCTAACAGGTGAGAACAGGAGATTTAACTGTGGTTGTGACTCGTTAGTGACAGAATGCGGTTTTATACCCAGGACTGTCTGACCCCAAAGCCGTGATAACTCCACACTGCTTACTAAAACTAGATCAGTGGACTTTTTTACGCTCTTTTTCTGCCTATTTGTCTCTGGTGAATACCTTGAGAGAGAATGAATAATCAGGCTGTTGATAAATTATACGCACGTCAAGCAAATAAGTCAATTGTTTTGCCTCTAACAGGTGTGTCTTGATTGCAAACCATTAGTGACCATTAATAAAAGAAACCCAGGTTGTAATTTCCCAGGATTTGCATTTCACACCAGGGAGCTGAGCTCAGCCAATATTTTCATAAGCTAACACCTGCAGCAGAGGCAGAAAGCATGACCTGAGGTAACATTTATCTTTGAGAATTAAAATATAAGCCACAGGACAATTTGTGAACTTGATCATTCTTTCCCCTGACTGTCGTTGGTCTTAGCTTAGCATAGAGATAAGGCCTCAGGTGTTTAAAAACTCTGTTAAGCAGCTGTCAGAGGATTCAGGACCTAGTGCAGAGCCCTTCGAGGCATCCGCTAGTTTAAACTGAAGTTCATTCATTTACTGTTTAACAAAGGTTTAGTGAACACCTACTAAGTCCCGGGCGCTGCGCTAGGTTCTCAGGATAGGGATAAACAAGACAAGATTTCTGTTCCACCGTTGCCCATTCTCTCTCCTTAAAGCACTTTCTCCTCCTGGCCTCTATAACACTTTCCTGCCCAAGGTTCTCTTTCCTTTTCTGAATGCTCCTTTGCGGTGCTTCCTGCCAGCACTTCTTCTTTGGCTCCAACTTCTAGGTCTTCAAGGCCCTTTTCTCTACCTTTATGTTCACATCTACACAGATTTCAGAGGGTGGAGAGAAGAGCTCGGGAATCATCAGCATATAGTCAGCTTGTTGTTAGAAATGAGAATGGATTATCCAAGAGACAGAGGAACTAACCCAAGGACCAAGTGTGGACTAAAAAAAGAAATCAGAGCATTCTGGTGGTAATGGTGGAATTGCTTATTCATACTCACCTCCCACAGGACAGTAGCCAACAGCAGGCAGAAACTGAAGGGGATTTGACCCTTGAAAACAGGGAGCCACCCTGCAGGAGATCCATGTTTATCTGACTTTTCCACTGAGGACACTCCCCAGTCCACAGGCCACAGGGTGGCTAGAACTCAAAAAGAAAGCCACAGTCCTTTTAGCCTGAAGAGTCAGAGGGTGGAGTCTGAACAAGCTGGAAATTGGGGAGGGGCGGAGGATCTCAGAATGGACAGAGCCACAGGGCAGCCCGAAAGCCTCTATATAAACACCCCTAAAATCTTTGGCTGATCAGTGGATCGCACCTGCATGAGCAAAACTCCAAGGCTGCCCAAAAGGGAAACAATAATTGGAAGGTTAGAAGAGCAGGCGGAGATTTCAGCTGCTAACCACTGCAAGGGAGTTTGGAGTCTGAGCCCTACCAAGTCAGAGGAGGTTGGTTAATTTCTAGTTAATTTCAGGCTGTCCAATGAAACCCAAAATGTGCCAGGCCTGAAGAAGAAGGGCTACGTCTAAGGATTAGGGAACTAAGAAAGGGAGACCCAACAATGTCAGTAGCTTCTTTTAGGCATACAGGTAATGAGTGGCAGTGCTGGGATTCAAATCCAAGGGCTCTGCCTCCAGAGCCCATGCCCTCAACCACTGCATTCAAATTCGCCTCTCTCAGCACCCTGCATCCTTCCTTTAAAGCACTCACCGCCAAAGTCAACAACCAACGTCATTGTACATTCAGCTGTTTGTCTCCTGCACTAGAAAGATTCCTAAGAGCAGAGGGCTTGCACAGTGCCTGGTACACAGTCCAATAAAAATTTGTTGAATGAACAAATGAATCGTTTGGGATGGCTGACTCACCAAAGCCTATGCGTGTATAATTTATTAATATATTTTCTATTAGTAAACATATATCATTAAATATGCATTCCTGCCATATAACTTCACCCCCTGTTATGATCCTGGATGGAGCTAAATCACCAATAATCACTCCAGTTTATTTGTACATATCTGTTACTGACTGTTTAGAAGCACGATCAGGAATCTCTAAGTATAAAATATGAATGACTCAGTATTTTGATTAATCAGCTCCGTAGGGGAAATTTCCATGGTTAATCAGACTGAACATAAAGATAGGGCACATGCTGAGAACGAATAGAGGGGAGGGGAAAGACAGAGAGAGAAAGACAGAGATGAGAATTTTCTTGTAGTCAGAAAGGCAGTTTTGGGCTTCCCTGGTGGCGCAGTGGTTGAGAGTCCGCCTGCCGATGCAGGGGACACGGGTTCGTGCCCCGGTCCGGGAAGATCCCACATGCCGCGGAGCGGCTGGGCCCGTGAGCCATGGCCGCTGAGTCTGCGCGTCTGGAGCCTGTGCTCCGCAACGGGAGAGGCCATGACAGTGAGAGGCCCGCGTACCGCAAAAAAAAGAAAAAGAAAAAAGGCAGTTTGAGTCAACACCACAGAACTTACAAAGTTTCTGTTTTCTCATAAACTCTGGTTGGTAGCTGTATTAGTTTCCTGTGGCTGCCACAACAAATTGCCACAAATTGTGACTTAAAAGAACAGAAATGTATTCGCTCATAGGTCTGAAGACCAGAAGTCCAAAATCGAAGTGTCAGCAGGGTCAGAAACTAGGGGAGAATCTTTCCTTGCCTCTTCCAGCTTCTGGTGGCTCCAGGCATTTCTTTTTTTTGTTTGTGTTGTTTTGTTTTGTGGTACGTGGACCTCTCACTGTTGTGGCCTCTCCTGTTGCAGAGCACAGGCTCCGGATGCACAGGCTCAGCGGCCATGGCTCACGGGCCTAGTCGCTCCGCGGCATGCGTGATCTTCCCGGACCGGGGCACGAACCCGCGTCCCCTGCATCGGCAGGCGGACTCTCAACCACTGCGCCACCAGGGAAGCCCTCCAGGCACTTCTTGGTGCTCCTTGGCTTGTGGCAGCATCACTCTAATCTCTGCCTCTGTCTTCACATGGCCTTCTTCTCTGTGTGCATCAAGTTTTCCTCTCCTTTCTCTTTTAAGGACACCAGTCATTGGATTTAGGCCCCACCCTAAATGATCTCATCTCAAAATCTTCAACTTGATTACAGCTGCAAAGACCCTATTTTCAAATAATGTTACATTCGCAGGTATGGGGGTTAGGACTTGGACATATCTTGTTGGGGACAGGATTCAGCCCACAACACCAGAGATAGCAACGTCACTGTTGTAATTTCCTCTAATGGGATACAGAGAGGGGGCTGTGCCGACATTTCCCATTGACCCCAGGTGTTGCTGGGCATGTCCCCTGCTGTCACGTGCCCTCCCAAACTGGAGCCTGCTCTGGCCCAAGCACAACCACTCTGAACGATTCCCACTCTCCAGAGATGGAAACAGAGGCTGAAAACGTTAGACCAGCTGCTCAAGGTCACACACACAGAGGAGTCAGGATCTGAACCCAGGTGTGTCTTCTCCAGAGCCAGACATGTGGCCATCCCACACTGCCTGAAACACTCCCATTATTAGAGAGCCACTGTACTCTTTAAACTCCTTTGTTAAAATGCAAACTCTTCCTGAGGGGGGTTAGCCAAGCCTTCACAGAAACCCTGATTTTGGAGGAATGTATTAGATGACCTTCTAGAACACAAGAGATCCCAGGGGTATCTATGGCGAGAGAAGCAATAAGGAGGAACTTGATATCAGGGTAAATTTACACATTGAGAAATCAGTGCCCAGAGAGGTTAAGTGACCTGACCAAGAGTACACAGCAAATCAGTAGCATAATCAGAAATCACACCTGAGATTCCTGACTCTGCATAAGGAAACTTGGAAGGTATCAGTCACTCTGAAATATCCTAAATTGGCTGGGCCAAAGGGTTGCTGTCAGCGGAAGCAAGCATAAACAGCAAAGCCCTAACCAGACATTGAGAAGAGGCTCCCTTGGGTCAACCCTTCCCAGGAGGCCTCCCTAGCTGCATAGTTCAAAGAGGAGAGTTCAAGAGCATGGAGCTGAGGGTAAGAGACCTGAATTTTCGTGGTAGGCCTGCTACTGAAGACTCAAGAGACCTTGAGTAAGTCACTTCTCCCCTCTGAGCCTCAGTCTCTTTAACTTGAAGGAAAAACATTGGATTGAATAATCACAAAAGTGCCTCTGGCACTAAGCATTTATTATTCATAAGCTTCTAGAGCTTAAGCAAGCCTCAGGGCCAGCTAGAACTAGTTCTAACCCCAAATGGATATCTGTTGTTTCCTCTGCCCGACATCCTCTCCCCCTTCCTCTATCAGCAGCTTCCCACAATTCCAAAGGGAACCATCCTCTATAACTTTTACTTCACAGTTGGAAGGCGCTGACACCACTCCCTGCTTCTGCTCTAGGTTGTCATGTAACCCAGGCCTGGCCAATTAGTGTAGCTGTACCTGAAAACTGTGATTGGCTCAGGAATAGACACGTGATCCAATCCTAGCCTAATGAGATTCAATCCAGGGGCTGTGGTTGGAAATTCTGGGAGAAAGAAGTTCTCCTCCTACTGACTTGGCCAAGCCGCCAGAATGTGAACCTGGGGGCAAAGGGAGGGAGCATGACTGACCCCAATGTCAAGAGACAGAGGGCAACCAAGTCCTGGTAACATTGCTGCATACACCCATGCCTGAACCTAGAACACTCCTGAGATTTTTAGCGACGTGAGCCAAAATAGTCACTTTTTTTTTTTTTTTTTTCTTAAGCCACTTTGAGTTATCACTTGCAACTAAAAGTTCCCTGATTGATTCAAAAGCCCTCATTTTAAGGATGAGGGAATGGAAACCAAGAGTGGGAAAATGGCTTTTCCATGTAATCTGACAGCAGGAAGCACCTCGGAGCCCATCAAGTCCAATTCTTACTATTTACGGGTAAAGAAACTGGTGTCCAAAATGAGATGGAACTTCTTATGTGTATACAACACATACACACACACACACAGAGCGGTGTGAGTTGTCTTATTGCAGTGCTGAGAAACTCTGTTTATCATCAAACATTTCATGCATCCTATTACACGTGAGAGAATAATTATCTAGCCTGGTGCCGTGAAATGCTTTTCCCCATAATGGAATTTTACTCTGGAAGTGTATTTTGGTATTAAAAGGTTCCACTTTATAATGTCGATGGTTCAATCTGTGATCTAAAAGGCACTTAAATGCTTTGAACAAGAGGCATAAAAAGCTTTTATTGCAAAAGCCTTGCTGGATCTACCAATTTTGCCATTGATCCTTTTCCCCAGAAGGCTTCTCTGGAAGCAGCCCAGGCAACAGCTAATCCCACGGTGGGGCTGGACCTCCAGCTAGTGAGTAAGACATGTTTCAGAGGGCTGCACTTTCCATACACCCATTTGCAGATATTGAAACCATTTCTGGTTGGACTGCAACAAGCCTCTTTAGGCATGTGACTCAAGCAAAGACATCCAGGCCATCCAGAATTTAGAATTAGGCCCAAGGAGCTTAATTCTAACTCCCTTTGTTACTCCCAGTGTGTGTCCTTGGTTGTACTTCATCAAAGTACAACCTTGGTTGTACTTCATCTGTGACATAAGTTCCATAATATTAGTTCCCAGTGTTCTTGGGAGTGGCTGATTTATTACAGTTGCTAAGAAGCCTGGTACATAGAGGTGCTCGGTGAACACAGGTTCCCTGTCCCTGGTTGACCAGATTCTTCAATAACTGAGGGATTTGGGTCCCACTGAGAGCAGTGGAGCAGTGGAAGAAGCGCACACTTAGAGCACAGAGACCACTGATCTCTCGGCTTTACCCTGGGCAAGCCATTCACTTCTTGAAATCTCCACTTCCTCATTGTAAAGGGACATTTGAATACGTTACAGAACTGTCATGGTAAGATGCTCAACATCGCTACGCATCAGGGAAATGCAGATCAAAAACGCAATGAGATATCACCTCACACTTGTCAGAATGGCTATCCTCAAAAAGAACACAAATAACGAATATTGGTGAGGTTGTGGAGAAAGAGGAACCCTCCTACACCATTGGTGGGAATGTAAGTTGGTGCAGCCACTATGGAGAACAGTACGGAGGTGGCTCAAAAAACTAAAAATAGAATTACCAAATGATCCAACAATCCCACTCCTGGGTATATATCTGAAAAAACGAATTTGAAAAGATACCTGCACCCCAATATTCATAGCAACATTATTTACAATTGCCAAGACATTGAAGCAACCTAAGTGTCCATCAACAGATGAATGGATAAAGAAGAAGTGGTCTATATACATAATGGAATACTACTCAGCCATAAAAGGAAGAAAATGTTGCCATTTACAGCAACATGAATGGACTTCGAGAGTATTATGCTAAGAGAAATAAGTCAGACAAGAGAAAGACAAATACTGTACGATATCACTTATATGTGGAATCTAGAAAATACAACAAACTAGTGAACATAACAAAAAAAGAAGACTTACAGATATAGAGAACAAACCAGTGGTTACCAGCGGGGACGGGGGAGGGACAATATAGAGGTAGGGGATTAAGAAGTACAAACTATTGTGTATAAAATAAGCTACAAGGATATATTGAACAGCATGGGGACTATAGCCAGTATTTTATAATAACCATAAATGAAGTATAACCTTTAAAAATTATGAACCACTATCTTGTACACCTGTAACTTATGTAATATAGTTCATCACTATACTTGTTTTTTAAAACAGGGGAAAAAAAGAACTGTCATGGTCACTTATGTTGTGCTTGAACCCATATGATTGCCTCCATCCCCAATTCCATGTGACCTCGCAGCTCAGTCACCTGCCGTGGAAAAGAGCGTATCATGGGCACCTCTTGGTAACTGACAATTGCCAATAGCTGGGTCCTGGGACATTTGGTCCCCTGCCGGGTGGTCAGGAGCTAAATGCAGGAGTATCCCCTGCAAAGGGCTGTGGGCAGAGCATCAATGGGAAGCTGGGATAATAAAACAAACTTCCCAGAGTGTGTACCATGGACCAGTGGTCCTAGTAGGGTTCCAGAGTAAAGTAAGTTTGGGAAACATGGCATCCTGTACTTTCTGTTAGGAGGTTTTCAATGCCCATCAGTGCATTTTATTCAATCTCATTTTATCCAAACTTATTCCACCACTGAACATCTTTCCCACAAGCAGCATCTATCCTCATTCCATGCCACTAGTGGGAGGCAGAACACACTTGGAGAGCAGGGCTCCAAGATTCCAGAGGCTGAAACAGACTTTTCAGCTATTTCTTAGCTCTGATGCTTCATATGCTGTCACTCAGAAATTCTAACATGAAGCCATTCCTCAGGCCACACCATCCGCCTGTTCTCAAAGCATTAATTCCTACACCCATTCCACATTCACAGAATGCACACTGCTTCCAGGTCCTTTCCCAGGCAAAGACAACCCCCTCAGAAATACGGCTCCTGATTGCAAGGAGCTCATCGTCTAAAAGGGAGGAAGGACGCCTGAACAGATGGTTACCATGCAGAGTGACAAGGTGCATAAGATAAAGGTGCACCTTGTAGGGTGGGATGGGGTGGGGCAGAGGTCAGAGAAGCTTCGTCTGAAAGATGAGTTGCTGCCAGAGGAAATCGACCGAGGAGCAGGCGTGGTACGGAGGCAGCACATGCAAAGGCCCTGAAGGAAGACAGGGGATTTCTGGAATTACAAGTACACTTGGCCCTTTGTATCTGCAGGTTCCAAGATGATTGAATTCGTGGATCTAGAACCCATGGATATGGAGGGCCGACTGCACTAGGCCATTATATAAAAGGGCCTTGAGCATGTGAGGATTTGGTATTCACAGTGAGCGTGGGGGCCTAGGACCAATTCCCCCTGTGGATATGGAGGGACCAGTGTAATTAAATCAGGATGGAGAACAGGGGTTGAGGGAGAGGAGTAGAAAGGTAAGTAGAAACCAGGTCATGCAGAACTTACAGAGCCATGAATGCCAAGAGCTTAGGTATCCTTCAGAGGCGATTGAGGAGCTCCGTATTTGTGAGTGTGTGTGTGTGCGTGCACATGAGTGGGTGTGTGCAAGGGGCAGGAGAATGACATGGTTAGATCTGTGGTTAAGAACGGTAGTTCTGAGACCCCGAGGAGAAGGGCTTGGAGAGACCACCTGGAGCATTGGTCAACGGCTGACAGGCAGGATGAGTTTTAAAGCTTAAATGTGGCTGCAAATTCTGTCAATCTTCCGACAGAGAGGTGGAGTTTGTTTCCCTTCCTCTTGAATCAGGACTGGCCTTAGTGACTTCCTCGGCCAATACAATGTGGGAGAAGGGACACCGTGAATTCTAAGTCTAGGTAATAAGAACCCTTGGAGTTTCCGCCTAGCCCTGGAATATTCACTCTGGAAGGGGGCCAGCTGTTCAATTCACCTAGGACCACCACGCTGTAAGGAAGCCCAAGCTAGCCACTTGGAGGTATGTACTGAGAGCAAGATGCCTAGCCAGCCAGCCCCAGCTGTTCTAGTCATCCCAGCCCAGTCATCAGACACGTGAGTGCAAATGCCCTCCTGGATAATACAGTCCTAACAAACACAAGGTGGAGAAGCATCGATGAACACAGCCAGCAGCCAGGACCAAGCCCCCAGAGATGCAGACTTGGTGGAGCGGCTCAGCGACCTCTGATTGTTCAAGTCATCTGAGCTGAGGCCAACCCATCGTGCAGTAGAGATGTCTCACATTCCTGCCCCCCTTCCTAAACTCACAAAATTGTGCATATAATGAAATGGCTGTTGTCTTATGCCACTAAATTTTGGGGTGGCTTAGTGCCCAGCAAGAGATACACAGAACACTGGACAAGCTCAGAGCGTCAGATGGAGTAAAAAAATAACCTGTGAAAAGATAGGAAGCAGTGTGTGCGCACACATGTGTACACACACACACACACACACACACACTTTTCAGGCTCGTCTCCTAGTTCACAGTTCATTCTCACGCTGTCTCCTGCCCCAGCAGGTGTCACTTCATTTAGCCACAATTCTGAAGTCACAGGAACAGTGGCCCATTTGAGGAAGAACACAGTATAAATATGAAGAACATCATTGGTAGGTGGGTTTCGTTAATTAATGAGAACTTCATGCAACTCCAGGAGCCGAGCAATAACGCCATGTCAGCCGGTCTTTCGTTCCCACGGCAAGATCATCTCTGTGGCGAGTCTTCATGTTCCTGAGTTAAATCCAAGACCTCACGGCAAAGCCAGCAAAAACCTCCCTTTGAGGAAGGCATTCGGGGAATTTCAAGCCATTCTTCTCCTCCCAGGGTTCAGAGTCTGCCTGGTACAGCTAAAGGTGAAGCTTGGCCTCCCCTTCACTTTCTGACTGGATGTGCCAGGGCTGAGAGGCCTTGGGGAGGGGACCCCATTCCCCAGGAGGAGAAAGAGAGTCCTGGAGGCCTAGTGTGAACATCCTCACCAGGCCACTCCTGGAGAGGCCTGGGCCCTGCTCGGGGAGGGGAGCCTGGCACTCAGATCCTGGCTCTGAATCTAAGAGTCTCTGCAACGTGTGGCTATCTGTCTCAGGGTGGTTGTGGGGTCATAGTGACCTTGCAAACTAGTCTGTTAGGTCTGGGAGAAGGAACCTTGAGACCAGCTTTCTAAAGAGTTGCTATGGGTTGAATTGGGTCTCCCCAAAATTCATGTTTAAGTCCTAACTCCCCGTACCTGGAAAGATGGCCTTATTTGGAAATGGGCTCATTGTAGAAGGAATTTAAGTTAAGATGAGGTCCTACTGGAGTAAGGTGGGCCTCTGCTCCAGTGTGACTGGTGTCCTTATAAAAAGGGGAAATTTGGGGCTTCCCTGGTGGCACAGTGGTTGAGAGTCCGCCTGCCGATGCAGGGGGCACGGGTTTGTGCCCCGGTCCGGGTAGATCCCACATGCCGTGGAGCAGCTGGGCCCGTGAGCCATGGCCGCGGAGCCTGCGCGTCCGGAGCCTGTGCTCCGCAATGGGAGAGGCCACAACAGTGAGAGGCCCGTGTACCACTAAAAAAAAAAAAAAAAAAGCGGGGAAATTTGGACACAAACATGCACATAGGGAGAACATCACGTGAAGAGTGGAGTTCTGTGACCACAGCCAAGGAACAACCAGCAGCCAGGAGAGAAGCTTGGAACCTATACTTCCCTAGAGGCTTCAGAGAGAGCACAGCCCTTCTGACACCTTGACTCCAGACTTCTGGCCTCCAGAACCGTGACAACAACTTCCTGTTGTAAACCACCCAGTTTGTGGTACTTTGCTACGGCAGCCGTAGGAAGGTAAGACAAGAGGTCATTTGTTTAACAAACATGCATCCATCAAGATCCTTCTATATCCTGGGCCTTATGCACAGAAGTGAGTAAGACACAGTCTTTCCTTGCACTCAAGAGCCTTCTTGAGAGAAAAACTCATTACAAAGCAATGTCCTAAGTTCAAAACAATGGCAGTGCAACAGTGCAGAGAAGAGGCTCCTAACCCAGTCCAGGGAATCAGGGAAGGCTTCTGAGAAGTGACATCTAAGATTTGGGTGATCCCCAGGGCTGTGAGGGACCAGGTTCCCATTTGATAAGTGCCACGGTTGTGTCTCACCCGAAGGATTTGGGCACTTGACTCCTTCTCTCCACTTAAGATAAAACCCCAAACGGCTGGATGTGGCCAAGATAAGAATCCTTTTTCCACACAGGGGTCCTTGTTAGCATAAGAACAGCTAAAACTATTGGAGAAAGTCAGTGAGGGCTTCCTGTGTCTTCACAGTTCTGTATGAATTCCACGGGGCAGGGAAGGGTTGGAATTTCATGGACTCCAAACCCAGCAGGGTCCAGATAAGAGCGTGACACCTGGTAGGTTCCCTGAAAGTGCTCATTGAATGGAAAGGAGACGGGACTATACCCCAGCCCGGCCCATGCCTGGGGTCACACTGACAGCTGTGACCACCTGCTCCCTCACATCTGGCAGGGGACCTACTCATCAAGTCCACCCATCTGTGGCCAATGCCATGGGTAGGAGGTGAAAGGAAGGAAGTCGCATCATACAAAACGGCAGCCAACTGGGCATCTGATTGGACGTCTGACCCAAGGTGAGCTAATAAATTCCTCCCTCCAAGGGTTTTGAATTGAAAGATGGGGAAAAGAGTTGATGAAAGAGAGACAGGTGGACGCCAAGAGAGCCTGAGACAGAGAGTGAGACAGAAAGAGAAAGAGAAATGGAGAGAGAACTTCAATGGTCTCTGTCCTCGGTACTAGCCCCTGAGGCTGGCAAAGTTCACCTGTAAGAGACAGGAGATGGGGATTCCTTTTATCTCTACCTCCAATCCCATTGGCTCCTCTAAGGAAGACTATGAAGAATGCCTACCACCAGGTGCCTTGGTGGGTTATTTGATAATAACACAACGAAAACCAAGAGAAATCTTGGCAAACTTTAAAGAAAATACAGTTAATTGCCACTGACATTCTCCCTTTAGTTTCACAAGCAGGCCCTGGGTTTAATCACATGCATTATTTCAATCAGCCTGCCAATCACATTTTGAAATCTTTCATTTTTAACATAATTACTGTAGAATACCCACAACCCATCAATAATATGGATAAGGCAAGATTGATATTGTGTTTCCAAATGGGGCCTGACAAAGCCATCACCGCTTTTGTTCAGAGGAAGAAAGGTAGGCTGGCTAGCATCTCCCTCTCCCGTCAGGACTGGGTTGAGTGCGCCTGTCTAGCTCGTCACTCACAGGAGGCTAGAAAACCTCACTCGTCGGAACTGTAATTGGGAATTTTCAGTTATTCAAGCTGCGCACGTGTGCTTCTCATTGAGTAGCAAATTCAAACGAGTGCTCAAACCAGGGGCCTTTTTGCACCAGTACAGTCTGGTATTGTGAAATGGAGGCCTATTATGAATCTCTGTTTTATGTTGATTTGCCTCATTTCACTTATTAGTTCCTTGCTGTAGATCAGTTTATCCGCATCCACTACTCTCAACAGATAAAACGCGAGCGCTAGAAACTGTAAACTTTGAACCTGCGACTTTTCCAGGTAACTCGCTCATATGACCACCTCCTCCCTCGCCCACCTTTTGGGTCTTGTCTTTTCAAGGTAGAGCCTTGCCTTTATTCCCAACAATGAGTGTTAGAAGCTCTGGACAAATTGGCAGACAAATTGTTAAAAGAAGGACTTTTTTTTTTTTTTTTTTTTTTTTGCATACAGAGTTCTGTTCCTTCAGGAGAGGGAACCTGATCCACTTGGCTAAAGCACTGAAGATGGGAGAAAAGAAGGACATTCAGGTCTTAGGAGAGCGCGTTCTCACTCAGACCTCTTTATTAGAAGCATCCTTCCTTAAGAACATACATTGGGTGTGTTTGACCAACCAAAGGGGGTGTGAAATAGCTTAAAAGCAAATCCTGGGGGTCTAGGACAGAGGTTCAGGGGGTCAGCAGTATGGCTCCCAAGCAAGAAGACCTCAAATATTTTCACACAGCACTGACCACCCACCCTGGAACTTGAACCCTTTTCAACAAGGCCAGGGCACCGGCAAACCTCCCCTCGGGCCCGCACCCTGACCTCAGACTTCTAGCCCCTAGAACTGTGGAAGAATGCATGTCATTTAAGTCTCTCCATCTGTGGTGCTGTGTTACCACAGCAGTCCTAGGGAACCAGTACAACCTTTATGCGACGTGACCTCTCCCTTTCCTGCCTGGGCTCCAGCCACTTGGTTCTCCCAGCTGCGTCCACCTCAGGGGCTTAGCACTGGCTGTTCCTTCTGTCTGGGATGTTCTTCCTCCAGGTCTCAGTTTAAGTGTTATCTTAGTGATGAGGGCTTTCCTGACTACTCTTTTTAAAATATAGCAACACCTGCCCCCCACACTGCCCCCCCTTCTCTTCCCTTCTGCTTTATTCTGCTTCCTGCTTTATTTTTCTCTAGGGTAACATTTACCACTCTGACACACTATATCATTTGCTAATTTATCTGCTCCTTGCCTGTCTAGCCCCTCCTCCCATAAAATGTAACCTCCTTGAGGGCAAGGACTTTGCGTCTTCTATTTACGAGTCTAGCAGTCGTGGACCTGTAGTAGCTACTCAAGTAATATTTGGCAAATAAATGAATATATAAAATACTCACTATAAAAGAAAGAAAAAACCCTGACAGAAAATAGACAAAGTGTGTGAATTGTCAAAGGCAATTCACCAAAGAAATAGAAATGATCAATAAATATATGAAAGATACACATTACTATTATATAACTAATAAAAAGTAAAACAACAAAGGAACATCATTTTTCACCTAAAAGCTTAAACACTTTTTTTTAAGATTAAACTTTTTGTGTGTATTTTGTGTCGATGAGGGAGCAAGAAGAGGCATTCTTGTCTCCTGTTAGCTGGAGCATCAGTGGTAAGACCAATAGAGGACCCCTGTGGACGTATCTACCAAAACTCTCACGTACATAGCCTTTAACGAAGCAGTTCCACTTCTAGCACTCCATCCTAGAGAAATAGGTGCGCGTGTGCACAGAAACGTACTTCATAAGCATGTCCACAGTAGCACTGGAAACGGCCTGCCTGTCTGTCAACACGGGAGGGTAAATGACTGTAGCTCTGTACTATTGGAATAGTATGTAGAGGGTGAAAAGAATAAGATAAACTGAAGTTGCTCACGGAGCAGATTTTCAAGAAAGATGCAGAAACGGTGTCACAGAATCATACACGAATATGGTCCCATTTATGTTTTTAGAAATTTTAAATATTTTCACGTGTATTGTATATGTTTATAAATAATTGTAAAAAGGGCCAGAGAGGTAAGTGGGAAATTGAACAGATGGTTATCTGGGGAGGGTAGTGGTAGTGAGAGGGCATGGATGGAGATTTAAAAATTGTACTTGCTAGTTTAGCAGCCCTGGACAAATACTTCACTTGGCGTGATTACACAGCTAATCCACGTGGGATCTGGGACAAAACTCCAGGTCCCTGGATTCTTAGTCCGAGGAGTTTTCCCTGTTCCACAATGCCTCCCCAGAGTATCAACTTGAACAGCAGTGTTAATGAAAAAGCTAAGTGAGATGCCACACCCTTCCTGCAAAACCTGTAATAGGATAGGTAAGAAGCATCAGATGCCAAATACAGCCAGTTATATTTTCTGTACGCCAAATGAATTCCTTGGAATAACGATTGGGTATCTTCAAGGCTGTCCATGCAACATTCCTGAACCTGACATTTTAAACACAGGCCCCTTTATCGGCCGTTACTTCTTTCACTGGAGGCCATGTTTCAGTGGACAGGATTTGGACATCTGGGCCATGAAGACATCAGTTTAAGTCTCTGTTCCACCATTTATTAAGGCTTTCTGAGCTTCAACTCCTTGTTTACAAAATGGGGATAATAGTTCCCCATAGGATTATCACGAAGATAAAAGAAGAGAATGGTTGGAAAATGCATAGCCCCGTGCGTGGCCTATAGTTGTCATTCAGTAAATGCATTTCTTCCCTTCTGCTTCATTCAGCTATAATTGGGAGCTTCGGGCATCTATCTATTACAAGAGAAGGAAAGATTTCTTTTATAAGGCACATTGCATTTCTGTGCTGAGGCAAAGCTTTACAGGAAAATAATGGAATAGGGGCTTTCTGACTGGAAGAAACCTAACAGATTAGTTTGTTCAACAACCTATCTAGGTCCTGAAGTCTCTCTTGACTGCTTCGAATGCCAGAGAAAGCATCATCCTCTAGGAGGATCTGCTCTTCCATCCACCAACCCATCCATCTATCCATCCATCCATCCACCTCATCCATCCATCCATCCATCCATCCACAGTAGATTCCACAAACACTTATTGAGCAAGTATTATGGACCAGGCATGGTGGTAGACACTGGAGCTTTTGAATTGAACATACCACAGTTGGGCTGTCAAGGAACTCAAGAGTCTAGTGTGTGTAAACAGATAACAATAACACACTGTGACAAGTGCTATCATAGACTCCTCTTTATTTATTTATTATTATTTTTTTAAAGAATCAAATTTATTTATTTTTGGCTGCGTTGGGTCTTCAGTGCTGTGCGCGGGCTTCCTCTAGCTGCAGCGAGCAGGGGGCTACTCTTCACTGCGGTGCGCAGGTTTCTCACTGTGGTGGCTTCTCTTGTTGTGGAGCACAGGCTCCAGGTGCACGGGCTTCGGTAGTTGTAGCACGCGGGCTCAGTAGTTGTGGCTCGTGGGCTCTAGAGCACAGGCTCAGTAGTTGTAGCACATGGGCTTAGTTGCTCCGCGGCATGTGAGATCTTCCCGGAACAGGGCTCGAACCTGTGTCCCCTGCATCGGCAGGCAGATTCTTAACCACTGCGCCACCAGGGAAGTCCCTAGACTCCTCTTTAAATTGCTGTGGGAGAATGGAAATAATAACTTCTGGGGGTATCAGAGAAAGTTCCCAGCAGGGATGGCATTTTAGTTAGAAGCTGAAGAATGTCTAAGAGATATTTCCTAAGCAAAGAAGAGAGAAAAGACATTACAGACAGAGGGAACAGAAAACTGATTACAGAAAGGTACATACACGATATGCTCAGAAGATTGCAAATAGTGGGGCGTGGGAAGGGTGCATGGGAGGGAGGAGAGTGGGCCGGGGGAGGAGCATCAGACAGTGGGCCCGGAAAGGGGACAGGAGCAAACTCTGCAAAGCTCTGCAATCCCCGCTGAAGTTAAAGTTTTGATGAGCAGGATAGTTACTCTCTAGAATTCTCCTTAAGAAAATATGCAGAGAATCCCCATGATGTCCTTACATTAATCCGTGCTGCCGGCTTGGCTTTAGATGCAGCTCTGCAGAATATGTTTTTTAAAGTTTCATTATGCCACTGTACATCAAAATAGACCAATATAAATTATAATATGGTCATGCCAATAGGACTTGCAAACACAATATTTTAAGTTTATATTGCATTCCAAGACCCATAAAAATTATTCCGAATGGCTGTTTGCTTTTTGAAGCCAAATGAAAAGGTATTTGCAATTTGATTATTAACAAATCAAATCACTGATACCATATTGGATTCGGTACATCTCAGACTGACTGAGAGCGAAAAATGCTCGGTGGTCAATTATGTAGCATGGCTGGTTTATAGTTTCCTGTGAGTCATTGAGAATAAGCACCGCAGCCAGCTCCGATTTTATTTTGATTTATTTTAACCATTTCCCTGATCTGAGGATTTCTCTCTAGGCCTCTATCATGCATTGGAGCTTTTCTCTGACTGAGGCTGATATGGGTATGACCAGATGGATAGTTGGCTGAGTAAATAGAGCAATGTGTAGATAGGTATAGGTGAGTGAACGTATGAATGAAAGAATGCATCGTCGTGTGGGTCAATGAATGCACACCTCTTTAATGCACACCAGTCTTTTAAAAATATTATATATATATATTTTATTGAAGTATAAAATGTGTTAATTTCTGCTATACAGCAAAGTGATTCAGTTATACATATATTTACATTCTTTTTCAAATTCTTTTCCATTATGGCTTCTCACTGGATATTGAATCTAGTTCCCTGTGCTATACAGTAAGACCCTGTTGTTTATCCATTCTATATGTAATAGTTTGCATCTGCTAATCCCGAATTCCCATTCCATCCCTTCCCCAACCCTCCTCCCCCTTGACAACCACAAGTCTGTTCTCTATGTCTGTGAGTCTGTTTCTTTTTCGTAGATAAGTTCATTTGTGTCATATTTTACATTCCACAAATAAGTGATATCATATGGTATTTGTCTTGCTCTGTCTGACTTACTTAGTGTGATAATCTCTACGTCCATCCGTGTTGCTGTAAATGGCTTATTTCATTCTTTTTTATGGCTGAGTAGTATTCCACTGTGTATATATACCACATCTTCTTTATCCATTCATCTGTCGATGGACATTTAGGTTATTTCCATGTCTTGGTTACTGTGGATAGTGTTACTATGAGCATAGGAGTGCATGTATCATTTCGAATTATAGTTTTGTCTGGATATATGCCCAGGAGTGGGATTGCTGGATCATATGGCAACTCTATTTTTAGTGTTTTGAGGAACCTCTGTACTGTTTTCCATAGCGGCTGTACCAACTTACATTCCCACCAACAGTGTAGGAGGGTTCCCTTTTCTCCACACACTCTCCAGTGTTTGTTATTTGTAGACTTTTTAATGATGGCCATTCTGACTACACACCAGACTTCTAAGAAGTAGAAGCTCCAGAGTTGAGCTGCTTCCATCATGGTAAGAGTGCTGGCATTCTCACTTCCAGGATTTTGCCTTTTAAAAAAAATATATTGTAAAATATAATATAATTAAAAGGTAAAATACCTTTTCTTTAGGTGTGTTCAGGGCCTTTTGAGAGCAATGGCTAGAGAGAAAACAATCTATCTGCCCCCAAGTAAAAGGGATCATCCTGGATTAGGGTCCCCTGTGCGGTGTCTCTGATCTCTCAGAGGGTTCGGGGGAAAAAACCCCTCCTTCCAGCAAAGGCACCTCAGCCTTGCAGCAGCAGGATGCGTTTCTGTCTTTGAGAAAGTCTCTTCCCACTTACTTCAAGCAGAGACCTCGATTTCAGGGACTCCTTAGCTGACCCAAACTCTGCAAATGCACAGAAATACATGACCTGGGAAACGCAGGACAAAGGTCTCTGCGGGCGGAGTGTCTGGGGACCTAACCTCCTGCTTCCGGATCTGGAAGACTTGTGTTCGGTTCCTTTCCTCGCTGTGGACAGGATTTGGGTTTGGGGAGCCACAGCTTGTCCTGCTTTGCTCAGCTTTGAAGTTGCCTGTAGGTTGCTACCAGTGCTGATAGCCAGCTCTTCAAGGTGGACCCTGGCGACAGCTCTCCCAGGCTTCCTGCCACAACCTTCCTCATCCTAAGCCTCACAGTAGATTAGACAGGACAAGAATTGTATCTTGAGCTTTTCTAAAATAAGAGGAAACAAAGCTTTAGGGAAGTTAAGTGTCTTACACAAGGTCACAGGAATGAACATCTATTTGTGTCTATTAGGGGTCCATTTTCCCTTCTTTGGCAATAGTCCCTTAAATACCCTCTTGGGAAGTGACATTCCCCGTGCTCAAGCCATGGTTTGGGCAGGGCTGATGCCTAGTCCTGCTTCTAGAGGTAAAGAATGTCCCTTCCGCGTCACTTCCCTCCAGCCACATCAGGAAAGGTTTAAGGAAGATCATGTTACTTGGCCAATGGGATGTATTTCCAGGAATTTTGTAAGGGCTGAGAAAAAGCGGGTCTGTCCACTGGTATTGATGGAAGCAGGGGTGATACAAGTCTGGAAGTTCTGAGGAATATCACTGGAAAGAGGTGATTTAGGAAAGAAGCAGCACAGAAGAGAGCAAAACATGAGAAAGGGAGAAAAACTAGACCCAGAGAATTATTTGAGCCCCTGGATCCAGCCATGCCTGAAACCAGACCTCCTTGGACTTTTGCATTATGTATGTGTTCTGGTTATCTATTGCTGCACAACAAACCATCTCAAAATTCAGTGGCCTAAAGCAGTCATTTCTTATTATCTTCTTGGTCCTCTGGGTTGATGGGCTCAGTTGGGTGGGCCTCACTTTTATTCAGATGTCAACCAAGCTGGATATGTAAGGTGGCACCTTCAATAATGTGTCTTTTGGCTGGGTTAGTGTAGCTGGACCGCCTAGGAGCTGGCTGGGCATCCCTCTCCATGCAGCTTCTCCATATGACTAGCTTGGTCTCATGACAGCTGGACTTCTTACATAATGTATGGCTTTCTTTACGGTGAATGTCCCAAGAGAAGGTGGAAGCTGCAACACTTCAGCCTCCGAGGTCGGGCAGCATCGTTTCTGCCACTTCTATTGGTTACAGGTGAGTTTCAGGGTCAACCCAGACTCAAGGGGATACACCTCAATAAGGCATGGATACCAGGAGGCAGGATTCACCAGGAGGCCGTCTTAGAGATGAGCTCCAGGACAGGTTAGAGTTAGATGCACTGAGATGATGTTTCCTTCACCTACAACCCCAAAAGCAAGTTTAAGCAGAGCCTGGGTTAGGATGTAGGCCTGTTCTCCTCTGCCTGTTGCAATCCTACCAGATAAGCCCAAATCCAACATGCTTCTTGCTGTGCCCCTCCCCCAACTTCTACCCCCCCCCCGCCCCCCTCCAATTTCTCCTCCCCAGTCAGAAGTCATTGCCTCCTCTTGGTTATACAGCATGGTTGGAAATCAGTTGGAGGAACTGGACAGAGCCTGAGACACCACTGAGTCTCAGCTCCCTGCTTCAGCAGCTCTGGAAACAGGCCCAGAGAGGTCGTGAGTAGCTACCAAAGTCACACCGCAAGTTAGGGGCTGATTAGGGAAATGTTTAGAGCCCGTGCTGGTAGAATGGATACTGTGTAGGCATCTTATTCGCTCTCCTGGATGGCAAACACCTTAGAAGCAGAGACCACACCTTCCATCTCCAACGTACCATGGCTCCTTGAACAGGTCTTGGACAGGGAAGACCTTCAGTGCTTAAACAAGCATTGTTGAAAATTTACTGAGGCAACTCTTACACCGGGAATGTCCCTGGCCGACTCTGCTATAATCTGCCGTCTGGTCCCTGAGGAGCCACCCCTCTGCTCCTGCCGTCCTCCAAGAAAGGAAGGCAAGGAGGGACAAAAGGCAGCTTGAGGACGTAAAAGGCAGCCCTTGGGCTTGGCATCCCAGGGCTGGCTTCTAACAGAGGTTCTGCCAATTGCCCGGCAAACCTCCATTTCCTTATCTCTATGGGAGATACACTCCCAGTCCTGTGGCTGTTGGATGCAATTGTGTGTACAAAAGGGCTTTGAAAACCCTAACAAGCTACACAAAAGCAAGGGGCTGGCACCGTTAATAGACTGGGATGCACAGACTCTAGTGTGCTGGTGGGGCAGGGAGGGGAGGGCAAGAACCCAAGAGGGCCCTGATCCTCGCAAGAGCTGCCAACCTCCTCCTCGCCTACCCTGCACCCCTCCCCAGGCTCAAAGGATGAGCACTGCCCCCAAAGCTGCCAGTCACAGCCCAGGGCACAGGGAGAGGCCAGGCCTCATCCAGTTTCCTCCCCAGCCCTCTGACTCCCCACCCATTATTAGCCCCGAGTGGGGAAGGAGACATGACTAATTGTGCCCACAGTTGCCTCCTGGCATGGACAATTAGCCACCTGCATCTCATTCTGAGGGACCCAGAGGCTAATTGCATCTGCCAGACCCCATGGGCTGTGTGTGTGTGTGTGTGTGTGTGTGCGCGCGTGTGTGTGCTTGCACGTGTCTCCTTGAGCTACCAGTGGGCACCAAAGCAGAGGCTGCTAAAGTAAGTGGGTATTATTTCATTTAACATCCGCCAAGAGCCTGCTGGTCCCTGAACACAAAGGACCAGACCAGGGCATGGTCCTTCCCCGAGGAGGGGGGACAAAGGAGGCTCTCACTAGTAAATGAGAAAAGCAGAGTCCTATGGCCGGTGAGCACCCTGGGAGTCATCCCGGGGTGCGGCAGGGTCTGATCAGAACCACCCTGCCTCGGGTTTCTGGAAAGATGCCGTCGGGACCCTCCTCTACCCCATCTCCTCCCTGTCGGAGCAACGGGCACGCTCTGCTTTGACATAGATATGCCGGCCTGGGAGCCTCCAGGCTGGGTTGGGAGCATCTCAGAGGCAGAGCCCGTGTGTGTCAGGCTCTCTCCCTGGGTCGGGGTCAGGCACACAGGGTGTTGAGGAAAGGCATGCAGAATGAATAAGTGAATGGGCGAATGAACGAATGACACCTGTTGCCCCCGAAGTGCTTCTCATGCTTTCATTCCTGCGCTGTTAGGACACCTCACACCCTCTCGCCTCACACTCACCCTTGGGGACAGTAAGTAGAGACCTCCCGTGGCCCTGCTTTCCATACTCAGCCCTGACTCGACCTTCTCATGACCCCATCCTGCCCCCGACCCACACTAGGCTCCTAATCTTTGCTCTCACCCCCGAGGACACTGGACACCATCTAAGGGCTTCTGACTGGGATTCCCACCCTCCTCTTTCTACTTTACACCTCCTTAGGAAGGGTGCCTGCCCTGGCCAGTCGCTGGGGACTCAACCAATAAGGCCAGCTCACCTGACCCCAGAGAGGCAGGATTAGGGGTGCTGAAGACCACCTCCTCTGGGCCACTTGAGCCCCTGCCTGGCCAGGCCCGCACCTGCTGTCCTGCCTTCTCTCCCCTCCCCCAAACTCCATTCAGCCTTTAGAGTCACCCCAGAGGCTCCTCCCCAGCAGAGCTCTCGCCAGCCCCCACTCCCAGGAGAGAAACCAACCCGCTCTTTCTGCCATCACATGCCTTGCACCCACCCACACTCACTCTGCTCTCCATCGCCCACCTGGAAATCACTTGTACTGGGTTGAACTGTGTCCCCAGAAAAGATATGCCCAAGTCCTAACCCCCAGGACCTGCAAATGTGACTGTATTTAGAAACAGGGTCTTTGCAGAGGTCATAAGTCGATCTCGAGATGAGATCATCCTGGATTTAGGACTAGTGTCCTTATAAGAGAAAGGAGAGGGAGATTTGACACCCAGACACAGGAAGACGCAGGGAGAAAGCCATGTGAAGGTGGGGGCGGAGACTGCAGTGATGCAGCTGCAGGCCAAGGAACCCTAAGGACTGGGGTCAGCCGCTGGAAGCCAGGAGACAGGCCTGGGACAGATTCTCACTCAGAGCCTTCAACGACAACCAAATGTGCCGACACCTTGATTTCGAACTTCTGGCCTCCAGAACCGGGAGGCAGTGAATTTCTGTTGTTTTAAGCTACCAAATGGGCTACAATTGCTACAGCAGCCCTAGGAATCTAATGTACCACCCGTGAAGGATCTGACGGCTAAAAGCAAGCTGCACGTGTATTTCCAGGAGCCTGATTATATGTGAGACCAAAGAGAGTGCCTGGGCTTGTGTTGTGCATGAGAACATATGCCTCCCTGAAGAACATTCAAATTAACTTTAAAAAGAAAAGAAAGCTGAAACGAAATGCTATGACAGTAAAACAAAACACATCAGCATTAGGGATTTGGTTTGTAGCTAGGGTGACCATATGTCCTGGTTTCCCTGAGACAATCCTAGTTTATCCCTATTGTCCCAGTGTAATGATGAATAGGACCCCTTCACTCTCAGAAGTATTCAGTGTGGATGGCAAATTATGTGGTCACCCTGCCCATGGACCATGAGTTTTCTGTTCCCTTCATAATAAGCATTCAGAACCTTACCCTACTTCTAATCATGTCTCCCACCCCATTGATAGTTTAGATTACTGTTCAACAAAATTCACTGCCTCCTCACCCCCACCTCCATGGGAGTATTTTTCTCTGTCCAGTAGGTGTAGGGCTTGGTCATTATGACTCTCCTTAACCTCATGGTACAAACGGGCAGGCTGTACTTCCCTGCTGCTGAATTTTGGTCCTAGCCCTGTGACTTGTTTTGCCTAAGGGGATGTTATTAGACGTGACTGAGTTGAGGGTTATAAATCATTTGCACAAGTGGGGTTTGCCTCTTGCACCTATACTGTCACGTGAGAGTTTTTCCCAGGTAGCTGCTGCCCCTTCAGCCTGGGCTCTGGCATGAATGCCCTTGGAGCAGACCTGAGCCCAATCCTCAGGGAGAAGCCAAGCCCAGCCTACGTCAGGTGCACCCCAGCCAGTCTGCAGAGGTGTGAGTCAAAAATGTATATTGCTGTATGTCTCTGTGGTTTTGTGATTGTTTGTTACACAGCAAAAGCTGACAGATACACCCTGAAGCCACCGTTTGATCCCAGTATGTTTGTGCTCACTCTCAGTTCCCTGGATCTAACTCCAGACTCCTGATCCCAACTTCAGAGCCTTTGCTGACCCCTCCATCCTGCCTTCGGGAAGTCCTCTCCAAATCAGGCTCCAGCAGTAGGGGTATCTGGAAAATTATAACACTCCTTTTGTTGTGTCATAATTAAACAATTACATACCTGTGAACCATCTAGACCCCTGCTGCCCAACAAAAATAGAACGTGAGCCTCATATGTAATCTAAAAGTTTCCAGTAGCCCCATTGAAACAAAACGTGAAAAAAAGCAGGTGGAATTCACTCTAATCATAAATTTTATTTAAACTAATATATCCAGAACATGATTATTTCAACACGCTACCAACATTAACTTTTAACTCTATTTTTATATATTTCTAATGCATAATAAATATATATTATTTAAAAGATATTGTGCTTTCCTTTCCATACTGTCTTTGAAATTTGGTGTGAATTTAACACGTGCCCCACATCTCACTTCAGATTAGTCGCCATTCAAGTACTCAACAGCCACACGTGGCTTGTGGCTACCATATTGGATACCACAGATCTAGAACATGGAACCTAGAACCCAATGCTGCCAATGTTTAGCATGGTACCTGGCACGTAGGAAGGACTCAATAAATTATTATTGAATGAATGAACTCATGATAAACACACAGACATTGTTTTCAAGCTGGTGTTAGTAGGCAGAACTATTACACATGTTAAGAACAGCCATGGCTTATATAAATCAAATTTTCATTCTCAAGAGTGGTGCTGTTTCGAAAGACCAAGCTGGCTGGTGCTTCATCTGAGTTTCAACAGAATAATCTTGCCCAAAGGGGGCATACTCAACTAAAATATAACCTCAGGCAGTATTTCCCAAACTTGTTTGACCATGGAATATTATTTAAATTGTACCATTTTGTCAGGGTGCCCAGAGGAGGCTCAAGAGATATTGTTTAAATTAAAGTCGACAGCAAAAAAATGGTCTCACAGTTGAACTAATTGTGAAAAGAAATGATCAAAATTTGATCCATATGCTTAATATAAAGTAAACATTGAATAATTGCACCAATAAATGTTAAAATCATGAGATAAAATGCATAACAAAGACAGGCAATTTTCAAATAGAAAACACACAGATTGGCAGTAGGAAGGCAAAACGCACAACCCACTGCTAAACATCATGCTTCCTGTACCAAGCGATCTGTCACATGACTTCCTCCTATTGTCAGGGGCAGGAGAGCTTTTCCCAAAGGGAGATGATCACTCTGGAGTGAAAGCTACCACTAGTCAAAGGTTTCCTGAGTCCCAGGCACTGTTCTAAGCTTCCGAGGCAGGTACTACAATTAACCCATTTTACAGATAAAGAAACTGAGTTGCAAAGAGATGGAGTCATTTCCCAGGTCACCTTGCGCCTGGGGACTCAATAACGCCATACAGCCTCTCTTGTTTGATGGTTAGAACAGCTTTACTAAAAAGCTGAGAATTTTTCTAACATCTGCTTTAAAATGAATTGAAGATGAAAAAATGCGCCCAGCTGGGACTGCTCCTTTGCTTGGTACCATCTCATGGAACCTCTGTGTGCCAAGGAACAGAGTTTGGGAAATGGCGTTCAGGAGCCATACTCAAACGCAATGTGGCCAGAAGCTATGGTAAGCCATTTACTGATTGACTTACTCACCAGGCTTCCTCCCCGCTCCATTCCCAAAAAGGCAGCTTCCACTAAAACTAGAATCAGATCAAGCAGAAGGGTATAATAGTCTAGGTAATGCTACAAAAATGAAGCCCAAATTTTGCTCTGGGCTTCCCAACACCTGGAGTCCAGAGGGAAGGATGGCAGGCCATGGGGCTCTTATTGTCTAGAGGTAGGATCCAGGCTGTATGTCAGGAGAACCAATTCTTCTTGGCCCAGAGCCCGAGAATGCATTTGTCATAGGGACATTTGCGTAAGTGGCAATGAGCAGTGTAATGAGTTATGTCCCCAATAGTCATTTTATTAAAAAAATGCAGTGATGTTCCTTGGGTGGCTCTCCTTATATCATTGTGTAACCTTTGCTGAGGGCAAAATATTAAAGTGTTGTTCTGCATAGGCAATTCTAAAGAGGAATTTAAGTGACTATAATGCCTTAGTTTATACAAAAGTGCACACGGAAATCATTCTGGAATTTCAGTTTAAACTGCTTTCAGATCTCTCCCCTCCCCCTGACCCCTACTGCCAGGGCCCCGAGCCAGCCCCTCCCCATCTCCTTCTAGCCTTTCTCAGGAGTCTCCTCAAGGATCTTCCAACCCCGTCCACCTCCAGCCCCTCCTCCGAATTGTCGCCACAGTGATTGTCCTAAAACTCAGATCTGAGCATGCCTTGTGTTGCTCAAAACCCTGCCACTATTCTGCTAGAGTATAAGATCGACCACCTCGATTGCTTTGCTTAACTCTAACTGCCCCCCTCCCCCAGGGTCTGGCACATAATAGGGGCTCCAAAAATGTTTACTGCTGTGTAAAGGTATCGTTCAAAAATAAAAAATAAAAATGAAGTGCAAGGCTTCACTCCTGCCAAGGTGTTGGTTCCCAAACTCTGTATCCACTTGCCTTTCTCTGTGTCTTCTCTCTTACTGGTCAAGCTCCATCTGTGAACATCAAAGTCAAATGCCATCTCTGCTATGACATTTTCCTCTTTGTCCCCAGAAAAGAGGCAGGAACCCCTCCTTGTTAAGGTCTCCGCAGCATCCAGCGCAACAGGTAAAAAGACATGAGTTTCTTATCTACGAAACAGAAACAGACTCACAGACATGGAGAACAGACTTGTGGTTGCCAAGGGGGAGGGAGAGTCGGGGAGGGATGGAGTGGGAGTTTGGGATTAGCAGAGGCAAACTATTATATAGAGGATGGTTAAACAACAAGGTCCTACTGTATAGCACAGGGAACTATATTCAATATCCTGTGATAAACCATAATGGAAAAGAATATGAAAAAAATGTATATGTATGTAGAACTGAAACACTCTGCTGTACAGCAGAAAGTAACACAACATTGTAAATCAACTCTACTTCAATAAAATAACTTATTAAAAAAAAAAAAAAGACATGAGTTCCAAGGTCAGGAAGCCCGGCATTGAGGGACTCAGGGAAGTCGTTTAAGCGATCTGAGCCTCAGTTTCCACATCTAGAAAATGGCAGTGGTGTAGGGAACCACATCACCAGGCATAAATTAGGAACAAACGGGATAGCTTTTGAAGTTACAAAGAGCTACCTTCTTGTCGGCTGGCTCCTCCAGCCTGTTCCCCTCTCACCCACAGGCTGCTCCAGAGCACATGGTCCAGACTCACCTCGGCATCCACCAGGGTGCCTAAGCAAGGGCCCTCCATCAGAAGAATCTAAACGCCCGCAGATTTCAATGTGAGGGATGCGACACGTGCATGGACTTTATGGCAGGTGTCCTAGGTCTCGAACCCAAATTTTCTGGGCAATTTTCATAACTATCCAGTATAACTCCCAAAGCTTCAAATCTCTTTGATTTCATGGTTCTAAGTATAGAAATAGCCTTCTGATTTTAAATAGAAGCTGGGGAGGTGAAGACCAGGGATGATAGTCTTTCAAGACATCCGGGCACAACTGCAGAGTTCAGGCAGGGCACGCAACTCGGAGCAGGAATCTGCCTGAAAAATCTCTGAGCGAATCCCGAGGCGGGGAGAGCGTGGTCTGAGCATGTGCTCTACTGGAAACAGGCTCAGGCTGGGCAAGAAAGATGATTAGCAATAAATGGAGAGCACCTCAGGGGACCCTCCCACAGACAGTCTGTCACCCAGTGTTTTTACCATTCCGTTTCAAAGTTTAATTAGATAATCACTTTCCAATGCTTAGATGCAATTAACCCCTTTGGAGCAGCCCTGGGATGCAGTCACCTTTCACAGGCCACAGAAGCTGAAATGCCCACGACGGTCTTCAGCATGCAGATCTGAGAAAAACATTTCTCAAAAAGAAAAACAACTGACAAATATTTGTGGGCTCTCAGAAGAGAGCTTTTCTCCTAAATGTCAGAAGAAAACAATTTCTCATCCAAGAGTTCAGCCTTCACCACCACGCAACTCCAGAAACAGAAAGAACACTCCTCTGCTGTAGCTGTCTTAACTTCCCTGTTAAGGGGGATAAAAGGAATCGCAACCTCTCCTTCAAGGCTGCTGCCTGGTTAGCTTCAAAGACACACACCCTCTCGCTCACTCATTAGTTGCTGCGCTGGTCCCATTTCAGTTAAATCAGTGGGAGACTGTAGACCCCCTTTGGTCCCCTCTGATGCCCCAAGCTAAGATGGCAAAGAACCAAAGAGGATTCAAAATGTCCCTGGACTTCTGAAAGCAATTTGTTTATGTGCATGGCTTTTGACCCTTACAAGGTGGACAGGAAAGGGACTGTTATGTTCATGTAACACACAAGGACACTGACTCGGGCGGTGGGGGGGCGGTTAATACTCAATGCCACACAACTGGGAAGAAAGAGCTAGAGAAAGACTCAAACCCAGGGCTCCAGATATGGACTCCCAGCCCCAAGCTCCTTCCACCAAGCCTTTCTGTTTATCCAGCAAGTACTTATCAAGCACCTACCATGTGCTAGGCCCTGGGGATTCAGCACCCAGCAGGACAAAAGAACTACCTTCGCTCAAGGAACTAGAAATCTAATGGAAGAGGTAAACAAACACAAGCAGTGTGAGAATCGGCTGAGAGATGTAAGCCCTGGAATGCACCGGATCCCAATGGCAGGCCCAATCTGACGCTGGGAAGCCAGTGGGAAGTTAGCTCAGCAAAGCCAGGACGACGAGGGTGAGACAAGGGAGGTGCCCAGGGAGCAAAAGTTAAGGAGACACCTGCTCTTAGGGGCGTGCAAGTCACAGCTCTGTTATACAAAGGCATGCTGGTAAATGTTTAACAACAGGCTCCATGGAGAAAACACACTTGATTTGCCCATTTCCGTGGTGTAAAGACTTTCATGACAACTGATTTCAAGCTCCCCACGTGAAGTCACTGAAGAGTTAGGAAGAGATATACCCATGCACTCTTGGGGGCGGGGGCGGGCTGGTGCAAGCCGGCTCCAACACACCCCTGAGGTGACATCTAGACTGAGGCCTGAAGAGCTGATGACGTTTGGATATAAAGGATGGATTTGTGAAGGAGACCAGAAGCAGAACTGAGGACAGGTTTTTATAGGGCTGCCCCATCCGATACTACAGTGACCTGCCATATGTGGCTATCTGATTTAAATTTCAATGAATTAAAACAAAAGGAAATGAAAAATTCAGTTGCTCAGTGGCACTAGACATGTTTTAAATGTTCAACAGTCACATGTGGCTAGTGGCTACCGTATCAGACAGCACCGATTATAGAACATTTCCAGCAACATAGAATGTTCTACTGGAAAGTGCTGTAGGGTAGAAGGGAGAGACAGCGTGCATTTCTGGCAAAAGAAGAGAAATTCTGAAATGGGAGATGAAAGGTCATCTAAAATAAACTTCCTCAATCTCTCAATTTTACCCACGGTCTGCCCTGAATGAAGGATGGAAAGCAAACAAGAAAGAAAGAGCAAAAAAGAAAGCGCAAGAAAGAAAGAAAGGAAGGAAGGAAGGAAGGGAAAGAGAGACAGAGAAAGAAAGAAGGAAGGAAAGAAAGAAAGAGGAAAGAAAGCAAGAAAGGAAGAGAGAAAGAAAGAAGCAAGGAAAAAAAAGAAAGAAAGGGAGGAAGAAAGAAAGGAAGGAAGAAAGAAAAGCAGGGCGTCCAGTGCCTTGTCTGCAAGGAGACTCCTGGGTGAGTCTCCTCCCTGTCATAGAGAAATTTACAGCCCTGGCACAAATAGGGGCTTTGCATGCACCAAGCAGTTTGGACCATTTCCGGACAGCGTACCACACAGCACGCCTGGGGAATCACTTACGTTGCTGTTTGTGGTACCTGGAGCCCAGAGCTACTGCTATTGCTGAGAGGGTGCTCAGGTGCGGGCAAAAGAGGGTCAGGGTTGGGTTAAAACCCCAACGAGAAGCAGCTTTCTCGGACTTCCCTGGTGGTGCAGTGGTTAAGAATCCACTTGCGAATGCAGGGGACGCGGGTTCAATCTCTGATCCTGGAAGATGCCACATGCCGCGGAGCAACTAAGCCCGTGCACCACAACTACTGAACCTGCCCTCTGGAGCTCGCGAGCCACAACTACTGAAGCCCACGCACCTAGAGTCCGTGCTCCATAGCAAGAGAAGCCACCGCAACGAGAAGCCCGTGCACTGCAACAAAGAATAGCCCCCGCTCGCCTCAACTAAGCCCGCACACAGCAGCGAAGACCCAACGCAGCCAAAAATAAATAAATTTTTTTTTTTTTTAAATTAGCTTTCTCTCCAAAGAGGGTGCACTATGCATCTTCCTCACTGTAGCATCAGCGTAAAGGAAGATGGTGAGGGCCATGGAGGACGTAGCCGCAGACAAAGAGGTCGGGGAATGTCGAAGGAACCAGCCCCACATTCAACAGCTAAGGTGACGGAAGATGCCCAGAGCTCAGCACTGCCCAGGTCAGGGAGTGGAGGCAGGATTCCAACCCAGGTCCACTCTCCTCCAAAACCTATGCTCTGTCCTTTATCCCTACATCATCTCAGAATCTGAGCACTCCAACACTTCTATCTCACAGCCCCAGTACATCCTAGGACTTGGTTTCCTTTCCATCAATCGTATTAACTTTTCTTCTCCAAGCCCTTGTCACTTTCACAACCACTTTTAAAAAGGAAAAAGAAAAGCAACTGTTTTATTCTATTCTAAAGGGAAATTCATGCTCCTTCTAGAAAACGAGAAGTCAAAAGAGGGATAGAAGGATAGGGGGAAAAATCACCCCTAGTTCCACCATGCAGAAATATTCACTGTGATGGTGTTTACTGTGTGTGCAGAAATATTCACCGTGATGGTGTTTACTGTGTGTGACTTTTCCTTTGTTGAGTGTCATTGTGATCACGCTGTAGACTCAGCTTTGCATCCTGCTTTTGTTTCGTCATTGTGCTCTTACAAACATGATTCTCTATGCCAGCATCAATTTAGGGCAATGGATAGACCATGGTCTACTTAAACAGTCCACTTCTATTGGACATATAGATTATTTCCAATTTTTCTTTCATAAATGGCAGCTCGATTTACATCTCTGGGGATTATTTCTTTGGGCTAGATTCCCAGAAGTGGAATTACTGGGTCAAAAGGTATGAGCATTTCAAAGTTTCTTGGTACGGATTGCCAAATTTCTTTCCAAAAGGGTTGTAACCGTTTATATTTCCGAAAGCTCTGCATGCATCCCTCCTTCTCTCCTCTCTCACCAGCCTGGAGTTTGATTGTACTAATCTTTGCTCACTTTATAGGCGAATGTACTAATCCATTGTTTTGATCTGAATTCCTTTGATTATTTGGGTGCTCGGTCCTTTTCTCAAATCCCAACAGCCTTTGAAGAGTTTCGTGGCAAATGTAACTGGACCCATCTTTAAGAGAGGTGTGCCTGGCTCAGAGGCTGCCAGATCTCCAGGCAGGAGCCCTGATTTTCCTAGGAAGTTGAGAGTCCGCCGAGGGGCCTCTCCCTGCCCACTGGCTCCCCTCCCCGGCCCCCATCACCTTCCAACCACGTTTCCAACCTCACTAAATGCCACTCCTCGGATGGAAACAGCGGATTCCAAAAGAATTCCTATACACTGTGTTTAGAGCAAAAACAAAAACACAAAACACTCAAAAACAAACCAAATCCAGGCCAAGCTGGGCTGCAGAAGGCTCCCGTGACCCAGCAGACCAGCCGCTCCAGTTCCAAGGTTTGGAACGCAACTAATTCGAATGCGGTGGATGAGGACGAAGTCGGCTGGCATTAGAGATGATTAAACGGGAGGCCGGTGATTTATCTGTGAAACTCCCCGGGGAGCAGGAGAGAGAAGGGGGTAGCGGGCGCGGGGCGGGGAGGAAGGAGAGGAACGGGGCAGAATTATAAAGTTGGAGGCTTAAGAAACAGAAACTGAGAGAGAGCGAAGAAACAGTAGAAATGTAGGAAAAGGAAAAGGGAATCAAGGAAAGAAACAGTGAGAAAATGGTAGGGGGAAAAAAAAGAGGCAGACAGGAGAAATTGCAAGACAGAACGGAATGTGGATGAGGATTCGCTGCTCTAAAATAAATGAAACAGGGAGAAAAAAAGAGAACCAGGGGTGCGCAGGGACGGAAGAGCCCAGAGAGATGGACAGAGGGAGAAAGCCGAAGGGGAGGGTATACACCGAGAAGTGGGTGGCGGACTGGAGAAGAGGGTCGCGCTGAACTGGCAGCGCTTGCTCAAGGAAATCCGGCCCCATGCGTGCTGCGATCTCCTCCGGGTCCAGACGAACGCAGGCGGCGGGATAAGACGAAAGCGGGCGGCTGGCCGAGACTGGGGCCTACTCGCTCGGCGCCCAGGGAATGTCAGATGTGGGGCAACACGAGCAAGAGGCCCCAGACGTGGAAGGGGCTCCCCAAAGTTTGCGGTAGAACCTCCCACCCAGAGCCCCCGGCTCGGAGGGGACTCGTGCAAACGCGTGGGCCTTGGCACCCCTCGCGCCCGCATCCCCTCGCACCCCCTGCATCCTCTCGCCGGTGGGGGATGCTGGCCGCGCAGCCCGTGGCGATCCCAGATGTCGACGCTAGAGGGCGCGCGAGGGTCGCTGAGCCGCGCCAGGTCCTTGAGGAGCGGCCCAGGAGATGAGGACCGTGAGGGGGCCTGCTGGGCGCGGGGTGCCCACCGGCGGTGGGGTGCGTGAGGGACGCGAGGAGCGCTGGTCCGGATGGCTGTTGCCACGCAGAGGGATGCTGCGCACTTCGTCTGTTTGGGGGAGAGGTTGCACCTGAATTGAATCTTTGCAAGTCTGAGACAAGCCCGTGTGAAATGAACTGAAAGCCAGGCGAAAAGGAGGACAGAGCACGAGGTGCCACTTGACCCAGAGCCCCGGCCCCTCCCACCTTCGGCCCACGCTGCACTCCTAAAACTACTTAGGAGAAGAAGTCTGATCCCACCAGCACTCACCACTCCACATAAGACAGACACACACACACTTTCAGAATGGGGGGAGTGGGTTGGTGGGGAAATGAACTTTAAAAGGCTTTTAAAGCAAAAAAAAGAAAACGAGGGTTGCACGAGGCTGAGGTACTTGAAATGATTTTTGTGTTGCAAATTGCTATGCTTTTACTGAGGCTCTGATGAAAATAAATGAAGCTCCTCTCTCTTTTTGCTAATAAATGAAATGAAAAAAGCACCATTATTATGCCACCTGCTTCTAATTCCTAATTGTGGTAACTTAATTCTCAGATTGTTTTTAGCTGCTTAATATCGCGGGCGCAGAAGCACACACACGCATTTTTTAAAAGTACGGAGGGCCGTGTGGGTCTGTCTTGGCAGACGAGGTGGAAGGTGTGCGGGCTTCGGTTTTTATTTCGTTTGGTGACAGTTCCTATCGTGAAATGCACGTATTGGAAGGGAGAAATCTTTATTCTCTTCAGCGTCCATCTGAGAGTTCAGAAGGAATACAAAGGCTTCTGAGATGCTCAAAGCCTAAAGAGTCCACGAAAAGTGATCACTGATGAGATCCACGCTTTTCCCACGTGCGATAGAATCATGCGAATTTCCTATAAAAGAAAAAGCATTCGTTTTTATAAGCTGGTTCCAAAACGCCTTGTATGAACTTCCACATCACTCAGTCCCTAGCCTGGGGATTGTAGCTGGTTCATGGGGATGAAAGAGTGAAGGTGGGAGTCCGATTTAAAATTTCTTCTTGGAAGATAAAAACTACCAGATCTGAATCACAGTTTTGCCAAAGTCAAGAGCTGTATTTAGCATATTATGTAATTTTCTGTTAAAACTAAGCTTTTTTGTTTGTCCCTAAATGGCTGTGTTTATTGTTGGAAAGTTCTGAAGTATAGAACATATTGGGAAGGTATTAGAGGGCCCCAAAGAAGTACAAATTTAGGAGAGAAAACGCTGTATTTCTTTGGTACAATTAGGAAAGGATAGATTTCCTTCTACCCAACACATATATCTTCTCTAGCTCTAGGCAAACAGCTAAATAAATACGTAAGAATAATAACAATTCAATCAAGAACAGTTTGTCAGTGTTTTTGTATCAGTCAGGAAGGCAGAATTGCCTTCTGTGAAACCAAATGAAATTGACTAGATGCTTATCGCCGTGGCCTTGTGGTGGTGGTTTCCACCCTAGATGCTGTTTGTCTCTTATGACTGGGAATAGAGAGTAAGGTGGAAAATGTGAGCCAACTTGCACCCCAGCCAGTTTGGGGCCCGGTAAGGAAAGCAGCCAGACCCCCGATCCCAGTTCAAACTACCCTCTAAGTGTTGCAGCGACACATGGCAATGTCCCCATTGACTGTGAAATCCCGTTCCAGCAAATGAGAACTAGCTCCAGTTCTCAGCAGAAGGGCAACCAGGACGAGCGGACAGCGAGATGCCGTCCTGTCCGAAACAGGAACAAAGTTCACGAAGGAGAGAATGCAGAATAGCTAGCCCGAGTCAGCCCAGAATCAAGAAAAACCAAAAGAAAACACTTGTGAATGAAATAGCAAGCTCTCAATGGATCGGGAGCAGCAGGTGCTGTTTAAATAACCAAAATAAGGTTGCAAGCAACAGATCCGATGGTTGCTGGGTTCTTTCCTACACTGCATGACATTAGAAAGTGAGTATGTAAAAATACAAGCCCACATTTGCAGGCAGAGCTAGGCTGATGGGGAAGAGATGTAGCGAGTGAACCCCCAGTTCAGGAAAATACGCAAAAGGTTTGTTCTTTAAATCCTCCAGAAGAAAAGAAAGCAGAAAATGTGAGTGTCTGGGTTGTAGTGAGAAGCATAGATGAAACATTGAATGTTAATATGTATCATGATCAACCTACAGTGTCTTATTTACATCTTAAGCTATTTGTTGCTGATTCTCCACGCAACTGTTTTGTACTGGAATTCTCAAAGCTAAACCAGAAGCATTTAAATGACCCTGCGCGTCTGTTATGTGTCTTCTAGAAGGTGCACACACACACACACACACACACACACACACACACACACACAGAGCCAGTCCCACGTCTATGCACACAGGCAGAGTGCACCCCCCCACCCCGCTTATCTGTACAAATCTCTACTGTCTATATTCCCAAACACGGGAGAATCTATGTATTTATTTCTCTCTTGAACTCGACTATGAAACACAAGTCAACACTCTTAAATGTCATCTTTTAATACCTCATATAAAAGGCAAACTTTTCCTAACATGCTTTCCTCCGATCCTCTTTAATGAACTCCCCCGAATGCTGCCTGTGCCCAGTTTCATCTGTAGAGCTCAGGCACAATATAAAAAAAAAATTTTTTTTTGGGTATTAAAAAATGGAAAGAAAAAAGCAGGGGAAATATTTTGAAAGTCAATTAAAATTTTGTGTACGTTTTCATTTTTTAATGATAAATTAAGTTACTAATTTTGTCCGTGCTCTTTGTAGACACTGCAGGTTTAATTGCTAATTGTTAACTGCGAATGAATACATTTGCATATTAATTAGCTCCTAATTTACATTTTTAATTTGCTTCCTTCAAAAGGTGCAAGATAAAAGGTCGTGTTATTTTAAATAATTTATGCTTTATTGCATGAAATACGCTCATATGAAATGTGCCTACTAATTTTAACCCCTTTTCCAAGAAGGAAAATGAATACCGTTAAGAGGAAGACGGCAAAGCTGGTGGTGTTTTGAAAAACACCGTTATGTCATGTTGTTTCTCAGCGGCAGAGCCTCCTTTTTCCTGCAGCCTCTTTAGGCGGAAAAATGAATGTATTCTTTCCTTTGCCATCAGTTTAAAAAGTGATAATGTATTTGAAGAACAAAACAGCTGCAGTGGAGGTGGCGGGGGAGTGATCTGTGATTTATCCAGGGAAGCACTCACAAAATGGGTCTTGTTTTCTAGTAAATATTGCCAGCGAGCAGAAGCCCCATACAGTGGAGAAGCATCCAGCACAAGCCACTTCTTCCCCTGGAAAGTCTCGCCACCCACTTCTGCCTCGGCTTTGGAATCCCAGTTGCTCATGCTGGCTTCTTGGAAAACCTTGAGCTCGTTTCGACAGGAGACAGTTCGTTCTTTTCCAAGAGCTGACCAAAGAGGTTCTCAAATTGCAATTTTCACTCCTCACCTCTCTCTTGTCAGTCAGCTGCGCTGTCAGAAAATCAAACCCGATTGTTAAAGGCAGTGATATTAATACATTGCTGCGTAAACCAGGAAAATAAAGCTCCATTTGGAAAGGGGTGCATGGATTGGTATATTCTGACCAGGATCGATCGAAATATGTCCTCTGATTTTTATTCCTCTCTTCTTTTGTAGGATGTTGTTTTGAGCCATACCCACCAAAATGGGGCTCCAGTTTCATAGAGCGTTAGTAAGCATCTTTCTGAATAAGCATTCATTAAAAAAATTTGAAAACAGGGTTTGGGAGGCAGAAAATCGGATTTTAGGAAAGGATAGCAATAATTTGGAGGAAACTGAAGCCTGTCACTTTGCTCTCTGACTCGCTGCATCTCAGCCCTCTCTGTTAGGTTTGATTTTTGCAGATGGAGCCCAAGCCACAGTCTGGCAGTGGGAACCTCCTAGGTGAGGACCACCTAAGATTGCACTCGCCAGGGTTAACTTATGGAGAAGTATAGGCACCAAGAAAGGAGGCGTGTGCCGCCGAGAGCCCAGCACTGCAGGACTCCGCAGGACCGAGGGGGTAAATAACACAGAGCAGCCTCCCCGCACAGCTCCAGAGCTAACCCTTCCTCATTCCCAACATCAAAACACACCCTCCCAGACCATGTGGGACCTGCCTGGGTGGGAGTTCAGTATCAACCTAGTATCAACCTGACTCAATGCAAATGGCAAGCAACGGAACGGAGCTGGTTATTCACCAGAGGGTCCATCTCTCCAGGCAGTTATAGCTGCAGTGACAGGAACGCCCGTGGGTTCATTCTGGAAGACACACTGGCAGTTAGGTATAGCCCCCCAGAGGAGCCAGAGTGTGGGCTCATCCCCAAAATTAATAGGATTTTCAGGCAGAAAGACTTTCTTCCACTCACATCCACATCAGCAGAATGAAAGCACACGGCGCAGCCTTGACTGTTTGCCCATCTGAGGGCAGACGGATGGCTAAAAGGAAAGGAGGTCCAGTTTAATAGTGTGTTACTCTAACCTCGCCCAGACACGGGAGAGGTTGGAAAAGCACCAGTAATCACCATAAAGTCATTAGCTTATGACCATCTCTGCCCAGAGTGAAGGGGGAACACAGGGATGTGCAAGGCAGTTGTTTTTTGTGCAACCCGGGTGGATAGAGGGGGTAAGTACACCCTGAGATACGCAGGTTTCATCTGCAGCGAGTCTCTGGGCTTTTTATTCAGCTGTGCACTGACGCGGCTGTAAACCCGCAAGCACAGATATGGTGACTGAAGCCAGGCTTCCCTGCATCATCCTGCACAGAAGACTCGCTGCGTTTCGGTCTCTGTTGCGGAGGTTTCCCATATTTCAGACGCCTCAGCCCTCCCGTAAATAAGGGGTTAATTGTGATTTCTTTCAGACCAGTGGAAATAGGAAGCTGAGACTTCTGAAGAGTCACTTGCAAGTGCACCAGAGCACAGAGGGAGGGGCAAACTTTATGAGATCCAACTTCACTGCTTTTACTGAGCCATGTGCTGTGCGCGCACGCGCACGCACGCTTGCGTGTGTTTAAAAAATACATCAGGTACAAATGTTGGAAAGTCCTGGCGCATGTTAATTAACAAAGCCACTTAGGACAAGTGCAAATCACGCACTCAGCGATTTGCACAGCCCAGTGTCTTCCTGACATCCAGCTCGGTTTGTTTAGTGTAATAGTCAAAACATTTTTTCTTCTCTCGGGTCCTGTTGATCCGTAGTATAATTTGAATTCTCAAGCTGTTACCCATACATCATTCCCAATAGCATCCAAATGAAAGGAAACAATTTCATATTCTATAATTAAGCAATCCTGAGCGTGCAACAGGCAGGAAGGGTTATGGGGGACGAGGTGGATGGGTGGGGAGCCGGTAGAGGCAGAGGTCTGAGGACCAAGCCCACCAGCCCTGCCTGAGCAGGCAACTCAGCAGCCGTACCTAAAAGACTCTCTTCACCTACAAACTCTCCATATTCAGACATGTAGCCCCCACTCTCACTGCTTCCCGTTTTTAAAAATGGAATTTTTCTTTCTGGAAAATTCCAGCATGTTGGACAGATTTATTCCAGTGGGAATCCTTTGCTCCCCATTCAAAAAGAAACCACTTCTGGGGTGCACAGAGCCGTCCAATACGCTATATTATGCAAGGCTAGGCTGGTTCCTTTCTTCTAATTTTTTTCCCCTAACAGGAGAGGGTTTGAAGAATTGCTTCTACCATGGATACCAGAGAAGGGAATTTTAAGTAGGCAGAATGTAATCACCCAAATTGGAATTCAGCCAGGACACTGCCAGGGCAATTACTCCTCCTCTCATGCTAAATACCAGGGGAGCGTAAATGACCCAAGTGGCACAGACCCGTGGTTCTGCGTCCCCATCCGAGCGGCGGGGCTCCTGGGGCAGCGAGCCCCAGGGCTTACCTGGGACAGACAACGGCCCCTCCCCATCATCTCTGGCTCACCACCCCCATCCCGCATGTGCCCCACACCAGGTTTCTGTAATTCAGCGGGTTTAAAGCTGACATCAGAAATGAATTTTTTAAACAACAGCTCCCCCTGACACCTCCTCGAAGGGTCTTCCCTCTCCCAGCCCCCGCCCTTCCATTGCTAGATGAGATCTGATCACTGTCCTGCATCTCACAGCCTCTCAGTGACTCTGGGGAAGCTGCTTCTCTTATCCCCACTTCCTTAGCCCCAAACTGAGCATCAAAGAAGTTGTGACCTGCTCAAGGTCACAAACTTGGGTCTCCAGCATTGTCTGACCTCAGACCCCACCTCTGTCTTTAAAGGAAACCCCTGAACTAGAATCCCGGTGAGACCTGGCTCTGCTTATGCTTCCTTGTGGAGCAGATTTCTCTTTCAAGGCAGGCGTTTATTTTTTTAAACAGGATTTTAGTATTATACGTAGGACTGTAATGAACACCCTTGGTATATTCGCCTTTGCACACTTCTATGATCGTAATCAGAGAATTTATTTAGGAGTTAAAATACTCTCCTAGCCATGGCATTGTTGGTTCAAAGGGAATGCACATTTTTAAAAACGTTGTAGATGATCAAATTGCCCTCGGGAAAGATTCACAGGCTCGCCGGCAACGCGTGAGCGTGCTCCTGATGGGATGGTTATTGGAAATCTTATTGTCTACACATTCATGTAGATTTCATGTGGATTACAGATACCATATTGTGCATATTTTCCATTACCACCTTCCCTAAGGACCCCCCAGCCCTGGAAACTCTTTCAGTGACCGGGACACTCCCTCAGTCCCTGACTTTCACGGCTGTGTATCATTTGGGTTTTTCTATGAATCTGTTGTTTCCTTGGGTTGGAAAGTGAGCTCGCTGGGGTCAGGAACTGAGTTTTATTCATCTCTGTAACCCCAACACCAAGCACAGGGCCTCACACATAGAAAACGGCCCCATGAATGCTTGTGCTGGTAGGTTTGTAAAGCCCACGACTACTTGGATGGAGAACACACTGGTGCTGGATGGAAGATGAGGTGGAGTGTGGAAAACACACAGGATTTGGAGTCAGGCCCGTGAGTTTCCGATCCCGACCCCATTAGGAGCTGCACATGTGGCTTTGAGCAAAATCATTTAGATTCACACGTAAAATGGAACCAACAGTACCCACCTTGCCGAGTTGCTGTCAGCCTTTAACAGAAACCGTGGTGAATACATAACCCTGTGATTTTTAGTTTTCCGGTTCCTATTCATGGGAGTCCAGTGGCTCCAAGGGGTGGCATCAGGTTCTTAACAAAATTCTCACTAACCAGCAGCCACATGAGAAAAGGGAGGCAAATACGGCGAGTTTTTCTTAAAGCAAAATCCATTCAATTTGAAGGACTGTCCTTAGACATAATGTTATTTCTACTGTTTTTTGCTGCTAAAACACTTCTGTTTATAACATGATGGTGACAGTACATGGGAAGGTGTTTTATTCTTTCTACACTTTTGAGTTGACAAAATTCAAAAGGTAGTGACTCTCTGTAAGCCCCCTGGACCTCAACTTTGTTTCATGTTTTTCTGGTTCATAAACATATAAAGGGCTTAGAACAAGGGTGATTCTGGAGCTTCGTTCAGATCTCTGATCACGGCAGCTCTCTACCTGGATGGAGGGAGAGAGAAAGAAGAATTGGGGGCAAAAATGCAGACAGCTCACCCCCCTTTTTTTGTTTTTGGTTGCACTGCACAGCTTGCGGGATCTTAGTTGCCTGACCAGGGATCCAACCCGTGTCCCCTGCAGTGGAAGCACAGATCCCTAACTATTGGGCCGCCAGGAAAGTCCCTGCTCACCCTTAATTTTGAGTAATAGAAAGAAGAAAATGAGTCTCTTTTTTCAGACTTAAAATATGAGAATTTCGGTGTCTCCATGTTGGTCCCTTTGAGGCGGTGACTTGGGAGAGCTCAACCCACCCCCATGCCACATTCCTAAGTCCCTTCTGTCTTGCACCCCTCCTGGCTTTGTCAACACCCATCCTCTTCACTCCAAATGGTTTCTCCAGCTTTTCATCATCCATCTTATGAGCCGTTCCAGTCCCCTATGGCTCGTGACCGTTTCTAAACATCAAATCTACCCATAAAGAATGGAGATTTGCCAAGGTCTGGGAGCTTCAAAGAAGGAACTCAAGCCTCTGAAATGCCGACCCAGCTACATTACATTTTATGACCTGATGGGCCCGTGCTTTTTAATGCATGGTCTTAATATCTTGGTTGGTGCCGTGGCTGCTTGTCTAAGAGACTCCAGACCCCAGCCCCACTTGGCCTCATGCCTCAGGCCATGGTGCATGAGGTAAAGGCTGGAGGAAGAAGCAAGAGTAGAAACGGCCCTTGAAGGAGGTGAATTATTAAGACTTGCTCAGAGAAGCATCTAGGAGACCATGCTGCCCTTAAAGAGGGTCTTTCTGTGGCCAGGGTTTGAGGAACAGCCCCAAAGGCCGTGCCTTCGGAGGCTTTCAGAACCCAAGGTCCTCAGAGCACTCAGGGTGTGAGAAAAGGTGCTTTATCTGCTCAGAGGGCATGGAGCAGGTGGGGGTAGGCAGGAGGGGGCGACACTAGTGTGTAAGGCAATCATGTGAGGGGTCTTGTCGCTAAATGGCAGCTCCCCCAAAGCTATGTTTACTTCCTAACCCCTGGTGCCTGGAAATGTGACCTTATTTGGAAAAAGCATCTTTGCAGACAAACTTAAGTAAAGCATCTCAAGATGAAATCATCCTAGGTTATCCAATGGGCCCTAAATCCCATGACAAGTCCTTATAAAGGACACACAGAGAAGACGCGTACAGAGATAGAGGAGAAGGCCATGTGAAGACAGAGGCAGAGATTACAGTGATGCTGCCACAAGCCAAGGAGTGCCAGGAGTCTCTAGAAGCTGGAAGAGGCCAGCTCGGATTCTTCCCTAGAGCCTTCAGTGGGAGCATAGCACTGCTGACACCTTGATTTCAGACTTCTGACCTCCAGAACTGTGAGAGAATACACTTCTTTTTCCCCAGGGAACTAATAGAAGTCTCTCTGGGCAGAAGACAGCCGTTGTCATTTTAGGAGATCAGGGTTGTCCCTGGTGGTGCCTGGGAGGGAGAGTCAGAGATGGGAGCACAGAGAGAGTGGTGCAGTCACTGGTAGCATCCCAACATCAGGGAAATGTCCCCACATCTGAGCAGCTGTAGGACGTTTCAGGAATTTTTTTTACCTTTTTAAGACAGGGACATTCTTTTTCAAAAATATTTATTTATTTATTATCTATTTGGTTGCATTGGGTCTTAGTTGTGGTAGGCGGGCTCCTTAGTTGCCGCATACATGTGGGATCTAGTTGCCGGACCGGGGATCGAAACTGGGCTCCCTGCATTGGGAGCATGGTGTCTTAACCACTGCGCCACCAGGAAAATTCCTGTTTCAGGAATCTTGAAGGGGCTCTGGAAGAAGAACAGAGAAACAGGAAAGAGAGATGAACTAAACGTGAGAGATGGAATATGTGCACACAGGTATGTAAGCAGAAATCATTATAACATGGCTTCTGATGGTGAAAAATTGGAAACACACTCAATGTCCAACGCTAGGGGACTGAAAAAAATCTCTTCTACCATTGAAATGATTGTGTAGACTTGTGGTAGCTGCTATGGACAAGATTCCACGACATAGAATGAAAAAAGTCAGTTACAAAGAGTAACAGTAGGTATAGTGTGATCCCACGCCTGGATTATCTAAGTGTGTATTCTACTTCAAAAAAGAAAAGCTACTGAGTGGGATTATCAGCAGATGGGGGAATGATGGACAATTTTTTTATTGTTTTTTCTCTTTTTCCACCATTTCTCATTTTTTTCTACAATGGAATTTATGATTGCATGATATTTTAAGGCTTGGTTTTTATAAGGTCCCTTGGTGGAATTGAAATATACTCTTCTAAAGTGAAGTCCTTAATACGAAATCATCGGCAAAGTTATCTGCCTGCCTGAAAAAAGCCTTCAATACCCCTGGAGGGGATGTGAATTACTTCAGTGCTTTCAGAGAACAATCTGGACAGGCAGCATCTATTAAAGTTGAAACTGCACATACCCTTCGATCCAGCAATTTCCCTCCCGGGCATCTATCTTAGAAAAGTTCTCAAACACCCACACAGGTAGCTTGTAGAAGGTATACGTTGAATCATCGCTTATAAGAGCAAAAATGTGGAAGTGAGCTAAATGTTCATAACAGGAGGAGAGTTCAAAAAGGATGTGCATTTTTCTTGCGGAATACTACGTAACCATCAGAAAGAATGAGGCAGATTTCTCTGTGGTGACATAGAAAGATTTCTAAGATGTAGTTAAGGGAGAAACAAAAGCAAGTTGCAGATGAATGGATAAAGATGCGGCATATATATACAATGGAATACTACTCAGCCATAAAAAGAATGAAATAATGCCATTTGTAGCAACATGGATGGACCTAGAGTTGATCATGCTAACTGAAGTACGTCAGACAGAGAAAGACAAGTAGCACATGACATCACTTATACGTGGAATCTAAAATATGACACAAATGAACCTACCTGCAAAACAGAAACAAACTCACAGACATAGAGACAGACTTGTAGTTGCCAAGGGGGAGGGGGGTTGGAAGAGGGATGGATTGGGAGTTTGGGATTAGCAGATGCAAACTAGTATATATAGGATGGATAAACAACAAGGTTCTACTCTATAGCACAGGGAACTATATTCAGTATCCTGTGATAAGCCATGGAAAACAATATTAAAAAGGATGTATACATATATATATATAACTGAATCACTTTGCTGTACAGCAGAAATTAACACAATGTTGTAAATCAACTGTACTTCAATTTTAAAAAAGCAAATTGCAGAGCAATTTGTACGGCATGAGCTTGTTTATGGAAAAAAAAAAACGCCAACCAGCATTTGTACAAATACATAGATGTACATACTTGTCTGGCCAAAGGGATGGAAAGGGGTGTCAAACCCCCGCTCTGCCTGCTTCTTATAAGGACGCTGGTGGTTACATTTAGAGCCCACTGGATCATTCAGGATGCTCCCCGTAGCGAGATCCCTAATCACATCTGCATCTGGCTTCAGATGTCACACTGTGTGTAGTCAGCGGGAGGGAGGTGGCACTGGGAGGTGAGTGACAGCGGCAAGGGGACTTCTGCTCTAAGTATGTACTGTTTGAATAATATACATTAAGAATACAGCCATGTTTTGTTTACTAAAATAAATAAGCTAAATGAATAAAGAAACCGGAAAGCTTTCATGCACCGAAGCTGAGCCCAGGGCCTCGGGCAGGTGCCCTGTCCCTCAGTCCTCTGTGACCACGTGAGCACACCTCACGTTCTCTCTGTGCTTCTCCGTCTCCCCACCTGTCCCACCAGGGTATTGGACACAGCAACGTCAGAAGGTCCTTTCAGCTCCAGGAGTCCCGAATTCTCTGTTGGCAGTGACAAAAGAGATTATTTTCCCTTCCACTGGATGAACCTTGAAGGCCACGGCTTTGGGGCCCAACAAGTTGCTCTGTTTGCAAAGTGAGAAAAAAGAAAAATCAAACCCCCTCCCCATGAAACTTCCAGAACCCACTCAAACCCCGAGCCCCTGCAGAAAGAACGCTGCTGACCTCCAGCAGACTTTTAAAATAGTGAATGTGAGAAAAGATTTTCCAAGACTTTGGGAGGGATTTTTTAGTACCTTGCTCTGTAATAACCAGGAGGTGTTTAATAAACATGATATCAGCAGTTGCTAAGAGAATCTGATTTGCGTAGGGAGGCGATGCCGAGAAACTGCACATCGGCGTTGCGCCCTTTTCTTTGACTGTGACTCCCAATATTCTGATGGAAGCAATTGGGCTGAACTTTATAATCAGCTTACAGCATGGGTAGCTGTATTGTAAGTGTTTCTCACATTACACAGGAAATCTTGTATTCTCCTTAGGCAAATAAGAGGCCCACATCATAAGCTTTCATTGTCATACAGGTCAAAGGGTAAAATATTTTCCAAACTATTCTGATTAGTGAAATCGTATATGACTGAAGCAGGGGCTGGGGCCACAGTCCCAGCACCTGAGGACAGCTCAGAAAGCATCCAACAAATAAATTGGCATTAGGGAAAATCTCATTATGGAAAAAAATTTTAATTTTTCTACATTTGTGTTGAAGAGATCACCAGGAAGCACAGATCCCTGGGTCTAAGGAGCTTCTCTCCAAAATGAGTTTGAACTAAATTCCAGAAAATGTGAGGCAGGGAAGAAGTCTTGTTTCATTGGCTGAGAGGGAAATCAGAGCAGATGGGAAAGACCAGTTTCCCAGATACACACGCAGGACACAGGCCGAGACTTTGAGAACTTCTCACTTTGCTAAGGCTGCCCATCAGAGCAAAACTGTAGAGTGATTCCTGAACCGTAAGTCTGAAATTCCTCTCCAAAGGGGCAGCCACAGATAGGATCCCAGAGGGAACAAAATCATCTTTTTGAACCATTCTCGCGATGGATCTGAAACAAAGGAGCCTGCTTTTTTGGTGCCCTTTTAAAATCTCTCTGTCACTTGGCTTTCTCACTCTGCAGAAATCAGCCATAAGTGACTTCAGATCAACTGTTCTTAGTTAAGGTTTGTGATGGAACAGGGGACAAGTTGGATCATCCCAGGTGTCATGCACATCCTGGGAAATTCAAAATATTCTCAACTACAACAAAATAGATAGACATAGATAGATAGATAGATATGATAGATGATAGATATGATAGATGATGGATGATGATAGATATGATAGGTGATAGATAGATATGATAGATGATAGATACGATAGATGATTGATAGATATGATAGAAGATAGATATGATGGGAGATAGATATGATAGATAGATAGATAGATAGACGTTAGATAGATAGATGACAGGTAGATAGATAGATAAGGACACATATAGATATAAGTATAGATATCTCCTCTTTCTGTGTCCTTTTGTCGATCTTCAAATGTCCATTTCTTGCCTTTTTCACCTCAAAATAGGCACTTTTCCCCACATCGATCCCAGTTGGCCTTGGCGCTGCGGCCCCTGGTTGGTATTTGTGTGTAAATTTACATGAGAGAGAGAGAGAGTCCCCGCTCATTTGCGGTGCTCTCCGGGAGCACTGAAGCCATTCATTCTTTCCGTTCATTCAACAGATCTTTATCGATCTCCTAATGTATGCCAGGCATTGTGCTGGGCACTGAAGATACAAAAGTGACTGGGACAGAAAGGATATGGTTTCATGAAGCAAGACAATAACAAAATAAGAAACTAAGTATGAATTGGGATGATAGCTGAAAGTAAGCAGTGTTAAGAGAAACAACAGCAGAGGACCAGCCGTGATCTGGGAAGGTCTCTCGGCGACTTGGAGGTCAAGGACTTTGTCCTGCAGAGATGGGGTGAGAGTTCTCTGGTGAAACACACAGCAAGGATGCAAAGCAGGTAACATGCAGTCTGATGCCTCCTGTTGCCTGGGGCTTCGGGGTTTAAAGAGAGTGGGGGCTGTGCATAGTCTCCCTATATCCTTTCTAAAGCCTGGGGCTCAGGTGAGCAAAGCAGACAAGAGTGTATCGTACCCCTTTTACAGATGAGGAAAATGAGGCTCAGAGGGGTACAGACCTGCTGAAGCTCACTCGGGGATTGAGCAGTGGCTCCACCCCGAGCCATACCACTGCTCTGCCCCCACCACAGATGTTGAAGCCTCCCAATGTGTTCTGGTTTATCCCTGAGATGACCATGACCAGGTGTTATCCCAGAGAAGGGTCGCCCTCAGAACTCATAGGTACATTTGTGGGAAGTAGAAAAAGAGGACCCCTTCTCTGGGCAGATCCAGCTCAGCTTTACCAGCTGAACACAAGATGGATGTCAGCCCGTCTCACCCCCGCCCCCAACCTGCCTGGGTACCCTTGTGCAGTGAACAGCCTGCACCACTGTACATGGCAGCCCTGGACAGGAGGGTCCCTTCTGGCATCTGAACCGTACTGCCCTTACTTCCTGCTCCTTTCACCACATGACGCCACCTGCCCTTCCCACCTGCTTCTCACCCCATCTTCCACAAGCTCCACACACACCAGGCTCCTCCATGTCGTTGGACCTCTGAAAAAGTTGTTCCTCTTGCCTCTTCTGACTTCTGGCTTCCTCTCAGCCTCTTAATTTTCTTGATTCGCATCTGAGACACCTGTCCCTTCCTCTGTGACGCCTCCCTGACTCCCCTCTTCCAAAAGCCCTTTCTCAGATCCCCCCATAGCCTCTCTGACTCTCCTCTCTTCCAGTCTCCACTCAGCCATCAGAGTAATCTTTAAGAGATGCAAATCACAGCATATCACTCTCTTGCCTAAAAACCATTCCAAAGCTTCCCACAGTTCTTAGGACACAGACAAATCCTCACGTGGCCTCCAAGACTTGCCCCGCATCCTCACCTGATGCCACTCTCTCACCTCTCCTGGACTTTGTCTCGTTTCTTGAATTCATAACTTCTTCCCACCCCCAGGACCTTTGCACATGCTGTTCCCTTTAAATTGTGGTCTTTCCTGTTTTACTCTCTCCTAAGAATAGCTAACATTTAGTTAGGAATGTATGTTCCAGACCCCGATCTAAAATCTTCCTGTGTATTTCCTCATTTAATCCCCACAGTGACCCCATGAGGGAAATACTATTAGGATTCTCACTTTAAAGACCCAGATGGGGAGGCGCCAGAGGCTGCACACTTTGCCCAGAGACACACAGCTAATTAGAGCGAGGATGGTAATGCAGGTCAGTGTGACTTCAGAGTCCACAGACAGGCAACATACTGGTGCTGTGGGGAAGCTTTCTATTTACAATAGACCATGCACGGCCTTGCCTTGCTTTTCTAGGTGCGGCCCTGAGATAAAGTACCGCAAACAAACTTCGTATGTTCAGTAAATGTTGAACGTGCAAATCCAAGAGCCGGAAATAGCTAGGGAACAGCCCAGAAGCATTCGTGATGCATCCTCTTCTTCTACACACAGGAACTGGGATGTGAATGGTCACTGCATTGGTTTCCTACAGCTGCTGTAACAAATTACCACAAAATTGGTGGTTTAAGGCAACGTATTAGTCACTTGCCGTTCCAGAGGTCAGAAGTCCAAAGTCGATTTTCATGGGCAGATATCAACGTGTCGGCAGGGCTGAGCTCCCTCCAGAGGCTCCAGGGGAGAGTCCACAGCCTGGTCTTTTCCAGCTTCTAGAGCTGCCTTGCTTGCATTCCTTAGCTCCTGGCCCCTTCCTCCGTCTTCCAAGCCAGCAATGTAGCATCTTGCTTTAGTCATCACATTGCCTTCTTCTGCGTCAAATCCACCCCTGCCTCCCTCTATGAGGACCCTCGTGATTACAGGAAGGACCCACCTGGAGCCTCTCCCCATCTCAGAGTCCTTAACTTGATCACCTCTACAACATACACTTTGCCGTGTAAGCTGACATGTCCACCGATTCCAGGGATTCGGGCCTAGATACCTTTGGCGGCCATCATTCAGCCTATCACAATCTCAAGAGGTGAAAACAAAGACCTAGTAGTCATCTTCTGAGCCTGACGGTTGGAGCCTCCCATGCCTGCTCCCATCTGATCTTGGAACAGTGCTACTAGATGGCTGCTGTTAGCATCACCCACCTTTCTCAAAAGAGAAGACCAGGGCTTCCCTGGTGGCGCAGTAGTTGGGAGTCCGCCTGCCGATGCAGGGGACGCGGGTTCGTGCCCCGGTCCGGGAAGATCCCACGTGCCGTGGAGCGGCTGGGCCCCGTGAGTCATGGCCGCTGAGCCTGCGCGTCCGGAGCCTGTGCTCCACAATGGGAGAGGCCACAGCAGTGAGAGGCCCTCGTACTGCAAAAAATAAAAAAAGAGAGAAGACCAGGGCTTAGTAAGTATCAGAACCAGGTTCCAACCCAGGTCTGTGGGACCCGGAGCCGTCTGTGCAACAAAGCACATAGTGCCTCCAAGGTCAACAGCCACCCGAGGAGTACAGGCAACAGAGGGTGACGCTCCAAAGTGAGTGTGGCCAGGCAGCTTCATGGAAAACCTCATAAATGGCTCCAGACACATGTGCCCTGGCCTTCTCGGCGTCGGTGGTGACCCCTCCGAATGGACCCTGGCCACCAGCCCGGCCCTGGCCCGCGTCATCTTCACGCAGGGCCCACAGCTTTATGGCTTCACACCCCCCAGGCCTCCGTTACCGTCAGCTACTCCGACACCCGACAGCTGCACTTCATTAATGTGTTATTTACATTATTACCTTATTCTGGAAGTTGGTGTTTATTATTTGCTACTTTATATAATGGGCTTCTAATGCACACACTGCTAAATGTTTTACCACTGCCCCTCAGGAGCCCAGTTCCTTCATGCAGCTAACTAGACCAACGGTTTAAGTACAGCCCCCCCCCGAGTTCCTTTTCTGTGGCGCGTCCTGGCGTAGTGGGCGGCACTGAGAGGCGTGCTGGGACCGGAACAAGCAGGGTGTCCAGGACCTAAAACATGGGGATGCTACCCCCTCCCCTCCATCTGGAGGGCAGAGGACATGTTGGGGTGGCTGAATAAAAGCCCCAAAGATATTCACATCCGTATCCCCCAAACCTGTGTATTTGTCACCTTGCATGGCAAAAAGGACTTTGTGATTGAGTTAAGGACCCTTGAGATGGAGAGATGATCCTGGATTATCCAGGCAGGCCCTCAGTGTAATCACAAATGTCCTTGTAGAGGGAGGCAGGAGGGTCAAGGGAGAGAGAGAGGAAAAGGTGATGTGACGACAGAGCAGAGAGGTCTGAAAATGTTACATGTCTCACTTTGAAGACTGAAGAAGGGACAACAAGCCAAGGGACTTAGGCTGCCTCTAGAAGCTGTGAAAGGCAGGAAATGATTCTCCCTACAGCCTCCAAAAGGAACCTGCCCTGCTGACCCCTTGACTTTCCCCCTGTACCCAGCTGCTGACTTCCAGAACTGTAAGAGAATTAATGCGCGTTGTTTAAAGCCATCACATCTGTGGTCGTTTGTGATAGCAGCCGCGGGCAGCTCATACGTCATGTCATACATGGGCTTCCACCTAACACAGGGCTTGGCACAGGGCAGCAAAGGCTGCTGAAGCAACGAGATGGGCTCAGGCAGGGGAGACACGAGGGGAGGGTTGATGGGAACCCAGTGACCCGTGAGTGTGGACACAGCATCCCGTCTCATGGAGACCAGCCTGGCAAAATCCAGGCTAGATTCCTAAGACTTGGCCAGATGGGGTTGGCAGGCACATGGAACCCACAGAAAATCCAGATCTCCACCATGACTCTCCTGCCAAGCTTCTGGCTGGGGAAATGGACAGCGACTTGCTCGTAGACTCACATGCTTTATAGACATCAAAGTCCCCATGCCCACCAGACTCTGTGTTAGGCAGAGCAGGTTTCATAATCCCCCTAACAGAGAAGGAAGGAGAGGCTGGGAGAGGTGAGAAGACTGCTGGTGAGAGTTGGCCCGGCCCAGGGGGGGAGCTGGGACTCCTAGCCTCCCTCAATCCCTTGTGACACAGAGCTGGGATGTGCCGTGCTCTGGGTTCGTTTCTCTCCTCTCGCAGGGGTTCTTATCCACCCTGTCAGGCAGCAGGATAAAAGGAGTCAAAGTCAAGCGTCCAAACCATTCACCAGTTTGATAATCGGCTCCTGAATAATCAATTTCTCTTACATATGAGCTATGGGTTGGGGGGCAAATGCCTTTTCCTTTCCCATCTAGTATCTGGTCTCTCGTCAGCCAGCCGGTCACCAGCCATCATTGAGTACCTCCCCCAGGCATCCAGGAAGTACTCCATCCAGTAGAAAATCAAACATGCAAGGGTCAAGTTCCTGGCCCTGGGAACCTGGCATCTGCAGGCTGAGCTGACCAAGGGCCAGGAAAGCCAGGATCCAGGAATTTAGGGTCACTCTCTTCTCTAATCCCTTGGTTCATGGGATGTTTGGGGGGACAGACAGAAGGAGAAAACCTTACAGCAGACGTGACCCATAAAGAAATGAGCCAGGGCTCACCATGGTGACACAGTAGGTCAGGGAAGAGCTTCCTCTTCACTAATGGGATTTTCCTGTGAAAGTTACATTCCTAAATGCATCTCTGACAGCCCTGCGGGAGCCTGTGTTCCAACTACAGGGCAAGAACCCCGCTCTCCAACAGGAGGTCGCTGGTGTGGCATGTGATGGTCGAGTTGTTAAGGTTAGATTGTGGGTTGACATCCATCCCCTGCTTTGTTAGTTCATCCCGCAAGTATGCCTTGAGAATTGAATCATGTTCTCATGTGTGAGAACCAGGCAAGGCTGAGACAAGTACCCCTGGCCATCAGGGAGCTCAGACCCTACTTGGGGGAAACTGACATCCGCAGAAGCTGCAGGATGGGAGTTCAATGCCAGGGAAGCTCAAAGGGCAGGGAGTGGGGCAAGAAGAGGACCCACCCAGCTGGAGAGGCTTCCTGGAAATGAGACCCCTGGTCCCATTCCTCAAAGACAAGTAGGGGCTCATCAGGCCAAGACGGTGGGGAGGTTGCTTTGCATTCACCAGAAGTGAGAGAGGAAATAAAGCACACTCAGTTACCTGGAAGGAATCCTTCCTGGCTGAATAAATGGACAACTTGCAACTTTAGACACCAGGGGAAGCCTTTAAGTTGCCACGTGGTTTGGGCAAGACCTGGCTCTTTCGACAAGAGCCAGGGTTTTTTGAGCCCATGCTAGTGACGAGCCTTGACTGGACTTTGGGGACATGGCAATGGCCAAGGTACCTCAACCCCGACAAGAGTGTAATGTGGTGGGAGGGCAGACCCACAGGCAGACAGGCACCTCACCCTCTAAGTACTCACAGTGGACATGTGCTGTCTCACTGGTCGTGCTTCTCCTCCCAGGAGGGTATCTGTGCCCAAGGCTGGGTCAGATTTTACAAGAGGAAGAGCTCTCAGGAGACCATCATGGCAGACGATGGTGGCAGGAATTAGCCTCACAGACCCCAAGGGGATGGTGACTCCCAGGTTCTAAGTTGGGGCTACTCGGTCATATGCTGTGTTTCCTCAAGAGATTCCCCCACTACACCTCCACCTTGTTCAAGCCTCACCGATTTCTCTTTTTAATACCAAAACAATAATAATAATTACTACCACCACAGTTATTGAAACTAGCAACCCTTACTAAATGCTAATTTTGTGGCAGGTGCCATGCTGAGGACTTTGTCTCACTGAATCCTCACCCAGCCTTGGAAGACAAGTAAAACATTATCTCCATTTTACAGAAGAAGCAAGTGAGTCTCAGAGAATTTAACCATCTGACTCAGAGTCGACAGCTAGTGTCTGAATCTGGACTCAAAGCCAGATCTGTCGGGGGTGTTCACGAGGCTTAGTCAAGTCATGGCCCAAAGACCTCAGGCAACAGAATTGCCTGGACTGCCTATTAAAAATACAGGTTCCTGGGCCCAGCCTCAGACCTAAAGAGTCATAATCTGGGGTTTCAGAAATGGGAAGCATCCATTTTTGCCTGAAACACTCCCCATCCTCCCACCCTGTCATCCTGAGGCACACTGAAGTCTGAGGGCCACTTTGCTTCTGTCTATAAGCAAGTCATCTCCTTCATTATGAATTCACATCACCCATCACATAGGAGGACACTACCCCTAACCCCACTCCTGCCCTGCGTCACCACCGAAGGGAGTGTTGGGTGATTCTTATTCCAGAAGAGGGGCCAGGTTTTGCATTAAGCAGTCCACGTGTGTAATCACCAGGATGGTCTAATTTCTACTGCTGTATACAAGCAACCTGGACATCTCAGCTGGTTAACAGAATACATTTATCTCCCACTCAGGCTCTATGTCCCCCTGCAGGGCACTCTGCTTCACACAGTCACTCAGGGATCCAGGCTGACACAGCTGCACCATCTTGCAGCCACACCACCTACATCTGTGGCCTCTCAGTCATGGTGGCAAGGATGGAAAGTGTGGAGGGTCTCCCCACCAGCCATTTTTGCTTCAGGCAGGAAGTGATACATGTCACTTCCTCTCACAGCCTATTGGTCAGAACAGGTCATGTGGCCTCTCCAGCCACAGGAATCAGGAAGTGGGGTCTTTCCATGTGGCCAGAGGGGATGGAGAGCCGGAGGAGGGCAGGTCCACTCAAGTTGTTCCTCTCCTGAATAGCAGCGAGTTCACAGATGTGTGATCATGGACAACCTCTGTCCTCAGAAAGGCGACCCTCAGGAGAGGCACGTGAAGGAGCCTCGTTTGTTTCCTGTGGGCCAGAAAGAGTGGATTTCAGGGCAGAAGAAACCGAATAAGGTAGGGCAGTGCCTGGGAAGGAAGACTGAGCCTGGGCGTGTTTCCCTCCTGCCGCTGCTGTTCACTCCATGGACCTTGGCTGAGTCACTGTAGCTCCTGAGCCCACTCTCCTCACCTCCAGGGCAGGGGCGGGCTGCACGTTTGGGAGGCCTGGCAGCTCTGACGTCCCATGGTTCGAGAATGGACCATGCCCTCTAACCTCAGGCCCATCCCTCAACCCTTGGACATGGAGGAGGTTTTCCACCCAAGGGACCCCAGTAGGAAAAACAGCTCAGGGAGGGCACAGTGTGGGAGATGGCTATCGACCCACTCACAGGCCAGCACAGCCACTGCTGATGGATGCGACAGGGGACCTCTCCAAGCCTGGCTCTGAGCATCCGGACAGGAGCGGCCCCAGAGACAGGAAGGTCACTTCTCATGCAGCTCCATGTCCTGGATGTGCCACGTCAACTTTCCCTGGGGCGGGGGCCTTCAGGAACACCTAGAGAAAGGTCAACGTAGGGACCCCCAGAACTTTAACTCTTAAAAGAAAAACAAATGCCCAACAGACTGCCTCCAGTTCAGTCCACATGCCACAGGGACCTGACAGGAGCCCACAAAGGTCTGGAGGATGGAGACGGGGCCCCTCACCGCTCCTTCCTGGGTCCTGAGAAGACCTGGCCAGAGGGAAGCTGGCTCTAGTGCACAGTCCCCCACCTACCTGTATTTACATCTTTGTTCCCTTTGCAGGACTCAACTACAAGCTACTGAGAAGGTTCCAGAAGGCCAGTAAGGCAAGTTCATGCTGCAAGTTTTATCTCCTGCGTTCTGTCTTCCCTTCAGTCCTGGACCGGGATTATGCAGATGTGCACTTTGTTATCTATAACTGCTTTCATCTCGCTTTCCAGCCTCTAGTCCTGTGATGGCAGAAATGCTGACTTTCCCAGCTAGGCTGTTCTGTCGTCACATGCAGGTGAGATCTTAGTCTCTTTCAGGGCTTCTTGATCTTCAAGGATCTTCCCTTCCTCCTTCCCCAGATGGAGTCTGGGGCCAAGGGGTCCACATGGCGCTGCGGGAGGCTCCCGCTGACCTTCAGTTAGGGCGTTACTCACCCCGTGGACCACAAGTGACAGCCCTGGTCCCTTCAATGTCCCCAAGGAATAGTGTGGCCATCGGGTCTCTGGGTGTCCCACTTTGGTATCTGCTGGTCTTTGGAGTGTCATGCTGCAGTCACTGGTTCAGGTCCCAAGGTCCCATGTGGCCTCCTCCCTCCAAACCGGGTCACCTGTGGTGCACCAGGCTGTGCCCTTCTGGGCCTCCCAGGGCCCGCTGACTCTCAGCTGCTTTCTCTGCCTCTTGTCAGAGGGGGTGGGTCAGGGGACCTGCCTTGGGTCCACCCACCAGAAGTCCTGTCTCAGCCATCTCTGCTCCCCCACCTCTGTATCCACCTGGCACTTCAGTGGGAGTCTCCATGCTAAGCCTGGAGAAGCATGGAATGGGGATCCTGTCCATAAACTTGACACTGGGACTTGAGGGATGAGGACCTTGGCACTGGCCCATTCTCTTTTCTTCCTCTCCACCAGGACCCGCGTCCTAACCCTGAAAGTCCTCCCTTTCCCTGCGGCGGGAAATGCCCTCCTTCCTACTTTATCGTCTACTCTACAATCAGTCCTCCAGGCTTTGGTTCTCAAGATGTAAAAACCCAGCTCTGGAGGCGTTCTGAGAAAATGACTTTTCTCTTTGGAAAGCCTGGCTTTCAAGAACATTGCCTCACAACAGGTTTTTATTTTTGAAAGCCAGTTGAAGCACAAAGTAAAGCAAAACTTCTTTATTCTATGCAGTATCAGTCCTCCCTTCCCTGGAGTGAAAGTCTCATGGCCTCATCTTAAAGTGCAAGGGTCCCGGGAGGTGGGGCGGAGAGTCTGAATTTCTAAGAAGAGAAAATACAAGTGATGTTCAAAGTAATACTGTTTTACTTTTCTTCCTTTCCTCTCTCCCTCCCCTCCTCCCTCCATCTTTCCTTTCTTCCTTCCTTAACTGGACTTTGGTTTATTTCCAGCTACATCCCAGACATCAGTCATGCTGTATTCTGGGGATGTGATGCTAGTAGTCTATAACAAGAGCTAGAGAAAACAAACTAGTGCCTACCAGTGGGGAGAGGGAAGGGAGGAAGGGGAAATATAGGGGTAAGTGATTGGGGTTATTATGGGATTATATGAAGTCATGTGTGTGAAACTTTTGAAAATTGTAAAGCACTATAGAATTTAAAGAATCTTTCATTCAATAAAAAATATATATATATTAAAAAAAGAGAGAGTAGTCCAGAGGGAGGGAGTAGGGTGATCAGCCATCCTGGTTGCCTGGAGCTCAGGGGGTTCCTGGGATGTGAGACTTTCAGGGCTAAAAGCAAGAAGGTCCCAGGCAGATTGGCATGAGTTAGCCACTCTGAGAGGGAGACTGATGATGCTGTATAAGAAGGCCAATAGAGCTCTGTGCAACCTCAGAAAGAATCAACTAATTTAACTTAGGGAAATCAAGTCGTACTTCATGGAGGAGGCAATGCTTTCAGTAACAACAATAACAACCAAAGCCTGTGTCTGTGTGCTTTGTAAGTATGATCCCATTCAATATTCACAACTCATCCTCAAGGCAAGTATCGTTACCGTTAACTGTTTTACAGGTGAGGAGGAAACTGCATCTTAGAGAAATGAAGAGACCAGACCAATGGCACCAAGCCAGCTCTTGGAGATGCTGGGATTCAATCCAGAACACGAGCTGTGATCTTCAGCTACAGGATCTTAGGGGATGAGCAGGAGTGTAATGGGGGAAGTGGTCCAGGCACGGGGCACTGGGATAAGAGCTGGGCTTGTTAGAAGAGCAGAAGGGGATCTGGTCTAGCTGCATGAAATCCAGAGTCCCTGGGTGAGGGGCTCTGAGGGCAGGTCAGGACCAGGACGTCAGTATCTCGGACCTGAGTAGGAAGAGCTCTGCGTGCCATGCTAAGGAGTTGGGACTTGAAGGAGAGTCAACAAATGCTTCCGAGCCGGGTGAGGGTAGTAACATGATCAGATGAAACACAGAAAAGACTGTTTGATTGGAGGGAAGGGGACACTGAGGAGGGAGGAGGTCTCACAGTCTCTGCCATGAGAGCTTATGGGCCAGGGGAGCAGTCAGAGTGCCCAGCCCACTATTGAAATCCGAGAGCCCTGGAACTCACGATTGCAGAGGCCTTCCGCTGGCCTCCCCACGTGCACGGAGCTCAGAGCATCATTTCCACGGCCTGTGAAGGGCTAGAGCAGGTTCAAGCCCAGCTCCATCTGGCAACTTGAACTCAAAGCCTATGTTGAGACGTGCAAAGAGCCATGGGGACAGAGAGGTGTGTATTAGTTTCCCGTTGCTGCCATAACAAGTTGCCGCAAGCTCAGTGGCTTAAAACAACACGAGCGTATTCCCTTACTGCTCTGGAAGTCAGAAGTCTAAAATAGATTGGTAGGACTGGTTCCTTCTAGAGGCTCCGGGGAAGAATCCACTTTCTTGCCTTTTCTAGCACCTAGGGGTTTCCCACATTCCTGGCTGTGGCCCCTTCCTCATATCACTCCAACCTCTGCTTCCATTGTCTCCTTTCTTGCAAAGACCCTCGTGATGACACTGGGCCCGTCCAGATAATCCAGGACAATCTTCCCATCTCAGGATCCTTAACTTAATCACATCTGCAAAGACCCTTTGGCCACGTGAGGGAACATATTCATGGGTTTGGGGTATTAGGACATGGAAACCTTTGGTGGGGATGGGAGAAGGGGTTATTCTGCCTCCAGTAAGGAGACAATGAGGAACCCTGGCCGGGGGTTCCTGGGAAGGCTCAGAGCCTGTTCTCTATCAGTGAGCAAACACTCTGATTGTAGTATGAATATTTAATTGGTCTACTAGAACAGAGACCCCAAATAACAGGTCTGTATCAAGCAATGCAGTTCTCTCCCAGGTAAACAGTTGGGGCATAAACAGTACAGGGCTGGATGGCAGCCTCACAGTGTCATGGGCTAGGCCTGCTCTACCTTGTTGCTGTGCCCTCATAGGGTGTTGCCCTTGAATGCGTGGCCCAGGGGGCTTTCCATCACACCCAAATTCCAGCCAACCAGAGCAGCAAAGGGAGAGGGAAAGGTCTGGTTTACTCTTGAAAGGCCTGACATGGAAGTTAAACCCTCAATTCCTTCACATTCTCATTGGCCAGAACAGAGTCACGTGGCCACACCTACCTGCAAAGAAGACCAAGAAGTGCAGTTCTCATTCTAAGTGGCCAGGTGCACAGCAAAAAATCCTGTGACTGTGGACAACAGGGTCAACAGACATTGGGGTGCAGCAACCAGTATCTGCCACAAGCACCTACTGAGTACATTGAACGTGGCTGGGTGCTAGGGATTCAGCAGTAAGAAAGTCCTTGGCCTTGAGGAGCTCTCAGGGGAGACGAACATGGAAACCAATAATTAGAATTCGCTTTAGTGGATGCTTGGGCCATGTACCATAAAAACCCCAAGGCAGGTTGTCTTGGTGTGCTCGGGCTACCAGAACAAAGCACCATAGACTGGGGACTTAAATGTAGAAGTTTATTTCTCACAGTTCTGGGAGGCTTGAAGTCCAAGATCAGGGTGCCGGTGTGGTCAGTTTCTGGTGAGAGCTCTTCTCCTGGCATGTGGATGGCTGCCATCCCACATGATAGAGAGAGTGTACCCCAGTGTCTATCCTTATAAGGGCACTAATCCCATCACGAGGGCCCCACTCTCATGACCTAAACAATTATCTCCCAAAGGCCTCCACCTCCAAATACCATCACATCGGGCTTCAACATACCAACTGGGGGGAGACACAATTCAGTCCATAGCCCTAGGCAACTGGTTAGGCCTGGTGGAGGACAAGACAAGGGGTCAGAGGAGGTGTCCTATGAAGGTGGCATCTCAGCAGGGTCTCCAGTCATCACTGTCCCTCCCTTTCCTCTCTGTACCTCCTAGAAGTATCTGCGTCCCTGTCTCACTCTCTCCTTCTCTACCCAGAAGTACTATGGCCCATGGCCACCCTGAGAACTTTGTCCTGAACCCAAAGAAGCTCTTCTCTGTGAGTGTGCATGTGTGTGTGTATGTGCACGCATTGTGTATGTCTTTTTGTCACACTCCTCCTTTGAACCCACCCCACCTCTGAACAAACAAACCATAGCCCCCTAATGGGTCCGGAGACACTAGTTTTGAAGCAAGACAGCTTTGCCAAAGCCGTTCTGTGAGCAAAACTTGTCTTCTCTGATCACCACCCACTTGGAGGTCCCCAAACTGGGGAGAGACATCTCTAGTACTCTGAAAATGGAATGCCTCTGCTTAAATTAACCAAGTACACAGCACCCACACTCATGTGTGCACACACACACGCACGCACGCACACACTCATGCCCAAATAGACAGTCTCTCAGAAATGAAGATGCAGATAAGAGACTCAAGGACAGGCCTTACTTGCCCTCTGTCAGTTTACAAGGGAATTTATTCCACATATTCATCTATGAATATTTAGCAAGGCAACAATAACATCCAATGACACCCATGACACCCATGAGATACACAACTGGGAGAGCCCTCTCCCAGGAACGTACACAATGCTTCATGTCAACGTTTTAACTGGGCTGAATGTTTGAAATGCAAACCTTAGCTTACAATATCCCTCCCCTTTCTCTCGCTCACTTTCTCTCTCTTTTTTATCTGTGTACTCAGCCATTCCCCCATTTTTGATGCAAACCATCAAGAAAATTCTGTACAATAACAGCAGACCTGGTGGGGTATGAGGACAGCTACCAAGGATTTGAGAAGTGCTCCTGGCACAAACAAATTTTCAGACATTACATTCTTCCTTTTTTCTCAGGAAAAAACACGCACAAATTAGGCAAGGACTCTTCTAAGATTGGCTAACAAGGTTTAACATTCAATAAACCTGTAAACTTTTTTTTTTTGCCGTACGCGGGCCTCTCACTGTTGTGTCCTCTCCCGTTGCAGAGCACAGGCTCCGGACGTGCAGGCTCAGCGGCCATGGCTCACGGGCCCAGCCGCTCCATGGCATGTGGGATCTTCCCGAACCGGGGCACGAACCCATGTCCCCTGCATCGGCAGGCAGACTCTCAACCACTGCGCCACCAGGGAAGCCCCAAACCTGCAAACTTTTGATAAACCACTGTGGCCAGCTGAAAAACGGCCCCCAAAGAGATCAGGTCCTAATCCCTGGGACCTGTGAATGTTGCCTTATATGACAAAGGGACTTTGCAGATGTCATGAAGTTAAGGAGCATGATTTAGACTTTAGGATCCTGGATTATCCAGATGGGCCCTAAGTGTAATCATAGGAGTCCTTGTAAGACAGAAGCAGAGGGATACCTGTCTATAGGAAAAAGAGAAGGTCATGTGATGATGGAAGCGTGGAGGAAGCGGCCATGAGCCAAGGATTGCAGGCAGTCACCAGAAGCTGCAAAAGCAAAGAAACATTCTCTCCTAGAGCCTCAGAAGGAACCAGCTCTGTCAACACTATGACTTTAGCGCAGTGAAACTCATTTCAGACTTGTGGCCTCCAGAACTGTAAGAGAATACATTTGTGTTGTTTCAGTCACTAAGTTTGTGGTCATTTGTTATAGCAGCAACAGGAACCTGATACAGTCACAAAAGCTGTAAAGGCAGGGCTCTGTCCCAACCACAGGTGTCCCCAGCATCTCCTGAGGAACTAACCTGCAGTTCTGTCTATGGGGCTCCATTGTCAGTATGAAACCATGGGGAACCATGTATGTCCTAGGGGTCTTGTTCCTGTGTGCATTTTTTAAAACATCTTTATTGGAGTATAATTGCATTACAATGGTGTGTTAGTTTCTGCTTTATAACAAAGTGAATCAGCTATATGTATACATATGTACCCATGTCTCCTCCCTCTTGCGTCTCCCTCCCACCCTGCCTACCCCACCCCTCTAGGTGGACACAAAGCACCAAGCTTATCTCCCTGTGCTATGTGGCTGCTTCCCACTAGCTATCTATCTTACCTTTGACAGTGTATATATGTCCATGACACCCTCCAACTTCATCTCAGCTTACCCTTCCCCCTCCCCATATCCTCAAGTGCATTCTCTACATCTGAGTCTTTATTCCTTTCCTGCCCCTAGGTTCTTCAGAACCTTTTTTTTTTTAGATTCCATATATATGTGTTAGCATACAGTATTTGTTTTTCTCTTTCTGACTTACTTCATTCTGTATGACAGACTCTAGGTCCATCCACCTCACTACAAATAACTCAATTTTGTTTCCTTTCATGGCTGAGTAATATTCCATTATATATATGTGCCACATCTTCTTTATCCATTCATCTGTCGATAGACATTTAGGTTGCTTCCATGTCCTGGATATTGTAAATAGAGCTGCAATGAACATTGTGGTACGTGTCTCTTTTTGAATTATGGTTTCCTCAGGGTATATGGCCAGTAGTGGGATTGCTGGGTCATATGGTAGTTCTATTTTTAGTTTCTTAAGGAACCTCCATACTGTTCTCCATAGTGGCTGTATCAGTTTACATTCCCACCAGCAGTGCAAGAGTGTTCCCTTTTCTCCACACCCTCTCCAGCATTTATTGTAGATTTTTTCATGACGGCTATTCTGACTGGTGCGAGGTGAAACCTCATTGTAGTACTGATTTGCATTTCTCTAATGATTAGTGATGCTGAGCATCCTTTCATGTGTTTGCTGGCAATCTGTATAACTTCTTTGGAGAAATGTCTACTTACGTCTTCTGCCCATTTTTGGATTGGGTTGTTTGTTTTTTTGATACTGAGCTACATGAGCTGCTTGTAAATTTTGGAGATTAATTCTTTGTCAGTTGCTTCATTTGCAAATATTTTCTCCCATTCTGAGCCTTGTCTTTTCGTCTCGTTTATGGTTTCCTTTGATCTGCAAAAGCTTTTAAGTTTCATTGGGTCCCATTTGTTTACTTTTGTTTTTGTTTCCATTTCTCTAGGAGGTGTGTCGAAAAGGATCTTGCTGTGATTTATGTCATAGAGTGTTCTGCCTATGCTTTCCTCTAAGAGTTTAATAGTGTCTGGCCTTACATTTAGGTCTTTAATCCATTTCGAGTTTATTTTTGTGTATGATGTTAGGGAGTGTTCTAATTTCATTCTTTTACATGTAGCTGTCCAGTTTTCCCAGCACCACTTATTGAAGAGGCTGTCTTTTCTCCATTGTATATTCTTGCCTCCTTTATCAAAGGTAAGGTGACCGTATGTGCGTGGGTTTATCTCTGGGCTTTCTATCCTGTTCCATTGATCTATATTTCTGTTTCTGTGCCAGTACCACACTGTCTTAATTACTGTAACTTTGTAGCATAGTCTGAAGTCAGGGAACCCGATTCCTCCAGCTCTGTTTTTCTTTCTCAAGATTGCTTTAGCTATTCGGGGTCTTTTGTGTCTCCAAACAAATTGTGAAATTGTTTGTTCTAGTTCTGTGAAAAATGCCATTGGTATTTTGATAGGGATTGCATTGAATCTGTAGATTGCTTTGGATAGTGTAGTCATTTTCACAATGTTGATGCTTCCAATCCAAGAACATGGTATATCTCTCCATCTGTTTGTATTGTTTTTAATTTCTTTCATCAGTGTCTTATAGTTTTCTGCATACAGGTCTTTTGTCTCCTTAGGTAGATTTATTCCTAGGTATTTTATTCTTTTTGTTGTAATGGTAAATGGGAGTGTTTCCTTAATTGCTCTTTCAGATTTTTCATCATTAGTGTATAGGAATGTAAAAGATTTCTGTGCATTAATTTTGTATCCTGATACTTTACCATTCCTTGATTAGCTCTAGTAATTTTCTGGTAGCATCTTTAGGATTCTCTATGTATAGTATGTCATCAGCAAACAGTGAGAGTTTTACTTCTTCTTTCTGATTTGGATTCCTTTTATTTCTTTTCCTTCTCTGATTGCTGTGGCTAAATCTTCCAAAACTATGTTGAATAATAGTGGTGAGAGTGGGCAACCTTGTCTTGTTACTGATCTTAGTGAAATGGTTTCAGTTTATCACCATTGAGAACAATGTTGGCTGTAGGTTTGTCATATATGGCCTTTATTATGTTGAGGTAGGTTCCCTCTATGCCTACTTTCTGAAGGGTTTTTATCATAAATGGTGGTGAATTTTGTCGAAAGCTTTTTCTGCGTCTATTAAGATGATCATATGGTTTTTCTCCTTCAATTTGTTAATATGGTTTATCACATTGATTCATTTCCATATACTGAAGAATCCTTGCATTTCTGGGATAAACCCCACTTGATCATGGTGTATGATCCTTTTAATGTGCTTCTGGATTCTGTTTGCTAGTATTTTGTTGAGGATTTTTGTATCTATGTTCATCAGGGATATTGGCCTGTAGTTTTATTTTTTTGTGACATCTTTGTCTGGTTTTGGTATCAGGGTGATGGTGGCCTCATAGAATGAGTTTGGGAGTGTTCCTCCCTCTGCTATATTTTGGAAGAGATTGAGAAGAATAGGTGTTAGCTCTTCTCTAAATGTTTGATAGAATTCGCCTGTGAGGCCATCTGCTCCTGGGCTTTTGTTTGTTGGAAGATTTAAAATCACAGTTTCAATTTCAGTGCTTGTGATTGGTCTGTTTATATTTTCCATTTCTTCCTGGTTCAGTCTCGGAAGGTTGTGCTTTTCTAAGAATTTGTCCATTTCTTTCAGGTTGTCCATTTTATTGGCATAGAGTTGCTTGTAGTAACCTCTCATGATCCTTTGTATTTCTGCAGTGTCAGTTGTTACTTCTCCTTTTTCATTTCTAATTCTATTGATTTGAGTCTTCTTCCTTTTTTTCTTAATGAGTCTGGCTAATGGTTTATCAACTTTGTTTACCTTCTCAAAGAACCAGCTTTTAGTTTTATTGATCTTTGTTATCATTTTCTTCATTTCTTTTTCATTTATTTCTGATCTGATCTTTATGATTTCTTTACTTCTGCTAACTTTGGGGATTTTTTGTTCTTCTTTCTCTAATTGCTTTAGGTGCAAGGTTAGGTTGTTTATTTGAGATGTTTCTTGTTTCTTGAGGTAGGATTGTATTGCTATAAACTTCCCTCTTAGAACTGCTTTTGCTGCATCCCATAGGTTTTGGGCGTCATGTTTTCCTTGTCATTTGTTTCTAGGTATTTTTTGATTTCCTCTTTGATTTCTTCAGTGATGTCTTGGTTATTTAGTAGTGTATTGTTTAGCCTCCATGTATTTGTATTTTTTACAGATTTTTTCCTGTAATTGATATCTAGTCTCATAGCATTGTGGTCAGAAAAGATATTTTATATGATTTCAATTTTCTTAAATTTACCAAGACTTGATTTGTGACCCAAGGTATGATCTATCTGGAGAATGTTCCATGAGCATTTGAGAAGAAAGTGTATTCTGTTGTTCTTGGATGGAATGTCCTATAAATATCAATTAAGTCCATCTTGTTTAATGCATCATTTAAAGCTTGTGTTTCCTTATTTATTTTCATTTTGGATGATCTGTACATTGGCGAAAATGGGTGTTAAAGTCCCCTACTATGATTGTGTTACTGTCAATTTCCCCTTTTATGGCTGTTAGCATTTGCCTTATGTGTTGAGGTGCTCCTATGTTGGGTGCATAAATATTTACAATTGTTATATCTTCTTCTTGGATTGATCCCTGATCATTATGTAGTGTCCTTTTTTGTCTCTTGTAATAGTCTTTATTTTAAAGTCTATTTTGTCTGATATGAGAATTGCTACTCCAGCTTTCTTTTGATTTCCATTTGCATGAAATAATTTTTTCCACCCCCTCACTTTCAGTCTGTATGTGTCCCCAGGTCTGAAGTGGGTCTCTTGTAGACAGCATACATACAGGTCTTGTTTTTGTATCCATTCAGCCAGTCTATGTCTTTTGGTTGGAGCATTTAATCCATTTACATTTAAGGTAATTATCAATATGTATGTTCCTATTACCATTTTCTTAATTGTTTTGGGTTTGTTATTGTAGGTCTTTTCGTTCTCTTGTGTTTCCTGCCTAGAGAAGTTCCTTTAGCCTTTGTTGTAAAGCTGGTTTGGTGGTGCTGAATTCTCTTAGCTTTTGCTTGTCTGTAAAGGTTTTAATTTCTCTGTGGAATCTGAATGAGATCCTTGCTGGGTAGAGTAATCTTGGTTGTAGGTTTCTCCCTTTCATCACTTTAAGTATGTCCTGCCACACCCTTCTGGCTTGCAGTGTTTCTGCTGAGAAATCAGCTGTTAACCTTCTGGGGATTCCCTTGTATATTATTTGTTGCTTTTCCCTTGCTGTTTTTAATATTTTTTCTTTGTATTTAATTTTTGATAGTTTGATCACTATGTTTCTTGGTGTGTTTCTCCTTGGATTTATCCTGTATGGGACTCTCTGTGCTTCCTGGACTTGATTATTTCCTTTCCCATATTAGGCAAGTTTTCAACTCTAAACTCTTCAAATATTTTCTCAGTCCATTTCCTTTTCTCTTCTTCTTCTGGGACCCCTATAATTCAAATGTTGGTGCATTCAGTGTTTTCCCAGAGGTCTCTGAGACTGTCCTCAATTCTTTTCATTCTTTTTTCGTTATTCTGCTCTGTTGTAGTTGTTTCCACTATTTTATCTTCCAGGTCACTTATCCGTTCTTCTGTCTCAGTTATTCTGCTATTGATTCCATCTAGAGAATTTTAAATTTCATTTATTGTGTTGTTCATCATGGTTTGTTTGCTCTTTAGTTCTTCTAGATCCTTGTTAAATGTTTCTTGTATTTTCTCCATTCTATTTCCAAGATTTTGGATCATCTTTACTATCATTACTCTGAATTCTTTTTCAGGTAGACTGTTTATTTCCTCTTCATTTGTTTGGTCTGGTGGGTTTTTTCCCTGCTCCTTCATCTGCTGTGTATTTCTCTGTCTTCTCATTTTGCTTAACACTGCATTTGGGGTCTCCTTTTCACAGGCTGCAGATTTGTAGTTCCCATTGCTTCTGGTGTCTGCCCTCAGTAGGTAGGTTTGGTTCAGTGGGTTGTGTAGGCTTCCTGGTGGGGGGAACTGGTGCCTGTGTTCTGGTGGATGAGGCTGGATCTTGTCTTTCTAGGGGGGCAGGACCGCGACCAGTGGTGCATTTTGGAGTGTCTGTGAACTTATTATGATTTTAGGCAGCCTCTCTGCTAATGGGTGGGGTTATGTTCCTGTCTTGCTAGTTGTTTGGTGTGGGGTGTCCAGCACTGTAGCTTGCTGGTCATCGAGAGGAGCTGGGTCTTAGTCTTGAGATGGAGATCTCTGGGAGAGCTTTCGCCGTTTGATATTACGTGGGGCTGGGAGGTCTCTCGTGGTCCAATGTCCTGAACTCAGCTCTCCCACTACCAAGCCTCAGACCTGACACCTGGCCGGAGCACCAAGACCCTTTTGGGAAGTCTGAGGTCTTCTGCCAGCGTTCTGTAGGTGTTCTGTAGGACTTGTTCCACATGTAGGTGTATTTTTGATGTATTTGTGGAGAGGAAGGTGATCTCCACGTCTTCCTCCTCCACCATCATGAAGGTCTTTTGTGAATTTTTAAAAGTCCTCTGTTTTTCTAATAACAAAGTCAATACAGGCCCCCATGGTAGGAAATATAAGATCTAAAGAAAAGTCAGAAGAACATAAAACAAAAAGAAAAAGAAAAAAGAACATAACAATCACCCATAATCCCACCCTTCAGATATAACCTTCTTAATAGCAATGATCACAATTTGTAATTGTAAGTTTATTTTCATGATTCTTTTCTTAATATTGTCTCTTCTTTCACCCTTAACCCAGACAGTAAGGTCCATGAAGGGAGAAACCCACTCTATTTTGTGTGCCACATCTCTGGTGAAATGCTCAGTGCCTGATATACAGTAGATGATCAATAAATGCAACGCATACTACTATATATAAAATAGATAAACAAGGACCTTCTGTATAGCACAGGGAACTACACTCAATATCTTGTAATAACCTATAATGGAAAAGAATGTGAAAAGAATATATATATATATATATATTTATATATACGTATAGCTGAATCACTTTGCTGTATACCTGAAACATTTTAAATCAACTATACTTCAATTAAAAAATAAGTAAAAAATAAGTGCAATGCATAATCATTGAATGAATGACCTTTACTCACATCTTGGTACTTTTCTTTCCAGTCTTTTTTTGGTGTGTGTTGCCTATTTTCACATGTTTAAGACTGTTCTACAGCCACACATTTTGGGCCTACCTTCCTCATTTAATATTTTATCCTGAACATGTTCCAAATCATTAAATAGTCTTCAAAACTTTGTTTTCATGTCAACCTAATAGCCTATCCTGTGGCTGTTCCTTTGTGAGCTTACTTTCTTTACTTCTGTTATAAATAGTGCAGTCATAAACATCTTGGTGCATACATCTATATCCATGTTCTGATTATTCTCTCGAGGTAAATTCCTAGGAGGGGCCATTACAGAGCCTGGTGCGTCACCATTGTTACAACCTGCTATAGCTATCTGTCTATGCCTTTAAATACTTTAAAACCAACTCTGTTATCAAGAGGGGAACCTCAGGGTCCTAGAACAGCAGTGCACACAATCTCGTAGTGAAGCGATCCACTTAGTTTTTATTTAAGAGGAGAGCTCTTTTTTTTTTTGCCTCATCATGCAGATTGAGGGATCTTAGTTCCCCGAATGGGAATCGAACTGGTGTCCCCCTGCAGTGGAAGCACGGAGTCTTAACCACTGGACTGCCAGGGAAATATCTAAGCAGAGAACTCTGGCTGGGTGACAGGAGACCCAGGCACTGGAGTGAGATTGGCCACTTTCTAACCATGTCGCTTTTCTCTGGGAAATTGGATGTCTTCCTGTTTAAAATAGGGAGGTTGGGTGATGACTTTAAGCTCTCTTCTACCAAGAAACTTCTAGCAACTCCTCTTGGGGAGCATTACAAAAGCCAGTGAAAATTAGGGGTCATTCATGCCAGACCATCGAATACTGATTTAAAAAGTCAGACCCACCAGATTTGTAAATTAAACCATAAGAAGCCTTTTGCCACTCTCCTGTCTGCATGGATATGGCATTTGTCGCCTCTGCATGTTTGTTGAAAATTTATTCAAATCATTCAAAGAACATGAAAAACCTTCCCCCTCCATGAACAGACTAAAAGAGGTAATTGGCCTGAATGACCAGATGCAACAAATTCCATTTCTGCAGAGTCACAAGAAACAAAAGGTGATTTGTGGGAAATGCCTTTGGCAGGATTTTAAGCTGCATTATTGACAGGACTGTCCTCTCGTGCCTTGAAAACATAATCTGTGTCTGACGTAGGTCACACCATCAGCCAGTGCTCTTCTAATCTAGTTCTTGCTTCTAAGCGAGGCACCTAAATCGTTCCAGACGGCTCCTGCTCTGCAGTTCTCTTGGAGATTTGACACTTGCTCTTCTTCAGTCAGTCACTCAACACACATTTGCTGGGAGATGTCCGGGCCCTTTGCTGGTTCCCAGGGAGATGATGGAGCTGAATAAGGCACGCTCTCCTGGGCAAAATGAGAAGAACACGGAAATCCCAGCTCTGCCTCAACCTGGCTGTGTGACCTGAGAAAACACACCTCTCTCATTTTTGCCCCCAGTAAACGGAGCTGTTAATACCTCACCCGGGCCAGTTATGAAGGACGAGTCAAGCTATGTAACACGGGCGGCCCAGAGCCTGGTACGGAGAAGAGAAGCAATGTGAGCCCCTCCATCCTGGCCTAGAAACTCACAGCTTGACGAGCAAGACAGAAATCTAGGCTATTTCAGTCCAACAGTTTGTTACAGAGTTGTGCTTAAGCGAAGAGAGAGAAACCACCCGCTCTGGGTTTTTAGATGCATAAAGGGGAGCGTTCAGAGTGTGTTGGGGGCAAGGTGAAGGGTTTGCGAGCCCGTCCCATGCCACCTTTTAGAGCCAAATGGTTGGAATCGGTCTGCAAGGATCCAGGCTGATGGGTGTTTATTTAGACACACATGCCAACAGCCTATAATACATGCCCAGAAGAGGGAAGGAGGCCAGCAGCATCGATGGATTTTATGTGCAGGAAAGAATTGTGGCTGTGAAATGTGTAGACGCTTCGTTTTCGGATTAGGCTACAGGAAGAGAGGAAATGTCTCTCTCCCCAAAGCTAGAGAACTGGGCCAAGCTGGGCTGCAGGGAGGATTTCTGCATTCGGAAGACACTGTCATCTGGTGGACCTGGGCTTTGGGGCAGCCTGGATTTGGGTCCCAAATCTGCCACTTACTAAGCGCGTGAGGACCAGCAAGCCCCGTTTTCTCCAAAGTTTCATCCTGTGCCCGATGGGGGTGAATGTGGCGCATCCTTCTGAGGGCTGGTGTGAGCATCGAATGGTGTGAGGCTGGGAGAGCACTTCACACAGGGCCCGGCCCCCTGCAAGTGTTCCATAAATGTTAGTTATTATTATTTGTAGGCAGGAGGCTGGTTACTATGCTTCTAATGAAATGTTCCTTTGAATCCAAAGAGTCTTTGTCTTTGACTCCCTGCATTTATGGAGAGTTCAGGGAAAACTTTTACAAGTTGGAGAAAAGGGCCAGTTGTGTACTTTCACCCTGGCATGGCAAGCCGGTGTTACAGCATCCGCTTCTGAGGGGCCGGTAACCCACAATAGCAGGAGGTCTTAGGATTCAGATTCAACAGAGATTTTCGGAGTACTTTTTACATTCACTGCACTCTGGACCTCACCCTCCCCTTGTTTAATCTCAGTTCACCCACCGCCTTGGCAACAGCACGAGGGAGAATTAGTGTCTCTGGAGGCACATAGAGGCCAGGTGATTTGCCCGAAGACACAGCTTGGAGGTGGCAGAGCAGGGATTTCAACCTGGATCCAAACGACGAGTGGCCTTTCATAACTTCACTCCTGGAAGGATGTGTGTCCCCTAAGAGGTGGGGTGCCCTGGGAGACCTGTGTGGAGACCACAGACTCCCTTCTTCCCAGACCTCCTGACTACAAGCAGAGAGACTTGGACGCAGGAGACTGAGCATGTCCCAGACCCGAGTTCCTGGGACTGACATCCAGGAGGGGTGCCCTTCTGATTCTTTCAGTCACATCAACAAATACATGAGTCACCATTCTGCATCGCCATGAACCCAAAGGCTTCCTGAGGTTGCAGGATAAGGAGAGCTCATTCACAGGCTAGGCACTGTGTGCTGGGCAGAGTCCTGGAGCAACAGGGGACAAGACTAAGCCTTTGGGCCTCTCCCTGTGTCTCCCTCTGTGCCTGGCAGGGGCTGGGGCCAGCACTGTGCACGCCCCCTTCAGGGAGCCAGGACTCGCTCACGAAAGGAACCAACCTCTGTCCTCGTCAACTCAAGATGAGAGGACATCTCTGAGCCACCTCTGGGCCTCAAGTCTGACTCCAGGGGAGAAGCTCAGCCCCTGAACCTGGGGAAGGATGTGCAAAGACCAAAGCATGTCAGTAAGGACAGCTCAACCATCCGACACGCCAAAATGACCAGAACGCAGAAAGAGACCCACGAAATCCTAACTTCCTGCGTGTTCAGAAGTCACTATGCCGCCTCTGACTGGCCTCCTTCCCAGCCTTGAGGCCCCCCTCGAGCTCCGGCCACGTGAATGGCTCAGGGGCTGTTTCCCCACAGGCGCTGTGCATTTGGGCCCGTGGCTTGTTCTGGCTGTGCCTTCTGTCTGAATGCCTCCCACACCATTATGGGCCTTCATTCATTGCCCACGTCCAAGGACTCTTCCCCTCTCCTCTGAGCAGCCCCAACACCGCTCCCCTGCGGCAGTAAGAAGCGGGTGTCAAAACTCCCGGGAGGTGCTCATCTTTGCTGCCCCCGTTCTTGTGTCAGCTCACACCCAGGGCAGCTGAATAGAGGCTTGTTGTATAAATTCCATAATTAGTCACCAATTCTTCCTGTCCCCCATGTCACCTCATTCGGGGGATTAAATAACTAGACTATATGGTCAAAAAGTGCTGTCTCGGGACTTCCCTGGTGGTGCAGTGATTAAGAATCCTCCTGCCAGTGCAGGGGTCATGGGTTTGAGCCCTGGTCCGGGAAGATCCCACATGCCGCGGAGCCACGAAGCCCGTGCGCCACAACTACTGAAGCCCGCGCGCCTAGACCCTGTGCTCTGCAACAAAAGAAGCCACCGCAATAAGAAGCCCGCACACCGCAACGAAGAGCAGTACCTGCTCGCCACAACTAGAGAAAGCCTGTGCGTAGCAACAAAGATCCAACACAGCCAAAAATTAATTAATTAATTTAAAAAATAAAAGGGGGGCTCTCTCAACATGGTTTCGTTCCTTACAATAAACCTACAAGGCAGCTGTTCTTACTGCCCCGTGTCAGTATTCTCTCCCCTTTTCCTCCCAATGATAAAACTTAGGCCCAAAGAGCTTATGATTCCTTAAAGCTTGGTGGTAGCAAGGATGGGGGTCAGCCTGAGCTCTGGGCTCTGCATGTGCCAGGAGCAAGCATGTCCCCCAGCCCCAGCGGAGAACAAGTGAGGACCCGGCAGTTCCTCACCTGGGCCAGGTAGGGTGTGGCCCAGGCCTCGAGGCCCTCCTGCCGGGCGGCCCGTCCTGCCTGCCCACGGGTGGCCTCCGCCAGCTGCCCTCCACCGTCTGCCGATTCCAAGCTTTTTGGCAAACTGGCACCTAATCCCCCACCATCTGTGAGCAGAGCGCATCTTGGCTACCTCTTGGTGCTTCTTCAAATCAACTTGCAAGTTTTCAAAGTGATGCGAGTTCTTGGTGCTTGCAAAAATGTCAGCTTCCGTCACATCTTATTAAAACTGAAAATATGAAAAGGTTTCAGATAAACTGAGACGAGGCCAGTTTTCCTCTTTTCTTAAGTGAGATTGCTTTCTTTTCTTTCTTTCTTTCTTTTTTTTTTTTTTTTCAAAAATGCAAAGAGCTTGGTTGTTTTTCTCTGAGCATCAGTGATGATCATTGCCTCTGCACCTGTTGCCTGCCGTGGGCGCCACCATCGGTCCAGACTGCAGTGGCTCTGCCCAGGCTGTGTGAGGGAGGGGTGTTTCAGGTCACTTCTAATGAGGACTGATTTACGTGGGGCCCCTTGATGAGTTAACAATTGTGGAGAAAATTCTCATAGCAGGTAACACCCCTGTGTCAGGAACGATGTCCTCTATGCATCTTCTTATTTAATCTTAGGAAGTAGATTCTCCTTTCGTCTCCATAGAGATGAGGGAACGGGGTCCACTGCTTGGCTAGTAAGTGGCAGAGTGGGGATTTCAATCCAGGCAGGCTGGCTCCAGAGCCTGTGTTCACCTCTTCAGGACACGGCCTCCGTGCTCCCAGCCAACTCCTCCCGCGATGACATGGGGGCCAGGACCACCTCGTGGGACGAGCAGGCTGGAGGGAGGTGCTGGACTCTAGCCTGAGAGCAATGAGAAGCTCAGGGAGGAGTCTGAGCTGGGGGCGGGCAGGGGCAGAACTGCGCTATGAAGATTATGGTGGTTGCACTGTGGATTTACTCTTCCTCCCATTAAGTGGCTATGGCTGCACAGCCCAGGGCTAGGTTCTAGGGGGAATACAGGAAGAATAAAACTCAAACCGAAACCCAGGGGAAGAAGCCTTTGCTTAATGATGGAAGCCCCAGAACGGAGCAGGTGGCCTCTTGCTGCCCAGGATCAGCCCCTACTTTCTGAATCCATCCCCACCTCACTCCCCTCCCACCGAGGGTCTGGCCACCAGGTCACCCAGGCCTGGTAGGAATCTTGCTACCCGGCAGTCGGCCCCCCTCCGCCTCCTCCCAACTTAGTTCTTTTGGGACACCACCTCCCGCTGCCCGCCCTGCGGCAGCCGTGCCCCTCCATGCGTGGTGGCCTTTCCAGGGCTTGAACCCTCCCGTCCACTTCTCTGCGGGTGGGTCTGTCTCCCCTACCAGGGGGAGGGGGATTCCTGGAGGGCGGGGCCCCTAGCTCACTCATCTCTGGGTCCCCACGGCCCGGCACACGGCAGGCACTCAGGAGACGAGTGTAGGTGGATTCTCGCAGGGTTAAAGGAATATGAGGGCTCACTGGGAAGGCAGCGCCAAGGGAAGGTGACACTCCGCCGGTTGCACGGCCAAGCGTTCGCCTCTCCGTTTCCTGATCCATAAAAGGGGCGTCATGGGAAACCTCACAGAGCTGTTGGAGGGTCTGCATGCCTGGTAACTAACGCTCAGTGCGTAGGGCTGTTACCATGGCAGCCACCAAACCCACCAGCACCACTGCGGCTGTTACGACCTCTCCCATCAGCACCACTATTACTGCGGGTACCGTTACTACTGCTGAGTACTGTTACTACCTCTGTTGCTGTCACTGCAACTGCTACCACCAATGGTCGCACCACAAGTACCATGAGCAGGACCCTCCTACCACTGCCGTCACTGTTACTATGACTACTACTGCTGTTACCACTATCACTGCTGCTACCACCGTTACGCCACGACCAGGGCTACTACCCTGTCTCTGACTACCGCTAGTCGTAGCGCGGTTGTGTTGCTGCTACCGCCACCGCTATTACTGCAGCTACCACCCCTGCCTCTACCAACACTGCTGTTCCTGCTGTGGCTTCTGCTGCTCCAGCCACTACTGTTACCAACCAGTGTTCTTGGCCTCCTTAATCAGTAAGAATTGATGAAAAGGGGCTTCCCTGGTGGCGCAGTGGTTGAGAGTCCACCTGCCGATGCAGGAGACGCGGGTTCGTGCCCCGGTCCGGGAAGATCCCACATGCCGCGGAGCGGCTGGGCCCGTGAGCCACGGCCGCTGAGCCTGCGCGTCCGGAGCCTGTGCTCCGCAACGGGAGAGGCCCCAGTGGTGAGAAGCCCGCGAACCGCAAAAAAAAAAAAAAAAGTATGCTCGTAGACAAGTATTAGGATAAAACATAAAAAAAAAAAAATTATTGGAAGATTTGGATATTCAGACTTAAGGGATTTTTCACAATTTTCTTTAATATTGCTGTCATATTGTTTTTTTCAAGACAAATGAAAATAGAAAGAACTGTACAAGCAATCTAGTGATAGGGGTATTTTTTCCCCTTCGAGCATAACATAGATGTGTCTACTTAAAAGACTTCTCTTTTAAAACCTCATTTCACGCCACAACAAAGAGTGCCCAACTTTTAGTTCATTTCAAATCAGTTTCTAGTAATAAATTTACTCCCATTCACCACGTGTATAATTTGTACACTTTAGGAGATTTGGTGATTATACAGGAATTCAGAAGTTTTAATAATTTCCTGAAGGGTTTTTGAAGCAGACAATGAGCTTTCCCTATTTCCTAAGCAATCTGAATGATGGAAAATATCCCAAATAGCTACGCCTGAGTCTTTCTTTCTTCCCTCTATTTTAACGTACATTTTTGTTGTCGTTGCTTTCCCTGCACTTCTGCAAAAAGGAATTCTCCTTTTGAAGACAAGAAATTATAGTCATCTTATCCCTAATGCACTGTTAGATAAGAAAAGAGCTTATTATCCTTCAAGAATCTGTACACAAAGCCTTCATCCCAGCAGGCAGACTCAATCTCCTTGGGACGGGTAAGCATAAAATCTGACCCAGAGATTTCAGAGCTACGGGAAATGGGTATTTATGTCAGCACTAGCGCTAACAACTGTTTTGATTCATTCGATAGAGACCTGGAAAAAAAAAGATAGGGCTGGAAAGAGTCTTTCAGATTTCATTCATCTACGTCATTTCACAGATGGGGAAATTGAGGTCCACCAGGGTGCTGCAACTTCCCAAGTCCACGCTGCCCCTTAGTGGCTGAGCAGGGACCCCAGCTGCCCCCCTAAACCTATTTTGAACCTCTTTAAGATGATCACATTTTCTTACCCCCGAAATGGGGCAAGTCTTCTGACGAAGGGGCCTCCCTAGTTTGTGCGTTTATTTGTAAAATAGAGACCTGACCACCGAGCCATCCTGTGTGAAAAACTTTGGGAAGCAAAAGACAGCATAGCTGTCTAATTGTGCCAGATTGTTTTTAGAGAAAAAAAAATCTCGTTTAGTTATACAGTTAGTCAATGATGATAAAACAGAATGACATAAAACAAAAACAAAATTCATCCTTCCCTCCCTACCCCGAAAAAGAATCTCTTATGTTTGTTTATATCCTGCGCTTTTGGAAGTTGATTTAAAACAGTTAACAATGAAAGACATAGTCACCAAGTTGGAGAGTAGAAATTCATAATTTAAAATCAGCCCAAGGTTGATTGTAAGCCGCATCCCCCAGCCCTCCTCTCCCTCTAGCTCCAAAGCAGAAGAGGTTGGGAACAGGCTCTTGGGCTACATACACTCGGATAGAAGCTTTGTGAATGGCTGGCCACAGGGTGGGGACCGTGCTGGGCATGTGTACTATTTTTGCTCCATGGTGGCACGTTGAACAGTGCCACCCAGAGACGGACTGTGGCTCATGAGCCACTGCTGGGCAGAGGGAGCGGCAATCCCATCCTGTTAACCCCACCCAGGTGAGACCCAGCCCAGGACCAGTCAGCTCTCTCTCCCTGGAGGAGGAAGGAGATGCTTTCAAGGAAGGGGCACTCCCACATCAATCCTCCCCCAAAGGGCTGAGGTGTGGGATGGGGCTTCCCAGCTCTTCCCTGGCAAAGTGGAAGGATGGCATCGCTTCCTGTCTCATGGATCAGATTGGGAACTTGGGAGCCCTCTTGCAAGAGAGAAAAAAATGCAATGAATCAGTGAATCCATGATTTAACTGTTCAAGGTCCTGGAAATCTGGGATGTGGGAGCCCCAAGGCTTCTAGGCTACCTTTGCCCCAACACCCAGCTCACCACCACCCCCACACACACTCTCACACTTGGGATTTTGAGTTCTCACTGAGGATAACCATTGCCATGGACCACGCACTGCCCATCAATGGGCTTTGCTATCTGATTGTTGCAATGAGACTACAGAAAGCTGTGATGGGGATGGTCACTCCCATTTCACAAAAGAGGAAAGTACAGCTCAGAGAGGCCCTGGTGCCCTGACAGGGTCTCATGGCTGGATGCTTGCAAAGGTGATATTTCTTGAAAGGCTGGTAGTGAGATTTGAACGTCGCTTTCTAACACTCATGATCTTTCCTGATCCTGTTTCTTAATGGACCTCGAGCTGTTGACCAGGAACTTGGACAAGAGCTCAGACCATCCAGAGACCAGGGAGGGCTGACAGCCCTGGAATACAGAGCACTCTGAGGTGGGAGGAAAATGTACTCAGAGACTGTCTATACCAGGTGTCCCATGAGGCTCAGGGCAGGAAGAGATCCAGAGTCACCTAACATCACTTTCTGCTCTCCTGGCAGGATTAGTAAACTGGTGGAAGCCTGTGGATTGAACGCACGGATGTGGATTGAATGCCTCTGCCCTCATCTTAGTTTGGGCTTCTCTAAAGCAGAGCCTGAGACAAGGATTTGGGTACTAGTAGTCTATCTGGGAGGTGATCCCAGGAAGCACATGTGGGAAAAAGGAATGGGGGCTGGACAAGAGGAGAGGCTACAAAGTATGGCTCCGGGGGGCCCTGGGAGAGCCTGTATAGATCACACCCCAGTACGGTCCCCCCAGAACTGAGGGAAGCAGGGCATTTATCCACCATTTATGCCCTTCCTCCTTGGCTAATAATTAATCTCAAGCCATTAGCCCCCTGATTGTTCTGCTACCCTGTGGGCCAGAGAATCACTTCAGGAGGAAGGAGAGACAGAGCAAGCCTTCAGTGTGGCGGTGGACGTGGGCCTCTTCCACCTCCCCATGTCATCCCAACCCACAGCACAAGCCTAGCAGCTCTGCCTGCTCTGGGGAAGACTTCCTGCCCCTGGCCCCATGGGCACCATTAGCAGGGGTGAGGAGAGGGCCCCAGGAAGTCTGCCAGCTCCTGGCAAGACCCCCCGTGCCCTACACTACCACCACCACCACTCAGAGCCTCACCATCAACATGTGCCTTGAGGTCCTGGGACAAATAATGCAACGCCTCTTCCTTGGGTCACATCAGCCCACCCCAAGGCATACAAGGTTCCCACGGCACCTCTTATCCCCTTATGGTCCAGGACAGCAACCCACAGGCCCTGTTGCTCCCCCACAACGCTTCCCACTTCCCTTCCCTGGCTCTGTCTACCCCCCAACTCTCTGTCCCCCACCTCTGCTTTGTCTTCACAGCACGTAGTACCATCTGACATACAATGTATTTTCCTTGTTCGCCTCTCCCCGTCGAGAGCAGAAGTTTCAGGAGGGCAGAACTTCTTGTCTGCTTCCTCACTGCCCTCACCCTGGCACTTGGGACGATGCTGGGCATGAAGTCACCAATCAAGAAATGTTTAATCTGGAGAGTGACCACTCATGAGCACAGGGTTTCTTCTGGGATCATGAAAATGTTCTAAAATTGTGGGGATGTTTGCACACATGTTAATATACTAGAAGCCATGGAATTGTATACTTTAAATGGGTGAATTGTATGGTATGTGGATTCTATCTCAACAAAGATGACATTAAAAAAAAAAAGGACCATTAGGGAATCCAGAAAAAGATGTAGCTAATCCATGCTGAATGACCACAGTGGCCAGCTTAGGGATCAAAACTACTTTCTCAGAGGTTGAGAGGGCCAGAAATATAGGAATGGCCACAGAATGCGTGATACATATCAAATGTGTACGTTTACTAAACGAACACTTTCAACACCACAAAATGTAGCACAATTCACCGTGCTAATCGCAAGATAATAACCACGTTCGTTTTAATGAACTCTTACTGCCCGGCCTGCACCCCTGGCACGGGACCTCCTTGGGACACGCAGGTGAAAGTCGCACAGAAAGAGTCTCCTTTGACCCTTCAGTGCATCCCTGCAACTGAGTCTGTAACCTCATCGGAGGAGCCACCCAAAGTCCAAATTCAAGGCCTGTTGTTAATAAGAGCACTCCACTTCCTTCCTCCATATGTCCTGCTTTCCGCTGAGGCTCCACCAAGCCACCACCACACAGCCTGTCCACGGGCACCTGTGCCGACCACCCGCCTTAGCCGCCCGTCCCTCGTGGACAGGAAGTCACCGTCTTCCCCACCCACTGCCCGCAGCACCACGCCATCCATCCCTCCGTTCCTGCCCCTGCTTGATTTTCCCCAGAAGCACGTGTTACCATCTACCACACTCTATATTTGGTTTTCTTAGTTGCTTATTTCTGTAACGAACTGCAAGCTATACAAGGGCAGGGATTTCTGCCCACTTTTCCCACTGCTAGTTCCCTAGCACTTAGCACCGTACCTGGCATGTAGTAAGCACTCAATAAACTGCTCCTCCTGTGAGGTACCAAACCACCTACCTGGCAGCTGAGGGTAGTTGGCCCCACATGGGCCATTTCTCAGCTGGCTCCAGGGAATGGCTCCCAGGCCCCTGCCCTCTGCTGGGTCAGCGGCCCAGAGCTCGGCCTCCCACCCTCTCTGCCTAGGCTGACAGAAGCAGTGAGCATTTCCACAGACATCGCCCTCAAACCAGCCCTGACAGGCAGATTCCGTTAATTAGGGCACCCTAGCCAATGACCTATGGCATGAATATATTAGGCGAATGTCCTGGGGGGTGATGTTTTCTGGATTTTAAACAGGCCCCTCATTAACGCCCTGCCAGGTCTCCTGCTGAAACAGCGCCAGACTCGTCTCAGGGGAAGGCAGGTGCTCACCAGGGAAAGAGACAATGCTCTGAGCCATCTGGGCTGAAAACTAACCTCTGCTATATTCTCGTAGGGGACATTGATCCAGCCAAGTCATCAGGACACACCTCAGTTTCCTCGCCCAAACATAGCGAAGGCCATTTCCCAATTCCAGGAAGTATGAGGATATAGCACATGACACTCTGCAAAGGGACCCACCTGCCTGAGTGACCCGGAAGGCACTGATCACCTGGGGCTACTTAATGGATGATGATGATGAAAAGTTTTAATGAGCATCTATTTATTTACTCTGTGCTACTCTGCTGGGTGTTTTCACAAAACTCACCTCATTTAAACATCTTTGTCAATCGGGAAATAGGCATTAGGATCCCATTTCATAGATGAAGAGCCATGTCCTCAGGAAGATCGAGTGAGTGGTCCTGGAAAATTCAAGCTGGGGACCTGGAGGGAATCTTTGGAGCGGACCCTGAGTCAGAGCCTGGTGTCTTCTGCTGTCTGAGGCTGTCTCAGGCTCCAGGAGGGTAAAGTCTCTCTCTTAGGAATGGTCAGGGCTTGGTCCTTCCATGGCATAGCATGACCCCAAGGTCACATGGCCTCACTGGTCTGCTCCATGACACACAAAAGGCCTTCCCAGCCTTGCCCACCCTTCTGGTCCCCAAGCCCAAGCAGCCTTGGAGCACCCTGTAAGACCCGCTGACTGAGAGGCAGGCTGGAAGAGTCCAGGTCAACACAATGGGGACCTCAGACTGAATCAAGAAGAGCATCTCGGGTGTGACAGCTGAGCCCCAGACAAAAGGGTCAGGCTCTGGGTCCTCACATGATAAGAGGCTCAAATATTTCCCAAATGGGTTCCTTAGAAAGCTGACCACACCAGACGCTCTTTGGTGACTGGGGAGGAGTGTCTCAGCCAGGCTCACAGCACACGTGGGCAGATGCAAGAGACCTCCTATAGGACCCAAGTATCACCCGAAGTTGTCAGCCATGGGACGATTTTCACCTGTTTCCCACCTTCCAGCAATGCTGGCCTACATCAGTTTCCCGCCTCAAACAAAGCACGAAGGAAACCCTGTTGCCCTTGGTTAGCGCACTGGGATTTTGAGTCTGCGCTAAGGTATTCACGGAGTGGGAAAAGGAAAAGAGACTTGTGTTTGCTGAAGTCCCATCACTGTCAGGTACCAGGCGAGGCTCCTTTGCCTATGATACCATTTAATCTTTATAAATGATTAAAAAGCCGTAAAAGTGGGCATTGACTGTGCTTGCCCAGTATCTATTCCCCAGTCTTCTAGAAATGGCACCTCAATTTCCTTTTTTAGGCACCCACCCCCTCCAACTCTTTTTTTGATAACGGTTTTGTTAAAACACGATCACATACAGCACAACTGACCCTTTTAAACTGTACAATTCAGCAGTTTTTAGTGTAGTCTCAGACATGCGCTATCATCATCACAGTCAATTTTCAACATTTTCATCGCCTCAAAAATAAACCCTGTAGCCTTTAGGCTCACCCCTCACTCCCCTATCCCCCTAAATCTAAGCAAGTGCTAATCTACTTCCTGTCTCTAGAGATCTGTCTATTGTGTGGTTTATATAAATGGTGTCATACAATATAGGGTCTTACGTGGCTGGCTTCTGTCATTCAACATAATGTTTTCAAGACCCATCCACACTATAGCATGTATCAGTGCTTCATTCCTTTTTATGGATGAGTAATATTCCTTCACACAGGTATACCACATTCTGTTTATCCATTCACCTATTGATGAACATTTGGGTTGTTTCCCCCTTTTGGTTATTATGAATAATGCTGCTATGAAGATTTGTGTACAAGTTTTTATGTGGACGTGTTTTTGTTTCTCTTGGGTGTGTATACCTAGCAGTGGAATTGTTGGATCGTATCATAACTCTTTGTTTAACCACTTGAGAAACTTCCAGACTGCTTTCCAAAGTGGCTGCAGTATCTTACATTCCCACCAGCTAGGTATGAAACTTCTGATCTTTCCCTACCATCACTGACACGTGTCATTGCCTGGCCCTCTCTAACTGGTAATCCACATGGGGCTTCACAGCTGTGCAGAGACCTTAGCGTGGCCACCTCCCCCCTTACACGTGCCCATGTATCACTTAGGCATTTCGTGCCATGGAAAGTAGTGGCATTTATGTTGATGAGCAATCCAGTGTAACAACAGGTGACTGTTGATTCTTTTCAGGTTGTGTGTTATGGGGGAGAAATTCTGAGTTGGTAGACACTGAGGGACATATACTGCGCAGGAAGAGAAAGCCCTCTTCTGAGTCTGAACTCCTCTTGCCCTACAGACTAGGTGACATACTCCCAGCTCAGAGCCACAGCTTCCTCACCTGTGAAACCAGGTCACATTCTCACAGGGCTTTGGTGGGCAGAGCCTGAGAGACGACACTTGTAACATCAGTTGTTCAGACTGACCTCAAACAAACCCTGCCCAACATTTGGGTCTTTCCAGCCAGGCTTCTGGGTGCTTCCCAGTTCTGCCTCCTGGCACCCAACACATGGAGTTCCTCTTTTCAAGCTGCATCAACAATGCTTCTGCCTATTTGCTCAGATGGGTGGGCTTGGTGATAACAACCAACGTGTTACTCAGCACTCCTCATCTGCCCAGCTCTGCCCTGGAGTTTCGCACATGCAATCCCTAATCCTCCCAGCAGCCCTGAGACAGTGGATTTAGCATCTCTAGGTTATGGATGCAGATATGAAACTCAGACGGTTGAAGGCTGGTATGGGGCTCACAGCCAGGAAGGGGCAAAACGGGACTAGGAAGCCAAGTCTGGCTGTGCTGCTCAGCTGTCCTCGTGGCCACACCCAACCTGCCTCCTCTCTCCTCCTTTCCTCACCTCTTCTCCAGCCCTCCCTCTTCATGGCTGGGCAAAGGATGGTCCAAGGACTAATAAGTCTGTCCCGGGCACCTTGCTCAGAGGAGGAGATGGCTTTACCAAGCAGATTCTTCCCAAGAAATCAGGCAGGGAGCACTTTTTCTTTCCCGACTCCTGGGGAGCCACCATCACCACCACCCCTCAGAGCCCACCTGGCCCGGCTGTTAACAATATCCCTGGTATCATGACAACAAAAGGACGTCAGTTTTCAGTTGCAATGGACTCCTTTTCGGCTCTGCACTAAGAGTCCATTAAGGATGCTCTCGCCTCTAAACTGTGGCGTCCCCGGGTTAAATTCTTTGTAAGCAGATGTTTATTTTTAGAGAGCCGCTGTATGGGCTATTATCGAATACTTAAGCAGTTCCTTAAGACGAGGGTCACCAAAGACTTCTGCTGTAGGAAAAACCTCCACATAATACCGCCTGCTGAACAACGCTGCTAAGGGAGAAAGAGGGGGAGAAAAAGGAGTCCTTTATTTAAGGAAGGAGGAATTTGATGAGGGGGAAAAACCTCTGAAAGCATTTCTGTTGAAAGAGGCAGACTTGTATGTTTCCATTCAGTGTGGAAATGGATTCAATAAAGTTTATTTTTCAGGGTATTTTGAATGACAATGACAACAACCGTCAGGGCGCAAAGGATGGGCTGTGACCAAGAGACACCTGCAGGCCTTGAACACAGAGCCTCGTACAAGGTTAATGTGAGCTCACAGCGTCCCTTGCTATATTTTGTTTCTATCTCATGCATTTAGCCTGGGAAAGATGAAAGACCTTGGCTCTCAGACAGCTTGTGAGAGCTGAAAGGGAAGCTGTGGGGTTTCTTCCTGGTCTAGAGAGGGGAGGTTCTATGAGATGCCGTTAAGGGCAATAATGGCTTTCGGTCCCTACACAATGGTGCTAAGACCAGTCTTGATAACAGCAATTTAAGAAGGATGATGATAAAGCCAACATTTCCCAGCTGCCAGTTCCCGTGAAAAGCATGTTCTGTGTCTTAGTACAATCAATCCTCAGAATGACAGAGGAAGTGGGTATTATTACTCCCCATTTATAGCAGAAACTAACTCAGAGTGGTTAAGTTACTTGCCTGAGGTAGAGACCATTGTGTGTTCATCAAAACTCATCTCTTTTTCTTCAGGGACATGCAGGTAGACCAGATATTCCCACTTCCCAGATCCGAGTGACCGAGTGATTTGAGTTCTGGCCAAGGGAATGCAGGCAGAAGGGTGGGCCCCACTTCCAAGCCTGGCCCGTGCCACCCTCCCGTGAGCTCCCGCAAGCTCTTTCGCCGTGGGGAGAGAGCCCTACGAGGATGTAGAGGCACAGATGGAAGGGCCCCATTGAGCACAGGTCAGTCTACCCAGTCAGGAGCACCTGCATTAGACTGTGTTGTAGGTGAGGGATGAACACGCTGGGGTTGGACCCCTGATAACTCTGAGTTCATCTACAATGGAAGCTACTTTGGTAAAGGCAGCATGCAATTCTACTGTCACGTGACCCTAAGAAAACCTGGAGACTTGTCGTCACACTCCCTTAATCAGCCCACACTGTGACGGGCAATCAGTCAGTGTTTCATTACTCCCTACTCTGTGCCAGGCTCTGCCAGCCAGTGGGGTCACAGACAAGTGGCAGGGTCCCTGTCCTCACTTCAGCCCTTAGCAAGATGCCATTTTCGTCTTTCCCTTGACCCGTATTTTGGAGCACACCTGTGAACCAAGAAGTGGGGCACTAAGCACAGGGGACAGAAAATGGAAATGTAGCCCCAACTCTCAAGGGGCTCGTGGACCAGTGGGAACACCCCAGGGGGTGCCCCAGGGCCACTGAGAATGAAGCCATTAGTCGTCTGGCTATGGGAGTTTAGATAAAGGCTGTCACAGAAGGTGGAGGTTGAGCTGGGGCTTGAAGGGTGAGGGAGAGCCGAGTGGTCAAGCAGGGTGAGGGGAGTCAGGAAGAGGGGCCAGCATGAGCAAAGACACAGCATCGTGACAAAGAAGGTCGTGACGGAGGGGATCCGAGGTCTTTGATGTGACCGGAGGCTGAAGTGCAAGACAAGAGTCCCCTCCATACCAGCATCTCCTTGTTTCAGGCTCTCGTCACCATGGCGATGGCCTCCTGCCTCCAGCCGTCATCCTGCCTGAACTCCACATGGGCTCTCCAGGGTGATGGCTGAACCTACAGTGGTCCACGAGGGCCCTCTGATTCTGACCCCTGCTGACTCCTCTAGTCATATCTCCTGCCACTCCCTGCCCTGAACTTGCTGTTTCGGCAACTCTGAGCCACTCCTTGCTGCTTGATGCCTCCGGGTCTTTGTTCACGCTGTCCCCTCTGCCTGGAATGGCCTCCCTCGCCCAGACTCGTCCACCTCCCCCATCGTACTCACCTCCTACAGGAATGTCCTTACCTGACCACCGCACGCCTACAACAGTGGGGTCCAGTGTTCCTCTGTGTCCCCTGCACACCCTCTGTCCTCACGCTTGACCACACGAAATGGATTGATCTGTTCATTGGCCGTGTCGCGCTCTTTGCCACCACACTGTGTTGTACCTGGTGCACAGCTGATGCTCTGTACGTTTGCTTAGCTGGTCAGACTGAGGACCACCCGGTCCATCGGACTGAAGCCCAATCACACCAATGGCTTTCGGTCATCTGGATTCAGTGATGGTCAACCCAGCTGTAAATAAAACTGGAGTTGGCTCTGCTTGATGTAAGATTGATAGTTTTTTCTCCTTTCGACCACTCTGCCTTTGTGACTTGGGTTGGGTTCCCCGGAAGCGGACCCTGCAATGCAGATCCTTCTGAAATAATCCATTAGGAGGTGTTCCCGGGAGAAACATGTAAGGGAGAAGGCAAGTCAGGAAGTGAGGGAAGAGAGCCACCCGAGGGACTGGTATTGAGCAAAGTCCCACAGATGGCAACTTTGGGAAATCCCTGCGTAAGGACATACCTCAGAGTTGTCCAATCAGGGGCCAGGACATAGAGGTATCTCTTACCTGGATTCCCAGCACTTCTGGCCCTCTGTACATGAGCCAAGTGAATTTCAATTGCCTGAAGGCGGTCCTCCAGCAAAAGGCCCGTTGCTGGCTCTTGACAGGTAGAAGCAGTGGCTGTGAAATGGGTCCAGGTGGAACACTGACGGCTTCTGCTATACCCTCCTGTCTCGGTTTTCCCATTTGGACAAGATAACCCCCTGGGTCTCTTCTAACTAACTTCTTCTGGCTCTGTGACCTCAAGACAGTATTCCAGTCCCCTGCAAACTGTCACCAGAGGCTCAGAAAGACACTGCAGCCAGCCAGAAGCAATGATGAGCCTCTCGTCAGCGTTCAGGAGTCTGACGAGGGGTGCAGAGCGCAGGTGATGTCCTCACGGGAGTTGTCTCAATGGAGCTTCATCAATATGGTGCCATGAGCAGCCAAGAAACCCTGCCATCTGTTCTGGATCTCCTGGCACAGTCCTGCCAACTCTAGCCATCAAATTCCCATGGAATTTGTCATGGGACAAATTCCAGCTTGCAACTCTCAGTTCAGGCTTCCTTGGGCTTTCACCAAGGCTCATAGAGGGAGGAGACATGATAGGAGTTTCATAGCAGGAAATGCTCAAGAGTTATGTCTGTATATGCCCATCCGGTGCAACAAGCCCAAGGAGAGTGGATGGCATGGTACCGGAAAACAAGAGGGCTTTGGGCATCAGAAGGACTGGATTTGTATTCTGGCTTTGCCTTTACCAGCTGTATGACCTTGGGTAAGGGACAGACCTTTCTGAGGCTTGTTTTCCCCATGCCAAACCATACAGAATCTTCAGGCTGTTGTGAGAGTTACACTGGATGTCATACGTAAAGTGCTCCGCACATAGTACGTGCTTTTAAAACATGACTGTCTTTTTACTCCTTCAATTTATCCACTTATCCTCATGCTCATTGTCTTTCTTAGGACAAGTGTTCAAGAAATATTGGTTGAAAGAATATGTGAATGGATGTTTGGATGGATGCATGGGTGGATGTTTCATTGCGTGAATGACGGATGAATGGATGAACTGGTAGGTGGAAGAGTCTGGTTTTTGAAGTTGTGTAGACCTATGTTCTAATCCCATTCTGCTGTGTAAGGGTCTGCAGGTTACTTTACCTTGCCAGACCTCATCTTAAAGGTGGGGTAGTCATAATTCCTATTTTCCAGAATTGCTGAGAAGAAAAAAACCGGGAATTTGTATACAATACAGCAGCCTTAGTCAATGGCACATGGGAGGTGCTCAACAGATGTTATTTCACGTGGGGATGGAATGACTGGCCCCAGTTCCTCACCCCTCCCTGCATTCACATCCTTGCTATGGCCTTGTCATGGACAGAGTGTTTCCTCCACCCATTGACTTTGGGCTGGGCCGTGTGACTTTTTGGGGGCCTGTGGCATGTGGGCAGGAGTGAGTTAGCCAGTTCCAAACCTAAGCCTTAAGAGACCATGCTGTCTTGTGCTTCTGCCACTGCCATAAGAAGCCCTTCCCCCAGGTAGCTGCTGCCCCTTCTGCCAAAGCCCCCAAATTACCACATATGGAGCAGAATCACCCCATCAAGCACAGCCAGACCCACAGTGAAGCACAGCTACCCAGCTGAGCCCAACCAACTTGCAGATTTGTGAGAATAAGAGATGTTTAAAACCACTGAGTTTAGGGGTGTTTTGTTACATGGCATTTGGTAGCAACAGCTAACCAGTACATGTTCCAATCTGTGGGGCTCCCTAGGTTCCCATCCACTAACTTATACACCCAGAACTAGACCCCTTCTCTCCCCCAAAAAAGATCCAGCCTGCTTCCCCCATCCCACCACCATCTGTAACTCACCTCCTCCATTGACAAGTTTTTCTCCAAACGTCTACATCCTGCAAACACCAGTGGAGTCCCCTCTCTTGAAGCAGCACATTAACAGAAAGGCTTTCATAGGCAAGAGAAAGAAACAGAGGCCAAGGTCTGCTTCCCAGCCTCTAAAAAGAATCTTTTGTCGGTGATAATGCCTTCAGCAAGGGCGCTCACGTTCTTTGACCAAACACTCAGCATAAGTTAGGGAAAGAGGTATATGTTTCACTGAAGCTGCCCACTTCAGTTTTCTCTTTGTCAAAAAAAATAAAAAATTAAAAGCACTTCACGTGTACATTTAAGTACATCATTACTTTCTGAGTGCTTTATCATCATTACCGAGTAATGCTGTTACCCACAGAATCACAGGAAGACCTTGACTCCCAGTGAATCACCCTGTCTTCTGCTTTGGGGCTACTCCACCCAGCGCGTCGCAAGCTTTGTTCTGCCTGTGCTATTGATGTCTCCCGTGAATGAGTAGAAGAAGCTCTCCAAGTAAATAGACACACTTTCTGTTTCCATTTAAGGCTTAGAGCCATTCTTTAACCTCAGATGATGCCGGATAAATCGTCTTTGCTTAGGAGGTCTGCAAAGGCTCAAAGGGAAGAATTTTCCTTGGGGACCCCCGTTTATCTCAGTAGATAGTGGGGACAATACAAAGAGAAGGGAGCTGGTGCTGGACAGACCTGAGATGGTTCAGGGTTCTGCTGGGTTGGGTGTGTGGAAATTTGATGGTGAGTGTGAAGTTATCGGAATTTAATTGAAATCTCTAATCCCTAAGGCGCTTATGGCTCACGAAGTTACCCAGTCCCTCCCGGGTGAGAATAAGTGGAAAGCGCATGAGAGCCCTGCTCTTGTTCTAGAATGTAGTCTCACTTGGTGCTCCCATGGATCCCATCCGGTCCTCCCATCATTCAAGCTTCTCACTGATGAACAAGCCACAGGTCCTTTATGCTGTATCACTTGCAAAGCAGCCCCCACATCGTATCTTCACTTAACCTCAGTGCCAAGGAGGACAGCAGAGCATGGAAGGCAACTGAGGCCCAAAAGCTTCGTCCTCTAAAGGTGCACAGAGCTGGTACCAGGAGAGCCGGGCTGGGGCCCTAACCCAGGACACCTCCTGTTACAAGCCAGAAATCCCCCAAAATGGATTTGTCAGCTCCTTGAACAAAATGGAGAATGAACCCAGGAATCATTCATTCATTCACCAAATATTTATTGAGTGCCTACTATGTGCCAGGAACTACTGACACTAGGTGCTAAACAACAGCTCTTCCGAGGTTTGCCAAATTATAGGTCTGAAAATCAGAAAGGAAATTTTTGACTTGGTTGTGTGATCTCGTCTCAAATCATACTGATGTGAGAGAGGCATTCTAGAGCCTCCCAAAATGCGTGGAGTTGGGGCAGAGGCGGGTCTCACATCCTATGAGCCACTGGGGGGCAGAGGTGAGGCTTATTTGTGTCCAGATGTCCAGTGTCCAACATGTGCCTGCCCACAGGAGGCCTCAGAAGGTATTAGGAAGGATCCAGACACCTTTGCTTTATCCACCATTGGCCCCTGGCCCACCTCCACCTGGGGGGCCTCCCAGAAGGCTCCTGGCAGCCCTTCCCCTCGGGGCTCTCCCCTCCCGTCTCTCCCCCATGCTCCTGCCTACCTGCCCGAGGGGTCCGACCACACAACACTTCGTCTGTGTCAACCTGCCAAAGGCTCCCAGGGCCCCTCAGGACAAAGGCAAAACCATTCAACAGGACCTGTACGGCCACCATCCTTGGTGACACGACCCTTGTCTGTTTCTCCAGCCTTCTCTCTCAGCACCATGTGCCTGTGACAACATCACACACACACAGAGATAGAAACACACAGAGATATACACACACCACACACACACACACCACAGAGACAATACACATATACACACCCATCACACACACACCCCATCACACACACACACACATCCATCACATACACACACACACCACAGAGACAATACACATACACACCCTTCACACACACACACACCCCATCACATACACACATAACACAGAGACGATACACACATACACACCCATCACACACACATACCACACATCACACGGACACACATAAACATACACACAAATACATCACACAAACAGCATGCACACACCACACACACAACCCTGCTATTTCTCACCCTCACACGCTGCTGTCATTCCCCATCCCCAGGACACCTTTCCTGAGCAAACCTCCCCTAAGCTCCTCCTACGTGTGCCCGGAACGCTCTCCAAGAGTCGGGCTCCCGCTCTGAGCATCCTACAGGCATTGTCTCCCCTGACTCTCACTCCAGTCCTGTGAGGGGGAGATTCTGGCTCTTCCCATTTTGCAGAGAGGGAAACTGAGACTCTGTGCAGCTGTGCGATGCGGCCAAGGCCACAGTGACAGAGTAGGGTGCCAGGAGCCCCCCAGGCCTGGGTAGCTCCCCAGCTCAGCCACGGGAAGGTGCAATTCGCCCCATTTTGCAGACGCCAAACCCGTGGCTGTGGAAGTTCAGTTCTTGCCTGAGGTTGCCCAATCCCCAGGGATCTGTGGGAATGCTCCTGGCTCCCGGCTCCCCGGGGTCTCCAGGGCTCCCTTCCAGCACCTGTCCCTCCCCGAGACTGGGAGCTGTGGGAGGACAGGCATGGTGTCTTACTTGCTTCTTCACCCCAGCACCTGGTACAGGACCAGCCCGAAGCAGGTGCCCCAGCAAACGGGGAATGAATAAACACCCGAGCCAGTCCAGTGTCAGACGGTCACGCTGTCATGGTTGGCAGGCTGCATCCATGCATCTGAGGGGCAGAGGAAGAGAGATTAGGGGTCCCCTGCCCTTGGGAACCAGCCCTCTCCCTCCTGGAAATGCATAAGACTTAAAAGGCTCCAGCTCCTGTCCCGGCTCTGTCCTGATGAGACATGCGATGCTGCAGAGAAACTCTCCCTGCTTCCCCAGCCCCATGACCCGTACGGTAACTGTGCCTGCCCTTCGTCCGGAGCCTCCCTTCTCCTGCCCCGCCAGGACCCCCGAAGGCTATGCAAGTGCAGCGGACAATATCAAGGACCTGGACTTGCACTCCCGAGGCAAGGGCAGTGTGCTTAGGGCAGGGGCCTGTCTCACGTGAGTTTGCGTCAGCAAGAGTCTTTTGAGGCCGAGAGGGACAGGGGCTGCCAGGGAGGCTGCTGCGGGAGTCCGTGCAGGGGCCGATGAAGCCCTGTTGGGCACAGCCTGTGGGCTCTTTGGATGGAGACGTGACAGCCCTGCTAACCTGATGACCATAGAGCCACGGAAGAGAAGATTCAAAGCTGCCTCCCAGGTTTCTGCTCCCAGGGGACGGCGACACAGCTCACCACGTTGATGGGACCAGAAGAAGAGTGTGAGGTTGTAGTGGTGAGCTCTGCCTGGTACCCATTACGTCAGACAGTTGTAGGGGCGCAGAGTTTGTTTAGGGGCAGCCGTGGGCTGGAAATACACTTTGGGGTCGTTGATGTACAGTGGTACAGAGAGATTTCCCAGAGAGCATGGGGACAGGGTGGAGTCTGTGACCCAGGAAATGCCTTCTCTCAGGACACTGGGAAGAAGTAGAGAAGGAGCGGTCAGGGGAAGCCCTGAAGGGATCCCTGTCGTTAAAGCCAAAGAAGGGAAGAATTCAGAAGGAGGTGGATTCAGGGCCCCAGGGCCTGTGGAGGCCAAGACAAGAACCGGCTTCATCAACAGCAGGTGTAACGAGGACAGAGCGGGCTCCTTGTGCAAGTGCGGCATGGCTCTGCTGCCCTGGTCACCTCCTCGTTACACTTCACCCACCAGGGATGCTTGTCCTGAACCTGACACTTTCCCGGGGCTTTCCTGCTCCTTCCTGGGCAGCATCCTGTCCTAAGATCGCTCGGAAGTCACAAAGACAGTCTCGGTTATCACAGTGCCCAGAACAGGAAGGTGAAGAGACCCTGCACTCGATTTCAGCTCCGACCGCCTCCCTCCCCGAGTGCGGGTACCCATGCTGGTGCCCTACGGTGGGAGGGGCACGGCAGACAGCCTGCTCCCCCGTGCCACCCCTCTTCCGCACAGCCCAACCTCCGAAGGGATGGCCTCTGCCCGAAGCCTTCCCTGTTCCACATCCTGACTCTTCTTTTTTATGTTCTTGACCTGCCTGAGGAGACTCAGAGCCATAGAACTGCACCTCACTTTGAGCTCACTTAGGTGAGAGTGTTGGTCCCTTGGGGGAAACTGAGGCAGGAAAGCAGATAGGTTGGGTTTGCTCAACGTGACAGGGGAACAGAAGCGGGGCTCCACCCCGTGCTGGGAAGCTGCCAAGGCACACGTGCGAGGGAGGGCCAGCTTCTGCAGAGTCATGTGGGGTGACACCAGTGCAGACCTTCAGGCTTCTTTGTGCTCCGACGTGCTGTTTACAAAGCTGTCCTCAAGACTCAAGGAGACAACAGAGGAATGGATAAAGAAGACGTGGTACATATACAATGGAATATTACTCAGCCATAAAAAAAGAATGGAATATTGCCATTTGCAGCAACACGGATGGACCCAGAGATTATCATATTGTACTAAGTGAAGTAAGTCAGACAAAAAAGACAAATATATGATATCATTTATATGTGGAATCTAAAAAAAATGATACAAAGGAACTTATTTACAAAACAGAAACCGACTCACAGACGTAGAAAACAAACTTATGGTTACCAAAGGGGAAAGGAGGGGGAGGGACAAATTAGGAATTTAGTACTAACATATAGACACTACCATATATAAAATAGATAAATAAAAGAGACCTACTGTATAGCATAAGACCTCCTGTATAGCATAAGAAACTATATTCAGTATTTTGTACTAACCTATAAGGGAAAAGAATCTGAAAAAGAATATATATATTATATATATATATATATATACATAATATATATATATCTGAATCACTCCTGTACACCTGAAACTACACAACACTGTAAATCAAATATACTTCAATTAAATAAATAAATAAGATTCAGGAGAAAGAAACTTGGTTGTTTCTAAGAATGGGAAACTAAAGGCAATTTAAAAAGAGAGTGGGGGAAAACCCATCCAATGTCATTAGACTTCCTCAGAAGCATTTCTCACACTGACAAAAGAGAAAGAGTGAGCTCTCACTATTTTCCAGAGGGACCATCTATGTGCCCGTAAAGATAGAAGTCATAAAAGAGAACAGGGAGATGCAATAACTGGATATTTCAGTGCAGGGGAGACTTGTTCTTTGGGGGAAGGGAAAACCACAGTGGAACACTTTAGACAGCCCACTTAATTTTGAAAGAAAAGGAAAATTATTTTGTGATTTCAATGGCAGCCCGCTCACAGGGCTCTACCACCGCCTCAGCAAGGAAATCAGTTGCCATGGCAACTTCAGGTTGCATCATTAAGAATTTTTTAAATGTTGAGAGTTGGGAGGCAGGGCTTTAAACCTTGGAGGAAGAAGAAGAGAAGGCTAGAGAGAGAGAAGTAAGGCTTGAGAAGTGAAAGAAGTAACGCAGCGGTGAGCCAAGTCTTGGCAAAAGGGAGGAAATTCAGGATCTCCCTTCTCAAGAGGATGTTTTTATTGTCTCTCCCAGAATCATGAAAGGAAGCAGCATCTTGCCCCCTCTTGGTTTCTCTTTCTTTCATGTCTTAATTTGATCATTTTTTTCTCTTGTCCATTAAAAGGGAAAAATGTAGAAAAATGAAGATGATTTCAAGAAGCAGCCTTCATTCACTTTATATTGTTTTGTTTAAGGACTGAATGGATCATTCTATTTCAAGTTCTTTTCCCGCTGTTCTTAAGTGGTTTGGTCCTGAACTTGCCCAGCTGACAAAATATAAAAATAAAACCTTGTACTCTGTGCACAACTTCTTAAGTTTATCCTCCAACTCTTCACTTGTGGGGAAAACAATAATGGGATGTTATTAGATAGAATTGTATTTATGTCCAAAGTAGCATTTTTATTCAAAGAACCGTGGATGAGAGATGATATCATTGCTCCATCACTGTGATCTGAGTTCTTCTTTAGAAATATAGGGTTTTTTTTTTTCTTTTTACCTGTGCCTTCATATGGAAGGAAGAGAGGGAAATTCAGGTGATCAACCAGGTCACTGGTTATCTGGGAAAGATCTGGAAATAGTCCACTTTCAGCTTTGAGATATCTTGATGGCTACCTGGGTCATCAGTTCCATTTTGCACCCTTCCTTGTATTGGTCACCAGCCGTTTATTTTTCTTTATGATGTGGGTCTCCCTTGCAATCCTCACCTGCACCTGACACAGGGTCTCCTCTTTGAAGGAGGGCTCACCCCACACACTGAGGTTCCGAAAGGTGAGGGTTTCTTGCTTATCCCGTGGAAAGGCAAGTGTGCCAGTGAACGCGGCTGTGTATTGTGATGGCAAAGGGACTTGGGAACTGAGGTTCTGCAAGGGAATGGCTCCGCCTTGGGGCAGCAGTTCTCAAGTTTGAGAAGCCCCAGGCTGGAGGGGGGGCTGACTGGGTCCCGGCTTCAGCTCTGCTTCCGCTGGAGGAGAGAACACAGCGCCACATTTTGTGGCCTCGAACAAATCCTCCAAACATTCTCCAAGCCTGCTTCTTCACGTGGAAATTGAGAACAGTAATAGTAGCCACTGCTTACCTTGAACAGTTGGTGGGAACATTCTGCGAGGTGAGATGCAGGGAAACCCCTGTGCAGACAACAAGGGGTTACATGGGTATCAGGCACCATCCTAAGGGAGAGTAGCTCCAGGCTCCTTCCTTGCCCAAGATTATGCAGGTCACTCTCAGAACCCACCTCCTACCTGGCCCTCGGGACCTTTGAGGCCACTCTCTCAACTCAGGGTTGACTAAAGACAGACAGGAAGGAAACAGCCTGATACTACGGTATCCGCACTGCCCAAAGTGGGATCTACTCTGTGGAAGCGGCAACCCCAAGATGCCAGCTTCCTCGCTCAGCCGGGTGACAGATGAGTGAGCCAGCGGGACCGGGGTCCTGGGCAGGGTGTATGAGTCTCCCACTGGTCTCATCACTGACCCACAAGGCTGGCCTTGCTCCGCCTCCAGCTCTCCTCTGCTACTGCCGAGCCCAGGGCCCCCCAGCTCCTCTCAGGCACCACTCCCCTCCAACGGTGAGAATGCCTCCGGGCCCAGGCAATGCTTTTTTCCCAATTTTGCAAGTGACGATGCGATAACAGGGCTCTGGTCCTGGCCCTGTGTGCTTGGGTAGACCCAATTCTCAAATATGCATATGCTTTTCTTTCTTTCATGCATCCACCCATTAGTCAACAATCATTTCTGTAACGCCTTTGCTAGTCATTTGGCTGAACCAGGGGATCAGCACGTTACAGCCACGGACCGTATCCAGCTTGAGGCTTATTTTTGTAAGTAAAGTTTTATTAGAACACAGTCATGCCCGTTTGTTAACACATTGGCCATGGTGGCTCTCACAATACGAAGGCAGAATTGGCAGTTGTAACAGAGATCCTACAGTCCGTAAAGCCTAAAATGTTGACGATTTGGCCCTTTACAGAAAAGATTTTGCCGATCTTGGGCTAGACACTTAGTGCGGGGCGGGGGGGCATAGCAGAAGCAGGAGGGTCAAGTTGAGGTCCTGCCCACCAAAGGAGCTTACAGCCCAGTGGAGGAAATAAATTGTGTGAGCTGTTATTCTATTACAGGGCAGGTTGTCCTGAGAGACGGTCAGAGGAAGTAGTCAGGACACTCAGAGGCAAGAGGTCCCTGCCTGCAGGGGGACTCAGGAAGGTGTCTGAGGCTGGGTCCTGCAGGGTGGGTTGGGCTTGGCCATGTGCATATGAGGAGATGCAGGAAGAGCAGCCACAGGATGAAGGATGCAGGGGCAGAGGACCAGGGCAATGCACCCAGGAAACAGGAAGTGCCGAGGCCAGGTATGAAGGCAAGATGGGTGGTTAGGACCATCAAGAGACATGGCTGGAAAGAGAGTTTGGGGCAGGATCCTGGAGGGTCTGGAATACCAGGATAAGGAGTTTGGAGTTTCTTCTCTAGACACAGAAAAGTTTTTGAGCTGGGTAATGAACAGGGAAGCCGTGCTTTGGGACCATTAAAAAGGCAGCCAGGTGTAGTATAGACTAAAGATTGATATTTCCAAGAGAAATTAAGCCTGCAGATTTATTCTCCCTAACCTAGTCAAATGAAGTAATATATAAGAAGAATTTTGTAAGCTCTAAAATGTATGGGATTATTATGATTATTTATTATAACAATAATGCTAACCCAGGTAAGATTTAGACCTTTCTGCTCAGATTCATTTCCACGTTTCAATCACTTGAATTCCCCATCCTGGGTTGTATTTTGACTTCCCCAGGCTGTAGGCATAGCCCACATAATATTGGGTGTGATATGATTAAGCAGTAATGGCTGAGCGTTCGTATCCAGGGGAGTTATTTCTGGCGTGACACAGAACATGGCATGGCATTGGAATGTCACACAACAGGACATGGAACTGAACCCAGGATGGAACACTTCCCACCAATGGGACCTGGACACATTCTTCCCATGACCTTGGCCCGGACCAGTGCTGGCTCTGCCGTAATAAGATAATCTCCAAAGGGCTAAATCACAGAGCTAAAGAGCCCAGCATCACGCAGCTCCAGCCGGCGTGAGGAGGAAAGGAACTGAGGAAGGCTGGGGATGCAAGGTCTCATCACCTGAGGGGGAACAAGGGGCCAAGAGGAATGAATCCACTGAAATCAAGAACCAACATTTTATGTCACTGCTAAAAAGATGTGGCTGGAACTTTGTCTTAAAAATGGAAACTAAAAATCATAAAATCAAGTTTATTTTTCCTTATAGTTAAAAAAATTTAGGTTATAATGGCCGCTATTCATCAATCTTTAGAATAAATAAGCAGTACGTTGGTGAGGGGCATGATTTTTCCAACAAAATTGTGAGACAACAGGTTACAATGTCCTTCGCTTCAGGTTGGACTTCCCAATGAAATAATAAACAAGTCCTTTTTTTTTTTTAATTCAAGGGTTTCATCAATTTTCCCAAAGGCTTTTCTTTATTCGTTGATGCCAAATCATTCAGAGCCTCTATCCCATCATCAGCCATGATGATAATCCAGTGCTCACGTTTCTAAAACTGCCAGGTCTTCTTTGCCGGTGGCTTTCGCAAATCCTTCAAGCAATTCTCCAATGTCACTTGCAGTGACTTCAAGAAATCCCAACCCTCTTGCAAGATTAACAACTTCACTTTGCAATTGGTTTGCCACCGTGTTCATCCCCAAATCAACAGATAGAAAAGACGTGGAAGAGGTAGGTAGAAGAGAGGGCCATGTTGAGACAGAATGGTGACACCCTCTGGGGTGGGGACCAGAAAGTCTGGAGCCTCTACAAACTCAATTGGGAGGCAGAATTATTCACCTGTCTTTGTTCATGGCCCTGGTCAGCTCATTGTAAGTTCCCAGGGCTGGTCACACTCAGAACCTTCTCTATACTCTTCAGACCCCTGGCTCCCGCTGCCCAGTCTCTGAGAATGACTCACCCACTACTCTTCAGGAAAAATGGAGGCCCTGGGGAGGAACATCCTCCACTTCTCAACCCCACACCTACAGGCTCAGGCGTGTCAGCAATAGCTCTCACCCATTTTCCCTTAGCCCATAGAGACAGGCTCCTTCTGCATGAACTTGACCTCTCCACGTCTTCTGCATTCAACCCCCTTCCCACTGGTGTCTGGAAGTGACACGTCATTTGCTCACAGACCTTCCTTCCCTCCCTGCACTTGCCCTGGCTTCCTTGTGAGTGGAGCCGACTCTCCATCTCACCTGCTGTGGGTTTGACCACGTGACTAACTGTAACCAAGGACAGAGTTGACAGTTCCCAGTGGAGGCTTCAAGGGGCATTGCAGATCCTGATGCCCTTGTGCTGCCACCACTTGCAATGAAAAAGCAATGTCCCAGGTGGTCACTGCATCCTCAGCCTGGGTCCTGGGATGAGAGACCCATGGAGCAGGTATAGATGGAAGCCCAGGCAAGCCCACTTGAGCCACAGACCCACAAGGGGTAAGGAGATATTTACTTAGGAAACCACTAAGATTTGGGGGTTGTTTGCTGCATCATTATTGCTATGAAACCTAATACACTCTCATCTTCCCCACAACCTAGGCGCATAGATAAACATATATATATATCTTTGTCTGAACAAAATTCTACGGTATACAAGTAAAGGAATGGGGGTGGAGTTGATTCTGCCAGAGAACAGGAAGGAAGATGGAGGTAAGTTTGGGGTGTTTTGGAGGGAAGTTGTTTGCTTTTCATTCTCTGCACCAAGAAGCTTGATGGTGGTGAGCGTGGATTCTGGAGCCCCTTTGCCCACCCTGGGATCCCAGCTCTGTTAACTTGAGCACATTGTTCAACCTTTCTGCCGATCCATGAAACTGACATGAAACTGTCTATGAGATTGAAATGCTGATCATAACGGCATCTCCTCCCAAGCTCATGGGAAGACTGAACTGAGTTAATACATGACACGCAGAGTTGGGCCCGGCACAGAGTCAGTCAAGGTGATCTGTGTTCTTCTGTGACTCTCTTTTCCCACCGGCTATGAGCTCAAGGCTGTATCACAACCACCTCTGTGTCCCCATGGCCTAAACACACAGCCTGCTGTGTGCTAGGTGCTTTCTGATGGCTCTTGAGGTACACGCAGCCCATGTACCATTTCCAGATTCCCGAAAGCCTAACACCAGCAAAAGTCCTGCACCACTCGGAGAGGCCTGCAGGGACTCACAACACACAGACGCCCCCAGCTTGGTTCTCCGGAAGTTACCCGTCCATCTCCTCCGGTCTCTGCCATGTCCTTGTCAGCTCAGCGGGCAGCTCTAGCCTGGATGTCAGCTCTGCATCCCCTCAGGCCCTCAGAGCCAGTGGGGTGTGAAGCGGGGCAGTATATGTGAAGCCCACGTCCAGCGCATATCACCATTTGGATGCCAGCGGGGCTGGAAAATGCCATCCTGGCTGGGCAGCCACACCCAGGCGCTACCAAAGGGAAGCATGAGCTTTCGGTGAGTAGCTGGGTATTTATGCCTCGGCCGGTTGTGAGAAAGGAGAGTGGCATTTCTTATACATCTGAGCTAATGGCCTGAGCTTCATGCCAGTTACACAATTGTAACAAATGTATTTCCCTGGCCACGCCTTCCTGGGCTACGTGGAAGCCCTAAACCGAAGATAATCTGTGTTCTGCATGTGGCCAAATGCAGGTTTCCAGGAGCACTGCATCCCCATTGGTACACTGTCCCTCCTCAAAGTGGGAAGGTGTGTCTCAACTCTCTAAATTTCCAGCTCAGGACCCCACTTCCAGCTCAGGTCCCCGTGGGTTTGCCTTGGCCACGCCCAACTCACCCAGGGGCATTGCACCACTTCGGCCACCCGGAGAATCCACGGCCCCTGCCTGGGCCCCTGGAGTGACCTAGAGAGTCAGCCCTTATGGCAGAATGGTCTTCCTTACCTGCTACACACCTGGACCATTTTCACTGCTGCAGGTGTCCACACGGGGGCTCAGGTCATTCTCTCTGGGCCTCTTCTCCCAGCTGGAGCCCAGGTGAGGCCTAAGGATCTCCTCCCTGGAGTCTGTCCAGGGGCTGGGTGTCTGCATCTCACACAGGGTCAGCCCCTCTTTATTCCCCTCCTCCATCCAGATCTTCCCAATTCTGATAGCACTTCATCCTCTCACAGGAGCTGCACATCCTGTGAGATGTGGGAAGAGGGGTTTGCTACCCGAAAATGCCATTGAGGAAATATGGCCACCGTTGCATGTTCTCCAAAAACGTCAGCCACGCGGCAGGAATATGTGAAAGTTATGGGCAGACGTGGGTTTTTAATTTTGTGGGGAAAAAAAGGTCAGGAAGGAGGGTGTCCACGAGGGAAATGGAGGAAGAAGTGATCAATATTGTCACATTCATGGCACTGTTCCTCTTTCAGAGCATTGGTGACATCCTTAGGAGACCCCGAAAGGAAAATGAAATACACACGGTATGATTCTAAACCAGGGTTTCTCAACCTCAGCGTTATTAACATTTGGGGCTGGATAATGCTTTGTGGTGGGGGCCATCCTGTGCCCCATAGGGTTCTGAGCAGCATCCCTGGCCTCCACCCACTAGAGGCAGGACGCGCCCCTCCACACACAAGTTACGACATTCAAAATGGATTCAGACGTTGCCAAATGTCTCCTGGGGCACAGAATCACCCCCAATTGAGAAGCCCTACTCTCAAGCAGCCAGAAAAACTTTCTGAAGAAACAGACACAAACTCACAACTTAGGACAGCACCGTCCAATCAAAATATAATGTGAGCCACAAATACAAGGCACAGATGTAATTTTATATTCTCTGGTAGTGACATTTTAAAAAGTAAAAAGAAACAGGTGATATTAGTTTCAATCATATATTTTATTAAACCCGTTGTATCCAAAATATTATCATTTCCACATGAAATCAATATTAAAAAATTACTGTGATATTTCACACTGTTTTTATTTTTATACTATGTCCTGGAGAGCCAGTGTGTATTTAACACTTTACAGAGCATCTCAGTTTGGACTAGCCACATTTCAAGTGCTCTGTAGCCACACAAGGCTGGGGGCCACTGTTTGGCCAGTGCAGGTTGGGGGGTCGTGCATGGCTTTATGATGAAACCATAGACATTGGAATCAAGCAAGCAGTTAGCCTCACGTTCCAGCCCACTGGCTAGGTGACTCTGAGCAAATGATTCTTTCTGAGCCTTGATTTGCATATCTGTAAAATGGGGCAGTGATGCCTCTTTGGGTGTTAGTCCCTTGCCTCCGAGGTGCAGTTCCCTCCAGAGGAGTGGGTGGGCACGCCCCAAGGTGGCCATCACAGGACATCCATAGTGGTCCCACTGACCTGCTTCCCTCTCCATCCCTGGAACCAGCACATCCCTAAAGGTCTCAGCCCTACCAGATCTCCTCTGCCAGGCAGCAAGTTTCATCGATGGCATGCCTTTCCCCCCTTTATTTGTTAATAAGAGTGCTTTTCCTAGAATGCGACCCAATGTGGGGACTGGGGAGTAATAACATGTGTTTGGCATCTCCAATATTAATAGCACCGAGTGTCACATGCTATGACAGTGATGAAAGTGGATATGGACGTGGGGCCCCCTCTTTTCTGGGATGCAGTGCTCCCCCTTGCAAAGAGAAAATAAACACAGCCCTGGTGGAGCACAAATGCCAATAACTGTGAAATTTTGATTAAATAATAGATATGTGTTCAGAAGCACTCCTCTATAGTGTGTGATTAAGAAAGATAACCAGACATTCTTACAGCCCTAATGATAATAATTACTGCAACACATAAAGTGCAGAATATGACTCCAGAAAGGCCATTATTAACCTTTCCCAGGGTTATTTTTTGGGGTGTATTTTTGACACCGTGGACACCGGCATTCAGAAACTAAATAAAACTATAGCTGAGGCAATTACCCTCAGCTACTGCCCTGATCTATCATGGGATCAGGGGGTGGGGGTTGAGAAGGCGAGAGAAAGAAAGAGACAGTGTGCGGGGGGGCATAAAAAGTCTTTTATACAAAACAGATGCTTGTTTAATATCTAACATCTGGCCAGTCTTATAAAGATTTGTATTAACATTTCTGCAACTGTCAGTAATTCAGAAAACTGACAGAGCTTCCCTGTTTAAATTTTTGCTATAAATAACAACCTTAGACCCAGGCTTTTTTTTTTTCTGCTTGCATGCAATTTTTGGTCCCTGACATATGATACCCAACTGCTCAGCACTCCCTGTCTTGCCCTGAGGAGGCAGAGGGGGTGGTGTCTGCTCTGGAACCTGACTTCTTTGCACATCCTCAACAGCTGCCCCAAAGCTGCCCACCCCTGGGATGACTGACCTCAGTGCCACTCAGCTTCCTTCTCCTCTATCCCAAGTGCATCAGTTAGCATTTGCTGCATAATAAACATCCCCAAATGGAGTGGAGTCAAATAGTGACCGTGTCTTTTACTTGTGATTCCATAGGTAGGCAATTTTGGCTGGGATCCCCAGGGTGGTTCTTCTGGTCTCAGTTGGACTCACTTGTGCATTTGTAGAGTTGACTGAAAAAAATGTGCAGTCTGAAAGCTGAGAATTATGTTTCATTCAGCAGACTTTTTAAGCAATTAAGCCCAGAAGACAACCTCTCAGACAGCTCTGAGGGACTGCTCCAAAGATGTAAGGAAGAAGCCAGGGTATATAGGAGTTTTTGCAACAAAAACCAGGTAGTCGGGACATCAAAATATTAGGAAGCCATTGACTGAAACCGACCCCCTTGGCCAGTCACGATAATAACTGCTTGCATGAGTTGTCTCACAACAAGAGATCCTGATAAGGAACATGGTGCTGTCACCGAAAACTAACTGAAAGAATTCGGGAGGGGCCGAAAGGAAGGAGGAGATGCCAACCCGTAATATGTCCTGCCAACCTCCCAGAAACCCTCACACTGGAATCCATCTTGGCTGAGAGATGCAAGTGCCACCAGAAAGGACCCTGAGTCAGACCAAATATGGTCACAAGCAAGATGATTGGCCAGAGACAACCTGGAAAGCTAACCTCATTACCATAAATCCTGAGACTATAGGCCATGTGACAGAGCAGTTCTCCTGGGTTCCCTTACCCTGCTGCTCTCTGCTGGGGTGCCCCTTCCCAATAAATTCTTTTGCTTTGTCAGTACGTGTGTCTCCTTGGACAATTCATTTCCAAGTGTTAGACAAGAGCCCCATCTCAGACCCTGGAAGGGATCCCCCTTCCAGTAACAAAAAGATTACATTAATTAAAGAAAATAGCACTTTCTGTGTATGGGGAAATGCAAGAGTCTGGGCTCACTGAAATCATTCCTTTGATGTGCACCTTAGCTATCTAGAGCCAGTATCCTGCTTTTTTCCATCTTGAATCCTCTCAGGGTGTGCATTCTGGGCAGCTGCACTGGCTGAGGGCTTGATGGCCACAACATCCTTTGTTTGCTCATGGGGCAGGCGACGTTCCTCGTCCACAGTAGTCGGCCTCCAGGTTGGCTAGGGGCTGACGGGCCTGAGCTGATCTCTGCTGGGGTGGCTCATTTATGCTCCCTGTGCTCTCCCATCCTCGAGCAGACCAGCCAGGGGGCACTCACCCAACAGGGGCAGGGATCCGAGAGGGCATGTGGCAGCATGCAACGTCTCTTGAGGCACAGGCTCAGAAACAATCCCATCATTTCTGCTCGATTCTTTCGGTCAGAGCAAGTCAGAAGACCACATTCATGGGGTCAAGAAATGGGCTCCACTAAATGAAAAGAACGCAAAGTCAGGGCTTCCCTGGTGGCGCAGTGGTTGAGAGTCCGCCTGCCGATGCAGGGGACGCGGGTTCGTGCCCCGGTCCGGGAAGGTCCCACATGCCGCGGAGCGGCTGGGCCCGTGAGCCATGGCCGCTGCGCCTGCGCGTCCGGAGCCTGTGCTCCGCAACGGGAGAGGCCACGACAGTGAAAGGCTCGCGTACCGCAAAAAAAAAAAAAAAAAGAAAAAGAAAAGAATGCAAAGTCAGATAGCGAGGATGAGGGTTGAGGAACATTGTGGCCCTTTTTGCAAATAAGATTCCACCCCAGGCACAGCTTCTCAGCTATTATCTGATGATAATAGTCAGAGATGGAAAGTGTTACCCTCTTTAATGTATACACTTTACAGTTAAGGAACTGAAGGAGGCTAAGTGATTTGCCCCTGGCTGCTTAGCTACTAAGAGATGCCAGGAATCAACAGCAAAGGATAAGGTGCTGGAAACCTTTCCAAGTGGGCCGTGTAAAAACTCTCAACAATGAAGTTCACCACCAGCTGTAGCTGCTGCCCGTGTCCGGGGCGGGCCTTCTGGCTGCTGAAGTAGGCAGCCTCATATGAGAGCGATTTGAACCGCATCAGAAGATGGACTTACTGTTTCACTAATTTTCTTCTTCTGCCCTCTCATTCAATAGAGGAGTGAGGCAGCTTACAAAGCTATACACAAATGTTAAAGGACAAAAAATAAATAAGAGAGTGTCAGGCACTCATCCTTGAAGGACCAGGTTGAAGTGTAAATGCTTTGGGAGGAAGGAGAACCCACTAACATCTCAGCTGGACTCAGTATAGCACAGTATTTCTCACCCAAGGACCAAACAGTCCCCTATAGCAGGCATTTGAAAATGGTGTGAGGTCATTGTTGGGGGTTGCAATTATGGAGGTGGGAGAAAACTACTGGCACTTAGCAGGTGGGCTTTGATGCCAAATGGGATGCCGTCCCACCTGATGAAGAACAGTTCCAACAAAAATTTCCACAGTAACCTCGTTTATCTGGGGCTGGCCTGCGAGAGTCTCTAAAAAAATGAGACCTAAGACCAGCAAACTCTGATGGAACAGTGGTGCATATATTTGTACCACTGCGTGGTGCACAAAGTTACACGTGTATTTTGTCATTTAATCCTCACAATAACCTTGTGAGTTACAGCAGATCTGATAACATCTCCCCGTTTTACTGACGAGGAAACTGAGACTCAGGGGTGTTCACTGACTTGCCGAGATTTGTCAGTTCAGGTCCTTCAAGAAGCAGATGTCTGGAAGGATGAAGAGGATGGAGACTGATATGCGGGTCTGACATCTGGGAAAGGAGAGAGGGAAGGAAAGGAAGAGGATGAGAGGAGGCACCTAGACCACAGGGCGGCTCTGAGCAAGGCTCAGCCAGGTTGGTAGGGAGCCCCAGAGCACAGACTGCCTGTAAGAGGAGTGCTGGTCAGTCGGGCAGCAGTGGTCCGGCACCACTGCCTCAATGAGCTCAATCACTGGCTGGGAACAGCCAGGGCGGGACATGCCTGAACTGCCAGCTACCCTGCCTGCTGCGGGTTCTCTGGAAAGGAGCCCTGGGCAGGACACCTCCGTGGCCACCACATCACAATAAGAAGTAGTGGAGTCAGGACTCAAGTCCCACCAGGCATCTGACTCAAATGCAGATAAGGAAGAACAAAGGGGAAGATAAGGGGCATGGGGGACTGGAGGAGGGCGGGGGTCAGCCCAGGTGGGGTCTGATGAAATCCTTTAGGGGACAAAACGAAAAGCCAAAGGGGATGGGGACTCTGAAATCAAATACCAACTGCTAGGACCTGTCCGTTGCCTCAGACTCACCTTAATAAACCAACCAAAGCTGGAACACACTGAAAAGTTTGGACAAGTTGCTGGACTCTGTGTTCATGTGATAGCCTGATGAGAAGGTCCAATTAGCCAAAGTTTTTGCAAATGCAAAAGCCACAGTGCCCTATTTAAGGAGGAGATGAGGAAACCATCAAACAAAAGAAGAGGTCGGGGGTTCAGAGTGTCTGTCTGCCTTCCATCGTGGCATTTTCTGGAGACTTTCTCTGTGAAGAGCCTCCAGCTGGACTCTTCCAGCTGAGGGCCACGTCACACGGGCACCCTGGTGTCGGAGATGCTACAACTGGGAGCTGGGGTCACAGGGGCAGGAAGTCAGTGATGCAGAACCTCTGAGTCACCCCTGAACCAGAGACATGATTAAATCAGAAGCTTTAGGGGACCTTGGGCATCACCAGTGCAGCTCCCCCACCTCCATTTTCACAGGAGGAAACTGAGTGAGGAGGAAGGACTTCCTCTAGGGACTTTCTCAACCTGGGCATCACTGATACTTGGGTCCGGATAAGACTTTGGCAAGACGGGATTAGGGGCGGGGGCGGTGATCTGTCCTGTGCATTGTAGGACACTTAGCAGCACCCCTGGCCTCCACGTACCAGATGCCAGGAGCATCACCCCAGTCATGACAACCGAAAAGTGTCTCCTGACGTTGCCAATCGTCCCCTGGGGGCAAAATTGTCCCTGTTTAAGAATCTCTAAGCTAGGTCAAACATCCAACTAGTGACAGAGAGGGACCAGGTCTCCTGCCTCGCAAGCCGCAGCCCACGATCTCCAGCATGACAGCAGTCCCGGATGGGACAGAGCAGCTTTTGCCCTTTGACATCAGGGATTGGAGACGGAAGATAGGGACAACTTTGAACTTCACTGAAACGCCCTGGCCACAGCAGACCGGCAGCTGGAAATCGAATGCTTGAGCGGTGTACAGTCGGAAAGAACTACCCTTTTTCTTTTTTCAGTAGGTTGATCCTTTTCATTCTGAGTCACATCCACAGCACCAAAGAAACCGGAAACAGAAAACGAATCAGATGACAGGACTCCACTGTCTACATTTCCAGACCTCCTTGATTTGAGAGCTACTCAGCATGCCTCCAGGTCATCGGGTTATAAGGAAGTGAGTTGGGGAAATAACCCTGTGGAAATGGGTTCACTCCCTCCAGGTTCACTGAGCTGTTCGAAGGGTGCTCTCTGGCCCGCAAACATATAGACTTTTGGGGTAGAATACCGCAGGGCTCGACTATTCTGGCCTGCTGGGGCTCCCCTGTGCTGGCATCGATTGACAATGCCTGCTAGTTGCCTATCACGGATTCCCTTTCAAAGCGCCTTCTCTACTGTTTTCCTTTTTCTTCTCACAGTAACCTGTATAAAGTTGCCTTGAGGCCCGTTATTTCCCCTGTTCTTTAGGGGCCGAAGTGGAAGCTCAGACACTTAGAGATCAAACAGGATGAACCCTCAGGCTTTCTGGATGCTAGGTGGTGAGGCCAGTTGGGAGGGATACTTACTGGCCAAGTACCCTTTCTGAATCTCAGTTTACCTGTCAATAAAGTGGGGAGGATAAGGGTGTAACCCTAACACTAACCCTAGAGATATTTAGAGGATGAATAGCTGCAGAACTTGCTGGAGTGTTAGATGGGAGGGTGGCGGATCAGGGAGATAAGTGGGACTCCGAGTGTCAGGCTTGGGTTCCTGGGTGGGTGAGAAGGTGGAGAACGGGGCGGAGTTTGGGAGTGAGGGTTGGTGCAGAATGAGCTCATCACAGACAGGTGAGTTTATGGACCTTCCGGGAGAAATGTTTAGCAGGTCGCTGCCTGCACGGGTTTGAAGCTCAGGAAAGGAGCCTGAATGAGAGGCATGTATTGAAGGATCCTGGGGCGTATCACAGGTGAGCCCATTGGATCTGCACTCATGACTCCAACTGCCGTCGAAGAAGGAAGCTGTGTGAGAACAAGATGGACAGGACCCAGAAGCCACTCGGGCTCCAGCGCTTTAAAAGGCGTGGTTCCGGGTGGGACTTCATGGCCCAAATGTGCAGAGAAAGGGCTTTTGGACCTCACTGGAGGTGGAAAATGATCACTGAGACTGAGCTGGGCCAGGTCTGTCTCCCAGGCAGCCAGCCTTCTGGGGAATGAAATCACAGGGATTTGGGTCAAGCTCTGAAAAACATTTCCGTCTGGGACAACTTCTCTGACCTGAGCCTATTTTTAGAAATTCTTTTTAATGAACAGCATGTAAAACTATGGATTCAGCAAAGTCTATTCCCCTCGGGCTTCCTCCGCAACACATTTTAAATGGACTTACTGATGGAGAGCAGCTATATAATCTCACCAGGGCCATCTGAAACACTCTCATGCTGTGATTTCAGTGACCACTAGCTGCTCCTGAATAATAGTCCTCATGATAACGGCCCCTCACATGCCCAGAGCACTTTACAGTTTGCAGAATGCCTTTGTACAGACAAGGAAACGGAGGCTAAGCAAGACAGATCAGTCCACCCAAGACCACACATAGGAAGACATAGAAATGAAGGGAAAGCTGGACTAGACACACACGGACAGAACCAGGGTGGCTCTGGGAATGCAGGTAGCAAGGATCGTCTGGCGTCCTTCAGAAGGTAATTTCTGGGATGAACAAGCACCACCCTTTTTTTTATACTTGTCTGTCTTGCACAAGAATTTCAGGAGAGAATCTGATTGGTTGAGCCCGGGTCACATGCCCATTGGCCCTTTGACTGACAGGACCTCCCAGAATGTACACAAAGCAGAGGAGGTGACACCCCATAAGGCAGTGGGGTGCTTTAGTAGGAGGAGGAATAGCCCCAGGAAGCAAAATAAGCATCCAATACTCACTTCATTTTTGACTTATACGTGAGTCAGATTTCTCTGAGTCAGATTTCTTCCTTCCTCTGATTTCCATTCTCTTTCCAGCACTACTTTCACTTCATCTCTGAAGGCCTCTGTAATGCCATCAAACATTCTGGCTGCAAAGGGCTGTGACTTTGGACCAGTCCTGCCTTCCTCTGGGAGCCAATTTCCTCATCTATCCCACGAGGGCATATACCCTGTGTCTGCAAATGCCAGGAGGCCGGGAGTCCTGGAAACCAAAGGTAGGGACCCAAGTTCAAAAGGATGCAGTTGTCTCACTTGTTCAAAATGAAAACATTGTGTCTCGGTCAAGAATTTGGTGAAAGAGAAACATCTAGAAAAGTTATTTCTCCACTAGAGAGTTTTTTAAAAAGGACTATTTGAAGGATATTCATTGTGTGTCAGATACAAATAGATTTCAGGAATCTTGGCAGTGCCGCTCACGCCGAAATGACAACAAGCCCAGCACCTGATTCCCCAGTAGCATCATGGCAACGGACTGGCCGGGCTAAAGAATATTCTCCCCCTGTCTTAAAGGCTCACGATCCTTCGGGCCCTTCTGCTGTCTGTTTCTCTCTGGCTTCCTCCTGCCGGGCCTAATCTCTCTGCTCTTCCCTTCTCTCTTCACTTGACACATTTCCATCCATCCTTCCAGCTCCAGCTCCAGTGCCACCCTCTTCCCTGACCATCCGCCCCAGCCTGAATGAAATCTCCTTCCTCTGGGCTCCCTCTGACTTGGTGCCCCGTTCAGCCTTCACCCTGTTGTACTCATGCTTTTACCAGACTGTGCGCGTCACACGGGCAGGGCGTGCATCTTACTGTGTCTCTATTCTCAGCACCCAGCATCGCACCCAGCTCGAGGCAGGTGATGAGTGATGGCTTTTGGGATAACGAGTGAATGATTGATTGGATGGATGGATGGATGGATGGATGGATGGATGAAATGGATGGAATATTTTCCAAAAGTTATGTGGATAGTTGACAAGGGAACTGGCTCTAAATCCATCTTCCCATTCTGAAACAAAGCATTCCCAAATGAATTATTTCATTTCTCCCCAATCCATAGATGTGGCGACACTGCCTTTGCTCATTTCGATTGAACTCCGGTTCCACTGGACCTGCACCTCCTAGAGCTACGGCTTTATCAGTTCAGTCGCTCGGCAACCACACTCTGTCCAGGCACCGTGCCGAAAGCAGACAGTCTGGTAGCCGTGCTCTGCACGTGCACCCCAGCAGCTTCTGTTCACCCCACCACTGGGAGGCATGGCCATCCTCGGAGAGAGAAAGCAGGTGAGGACAGCGGAGAGAGTTTGGAAGAGGCTCTGTGGGAAATGGGAGAGGGTACTGGCCAGGAATCTTGGAGGGTTCCTGAGCAGCTTGGGGGACCCATGAGTCTGCAAGGCAGCAGCTGAAAGGGAGAAGTAGATTCCTGGGAAGATCAGCCCAGAGTGGAAGCCGCCATATGGAACCATGGTCCTCTGGATAACATGAAATGCAGACAAACCCAACAGGAAGAGGCTATCACCACAGGCCTCAGGTTTGAAGGGGGTAGCAATCCCAAGCTTCAGGTATCATCAGACATCAGCAATAACCAGCAGGGACATAATTTTTAAAACATTTTTTTATGTAGTAGAGAGGGTTTGAAGCAGGGAGGAAATATCCCACAAACGGCCCACCATTTCACTGAAGAAAAATCTGTTTGCCATAACTTGTACTTGGAGCAGAAATGGGGGGTGCATATTCAGTGAAAATTTCTTCTCTCTTGTCTGTCTCAAATAGATGTCAAACATGTCCAGATGTTCATTCATCTGTGTTTATGTGCTTTTATAAAGAGTTAGCTAGCTGTCTTCCTAACTTTGAGCAAAGATGTAAAAGACTGTCGAGATACACACTTGTAGGACTTTATGCTTTTTAATGCATTCCTTACATTTGTAGGACAATGGAATTTCTTCCAGGTGAATTGTGGCTCTGTCACCAACCCATGTAATTTCCCCAGACCTCAGTTTCCGTTTCTGTAAAACAAGAGGCTTAGAGCCAGCACCTAAGTGTCTCTGAACCCTAATGCACCACAAGACTTTGACACCAATGGGGAAGACAAGTCGTCCCAGGGGTATAATGCTCCCAAATCAAATCAAAATATAAATCACCCACCTTGTTATGGGTCTCATACGCAGTTTCTTTTAATAAAATATGCAAACATTTTGCAGTAAACTGATTTCCCAGTTTCATTCTCTTATCTCCATATTTATTATTCATGATTCTTCCATCCCTTACTTGAAACATAAGGGGAGAATAAGTCTGGAATGTAGCTTTCACTACTTTCTTACAGTTATTATTAGCACAATGTTATACTCCCAGGGATCAAAAGTATACATGTCAATATTACTTCCAGTCGCGACCCGAGCTAGGAACAAAATGCAAGAAGGTCTTCCTTGATCTAAATCCATGCACCTGAACTTCCTGGCAAACTTTAATAAAAGTATGACTTTGTTGAGGAAAATGGGAATCGTTTAAGCCGTGACTGCACAGATGCAGTTGTCTCACTTATTCAGTGAAAACATTGTGTCTCGGTCAGGAGTTTGGTGAAAGAGAAACATCTAGAAAAATTATTTCCCAACTAGAGAGTTTTTTAAAAAGGAGTATTTGAAGGATAGTCATTGTGTGTCAGATACAAAGCCTAAAGGGTCTGGTGCCAGGACGATATTCCATTGACAGAGTGAAGTCCAAAACAGGAACCTCAACCGTGAGTCACACCACTTGAGGAAAACAATGTTGAGCAACTCTTGAGAAAACCAATTATCCTCCCCCTTCTTCTCTCTGACACTCTGGGATGCCAGGAGCCTTCCTTCTCCCACCCCAGCCAGCTCCATCTCAGCCACCTTGCTCTGGGCCACACCTCCGCCCAAGTACCCTGCCTTCACAGGCTCTCAGCCACCACGATTCCCAGGGTGAACAATGCCTACCCACCACTGCTCTTCTTGTGGGCTTCAGCCCTGGTGGGGTCAGTCTGTTCTGATGCCCCCGCTGCAGCGTGTGCCAGGGACTCCAGGGATGACTGGGGGGCGGTGGGGGGGAATAAGGATACAAGGTGGCAGTAGCATGCAAAGAGCTTTATTTGGGTGTCACTTTGACAGGTTTGCAGACAAGAAGTCCCCTATAGCATGACCCTGTCCAGAAGCGACGGCAGAAGGGGAGGAGTGCAAAGGAACTCCTGGATACAGGGAGATTGGAGAGGGGCCTTACATGTATTGCTGGGCCAGGAGCTTCCAAGGGCAGCATGGGCTTGGGGTCTTTATAGCCATAGGATTTCTATTCTCTATGGCTAACAGGTTTGGGCACAGTTTCTCAGGGTATGTAGAGCAAGCAGGTCCTAACTGGCTAAACATCTGCTTGTTTGGACTGTATTTAAAACAATAGGATGTGTAAAAATTTGAATTTGGTGCAGGTGGGCTGTGGAGCTAACAGGTCCTGGCCTGTGGCCTCACCCACAACGAACAGTTGGTGCTGGCTGTTGGCTGGGGTGTCTCAGTTTTCCTCAGCCTGGCATCTCATCTTCCAGGAGGCTGGACTGGGCTTCCTTGTATGTTAACAGAAATATTCCAAAAGGGCAAGCTCACATGTGCAAGCCCATATGGCCTCTACTTGCATCATGTTAGTTGATGTTTCGCTGGCCAAAAGGAGTCCTATAGCCTAGACCAGAGTCCATGTGGGAGGGGACCACACAAAGACATGGATCCTTGGAGGTACAACTCATTTGGGACAATTACTGTCACAATCTATCAAAACTCCAAAGGTGCAGCCTCAAGGAAGGTTTTTTTAAAAATATGGTGTCCATTTTCTTGTCTATAGGAAGAAACCATTTCCAGTCCAGACTCCAATCAGGAAGTTGATCTTTCTGATCAACAAAGTTTCCCCCAAAGCAAATCCAGATAAAAGAACTTTGGTGCAGATAGCTTACTACTTGGGAAGTTATCTGAGAAGCACAATAAGGGAGTAGGGAAGAGGGAAACCCAGTGCTAGGGAGTGGCTAGTAGGGGCTTAATCCTGCTGGGGACCTCCGAGAAACCAGCTGGGCAGGCATCAAAGATGGGGACCCCAGAGCATCTTATCACCTCTGGTTGAGGAGGTGTGGCAACTTCTGAGATGATGGAAAAACCAGAGGCAGAGAAAAGGAGAGACTCAGGCACCTGAGGTAGAAAGCTGTCAGCAGAAAGCATTGTACCCACCACCAAAATGCAGGTACAACATACCCAGTACCCACAGACAGACCCTAGAAGCCAAGAGCAGGAGGAAAGAGGACCAAGGTACAGGAAATCCACATCTCGTAACGCATAACCATCATCATGCTTTCTCCTGAGCAGAGTGGAGAGGACAAACCACCTCCAGGATCACCAGCGAGAGAGAGTCAGTACTGAGAGTAAAATTTGAGGAATCCCATGTGTAGAGACACAGGTATGCTTACAAATAGAAATGAAGATCTAACTCCAAAAAGTGGTCTCCTTTCTGGTATTTTTATTTTGGAACAAAAACTGCTTGGAATCCACAAAGGTCTCATCTACTTCTTTGCAAGAACGGAAGTTATTATCAGAATTCCATGGAGTAGCTCTGGTTGGTTGTGGATAACTGTGCTTAAGTTAACTGTATAGTTAACTATATGTACCTTATTTCATTGATTCTAAAAGCACGTTTTTCACATTTCCAGAATCGGGATACAATCTATAATTACAATTTGCAGAATTTTTTTCTTCCATGGTGGTATCTAAAATAATAGTGTACCTTATGTTTGATAATGTCTTAGATGTGGTGAACTGTGGAAGTTCTCATTTCAGAGCATAAGTTCAACCAGGTTGGAATAATCCTTTCATTGACTAAAGTCCCAAATGAAAGAACTCCTGCGAACCACAGTTACAGAGAGATGGTTAAAGCCCCTGTCTTTTCCAGTCAAGAGTCTGAGGCTCCAAGGAGACACATAGAGCAGGTCTGCAGCCCTCCTGACAGAACACTGCTTTCAAAGCACCTACTCCTGTTACACGGGCTGTATTTTATTATTCAAGACTTTAACTTTTGAAAGAATTTTCACATCTACCAGAAAGAGCAAATGCTAAGAAATCTACAAAGAATGCAGAAACTACGACAGGTTTCTGAGCAACACACAAGAGAAGGCCTGGAACAATTCAGATTAAACAAGTCAGAGGTTCATTTCTCTCATGTGAAAGAAGAGAGGAAGGAGGCAAGTCGGCTGGTATAGGAGTGCCATGGTTACCAGGGATCCAGGCTCCTTCTCTTTTTCCTACCCTACCTCCAAGCACATTATTTCCATCTTCAGGGTTACCTCATGGCCCAAGATGGCTGCTGGCTCTTCAACCATCTCATCTACAACGTAGGCTGGAGGAGAGGAGCAAGGCAGAAGGGCAAACAGGACTCTGTCGCCACCTCCTTTTTTTAAAAAAATTTATTTATTTATGTATTTATTTTTGGCTGCGTCGGGTCTTCGTTAGTGCGTGCAGGCTTTCTCTCTAGTTGCAGCGAGTGGGGGCTACTGTTCATTGTGGTGCGCAGGCTTCTCATTGCAGTGGCTTCTCTTGTTGCAGAGCACGGGCTCCAGGCGCGCGGGCTTCAGTAGTTGTGGCTTGCGGGCTCTAGAGTGCAGGCTCAGTAGTTGTGGCACACGGGCTTCGCTGCTTCGCAGCAGGTGGGATCTTCCCGGACCAGGGCTCGAACCTGTGTTCCCTGCATTGGCAGGCGGATTCTTAACCACTGCACCACCAGGGAAGTCTGCCACCTCCTTTTAAGAACACTCCACCTAGCAACTTCCCCATGCATCATCTCACTGGCCAGAACCTAGTCCCATGACCACCTCTAGCTGCAAGGGAGGTAGGGAAGGGTTGCCTCCAGGATGCAGAGGTCATATTTGTAAGAAAGAACTGGGGAGCAGCTGGGAGGTAGGCAGCCAGCGGTCCCTGCTGCAGGAAGATTTCCACAGGCTGCATGAGGAAGTGGGGTAAGGAGTTATACCCTCATGGAAGACGTCAGAAAACTGCAGAAGGAAACTTAGTACAGTATCCCTTGCCGTGAAGCCCATCAAGAGCTGTGTTTAGGAGAACTGGATGAGGAGGCCTAGAGGGCAGGGCTCCAGCCTTGACTCTGACACAAGCTCACGCTTGGGAGCCATGTAAGCCGCTCAGCACCTGTTGTGGATCAGATAGGTTCTTCCAAGGCTGCAGAGGGAGGGAACATTGTCCCCGTGGGAAAGTACAAGGCTGTCGAACAGCCACTTTGCTTTTGTTCCCACCTGACTCCAGGCCTGTCACTCCCATTAGCATACTCCAGGCTACAGGGGACCAGTGGGCCTGGTTATTAATGTACTTTCCAGGCGGGAGGTCCAGAGTGGGCCTTTGTCATGGTCGCTAGTACTCTCTGCATCCCACCAGCTCTGCAGGAATCCGGGCCAGGGTGAAATGTTCTTAAAAGAGGAAAATTACCCAGAAAGCGTCTCCCAAAGAAAAGTCGACTCTGAAAAAGTTTGTCCGTGTTGCAAAGCATTATCTTTAAGTCCTCCAGCTAAGCTAAAAGCCTGTCCCATCCCTCCCTGGAATTTCTGGTGAATTAATAACGCCACTGATGAATATTCAAAAGTAGGCAGCTATTGTGCCTCCAAGCATATAATTAATTATTCATTACACATTTTTATTCACTGAATTAAAAAACACAGGGTGCTCTGGGAAATGAAGTGTACTTCACTGCAGGGGCATGAAATTCCACACTGCCCCTTTAAGGACTGTTATTCTCTATTTGTGGTTACCAAGCAACATAAATGCTGGGCAATTAGATCATGGGTTGTCCCTGAAGACTGATGGGATAATAAGCAGTAGTTAAGTATTAAGCTGACCCAGTGAAGGTCCCATATGAATAAACCTGGGTAGGACCACAGCTGGTGTCTTTTAAATGAAACTTTGACATTAACACCGTACAAAAGGTGATTCTGTTCCAGGAGCACGCGTCGGCAAAACTTGCTCATCTGCAAACCCTCACAGGTTCGATATGTCATGCCTCTGACATCGTTGCACTTGCCAAGCTGTACAGGGAGTGCGCTGTCCGCTCCCAAACCGCAGCGGCTTACCTCCGCCAGGATTCAGCCTCAGCCTCCCAAAGAAAGAAAATGAACCAGTTGGGGAACTTCCAAGTAGGAAAGCTGAGTTTCTCTACTAGACTGAAGTTGGAGCAAAGGCCACCCTGGCAGGAAGGCCCAGTGATGGAGAGCGAAAACTCCTCCTTTGCTCACGGCCACTCATTTCTTCCTGGATTCCAGCCCCAGGTGGACCTTCCTGCCCTTGACTCCAAGGGCCAAGTCCTGATTAGTCCAGGGCTGGGCTCTGCATCTATGCACTGTCTCTCTCCTAGATGTCACATCCCTCAGGGATCAAATTCAGGTCCTGGCCATGTCTGTTTCTTCAGAGGCTCTTACAAATGATTATTAAATAAATATTAAGGGTTTGGGACATCTTCTTTATTAGTCATGCCGTTTGGTTGTAAGGTAAACTTGGACTAATGATCAAAGTTAGTTGTCAGTTTATAAATCTACTGACACTCTTCTTCAATGCCCCTGAGTTCTGCCAGCAGGGATGCCATATACAGTTGTATAGGATGTGCACTGCACAAAGGGCACATAGCCAAAGGGGTAAGTGGAGACTGAAACCTGGCCTGTGGTCCAATTGCTAAGTCATACACCTGTCCAGAATTTTTCTAATTCTCACACTGACAAAAGAGAAAGAGTGAGCTCTCACTATTTTCCAGAGGGACCATCTATGTGCCCGTAAAGATAGAAGTCATAAAAGAGAACAGGGAGATGCAATAACTGGATATTTCAGTGCAGGGGAGACTTGTTCTTTGGGGGAAGGGAAAACCACAGTGGAACACTTTATGAACACTGAATGGGCTGACAGCAGCCCTGGCTGTAGTCAGAATGTGGTTAGCAGGAGGGGAGAGCTGGCTCTGAGGAAGTAGAGCCAGTGGTCCTTAGAAGGAAGAAGCAGCAACCAGTCTGGGCAGGCAGAGGCTGGAGCCCAGAAGGTAACAGGTATCACCAGTGAGGTTCAAGAGAGAAAGCCCTCGGGCAGGGCTTGCTTTCTGTCCTTGCACAGCCCCCGTGTATGGCTTTAGACATAAGCAGAGGCCCACAGGTTATCTTCACTGTTGACTCAGGGACAGGGAAAGGAAGTATGGGGTGTGAGCAGTGAGAACTGGCAAGATAGAAACCAGGACGTTTTTATTTGTGTGCATCTCAAAGCAACTTTACAGGGTGTGTATTTATCCCCATTTGCAGATGAGAAGACTGAAGTTTAAAGAGTTTAACAACCTGCCACTGTCACAGAACCAGAAAAGAAAGAGGGTCTTGACCCAAACAGGCCAACTCTAGAGCCTGTGCTCTTAACCAGGGCTGATATGCAAACTAGCTAACAACCAGTAGGATATCAGAGCAGATACCAACCAGCCTTACGGATAGAGCTGGGTCCTAGGGGCCCCTGCCAGCCACAGACTCTCAGCTGCTGGATTACTGGGTGCACAGGGCAGTGGAGCGGGGACGAGGGGGGGAGGTGGGAGGGATGGCAACAGAGATCAAGCAGCAGCTGTTTACCACTGGAATGCAAACTTTCAGTATTCTAACAACTGGTGCAGCCATGCAGATGCCTACCTGCCAAGTGTCAGCCTGCTTTGAACAATTTCATTTTACTGCCTCAAAGCTTCCCATGAGTCTAAAGAGAGACATAAGGGGTTAGCCTGAAGCTGAGTCCTGAGCAGGGATCAGAGTCTGTGCTCAGGAAGTAAAGATGAGGCACCAGGGCTTCCCTGGTGGCGCAGTGGTTGAGAGTCCGCCTGCCGATGCAGGGGACGCGGGTTTGTGCCCCGGTCCGGGAGGATCCCGCGTGCCGCGGAGCGGCTGAGCCCGTGAGCCATGGCCGCTGAGCCTGTGCGTCCAGAGCCTGTGCTCCGCAACGGGAGAGGCCACGGCAGTGAGAGGCCCGCGTACCACAAAAAAAAAAAAAATGATGAGGCACCAGGAGACACAGGGCAGAGCACTTCCAGCAGCCAGCTTTTCAAGCCCTGGGCTGGGGCCTTCCTGCTCAGAGAGAGAACTGAGAAACTCACTGCTAAAGAATAGAAAACAAGGCTGACAGTGGAGATTCTAAGTCCTGGATCTGGCGGAGCCACTGACCAAGCATCCCTGAACACATGTCCCATCTCCCAGCTGGTAAAATAAAGGCTTTGGGCTAGAAACTCTTTCAGGAGCATTCCAACAATAGCGTTTTATGATTCCATGTTTCTAACAAACATACACACTATTGAAGGAAAAGGAAAAATAAAATTATCTGCACTTTTTGCCATTGAGGTTTTGTGTTGTTATTTTTTTCCAAGCTCAGAATGTCCTATGATCCCCACTGGTGACAGGAGATGACGGTTTTATTGTAGTTGTAGATCATTAATTTTGTAGACAAAAATGTGAAAACACAGCTTATCTCTGTCTGCAGACACTTTGCTATGCCAGAGCGTGAAACAGTTCTCAGCTGAAGATAAAGAACGGCTGTCTAGAGTTTTGTGATATGAAGCAGAGAAGACAGTTCCCCCCAAAGCTAAGTGGGCTCCATGTTAGACATGAGAGATAGGCTGCAGCAGTCTTTGGGTAAGGACTGAAGTTTATTGGGGAAGGAACAGAGGGTGGGGGCTGGAGAAGCTGGGAAAGGCCAGAAGAACAACCCATTCAGCTACGCTTTCACCACAACCCACCCCTCCTGCCCTGCTTCTGTGTAGACTCTCTCAGAGCCACTGTTGGGGCACTAATTATCACCAAGACTTTCTTCCTTCCTATGTGCTTTTCTGGAGAGCAAGAACTTTATCTTAGTTGTTTTTGTTCTCTGAGAAATTAACACAGTGCCCCGGACAGAATGAACACTTAATAAATGTTTGATAAATAAAAGGATGGATGGATGGGTGGGTGGATGGATGGATGGATGGATGGGTGAGTAACCCAGGGATTCTCAGTGTCTTCTCTCTCCATTCTCAAAGGGGCAGAATTTGCAAATTTAAGAACTTACTAGGTTTGTTCTTGCAAATGTCCTCCAGGTCTTCCCATGACTGCATCTTTAACTCTGAGCCCTTAAAAGTCAGTGCTAGCAGGACATTCTGGTATAGCAGAGCAAGGAGCAATGATATAACTGAACAAAATTGCCAGAAAAAAAAAACATTTTAGAGATCTAGAAATCAATCAAAGCTACACGCCAAACTGAGAAGTGGTTATTCATGAAAAACTACAGTAAGTCCCCTACATACGAACCTTCAAGTTGCAAACTTTCCAAGATGCAAACGTGGTCTTCAGCAACTTAGTGACCCTCAGAGAGAAGCTGGAGCTAGATCTGCAAGAGGACGACTTCATTGAACTCCTTGCTGTGCAACACAAGGAACTTATTAATGAAGACCTGATGGAATTGGAGACCCAGAGAAAGGGCGAAGAGAGACAAGAGGAAGAAGAAGTAACTGAAGAACCAACGAGATTCACAATGCAGGAAATGGCAACGGGATTATCTTTATTTGAGGAGACACTGTCAGTTTTTGAGGCACAGGACCCAAACATAGAACAGTACACGAAGGTTGCAGCAGCCGTTCAGAATGCAATCCAGTGCTATCACGTCATCTATGACAAGAAAAAAAGAACTACTACCCAGACATCACTGGATCAATTTTTCAAGGGAGTAGATAGAATTGAATCCAGCAAGGAACCAGAACCTGTGCCATCAACGTCAGGCGTGAGTGAAATCGCAGCTTGCCCCCCGTCTCCTATTGCTGAAGATCCTTCAGCTCTACCATCTCCCACCTCCTCTCCCTCCACCAGTCAGTAACTCTTCTTTCCTGTTCACTCGATGCCAACCCCTGTGTGCCAGCTGTTGTACGGGACTAGTGTACTTTTCAAGGTACTGTACTGTAAGATTAAAAATGTTTAGTTTTTCTGTATGCTTTTTTAATGTATTATTTGTGTGAAAAGTGTTATAAATTTACTACAGTACAGTACTGTATAGCCGGTTGTGTTAGTTGGGTACCTTTGTTGGACTAACTTTGTAGGACTTATGAACAAATTGGACTTACGAACGCACTCTTGGAATGGAACACATTCATATGTAAGGGACTTACTGTACTGCACTTCAGATAAGAACAATGGAAGTATCTAGCATCCTTGCCTGGGGCTGCTCCTTTCCCTCATTCCAGATCCTTCTCCCAAAGTGAAGTAAGCCATGAAAGCCAGTAGCTTTGATGGCACAAGGGGTAGCTTGATTTGGAGTAGAGCACTGGGAACCCCAACCCAGGGGCACAGTCAGTAAGAGTAACAATTTCAGTGGCAAGTGAGCAGAGAAGACCAGCAATTCAGCTAGCCTGAGGTTGTGGTTCTCACTGGGGCAAGTACAGTACAGACCAGCAGACTGGCCAGAAATTTAACAGGGAGATGTGGGAAAAGATACAAGGATAGGAAGCCTTGACAAGCTCTTGACATATCGATGCAGGAGAGACTGGAGAGGCCCCAAGCTATGCAGATATCCCAGGCAGATTATAAGCCTGTGCACATGTTCTGAGAAGATATGAAAGGAAAAGGGAGCTGACTAAAAACTACTTGAACCTTGAAGGTACTCCTTTTCTTATATAAACCAGTCCATCGGGGGAGGGTTGAAGCCTTACCTGCTCAGAATGTTTGAGCACAACTTCTGACAAATCATTGATTAACTAGTAGGCTATACAGATACAGGGGTAAGTTTCTAGGCATCCAGGCTTTAAAAGATGGGGGTGGGAGAGGGAATAGTTTTTTGAAAAAACTAAACAGAGACATCTGCAGCTGCACTCTGATGGAAAATAGATTCCAGAGGTTTAGTCCAGGCAAGTTATTAAACAACAATCAAACAGCCACAACAACCACCATTGGAGGGTGAGGGAGGATCAGAATCCAGAGTGGCTACACCATGTAATCTTAAATTATTCAGTTTTCAACAAGAAGTTACAAGATCTGCAAAGAAACAGGGAAGTGTGACTGAACCACGCTTAGGAAAGGTGGAAAAAAAGCAGTCAGTAGAAATTTTGTCTAAGGGATCCCTGATGTTGGAGTTAGCAGACAAAAATATCGAAGCGGGGGCTTCCCTGGTGGCGCAGTGGTTGAGAGTCCGCCTGCTGATGCAGGGGACATGGGTTCGTGCCCCGGTACGGGAAGATCCCACGTGCCGCAGAGCGGCTGGGCCCATGAGCCATGGCCGCTGAGCCCATGCGTCCGGAGCCTGTGCTCCGCAACGGGAGAGGCCACAACGGTGAGAGGCCCGTGTACCGCAAAAAAAAAAATATATATATATATATATATATATATATATATATATATATCTCGAAGCAGATGTTATAAACATGTTCAGAAAACTAGAGAGAACCATCTTTTAAAAATTAAAGAGAAAAACAAATATTGTACATTAATGCATATATGTGGAATCTAGAAAAATGGTACAGATGAACTGGTTTGCAAGGCAGAAAGAGAGACACAGATGTAGAGAACAAACGTATGGACACCAAGGGGGAAAAGGGGTGTGTGTGGGGGATGAATAGGGGGATTGGGATTGACATATATGCACTAATATGTATAAAATAGATAACTAATGAGAGCCTGCTGTATAGCTACAGGGAACTCCACTTTGCTGTATAGTAGAAACTAACACAACATTGTACAACAACTATACTCCAATAAAAAAGAATTAAATTAAAAGAAAGTATAGGGCTTCCCTGGTGGCGCAGTGGTTGAGAGTCCGCCTGCCAATGCAGGGGACGCGGGTTCGTGCCCCGGTCCGGGAGGATCCCACATGCCGCGGAGCGGCTGGGCTCGTGAGCCACGGCTGCTGAGCCTGCGCGTCTGAAGCCTGTGCTCCGCAACGGGAGAGGCCACAACAGTGAGAGGCCCGCATACCGCAAAAAAAAAAAAAAAAAAAAAAAAAAGTATAAAAAATTAAAGAAAATATAACAATGACTCAACAAATAGAGAATATCAACAAAGATAGAAATTATTTTTTAAAAAAACAAATGAAAACTTTGGAGCTGAAATCTCCAGCTAACCAAAATGAAAAATTCATAAGAAGGACTCAACACCAGATTTGATATGGGGATAAGAAAGAATCAACAAATTTGAAGATAGACCAATAGAAATTATCTAATCTGAAGAAAAAGGGGAGAAAAAAGAATGAATAATAATGGCATTACCTTGGACACATGTGGAACAACATTAAAAAAAACCAATATATGTATAATGGGAATCTCAGAAGGAGAAGAAAGAGTGATTGGGGCTGGGGATGGTAATAAAAAAATAATGCCCCAAATGTTTCAGTTTTGATGAAAAATGACATATTCTAGAAGCTCAATGAATTACAAGTAGAATAAACACAAAGTGATCCACCCTAAACACATCATAGTCAAATTGTTGAGTAAAAAAGAGAAAATCTTGAAAGTAGCAAGAGAAAAATGACTCATCACAAGTAGAGAAACAGCAATATAATTAATGGTAGGCTTTTCATCAGAAACAATGGAAACCAGAAGGCAGTGGAGTGACATATTCAAAATCCTGAAGGAAAAAAACATCAACGAAGAATTCTATATCCACTAACACTATACTTCAAAACCCAAAAGTAATATGGAGACATTTTCAAACAAACAATGACTCAGATAATTTGTTGCTAGCAGACCTGCCTTAAAAGAAACACAAAAGGGACTTATTTATGCTGAAAGGAAATAACATCAGACAGTTACTTGAATCAAAGAAATGAAAAGCACCAGAAAAGGTAAATATAAGGATAATACAACCTGTTGCATTCTTTTAATCTTTTCCTAAATTCTTTAAAAGACATAAGAGTGCAGAAAACAGTAATTATAACTTACTGTGATGTTGGGCTTATAACATGCAAACACACACACACACACCCATAAGTTCTAGACATCTGTTACACAACAATGTGAATCTACTTAACACCACTGAACTATACACTTAAAAATGATTAAGATGATAAATTTTCTATTATTTTTTACCACAATTAAATATTTTAAACATTTATTGAAAGGATAGATAATTCAATAATAGTTGTAGACTTTAATACCCCACTCTCAATAGCATAACTAGACAAATCACCAAGAATACAGAAAATAACACTGTCAACCAATATGACCTAACCAGTATCTATAGAATACTCACCCAGTGACAGCAGAATATGCGTTCATCTCAAGAACACACGGAATATTTTCAAGAATAGATCATGTTCTATGTCATAAAACAAGTCTCAATAAATTTAAGAGAATTGAAATCATACAAAGTATGCTCTGCAATCACAATGGAATTAAATTAAAATCAAAAACAGAAAGAAATTTAGGAAATCCCTGAATATTTGGAAATTAAGTAGCATAATTCTAATTAACCCACAGGTCAAAGGAAAAAAATCAGAGGACAAATTTGGAAATATTTTAACTGGAGGAAAACAAAACATCAAAATTTATAGGATGCAACTAAAGCAGCGGTTAGAGGGAAGATATAGCTTTAACCATTTATCTTAAAAAAGAAGAAAAGTCTCAAATTAATAACTTAAGCTGGGACTTCCCTGGTGGCACAGTGGTTAAGAATCCACCTGCTAATGCAGGGGACAGGGTTTTGAGCCCTGGTCCAGGAAGATCCCACGTGCTGCGGAGCAACTAAGCCCGTGCACCACAACTACTGAGCCTGTACTCTAGAGCCCACAAGCCACAACTACTGAGCCTGCATGCCACAACTAGTGAAGCCCACATGCCTAGAGCCCGTGCTCCGCAACAAGAGAAGCCACTGCAATGAGAGGCCCGCACACCTTGACCAAGAGCAGCCCCTGCTCGCCACACTAGAAAAAGCCCGTGCACAGCAACAAAGACCCAACGCAGCCAAAAATAAATAAATAAATACATAAATTTATTTTTTAAAAATTATAAAATAAATAACTTAAGTTTCCTCTTTATGAAACTAAAAAACAAAGAGAAAACCAAACCCAAAGCAAACGAAAGGAAGTAAATAATAAAGATGGAATGGGAGCCAATGAAATATAAAACATAAAAATAATAGAAAAAAAATCAATGAAACCAAAAGCTCATTCTTTCAGAAGATCAAGAAGAAAAAAGACACAAATTATCAAGAACAAGAATAAAAAAGGGAAAATCACTACCAACCAGAAGTTAAAAAGGGATACTATGAACAATTTTGTGTCAATAAAATAGACAACTTAAGTGAAACAAATAAATTCCTAGAAAGGCACAAATTACCTGAACTGACTCAAGAAGACAGAAAATTTGTATAAACCTATAATTCATTTTAAATTTTTAATTAGTAGTTTTTAAATCTTCCCACAAAGAAAAATCCACTCTTCAGTGATGAATTCTATCAAATATTTAAAGAAGAAATAATACCATCCCTTTACAAACTTCCAGAAAACTAATTCGATTAAACAGTATTACCTTGATACCAAAGTCAGACAAGACATCATAAGAAAAGAAAAGTAGATCAACATACTTCATGAACATAGATGTTAACATTTTAACAAAATATTAGCAAACAAAATTCAACAATATATTGGGTTGGCCAAAAAGTTCCTTCCATTGTTAAGTAAAAATAAAAGACGCATTTTTCATTTTCACCAAGAACTTTATTGAACAACGTATTCACCCTTTTGTTCCACTACCTTGTGCCATTTTCCAGGCAACTTCATAATTCCATCTTCCCAAAACTCTTTATCTTTTTGAGCAAAGAACCATTCCAGGTGTCATTTACAGTCTTCCAGGGAACTGAAATTTTTTCCATTAAGAGAATTTTGTAAAGATCTAAATAAATGGAAATCCAAAGGTACAATGTCTGGTGAATATGGCAGATGAATCAGAACTTTCTAGCCAAGCTGTAACAGTTTTTGCCTGGTCATCAAAGAAACGTGTAGTCTTGCATTATCCTAGTGGAAGGTTATGCGTTTCCTGTCGACTAATTCTGGACGCTTTTTGTTGAGTGCTGCTTTCAGCTGGTCTAATTCGGAGCGGTACTTGGAATTAGGGATTTGGTTTTCTGGAAGGAGCTCATAATAGAGGACTCCCTTCCAATACCACCATATACACAACATCACCTTCTTTGGATGAAGACTGGCCTTTGGTGTGGTTGGTGGTCGTTCACTTCACTTGCCCCACGATCCCTTCCATTCCACATTATTGTACAGTATCCACTTTTCATCACCCATCACAATTTGTTTTAAAAACGGAATGTTTTCCTTATACTTAAGTAAGGAATCTCATGCCAAAGTACTATCAAGAAGGTTTTTTTCACTTAACTTATGTGGAACCCAAACACCAAAGTAATTAACATAACCAAGCTGGTGCAAATGATTTTCAATGCTTGATTTGGATATCTTGAGTATGTTGGCTATCTTCCGCATGGTATAACGTTGATTGTTCTCAATTAATGTCTCAATTTGATTGCTATCAACTTCAAATGGTCTACTCAACTGTGGAGCATCGGCCAGCATGAAACTTCGCAAACCACTTTTGACACACTCTCAGTCACAGCACCTTCTCCACACACTGCACAAATCTCTTTTTTGCATTTCAGTTGCATTTTTACCTTTCTTGAAACAATAAAGCATAATATGCTGAAAATGTTCCTTTTTTCTTCCATCTTCAATATTTAAATGGCTACACAAAAATTCACCAATTTTGATTTTTTTTATAAATGCACACTGATATGACAGCTGTCACAATACAATCTAGCAAAATTGTTTCAAATGAAGTTAAAAACAACTAAGCGTTACTAGAGCCAGCTTACAGAAAAGACCGAATGAACTTTTTGGCCAACCCAATATAAAAACGGATTATTCATCATGACCAAGTAGGACTTGTCCCAGAAGTGCAAGGTTGGTTTAACCTCTGAAAAAATCAATCAATGTAATACACTATATTAATAGAACAAAGGACAGAAACCATCTGAAGATACAGAAAACAATACATGACAAAATATAGCAAACATGATAAAAACTCTCTACATAGTAGGAATAGAAGGGAAATTCCTCAACCTGATAAAGCGCATCTACAGAAAACCTATTTCTAATATCCTATATAATGGTGAAAGAATGCACACTTTCCCCCTAAAATTGGGAACAAGCCAGGATGTCCCTTCTCACCTCTTCTATTCAATATTCTACTGGCAGTTCTAGCCAGTACAGTCATGCAAGGAAAATAAATAAAAGGCATCCACATTGGAAGTGTCTTTATTCACTAATAACATAATTCTGTGTAGAAAAGCTTAAGGAACACACACACACGCAAACACACACACACACACACAGCTAGCTGCTAGAACTAATAAATGGGTCCAGCAAGGTCACAAGATATAAGATTAATATAAAAAAACAAATTGTACTTCTATATTCTAACCACATACAATCTGAAAATGAAAAAAATATCCCATTCACAATAATATCTGAAAGAATAAAATATTTAGGACTAAATTTAACAAAAGAAATTCAAGTTTGGGACACTGAAACTATAAAATGCTTGTTAGACAATTTGAAGAAAATTCAAATCAGTGGAGAGACAGTCCAAGCCCATAGATTGGAGACTCAATATCATTAGGATAATAATTCTGCCCAAATTGATCTATACATTTAACATAATCCCTACCAAAAACACAGTAGGCTTTTTTTGTCAAAATTGATTGGCTGATCCTAAAATTCATATGGAGATGCAAATGACCCAGAATAGCCAAAACAATTTTTAAAAAGAAAAAAGTGGAAGAACTTACACTACTTGACTTTAAAACTTACTACAAAGCTATTCTAATCAAGATAATGTGGTCCTGCAATGTTCATTGTAGCACTATTTACAATAGCCAGGACATGGATGCAACTTAAGTGTCCATCGACAGACACAGAAGATGTGGTGCATATATACAATGGAATATTACTCAGCCATAAAAAGAAACGAAATTGAGTTATTTGTAGTGAGGTGGGTGGACCTAGAGTCTGTCATACAGCGTGAAGTAAGTCAGAAAGAGAAAAACAGATACCGTATGCTAACACATATATATGGAATCTAAAAAAAAAAAAGTTCTGAAGAACCTAGGGGCAGGACAGGAATAAAGATGCAGACGTAGAGAATGGACTTGAGGACACAGGGAGGGGGAAGGGTAAGCTGGGATGAAGTGAGAGAGTGGCATGGACATATACACACTACCAAATGTAAAATAGATAGCTAGTGGGAAGCAGCCGCATAGCACAGGGAGACCAGCTTGGTGCTTTGTGACCACCTAGAGGGGTGGGATAGGGAGGGTGGGAGGGAGACGCAAGAGGGAGGGGATATGGAGATACATGTGTACATATATCAGCTGATTCACTTCGTTATACAGCAGAAACTAACACAGCAATGTAAAGCAATTATACTCCAATAAAGATGTTAAAAAAAAAAAGATAATGTGGTCCTGGCGTAAGGATAGGATCAATAGAACAGAACTGAGAGTTCAGATTATAAAACTACTACATTTATAATCAATTGATTTTCAGCAAAGGTGCCAAAGCAGTTTAATGGGGAAAGAATCATGTTTTCAACAAGTAGTAATGTGACAATCAAATACCCATATGCAAAAGGCCGAATTTAGACCCTTATCTCACACCATACACAAAAAATCAAAGTTAACTAAAACTGTAAAACTTTTACCAGAAAACTTAGCAAAACACTTTGAATCTTGGGTTAGGCAAAGAGTTCTTAGATAATGACACCAAAAGCACACACCATATAAGAAAAAAGTGATAAATTGAGCTGCATCAAAACGAAAAGCTTTTGTGTTTCAAAAGACACCCTTAAGAAGATGAAAAGAGAAGACATGTACTGGGAGAAAATATTTGCCAGTCATATATTTGATAAGGGATCTGTATCCAGAGTACGTAAAGGACTCTTACAACTCAATAATTAGAAGACAAAAACCCCAGTTTAAAAACAGCCAAAATTGACTAGACATCACCAAAGAAAATATACAAATGGCTAATAAGCGCAGGAAAAATGTCAACATCATTAGTCATTAGGGAAATGCAAATCAAAACCACAATGAGATAGCATTATACACCCACTAGGATGGCTATAATCAAAAAGACAATGACAAGTTTGGCAAGAATGTGACACACTGGAACCCTCATACATTGCTGGTGGGCATGTAAAATGGGGCAGCCATCTTGAAAAACAGTGTGGCCTGTGAATGCTCGTAGCAGCATCATTCGTAAGAGCCCCCAAACTCAAAGCAATCCAAATGTCCATCAATTGGTGAATGGATGAAGCAGGTGTATATCCTTACGATGGAATTGTGTTTAGCAACGGAAAGGAAGGAACTACTCAAACACCTTGGATGAACCTCAAAAACACCACACAAAGTGACAGAAGCCGGAAGCAAAAGACTGCATATTTTACAACTTCATTTACATGAAATGTCCCCAAAAGGCAAATTTATAGGAACAGAAAGCAGATTGGTGGTTATCGTGGGCTGGGGGTGGGAACAGGGACTGGCCAAAGATGGTGGAATTACCAGGGTGATCGAAAGGGTTCTAAAACTGGATTAAGGTGATGAGTGTACAACTCTCTATATTTAGTAAACATCTTTGAATTGTAGACTCAAATAAGCAAGTTTTATGGTATTTAAAGCTGTAAAAAAAAAAAAAAAAAAAAAAGTCAATGTCCTGGCAGAGGGTTGGATTGGATACAACTCACCTTCAACCCAACCCCTTGTCAACTTGATTCCTCAGCTTCTACAAGACCAACATACTAGACTGTGTAGGCAAATGCCCAATTTCTTTACTGAAAAGTTAGGGTAAGGGCAGTTTCAGAAGGAGAATTACAAGGCTCAAGGAGAAAGGTTAAGGTTTAAAGATTTTGAAACTTCCTTCAATCTCGCAAGAGATCACAGCCACGTCTTCTGAGCACCCCCTGCTCCCAAGCGCTGTTCCTCCCTGAGCCCTCCCTGCATCCTTAAACAGCTGCCAGGCCTCATCCTCGGGGGGTTATTCCAGCTCTGGGTGGGACCAGGTCTCTGGGCTCATAGGTGAGGCTCATGCACCTTCCAACTCTCGTGCCTTTAATTTCTCATGAGAGCTGGGGCTTGCAACTTTCTTTACCAGTTGACCATTTTAGGAACCCCGGTTCCCAGAGGGGATTTCTCTTGGAGACAGGCAGAGATTCCACATGTATCCAGTCCTTCTGTCTGAGGCACCAACTGGCTTCCAGAGTCTTTGGACCACCCCCCAACCCTCACACAAACTGAGAAGATGTTTATTTCTTTCCCACTCTTCCTGGGGACCTGCGGGTCTCACCACCTTGATTACAACCAGCCAGCATACACCAGCAGGAGGCTGCCAGAAGAGCATGCATCCGGGGCTGGAGTCCAAGGATGCTTGATCGAGGAGGCCAGAGAATAAGGCTGGAAAGGGGAGATTGTCATGTTGGGTGCATTTCCCCAGAATACAGGATTTAACCTCCTTACCAGAACACCACATGATGGTACAAACTTGCTACTTCGGATGGCTCCAGATATGTGGGAAAAAACCAATGCCCACACTGAAGTTGAAATGCCAGGATTGCCACAGCAGGCAGTACAAGAAGAGATTGAAAGGCTCAGAGACGTCTGTTGGATTGGATGCGCTACGTAAGGTCAGAAGACACACAGATGATTAGGTTACATAGGAAGCCCTGGAAGATAAGTCATTTATCAAGGCCATGAACTAGTGATAGGAGCGGCAGCAATCATTATGAAGTTCCTTGGGCATCCCCCCTCTGTAGGCCAGGGCTGATGCTAGAAGATGCATTTACAGCACTTGTTTCACTGATAGCAATGGCGACGCGAGCCATCACAAGCCAGGGTGATGCAGCTGTGATAAACAACAGGGTGAGAGTGGCAGCCAAGGGGCTCAGAAGGGGTGAGCATGCAAGCTGAAACAGATGCATCGTCATGACAGCCCCACTCAGCGGCGGCCTCAAATATCAGTGATGAGGGAAAACCCTCCCAACGGGCAGGGCTCGAGTGGTGCCTCTGGTCATTCACTTTTGCGACCTAAAGTTAGGATATATAGTCTCAGGTCAATGGCAAAGACCTTGGCAGGCTGTTGAGGGACTTGTAAATAGGAAGATTGGAAGATCTGGGACAAGGAAGTCTGTGAAAGAAACATGTAGGTGAGTAGACGGGAGTGGACACAAGAGGTGAAGCTCTTTTTATCACATGGCCCACCACCAAAGAAGCACTAAACAACACAATGGCTTGGCCAGCTGACATCAGCAAGACTCCTCATCAGCTCCCTCAGTGCCGACATGAGGGACACATGAGCCGAGGGGACGTGGGGGCCATGCACGGTCCCAAAAGCATGGGTTTCCACTCACCAAGGCTGATCTAGCTACTGCCACCACTGCCCAGGCCTGGGAAGGGCAAGGTGACTAGGAGTCTAATCCCTCAGGGATGAGGGTCCTACAGCCAGAGAAGTCCTTGAGACCAACAAAGGGGCTGGCTGGAGGGGCAGGGAATCTAAAGTAGACAGTAGAGGAAGGAGATGCGATTATGCGTATGAGTTAGTGGCCCTGAGACCAGCTGTAGGATCAGGTTCAGTAACTCCACTAACCTTTCTCTTCCAAGTTTCCAGCAGGAAGAGAGTGCCCCCTGGATCCTAGAGAAGCAGCTCCCAGAACATCTATGAAGACGTAGATCCAGAGGTGCCAGGGGTGGACAGAGGTGAACACTGTGATGAGGAACTGAGGAACCCATATTCCTCAACAAGGGGGCTTTTGTCCCGACTGCTGGGAGCCCTGTTGGCAGTCAAGCTGCAGCTCTCGCTGTGGGGAGTCCCCTAAGCCAAGGTCACATGCTTTCCCGTGTGCCCCACATGCTGTGACTGCTCCCTGCAGGAGTCCAAAAGGCTAGCTGTCTCAGCCCAGCTCAGGTCGACAACAAAGGCCACTCTAGTTCCAAAGCTCACCGTGGAGCCCACCCAGGCCATCCTCGCACCCACACCTTGGCTCCTCCCTCTGCCCAGTCCTGCTTCCATCCCCTTCCATAGGTTTCTATTCCTTTATATATAAAGGTATTTCAATGCAGTCGTTAATCACATGCCGAAACATTGTTTTATAACTACATATAATAATATAATTCTCCTTCCACTTCAAAACCCACATTTCCATCCAAAGGTCACAGCTTTACCCATCTCCATGCCCACACCAACCAGTTCCCCCGGCAAAACTTTCTAGGTCGGGACTTCCCTGGTGGCGCAGTGGTTAAGAATCCGCCTGCCAGTTCAAGGAAAACAGGTTCAAGCCCTGGTCCAGGAAGATCCCACATGCTGAGGAGCAATGAAGTGCGTGCGCCACAACTACTGAGCCTGCGTGCCACAATTACTGAAAACTACGCCCCTTCTCTGCAACAAGAGAAGCCACCACAATGAGAAGCCCACGCACCGCAACAAAGAGTAGCCCCTGCTCGCCGCAACTAGAGAAAGCCCGCGCACAGCAACAAAGACTCAATGCAGCCAAAAATAAATTTTAAAAATAAAAATAAATAAATTTATTTTTTGAAAAAACCTTTCTACGTCTTGGCAATTTACAACAAGATGGCTGCCATTTTTGTGAGCAATCTTTGTACCGGGCATTTCTCACGCATCTTCTCATTTGATCCTTAGCACAGCTATGAGGTCATTCCTGTGTCTTTTCCATTTCTGATGAGGGAACCGGAGCTCAGAAGGTTCAGTTGCTCACTCAAAGCCACATCTCTAGTGAGCAGTGGGACCAGTCTGATTCCCGAGCCACTGCATGCCCACACCACTTTTCCAGTTACCACACAAAAGGAGAAGACTTGCTCGGTGCTCCCAGAGGACAGGAGAAGGACCGATGGGTGGACATTTTGCAGGGAGGCATATCTCAGGCAAGGGAATATTCAAAAGACAGATGGGATTTTTTTGTTGTTGTTGTTGTTGTTTTTTGCGCTACGCGGGCCTCTCACTGTTGCGGAGCACAGGCTCCGGACGCGCAGGCTCAGCCGCTCCGCGGCATGTGGGATCTTCCCAGACCGGGGCACGAACCCGTGTCCCCTGTATCGACAGGCAGACTCTCAACCACTGTGCCACCAGGGAAGCCCAGATGGGATTTTTTGAGAAGTAGTGAGAGCCCTATCTCTGGGGATATCCAGGCTTCTACCAGGACTAAGAGAAATGTTCATTTGGGCAATAAGAAAGGCCCCAGCCAACTCTCAGAAGAATGGATTCTCTGATTCCATAAATGACACGAATCTCCTAGCACGGAGCTGACTTGAAGTTACCAACTGACGGCGATTTGAGGGTCAGCAGGGTCTTGACCAGCACAGAAGTCCTTCAACTGGAGTGAGGCCTGCCCTGGCTTGTGGAACACTGCCAACTGCTGCGGGTGACTCTCACTGCCCCAAAAGCAGGACGCTCAACTGAATGACAGCTGGAGGTCCCTCCACGATCCCGGTGCCCTTGACTGCATCCCACCAGGTGTTTAATGGATGCTCTAGATGTGTGTGGTGATGAATGCCAATCAGCCTCAGAGGGCAAACCTTATGGACATGCAGACGGAGATACACCAACTACAGCTCCTACTGTCTCGTGGTCTCTTCCCATTCCTAAAATGTGTGTCTTGAAGCCTTGTGTGTGCGTTACCTGCACGTGCAACAGCTTCAGATTCTGAGCATGACTGCTTCCTCTGATATCCTCCTTGGTAACCCCTTGGCTTTGGGATTCCCAGACTGGAGAGTAGCATTCTTCCTCTGATGCAGTGACCTCTCTATCAGCACCCACCCCAGCCAGCAAACCTGGACGTTGGAGAAATTCAGAGCAGTTCCTCATCGAGAAAAGTGCAATCCTCAACTCATTTCACCTATCCTTCAGTCACCGCTTTAGATCCAAGTGAAGCTGAAGGAATATCAGCTATCCAACAACAAATGGGATTCTTTGAGGTTTAATATTCTTACTTAGAACTCATTCATTCATTTAACAGATATGTATTGAGCCAGGACCTATAATAGGCTTGTGTTAGTCCATTCAGGCTGCTATAACAAAATACCAGAGACTGGGGGGCTTAGAAACAACAAAGAATTATTTCTCCCAGTTCTGGTTGCAGGAAGTCCAGGATCATGGCACCAGCATGGTCAGGTTTTGCTGAAGAGACCCACTTCCTGGTTCATAGCCAGTACCTTCTCCCTGTATTCTCACATAGGGGAAGGGACTAGTGATCTCTCTGGGGCTTCTTTTATAAGGGCACTAATCCCATGATGGGGCTCCACCCTCATGAACTAAGCACCTTCCAAAAGCCCCACCTCCCAATACCATACCATCCAGGGTTAGAATTTCAACAAGTGAATTTGGGAGGGACAAAAACATTCAGATCAGAGCAAGACTCTAAGACAGGCAAGTGTTTCCTGTTAAAGACCAGACAGTAAATATTTTAGGCTCTGCAGGCTAGCCGGTCTCTGTCACAACCACTTGACTCTGGTGGTGTAGTGCAAAAGCGGCCACAGACAATGTGGAAACAGACTGGCATGGCTACAGCCCAATAAAACTTTATTTACAAAAACACACAGCAGTCCAGCTTGGCCCACAGGCCTTAGCTTGCCAACCCCTGCTCTAAGAGTACAAAGAAGAATAGATGTTTCTACGTGTATGTAGGAGGAGGTGGGGTTTCTTCAAGTCTTCTGAAATTTTGTGAAACTAGAAAAACAAACCTTGATCTCAACTCACTTTGACATGCCACAGCAAACCAAGGCAAGCAGTGAAGGACTTCTGACCTCCAGCTCTTGACAGCACCAAAGAGCCCTGGGACAGGAGACCTGGGTTTGTGTCTCACCAGTGCATACATCACTTCCAGGATCCTTGGTTCCCTCTTCAATAAATTGAGAATATTGATGCTTATATGAATCAAGCGATTATGATGAGGATCAAATGAGATAATAAATGGGAAAGTGCTCCAAAAATTATAAAAAGCTACGGAAATAGAAGGTATTTTCAATATTATTTCCCAACCTGATGCAAAGGTTGAGATTTGGTCTCAGTCCTGCCACTGATTAGCTGTGACTCTCCGGGAAGGTCACCTCTCCTCTCCCCACCTTGGTTTCCTCATCACTGAGATGCTCAAAGGGTATGACTGAAGTGCTTTGTTGAAAATGTGCATTTTTATCTTGTCTTAATGTCATTATTAAATAATAATAATTATTGTCATCATTTTATACCATTATCATCATCTTTGTTTTTATCTGGGAGCTCGCTGGATATTTTTGTTGCCATGGCGTATACTTGGCTGCCAAAGCCACGTTCCCCCTTTCACTTTGAAATAGGCCCTCGTTATTGCTCCAGCCCAGAACGAGGACCCTCCCCTAGGCTCCCAATAGGTCATTTGCTCACCTCTGTCACAGCTCTCAAAACTATGTGCAGTAATTGTCTGTCTGTCTCTCTGTCTGTCTATCTCTTCGCTAGACTATGAGCAACTTGCTAAGAGGCAGGGAACCATGTCTAATTCATCTCGTATCCCAGCACCTGCCACAGTGTCTTGTGCATGGTAAGCTCTGCTGGGTTCATCTTACAAGAATCTTTGGATCTGCCCGGCCACGATTTTTGGCTCAATGTCGCTGCTGACCCTCCAGGAAGATGGCCTGGCACCAACTGCATGCGTGAGGGCCACAGAGAGGAAATGCCCGCCTTCCTTGCCAGTTTCATGGCAGGACCATGTTGCCAAGGTGTGCCTCCTGCTTGCCTACCTAGCCCCTGTGTGGCCTAACCCAGTTCTCCTGATCGCCCTCAAGAGCAAGCCAACAGTGCCTCACCTCCCCCCTCCTGCAGCATCCCCTCCCCTCCTGCTCTTGAGCATCTCTCTTCCTGCAGATGCACCTGGAGGCACCCTCAGGGCCCACAGGTCTGCAGGCTTCAGGCTCATGTTGTGATGGCTGCTGCTGCCCTCGTGACATGGATCTTCCCCAGCGGCTGCTGGAGGAGCCGGGCAGTGCTTCCTGTAAGAGCAGAAGGTGGATCATCCAGGAGGCAAAATATCACCATGGGGGAAGCAGAGTCAGCGATCAGGTCTTCTCCTTTCCCAGGACAAACATGCAAGGTTGCCGTAGTTCACAGGCCTCGAGAAGTCATCCTACAAAGACAAGCCATCAGCTGTACGTGGTTGAAGCTCAGTGCCTTCGTCCACTCGGGTGGCTATAATAGGGCACCACAGACCAGTGGCTTATAAACAACAGAAATTTCTTTCTTATAGCACTTGACTCTGTTGACCACCCCCTCCACCCCCACTTCCTTGTCTCCAGGACGTGCTCCCTCCCAATTCCCCTGGCCAGCCCTCCTCTACCTCTTCTCTAGATCCACTTCCTCTGCCCCAGCTCAGAACAGGTGTTCTCCAGAGCTCCACCTTCAGCCCACTGCCCCTCTTACTCTTCCCAGTCACCTGAAGGGGTGTGCTGTCTCGTTCCCATGGTGACAATCCCCATCCTTTGCTGATGACTCTCCAATCTATGCCTGTCCTCCAAGTGTCAATCTGTATCCAGCTGTCTGCCGAGTGTCCCCAAAGTCCCTCAGCATCACCACGTCTAGAAAACCTGATGCTGCGTGCTGCCCTTTTCCCCTCTCTGTCCCAGTTGATGGCACTTCCACTGCTCAGCCCAAACCCAAGACCTGGGAGTCACCTGGAAGTCCCTCCCCCACTTCCAAACACTCAGCGGTCCTACCGACTCTTCTCCCCACAAAATTCTTAAACCTGCCCCCTTTGTTCTACACGATGACTCACTGCCCTGGGGTGGAACCTGTCATCTCTGACCTGAATCCTTGCTGCAGGCTCCTCACTGGTATCTCCTAGATCGGTAGCTCTAAGGGGCAGAGACGAACGGCTCCACACTGCAGCCACGGGGAACTTCCTGGAACTTGAATCATTTTGTCCCTTCCCTAAAACTCTTCAGGGATACCTCTTCACCCTCTGTGACCTGTCCCTTGTCAACCCAATCATCTTCCGCTCCTATCAGATCAGATTCAGACTAGCTAGCACCAAGCATCTTCTATTTTCCCGCACACACACCCCACACAGTTTGACCTCCAGCCCTTTGCCTGTGCTGGTCCTCCTTCCTCTTATGGATTTTCTACCATCCTTCACCTAACTCTGCCATCTTCCAAAACTCAGACATCAACTCCTCTAGAAAGTCTTCCCCAAGCATCTGTTGGCTATGCCCTACACTGCCTTGACCTTGAGACCCTGGGCAAGTGGGGGAGACACCCATCTCACAGGACCGATGAGTAACACCAGGGTACTTGTCACAGGGCTGGCCTGAAGTCACCCTCCACAGCCGGAATCCTCCCCTGCCCTGTCCCAGCCCTCATGGCCCTGGACTGCTTCCTTGTCAAACCAGGAGCCCCCATTGTCCGGTGCCTGAGCCTGTACAGTGCCTGACACAGAGGACGGGCTGAGAAAACGTCTGCTGAACTGAGGGAAGAGTTAAGGAATGAAAGAAAAGGCAGGAAGCACCCGTCGGCTGACGGGGGGCTGTGGGGTAACCGTCTGTGTGCTGGGCCTCGCCTGCTCTGTCACCAGCTACCTGGTGGCCTTGGTCAGATCATTCCAACTCTCTTAAGGTTCTCTTGTCTCTAAAACGGGGGTATTAATAAAAGTGCCACCTCCACGGGTAGGCTGTGCCCAGTGCGGCGCCAGGGCCCAGGGTCAGTCAGCATGAACCTGGGGCAGGTGGGCCACGGACCACCCTGTCCGGCCCCTGGACCACTTCCTCCTGATGCTACGGGAGCCCGGGGGCACACACGTGCTGCACACTTGTTTCCTTGGAAAACAGGCATCATTTTGTCCAGGCTGTTGCCCATGGGTCCTTGTGGACAACCTGCCAAGCTGGGGGAGGCAAGTTGGAGGGAGCTGGTGTGGGGTCCTCGCCACCCACCTGCCTGCACCAGGGGTGTATGGCCCACACCCACCCAGCTGCCTCCCCTCTCTGCTCCCTTCCATTCCTCTTTCCTTTCCTCTTTCCCCTTCTGTCTCCTTTCCCTCCTCTTGTTCCTCACCTCCTCTTCCCTCCACCCCTTTCTGCTTCCTCTCCTCTCTGACATGTCTCTTGGTCTCTCCTCTGTCTCGTTTCTGTTTTGCTTCTCTCTCTCTTTCTCTCTTGTTTCTTTTCTCTTCTTTCTCTCTCCTCTGTGGCCGTCTCTTATTCATCAGACACCTGCCTTTCTTTTTTTTTTTTTAATTTATTTACTTATTTATTTATTTTTTGCTGTGTTTCTGTGCGAGGGCTTTCTCTAGTTGCAGCAAGCGGGGGCCACTCTTCATCGCGGTGTGCGGACCTCTCACTATCGCGGCCTCTCTTGCTGCGGAGCACAGGCTCCGGACGCACAGGCTCAGTGGCCATGGCTCACGGGCTTGGTTGCTCCGCGGCATGTGGGATCTTCCCAGACCAGGGCCCGAACCCGTGACCCCTGCATTGGCAGGCGGACTCTCAACCACTGCGCCACCATGGAAGCCCCACCCACCTTTCTTGACTCTCTGTCCTGTGCAAAGAATTTTCCCCCTGCTGCCTCCAGGCAAAGTTGATGGAGAAGAATGAATTTTTCATTTGTTTTCCCATTATTCTGCTCCTTTACCTAAGAAAGTGGAACTCAGGTCCCTCTGTTTGTGACTAGAGATACGAGACACCTTGATCGCTGAGTTTTGTTTTGTCATTTCCCATAAAAGCAGACCCCACTCAGAAAGTCAGGCGCCAGGCCCAAGGCATCAGAGTGGCAAGCCTGTCAGCACGCCAGGAGGACTCTGCCCTGTTGGTGGTCAGGGATATTGGGGCTCCTGTGGCTTCAGTCCCTAGCAGGAGGGTAGGAACCTGTTAGAAAGCTTTCTCCGAGTTTCCAAGGATGTAGGTGCTGGAGGTTATGTTTCTAGCCAAGGGCACCAGCTGTGCACACACACACACACACACACACACACACACACACACACACACACACTGAAGGGAGATCTGTGCAGGATTCACCTGCCTCCCTGAAAAATTTATTAAATATTTACTTGATCAGGGTCTTGAGTCATTGGAACCAGGGAAAACAGACTTCGCCCAGTGAGTTTTCCTTCCTTGTTCTAGTTTCAAAAGAGAAACTGAGTCAGGATCGGCTCACTTGGATTTCTTTCCTGCTTACCGTGAAGATGTCATGTCCCTCCCTGCTTCTCACTTCCCATAATGTGACCGGGATCAGTGAGACTAGATCAACCATCCAAGTGTCAGATGGGAGCACCACGGGGATACTCAGTGCCACCCTGAAAAAAAACGAGGATTGTCCTTATCACACCCCAACTCCATTTCATCCTCCAGGTCTCAGCTGCAGTGGCCTCTCCAGTAAGAAGCTGTGCTTACCACTCTATGCAAACAATGCAGTTTTCCATATTAGTCTCTAGCACAGTCTCTGATTTGTTTCTTTCTTGCACCTCCATCGACTGGACTTGTTTTGCTTGTGTATTGTTTGTTGATGGCCAGTCTTCCCCCATACAACACAAGCTCCACTAGGACATAGAACTTGCTGCTGGCTCAGCGCCTGGCACATGGTAGGTGGCCGGTTAGTATCTGTTGAATGAATGAATGGATGGATGGATGAACGAATGAATGGGATCATCTTATCCATGCTCCTGATGTCATCAGTGATGACACTGAGGCCCCAGGGGAAAAAACAGTTTGCCCAAGACTGCCCAGCCAGTGGGGCTCCAGTCACTCCCAGCGCCCTCCCCCGACCCCAGGTCTCCCTTTCTAGGTTGATCTCCCCTTAACCAAGGTCCTTCCACAGGAACTTCATACCCACCCACCTGCCATCCGCTTAAGCCAGGCCCATATTTCCTTTGGAGTAATAATTAAAATAACATATTCACCAGCTGGTTTTTTTTCCCCTAGATTTAATCTGCTCAGGCTCTGATTTGCATATTAAAAGCACTAATTAGCCCCTCCGAGTGCTTGAGCACGGAGAGTGCGGGAACTGGTCACATCGTCCCTGAAGACTCACCCCCGGTGCTCTGGGCTGGGATTCGGATGGCAGCCGAGCCCTGGGCAGGGAGGAGCCTTTGTGTCCCCGCATTTGGGGACTGCAGTGCTGCCTGGCTTCATTCTGTGGCTCTTCTTCCCTTTGAAGGGTCGTGTTTGATCTTTGATCTAGTCTGTGAGTCTCTGCTGTAGCACCTTTGGAATGTGCATTTGAGCCGCTCCTGGCCGCACCAGGTGAGGCTCAGGGCCCCCGGAAGGTGGGCGGCCTTGGAGCAGTGGTCCCCCAAGGTGAGCCCCAAGTCCATCACGGCGGGCTGTCCTCCTTCCTAGTGAGGATAAGAAGGGGCAATTCCAGCGCGCCGGGCCCTTTAAATTATTCCTTTATTGGAACGATACAAAGGAATAGCTCACTGCTGTTGTTATTATTTCCTTAAAAATAAAATCGGGGCGATGTGTGTGAGGGGAGCACGATGGGGGGCCATCCATAAAAGCTGTCAGCCCCTGAAGTGGGATTCTGAGTGTACCTCCAGCAAACCGCAGGCCCAGAGGTAGCATTCAGTGGCCCCCGAAAGACGGCTCCGAGTTTGCCCCACTCCCCCTGGGCTGAGATGTCAGATGAGGACCCGCCTTCTCCGCGCATGGCTCGGGGAAGGAAACCGAGGCCTCAGGAGCCGACAGAGGCCAGCCAGGAACCTGGCTGGGGAGCCGGTCCCTGAATTTCAGAAATTCCACCTGGCACACCACATGCTACACCCCCAGACCCTGGGTTTTCACAGCAAACAGCCCCTCCCAGGAAGGCCCGGGAGCCTGCACGGGCTGGGCCGCAGCAGAGAGAGCCAGATGGCGGCTGTGTGAGCACCAGGGGGCAGGCCAAAAACCGTAAAAGGGAAGAACTCGTTGGCAAGAGAGTTTCTTTCATTCCCTCCCCCAGCTCGGCTCGGGGTGGGCTCCAGCTCCGAGGGATTCAAAGGGAGAGTGGGCGGCCGGGCCCAGCCCTGATCAGAGCACACGGCCGGCCAGCAGGAGGCAGGCCCAGAGCCAGGCCGACCTCCCAGGCTGCCTCAAGGCCCCTGTCTGCAGGTCTTCCCCTCCCCTCCCCTCCCAGAGCCAGAACACCGGCACCTCTTCCGGGCCATCTTGAGACGCAGAGCCCTCCCCGGTCCATTCCTGTACTTGCAGCAGACTTGCTGGTTGGGCATCTCGCCTGCACCAGACAGCAGGATGGATGGAAGATTGAGAAGGCGTCTGGGAGGGTGCGACATGTGGCCTTGACTCTCTCTGCAGCCAGATCTGTTGCCCGGAGGAAGCAGCCTCACTAGAGACACTGGCTTGGCTTTGAAAGGAAAGCGTCAGAAGCTCGGGGAGGAAGCTTCAAAGTCAAGTGTGTATCTTACAGTCAACAAAGACCCTGGGGAAGGGAAAGGGAGGAGACAGCGTTCGCAATGCTCTGTGGACAGAAGACTATCCCTTAAGAATCTCTCTTGACTTTGGTGGGAGGAATCACCAGAAACTTAAGGAAACGTGGAGTCAACTGAAAAGTTTTCTATCTTTCAGTCCAGACAAGAATCATGCGGACGAGAAAGGGCCAGCAAACCACGGCAGCCTGAGGTTTATGGGGCAGAAAAACGGGGGAGCTAGAGCGCTCCGAGCCAGCCGGGCCTGCATGGAAGCCACAGAGGGCTGGCCCTGGGGGAGACGGGGCCAGGGTCGGATGGCCTGAAAGAGAGGTGACCATGCTGGGCCACTGGGGCCACCAAGGTGGTGGAGAAGTTCCCCGAGGTCTCAGGATGGAAGGCTGCAGGGAGGAGTAGGGAGTGTAAAGGGAAGGGGAAAGGATGCCCAGCAGGTGAAAGAATTTGGGGTTCTCTTTGGGCCTCATAGAGCACAGGCTTGGCTCGGGAAAGTTGTCAGATATTTCCAGCCTTCAATAACGAGGTCCACGGGGCAGTGGGAGGAACTGTCACCCCTGCAGGCGGGAGCACAGGTCCATCTAGAATGCCAAGTAGAAGGCAGAGTGGAGGAGGGGCTTCGCAGGACCCCTGCAGGGGCTGCAGAGCTGGTCCCGCAGACAACACATCCCACCGGGACAACAGGCAGGGGGTGGTGATGGAGGGGCCGGCGGCTTGATTTAGTTCGGCCACGTGGTCCACGGGCATCCTCTTCCCAAGGAGAAGTGGCAACCCCTCCCTCCATCCGGGATCCATGTGTCAGGAAAACAGAAGGCACAGGAGAAAGTGCCCATCAGAAAAGGTGATGGAGTGAGTGAAGACTAACATTGAATGAAGAGGACATTCAATGTCAGTCCAAGTCTGGAAACTCCGGGACCACAACTTAGAAAGTCCTAAATTCCACCACGTGTTCTGGGGGCTATTTTCCAGGAACGGTGGGTTTTCCCTCAGGGAATAGAATCTTTCCAATGGGGGAGCAGGGAACCCAAGTCAACTGGTTGCCGAGAAATTGCCCCCGGTTGCATTTCAGGCCCACAGACGGGCAATCCCGGCGACTGGCATAGAAGCTGATGGCAAGGCGCTTACTCACGTCTGTGTTCTCTGAATGTGGTTATCTCCTCCCAGGTACACCAGCTGGATAAAGCTGCTCTCTGTGACAAAGATCTAGACTGCCACCCAAAGTGGGGTCACTATGGGGCTCTGAGGGCACTGTTTTGACTTGAGGAACATGGTCAGCAGGGGCCATCAGAGGCGGTCAGCTGCTTCTGCTGCGGGCTCCTCTGGGCTCTCGAATCTGGTTGTTAATTAATCAGTGCACAGCTGGAGGGTGTCCTGAAGAGGCCTGAAGGCCCAGGAACTGTACAGAGGTGGAGTGTCAGGTATTGCCTTCTCCTTGGACTTGCAGTTGGAGAAAGCTGAGTTGAGGAAGGAGATTCACCCCTCATTTGACCCTGAGGATGTAGATGGGGTGATGGCGGGGTTTCATCAGTTGGGATAGAAACAAGGGGACCCAGGCTCAAACAGATGCCCAGACGAGCACATTTTAGCAAGAACTGGTTAAACATGAAGACAGTGTGGACAGGAGAGAGACTTTGTATGTGTATCGTGATTTTAATTTCTCCAAAATGATCTTAAAAAACAAGAGACTGGTAAACTTGTCTAACTTTTAAACAGAAGAGAGGTTTTTTGTTTTGTTTTGTTTTTGCGGTACGCGGGCCTCTCACTGCTGTGGCCTCTCCCGTTGCGGAGCACAGGCTCCGGACGCGCAGGCTCAGCGGCCGTGGCTCACGGGCCCAGCCGCGCCGCGGCATGTGGGATCTTCCCGGACCGGGGCACGAACCCGTGTCCCCTGCATCGGCAGGCGGACTCTCAACCACTGCACCACCAGGGAAGCCCACAGAAGAGAGTTTTAAATACACACTGCTATGTGTAAAATAGATAACCAACAAGGTCCTCCTGTATAGCACAGGGAACGATATTCAATATTCTGTAATAACCTATAAGGGAAAAGAATCTGAAAAAGAATCGATAGTATAATTGAATCGCTGTGCTACACACTTGAAACTTATATGATAATGTAAATCAACTATATTTCAATTTAAAATTTTTTAATAAATAAATTAAAATTTAAAATTTTTTAAAGAGGGTCTTAAGTGCCATATTTGCGCGTTGGGCTGCTATTTTGGTGTTCCATGCTGTGAATTGTGTTTTGTTTGGACCCTCCTATTGGAGCAGTGACGACATCATTGCCTGCTGTAGGTAATGTGACCATGTCTGGTGGGGTTGTCTGGAGATGACACTGGACAGAGCTGAGGTGGGAAGCAGACTTGGGGGGTGGTCTGAGCTGGTGTCTCGCGTGGCCATGGCTCAATGTGTGATGGGCACAGCCGGGTGTGTTCCGGGAGCTTCTGGGGCAGTTCATGAAAGTCCCTGAGAGGCTGCATTTTTCACATCTAACTTGGATCCAGGAGGGTTTTAAGGGGCTACAGGAAAGTTAGAAATTGACCTTCCAAGATGCATCTTCTCTGAGATTCCCCTAATTTCTCCCCCGCGAGGTGCCTAGTCACACTCCTGGCTGACCATGTGCCCAGCACATGCGGGGAGCATTGGTCCTTCCGAGGGAGTGCTACCAGGCATCATTAGCTCATTCTCAGAAGGGCTAAAAACTCTCTGGAGAAGAAAGGCTTAGAAATACATGGAACAGAGCCACACTCATGAAAACCCTCCCTCATCAGGCCTCTCCTCGCCTCGGTGGGTTGGAAGGGATGATGGGCTATAAAAACTGCTCTGCCTTTTTCATTCTCTTCCCTGTTGGATGGTTGGTCCGTGGAGAGGCTGTCGGGCTGACAGCTGTTCTCACTAAGAAGGGACCTTGGCCCTAAGAGGATGCTGGGATAGTAAAGAGCAGAGGAATCAAGTCGCTGGTGGCTTGTGGGGGGGCAAGCAGGTGACTTGCTCAAGGTCACAAGAGTTGATGCAGCCCCCCTTCCATCAAGAGGTAGTCTGTTGGTCAAAGCAAGTCACAAGGCCAACCAAGATACAAGAAGCGAGGGGACTGCAAACTAGCTCGGCTGTGTTTTCGCACCCACCACATACACACTCCACAGCACAGCAATTCCATTTCTCAGTGTACACCCTCAAGAGACTCTTATGCAAACTGATAGATACGAGAATGTTCATTACCGCATCGTTTGTTATGGCTAAATTGAAATGAAAACGCTAATCGTTGGGAGAATCTAGAGAAGAGAAAATAGCATGTTCATGCGTTGGAAAACTATACAGCAATTTATAAGATGAACTAAGTCTCTGTTTACAACCGGGATGAATCAAAGAGTATGTGGATTCGGAAAAAAACAACTTGTAGAATTGAATGTATAGTATCGTAGGATTTTAAGGAAATAGTTTAAATACAAAAGTAATACCATATAATACTTATATACAGTGCATAGGTTTATGTAGATATAGCATGACATTGGAGGGATATGCATTCATTAGATGAGATTTGGCGGCTATGAGGAGTAGAATGGGTGTGAAGGTGGGACTGTGACTGGGCCAGTGATGATACTGCAGCTCTAACGGAGGAGAAGAATGAGTGAGTAGATAGGTCCAATCTATACACTTGGCATCCAACCCTGAGCAATTTCAGACGAAAACTATACTCTTGGCAAGAGGGAGCCATGAAGGAGGAAGATAAAGGCGGAAGTGGGCTAAGGGGGATTTGCAGAAAGTTGAAGAAATGTTAGCATCCTGCATTGAGGTGGGACCGCCTTGCATGGGAACACGCCTGCACACAGAATACGAACAGTCAGCTCTTTGCTTTATCTCTCAATTGTTAGCCTTTTCTGTTCATTCTTGCAATGTACGCTCTTTGTCAGAAAGGCCACAGGCCATTACTACGGTCTGGATAAAGTTGGTACTGGTCATCCGTTATGGGCAAAGCAGCTAATACTGTTATCCACATGGGTGGCTATAGTTCAGTGGATCAACATTTGTTCATTGACTCCTCCAGTGAACATTTATTGAGTACCTTTTATGAGTCTGGTGCTATACAAGGCACTAGGGACACACCGGTGACCCAACCACCATGGCTCCTGCCACCGCAGATCTTACAGTGGAACAGTCTCACTCAGTGAGAAGTTGCTCTTGACGTTCCGATCCTCCCCTGAATTATCCACTCTGCTGTGGTCTTATGGCTTCTTCCACCTTCCCCTCCTGAACAGAATAAATACCCCCAGGCCCTGGGCTCCCCACTGCCAGCCGTCCTCACCTCCCCCAAGGCGGGCTCTGGAGCGCTCAGTGCTTCGGTCCTGGCTCCAGACACAGCTGTGATCGGTGGTCCTAACCAGCGGCATTGGTAACCAGGGGCGCCCTGCAGCCCCACCCACAGTGCACACAGCCAGGTCTCCAGGGACCACTTACACCACACCCAAGGCTGCTGTTCAGGCCTCCCCCATCCCCGCTCCCCATCTGAACACTGCTCATTTGTCCTGAGGCACCGTCACTCACACCTGCCCTTCTCGCAGCTCTGGCTGCACCTCCTCAGATCCTGAGCAGACTCCCCTTCCCAGGTCTCAACTGCTTACTTCCCTCATCACTGACTTCCCATCTCAGTTCTCAGCCACTCCCTGGGTGTCCTTGCCCACGCTCCTCCACGGTCACGGGTGATGGCCCATGTAATTCCAATCCAGGTACCTCCTGCAGGTCCAGACCCATAGAGCCGATGGGAATTTTCCACATGGATGTCCCACAGGCACCCCTGCAACCTCTGCATGCCCACAGGTGAACTCCTCTCTCCCAAACGCCTGCTCCTCCCTTGCCTGTGTGCCCACCATCCACCACCCAAAACGGAAAAGGGGAGTCATCATGGACTCCCTCCTTCTGGCGCCTCACGTGGAAAGAGTGGCCAGATCTCGTTCATTCGACTTCTTAAACATCTGCTCATACGTCACCTCCTCTCCACCTCTTCTTCTCAAGCTCAAGCCTTCTCATCTCTTATCTGGACCACTGAGGTTTTATCCATGTGGTTTCCTGGGCCCAGGTGCCCACACTGTAGCTGATGACCTGGTTGTATTTCTCCCATCAAGCGCGGACCATTCCACCGACATCGACTCAGGGTCTAACGCATCTGCCCTGTGCTGGGTGCTGGGGAACTGTTATGAACAAACACGATTCTTCTTTCAAGAAGCTCAATACCTCATGGTAACAGCAGGGAAAGAGTGAATTACCATACACATTCCAAACTATGGGAGATAGCAAATGACACAGTGGGAGAACCCAGGGCCCCTTGACGGGGTCTTGGGGACCTTGTGAGACTTTTTGGAGGGACTGACGGCTGAGATGAGTGAGGTCCTTCTCACTGTCACAGGCTGAAGTCCAAACTCTCCAGTAGGTCTGTAAGACCCTTTGTGAGCTGGTCCCTGGCTCCCACAACCTCATTCTCACCTCTCCCACACGCACACACACACGCGCACATAGACACACGTCAAGCATGCCCAACCACCACGCGGCAGTGGGTGGGGTCCGTCTCCCTGTCATCTGGCCCCGGTACAACATCTCGCATCAAGGATCGTGTCAATCTGTGAGCTTGCAAATCGGCACTTAGCTCGCGTGCCAAAGTCCACAGCCCTAAGTTTCGGTGGCAGAAAGACATTGCTGAAAATAATTGTGCCTGGCAGCACTGGGCCGGTTCCAGAAGGCGGCCGGTGCACCAGCGCACTCGGAATCTTTGGTTGCTCTACACAACAGCCAGCTGCCTCCATACCCTGCCCAATTAATCTGGAATGAGCTGGACTGTGAAGACGTGCCCTCACAGCAAACTGCTCCTGAAAGAAGGACCCCAAGGCCGTCTCCCGGCCCCGCCCCTCTCCCCGCCTCTGCCCCCTGCCATTGCTCACCCGAGGGCCCTGCTGCTGCCAGCCCCCCACAGGTAGATGGGACCAGGTTGTGGCAGGAAGCGACAGCCGCACTGGCGAGCTGGCAGCAGAGACCCCTGCACTGCCAGCCATTAGCCACTGACTCCATTCCCGCTGGCTCCAGCAGGCGACGATTACAAATTCCTGCTCGCTGCCCCTCCCGGGAAGGAGTCCATGCACCGAGCCCTTTCCTGGAAGTGGCTCTGGCCCATTTCATGTGGTTGAAACTCCGAAGGCATTTCTGAGGCCTGGCTTCTGCCAGCAGGGACCTGTTTCCGCATCTTGGCGCTCCCCGAAGAACCAGAAAGATGGGGCCAAAAGGGAAAAAAAACACACCTGAGTACCTGTCGGGAGCTGCCCCTATAGTTCCCTCCAGGCAACCTTCTGAGAAGGGCTCTGTCCCTCTTCACTCCTATTAACATGCAAAACGGAAGCTCAGAGAGGGTGAGGACAGTGTGGGAGGCAGCCCAGCTGGTGGGTGAGCTCAGGCGAGGGCTCCTGACTCCATCATCGCTCTGCCCACCCCCTTTTCCCATGGGCGGGGCAGGGCCATGAAGACCAGACATCCCTGTCCAACTAGGTCTCCAGCGATGGCAGTGTTCAGAGGCCCATTCCTCCTTCCTCTCCTTCCCCCTTTTCTTGGCCCCATTCCTCCCGAGATCTCAAGGGTCCCCTTCCACGTCATCCCAGTTCCTGCCTCCCTCTCCCCCTCCATTTCTGGCTATTCGTGGAGCTCAGAGAACTCCTGACTCCAGAAAGGACACCCAGGCCTGGGTGGTGGCGGGAAACATCCCAGAGCTTGCAACGGAGTCATCCTTAAGAAATAAATGACCCACGAGACCGTTCACGTTGTGCTCCTCCCGGGAACTCGGAAACTTCCGTGATCTCTCAGCCCGGTGAGCTGCCTTGAGGTGGGCTTTGGGAGGCAGGTTGTTCTTTTTCTTCTTTCTTTTTCCTTTTCCCTCCACCCTCTCCACGCAGAGTAAGCCGCCAAGTGCCTGCACCCGGCGTCGCCTCCTCTACGCCCACCGGATGCTTTAAGTTGCAACCTCGGTCCCCAGTTCTTCCTTCCAGCACCTTCTCCCCTCACTGCACCTCCCCACCCTGCGCCCAGCCCATGCACCCACCCCCGCCTCCATCACTTCCGAGAGACAGAACCTGTCTTCTGGGTCCCACCTTGACCAAGAGAGATACCCAATTTTCTCCTCCCACCAGCACCCAAAGTTCTGTTATTTTCCGGACTGTGCGTGGAGCCAGGAACGGGAGATGTGCAGGAAAGGAGGCAGAGGAAGAAGGGAATGGGATACTGGCTCGTCCAGCATCAAGACATGCTGCAAGACAACCAGCATCAAAGTCAAGCACGGCTTCAAGTAGGGATTGGCTCTATCAGCTGGGCTTCTGGCGGCCTCGTCAGCCATCCAAGACCTGCAGGGGCTGGCCCATTTCAGGCCGCTCTGGCACGAGGTCTCTCCACTCACGCAGAAAGTCACTCCAACAATTAAGCTCGGGTCCCTTTGTTCCCTCCCCTTCCTCTCTCTCTCTCTCCCTCCCTCTCTCTCCTTCCCGCGAATGCCACGTCCCACTGTGCGGGGTACCGCAGGCACCCTCCCCATCAGGCCGTTTCGCAGTGGTACTGCGGAGCCGTGGAGAGGAGCTAATTGGATTTGTTGTCACCTCCCGAAGCTGCCAGGAGCTCACGTCTGCTCTGGTTACAGATGAAGACATCACGGTGACAGGCTCAGAGACAGCTCAGCTGGTATCCCAAGGCCACTAATAGAGCCATGTTGATTTAATGTCCGAGTGGAGAGGTGCAGACAAGCTGTTCAAGTTTTCCCTTCCAAACAAAGCAGGGATATACCATCCGTCATCTGTGGATCAGTAAATAAGCATCCATGTGCCTCCAGGAGCTCTTAACCATCGCCACAAAAGAATGACAAACTATTTTAAACGGGGAGACGGGACTTTGAAACCAAGCATCCCTCTGGTTTATGCTGCCCTCAGGGAGCCCGGCTGATTCCACCAAACATAAATTTTACTTAACTATGTGATTATGAACGAATCCTATTAGCCTTCAAATCGCCCGCTCGGTAAAGGCATGCCCCGGTGTGTGTGGTCTCTGGTGTTTGTGGGGGCAGGTGGAGAGGCACCGGTGAAGATGAGACCTATTTGTTTTCAGTGAAGTCATCTGTCTGTTCGATAGAGTGAGCACCTACTATGTGCTGGGCACTGGGTTGGGTGGGGGAATGGGATACAGTACCCGCACTGGGAGGGGTAGATGGACACATCGACAGGCACCCGCAGCCCAGAGCAATAGGTGTGTGGAGACAATAAAAGCAGGGCGGCAAGGAGAGGACTGAAGGGGAAACGCCGCTCCCTTTGAGTGTCTGGAATGAGCTCCCAGGAGAAGAGGCATTGAAGCCCAAGGTCCACTTTCAGAGGAGGTGGGGGGCAGGGAGATTCACCACAGCTCTCTTCATTCTGGGCAGCTGGGGTCTAGAACAGGGTTACCTGGGGTGACCATTCCCCTCTGTCGTCAGGCTGGTCCAGTGGACCGGGGATGGGCAGTCATTTTCTCCAGCCCTCTGGTCACCCATGGTCCCCTTGGGCCTGCAGATGGATGGGGCCCACAGAGTGAGGAATGAGGGGTGATGTGACGCCCGAGGTCTGAGAACTGTGGGAGGGGGGTTCTGTGAGGGGTCAGTTCTTGGAGCTCAGACAGTCCACCCAGCACATCAGCCCCGATCATGGGCTGGGGCCGGTCCCCTGCCTTCCCATAGCTTCTGAGCATCCACATGACACCCCTCAAAGGAGTTCTCCCAGACAGGGCACATGCCAGGCTACTGACCACCCATGGACCGTTCTCAGTTATGCGGCCCAAGCAGGAGGGTCTTGAAAATGTAAGTCAGAGTGAATGATGGCCAGCTGGACATCACCCTCGGGCCCAGACATCCGAATGTCCAGCCCCTAGCCACTCTCCCTGTCCCTGCCCCATGCTCTCTAGGCCTTCACTCCAGGGGCCCACCTGCCACTCCCTTCTTCAGCCCTGATCCCTAATGGCCCAGCAGAGACAGGGTTAGAAGGGGGTCCCACAACTCAACAGAAGGGAGCCCTCAGGGCCACTCCAAACTGGAGAACCATCTAAAGCCCATTATGGGAAGGGATCTACCCCAAACCAAGGAAGAAAACCCTGGCAGAGGACTTTTACATAATCGTAGACCATGGAGTACAGCGCCCCCGTCTTGACAAAGACCTCCCACTCCCTCAGCTGAATCGTCCCCCACTCCCAACCATCCCGAAGTTATAGAAAAGTGGACAGAAATCCACACACCCCCAGCCTGCAGCTTGAAAAGAAACTGATCTGAAAGATTCTGGGAAAGGAGACAGGGCATCACCTACGCACCCCCAGGTATTTCCCCAAGTGCATTCGAATACAGCTCATGAGGCCTGGGCAGAGCTGCCCCGGTGGAGGAAATCTGACAATATTAACATGGCATCCATGCAGCAATCCTCAGGGGAAAGTGATCGAAAAGGAGAGAGAGACAGAAAAACAAAGATCCTGGCCTACAAGGAAACATAATTCTGGAAAGAGAAGGAGGTTCCTCATTATTGAACAACTAATGAGCATGATTACTCAATAAAACAAAAGCACAGGAGAGAGAAGTACGGTGGAGGCATCAGTGGCAGGGAGTGGATTCATTTACATATAGAACTAAAATTCAACAGCTGTGGTTTTAGAAGAGACTTAGTATCATGAAATAGTAGAACTAGCGACTAGGGATGGAGGAGGTGTGGTGGTCAGTCTCAGAGCTGAGAGGCCAGTGGATGGTGGCTGAAATGGAAGCACGGAGGGCCTTGCCATTAAGCAAAAGAAGTGCATTTATTCTGGTTTCAGGAACCTCACCTAAATGATGGTAAGAGAACAAAAGAGCTAAAAACACATAAGAACAAAGAAACCAGGGATGACTACCCAGCCAATGAGAGAGGTCAACAAAATTTTGGAAGATGGACGGTTGACGGATCAGTGGTAATTGACTTAGCACACTAGAGAACTAAAATTTAATTGATTTCAAGGGGTGGGGAGGAGGGTGGGCAACAAGAAGTAAACAAGGTCCCTCAAAGAAGCCCAGGCAGACTCAGGAGCCAGAAGGACCAAGGACGAACTGAAGACTGGAGGCTAAGATGGGTCTAAAGACAGAGGACGGGTGGAAAGCCAGAGTGAGGACAGCAAGCCCACCAGCTGTCCCAGTCACCTGGGTCTGAGGGGTTTCCCGGATGTAGGGCTTATGATGTTAAAACCAAGATGGTCCCAGGCAAACCAGCTATCCTTCCCCACCCCCATCCTGTGCACCTATGAAATTGCCCCTCCTACCACCAGGAGAAGACTGGAATAAAGTTTACTTTGTGGTAAAAATGAACAAGGTTGTGGTTCAACAACCTCAGGCACAGTGAACACCCTACTGAAAATAGGGGGTTAAGAGAAAGTTTGCCTGGAGAATATGATGGGACACTTGGCGCCCTGTCCTCACTCGGTTCAGTCCCCTGGCAGCCTGGTTTATGTCCCAGCCTGCCCTCCACACACAGCCCCAGCCCCAGCAGGAGATTTGGAGATTCCCCTTTGAGGACAGCGCCCAAGAGGGAAAATCTACAGATACTGACAGTTGGGAACCTGCCAAAAAAATGACCAGATCGTCATCCAGTCATCCTCTATGAGAAACGTCAGCGCACAGGCCCTGCTCCTGCACCCAGAGCTTCCACTCAGCTTTTTAGTGCCTCACTCTTAACTACGGATGGACAGCCAAGGATCACCATGCATGATCACCGGAACTGGAGAAAAGCCTTTAATACAAAAGTTAGAAAAAGAAAAAAAATTATAAGGAAACAGCAACAGAAATCATAAAAAATACCACATCTGATAAATCAGACTGGATGCTAAGAAAACAACAAAAGGAACAACCAGAGGGGAAGAAAAGGACCTAAGAAATTAAAAACATGGCTGAAGAGCAGAAACTAACACACCATTGTAAAGCAATCATACTCCAATAAAGATGTTAAAAAAAATTTAAATTAAAAAATAATAAAAATTAAAAAAAGAAAATCAACTATACTTTAAAATGAAATAAAAATTAAATTGACAAAATAAATAAATAAAATAAATCAAAACATGGCTGAAGAAATTTTAACTTCAGTAGGCAGTTCAGAGGGCAAAGTTGAGGAAACCTCCTCAAAAACAGAAGCAAGACAGGGAATAACATTCAATATCCTGTGATAAAGCATAATGGAAAAGAATGTGGAAAAGAATATGTATGTATAACTGAGTCATTTTGCTGTAAGCAGAAGTTAATTACAACATTGTGAATCAACTATCCTTCAATAAAATAAACATAAGCAAGAAAAGCAAAGAGATGCGGTCACAGCAGAAATTCAACATGCCAAAATGGTAACTGTAGCTACATGTTACTCTCTTCTTTGTCATTTTGTGGGTTTTCCAAATTTCCCACAATAGATACTTATCAGTTTTATAGTCAGAAAATAATATATATATAAAAAGACAGTCAAAATCCTGTGACCATACAATAGGCAGCATGCCGGGGGCTTGGGGCAGGGGTGCTGGGCTGGGCTGGGGAGGGAGGCTCCCCTCATTCTTCACGGGCACCCAGATCCCTGGGCAGCAGGGGAGGGGTTCCAGAACCCTCCCAGCCGGGCGCCCAGTGGCTCAGGGCCTGGTAGGACTGGGCCTGCAGGAGGCTGGGGAGGGGGGCGGCCAGTTGCACAGGCACGGAAAGGGGAGAAAGAGCTTGGATTTAGATGAGATGGGTCATTTTGCTTCATGTCCACAAAGGACCAAACAAGAGGAGTGCCAGAGAGACACCTGGGAGCAGCCAAAGTGGGGAGAACTAGGTAGCGGTCCCTCCGTGTAAACGAGAAGGGTGGTGGCATCTCTCCCCTTCGCTCACCAAGACCTCAGCCCGTGCTTTCACCCAGCAAGGCTGAAGCAAACAGCTTCTCTGTGCCGGGCCCTTGCTAACACCAGACATACACTCATGGACAAGGCTGGGCCCCCAAAGCAGACACGTGGGCCAGAACTCGTTCTAAGGCCCCTGGTGCCCTGACTCCACAGGGACAGTGGTGGGGGGGGCGGTCCACGGTGGGAGAGGAGGGGGCTCCAGGTCCTCGAATAATCCCTTTAGGTGAGAAAGTGTTTTGGAAAAGAGCACAAAGGTAGAGGACAGCAATGACGGTGGCGATTGTGAGTCATGGTGCCTGTGAGGAAGACAGCGCAGTGACCTTCCCCCACACCCACACTGATCACACATCATTGCCTCCACGCTCCTCAGGGGGAAACTGAGGCTCAGAGAATCAGGCAAGTTGCCCTGGGCCGCCCAGCCACACAATGCAGACTCCGCCCCCCACCCCACCCTGGGCGGCCTCATTCCACCTGCCAGGCTCCACGCCTCCCCGACGTGCTGCCCAGAGAACCTTACAAGTTACCGACAGAGGCAACGTGGCGGGGACAGCAGAGGTCAGTCTAGAGACATGTGCCCCTCTTGGCCTCTGCTCTGCACATCTCCCTCCAAGAAAGGCTGTGGACGCGACATTTCAGGCTGGCCCTGGTAGGGCATGAGGCAGTTGGGTCATTGCATCCAATGTGGCTTCTGAAGTAGGACTGAGCGAGGGGCAGGGGACGAGAAAGAGGGATCTCATTTTTAGTTCAGAGGAGGCTTTGCCCAGCACGGGGACGGGTATGCGGGCCACCTTCTGGTGGTCCTCCCGGGATCATTGACACCTGTGGAGGCACTGACCCCACCATTGCTGGTTTCAAGGCCTCAGTAAGGGAATAGAAACATCCATCCATCCATCCACCCTGCACAGGGGTATCGACCACCTCTCAGAGTCACCTGTGCCAGGTGTGAGGACAGAGGTGGACACCACGGCACTGGCCCCCGCCCCACGGAGATGACCTACGAGGAGGACAGGGCCTGAAGTGAATCATTGCTCTTGTGATAAGGGCTTAAAGGACAAACACAAAAGAATTCTGGTCTGTGGGCGTTAGGGAAGGGTGCCCCGAGGAAGTGACGATGACAGTGCGACTCACAGAATAGGCAGTGTAAGAGCAGCCAGCAGGGGTGGGCAGAGAGGGGAGACTGTTCCAGGTGGAGGGAAGGGGACATGCTGAGGTCCTGGGGTGGAGAGAGGAGCTGGGGAAGAAGGAAAGGAGCTGAGCAGACATGTGGATGCAGCCGAGAGGGAAGGAGCAGGAGACTGTCCGCATCCCCACGCACCAGCCCTGGCGGCTCTGCCCAGCTTTGGGTTTTTAACAGACCGGGGTTTGGAGTCAGGAGCTGGGCTCGCCAAGGGATGCTGCTAAGTCCATTTTCATCTCTCTGGGTCTTGATGTCCTTGTGTGTTGAACGGACGAGAGCACAATAGCTCTTTGTACCCTGCAGATGAGTCTCTGAACCCAGGAGATGAGCTGTCATCCCTGGCAGAGGAAACCCAACCTCCCTCCTGCGGGGAGGAGATGGGCCTACAGCAGGGAGGGAACACCGGAAGGTGCCAGAGGACTGCAGAGGGGCCCAAGCACAGCTCGGGTCCTGGCTCTGCCTCTACTGGTTCATTTCTCTCAGCCTCGGGCCCCTCATCTGGAAAATGGGGGCAATGACACCTACGCGCAGGGTGTCATTAGAACTGGCTCTGAAGAAGAAGAAGTATTGGCCACAGTGTCTAGCACTGCTTCTGCCAGGCCTGCAGCGTGATGAAGGTGTGAGGAGCAGTGGGGAAGTGCACGCTTTAGATCCTCGGGGGGAGGAGTGGCCACAGATGCGAGCGCTGGGCAGCACCGTCTCCCCGGCGGCCCACGGGTCCCCAGCAGCTGGAGGACCACTGCTCCTCGTGTTTTCCACCAGGAAAATGGCTACAACGACAGCACATCCCAGAACCACATCCTAGTCTATCCCTGAAAAGACAATCTCTGAGTGAGAAAGTTTGCGGGACCGAGTGACCCTTGCTGTGACCCCTGAGTCTCAGCCCTGGCCCTCAGGGATCTCTGAGGCTGCCTCCCCCTGCCCACCACAGGGGACACGGGGAGACCTAGCTCCTTCCAGAGCTTCCCCGATCGCACCCGAATCTGGCCGTAACTTCCTCCAAAGCTTAGCTAACCACTGAGGGAGGACAGCAGGGAACAAACACAGAAGCCGAGAGGCAGGAATCGGGTCCACCTGACACAGTGCAGGGTCCTGACCCCGGGAGAGCCAGCTACCCTGCCCCCTGCCCCCCAGTAGCCTCGACTGGGTGGTATTCCAGAATCCTAACTGACCTCACACCCAGGCTGCGAGGCTCCGTGTCCCCAGGGAGCTGACAGCCTGTGGGAGGTGGGAGCCACCACAGGGGGCCTCACTAGCAGAGGGCAGTGCTGTGACAGCCGGGCACAGAGAGCTTCTGGGGAGCAGACAGCACGTGGCCCAGCCCGGAGGGTCGAGGCTCCCTGGAGGAGGGCGTGCTGAGCAGAGTCTTTGGAAATGGGTGAGCATGAACAATAAAGAAGAAGGTTTGGAGCCACCTTATGGAAACAGAGCAGCCTGGACCTCAGAGGCTGCTTAAAGCAGAGCTGTCCGTTCATCTGACAAATATTTGTCATGCTGCTACTACGTGCCAAACACCAATTTAAATGTTGGGGAACTCACGTCCATAGGCAGATGAATGGATAAAGAAGATGTGGTATATGTATATATACAATGGAATATTACTCAGCCATAAAAAGGAATGAAATAATGCCCTTTGCAGCAACATGGAGGGACCTGGAGCTTATCATACTAAGTGAAGTAAGTCAGGCAGAGAAAGACAAATATCACAGGATATCGCTTATATATGGAATCTGAAAAAATGGTACAAATGAACTTATTTACGAAAGAGAAATAGACTCACAGACATAGAAAACAAACTTACAGTTACCAAAGGGGAAGGGGGGGTGATAAATTAGGAGTTTGGGATTAACAGACACACACTGCTATATATAAAATAGGTAACCAACAAGGACCTACTATATAGCACAAGGAACTATACTCAATATTTTGTAATAACCTATAAGGGAAAAGAATCTGAAAAGGAATATATATATATATATTTATATAATATATACATAGCTGAATCACTTTACTGTACACTTGAAACTAAACAACATTGCAAATCAACTATACTTCAATTAAAAAAAGGTGGGGAGACATGGTATGTTAGGGTTCTCCAGAGAAGCAGAAGCAATAGGAGTTAGAAAGATATAGCTATAGATACAGGTATAGATGTGTAAGATATAAGGAATTGGCTCATGTGATCATGAAGGCTAACAAGTCCCATGATCTGTCACCTGCAGCAGGAGACCCAGGAAAGCCAGTGGTGTAATTCCTAGAACCGGGGGGCGGATGGTATAAGACCCAATTGAGGGTAGGAGAAGACAGATGTCCCAGCTTCTCAGGAAGAGAGAGTGAATTCCCCCTCCCTGCATGGTATCTATGTAGTAGATACAAGCACTATGGAGAACAGTATGGAGTTCTTTAGTCAAAAGTCTAAAACTAGAACTACCATGTATGACCCAGCAATCCCACTCCTGGGCATATACCCAGAGAAAACGATAATTCAAAAAGATACATGCACCCCAATGTTCACTGCAGCACTATTTACAAGAGCCAGGACATGGATGCAACCTAAATGCCCATCAACAGAGGAATGGATAGAGAAGATGTGGTACATATATACAATGGAATATTACTCAGCCATAAGAAGGAATGAAATTGTGCCATTTGCAGAGACATGGATGGACCTGGAGACTGTCATACAGAGTGAAGTAAGTCAGACAGAGAAAGACAAATATCGTGTAATATCACTTATATGTGGAATCTTGAAAAATGGTACAGATGAACTTATCTGCAAAGCAGAAACAGAGACACAGAGGTAGAGAAAAAACATATGGATACCAAGGTGAGGAAGGGGGTTGGGATGAATTGGGAGATTGGGATTGACAAATATACACTACTATGTATAAAATAGATAACTAATGAGAACAGACTGTAGAGCACAGGGAACTCTATTCAGTGCTCTGTGGTGACCTAAATGGGAAGGAAATCTAAAAAGGGGGATATATGTATACGTGTAACTGACTCACTTTGCCGTACAGCAGAAACTAACACAGCATTATAAAGCAACTATACTCCAATAACAATTAATTTAAAAACACAAAAACAGCCATGGTCATTTCTTTTTCTCATGAATATGCAATTTCATGAGAAAAAGACTTGTCCTTGCCCCACGTGGTGTCAGCTGGGGCAGCTGGACAGGGGCGCTGAAGAGTTCCCTTCCAAGATGTCTCACTCATGTGTTGGCTACAGTTCTGCGCTACAGGTCTGAGTTCCTTTCCATGTGGGCCTTTCCAAAGGCTGCTCAGGCTTTCTCCCAGCGTGGTGGCTGGGTTCCAAGGATGAGTGTCCCATGAAAACCAGGCTGCATCACCTGTGATACGATCTGCCCTCAGAAAGAGTGTCTTTTCCACCATAGTCCAAAGTTCTCCCAAATTTAAGAAGAGGGGAAAAAAAGACCCTACCTCTCAATGAGAGGAGTGTCAGGGCAGCACCATAAGAAGAACATGGCGGGGCTTCCCTGGTGGCGCAGTGGTTGAGAGTCCGCCTGCCGATGCAGGGGACATGGGTTCGCGCCCCGGTCCGGGAAGATCCCACATGCCATGGAGCGGCTGGGCCCATGAGCCATGGCCGCTGAGCCTGCGCGTCCGGAGCCTGTGCTCCGCGGCGGGAGAGGCCACAACAGTGAGAGGCCCGCGTACCGCAAAAAAAAGAAGAACATGGGGGATGGGATTCGGGGTCACGGTCAGCTTGGGAAAATCCTCACCATGGCAAGGAGTTTGGGTTTCACTGAACACGTGACAGCTCAGTGTGGGTGGGCGACATGACATGATTACATCTGGAGAGGATCACGTGAGCGGCTGAATGGAGAGTGGGTTGGAGAGGCTGAGCGGAAGCAGTTCAGGGGTTATAGCCATAGTCCAGCTGCGGCATGATGGCGGATTTGTCCCCATGCAAGCAAAGGAAGGGGGTTGGTTTACAGGCATGCACAGTGACTAGGCTCTGTGACAGGTCAAGGTGGGCCATGTGTGGCCTGCTCCAGGGTCAGGACTGCGGCCATGGGGACCTGCTGAGGAATTTTAAGCAAGGAAGTAATACGACCGGGACTGTGAGCTTTTTTTTTTTTTTTTTGGCGGTACGCGGGCCTCTCACTGCTGTGGCCTCTCCCGTTGCGGAGCACAGGCTCCGGACGCCCAGGCTCAGTGGCCATGGCTCACGGGCCCAGCCGCTCCGCAGCATGTGGGATCTTCCCGGACCGGGGCACGAACCCATGTCCCCTGCATCGGCAGGCGGACTCTCAACCACTGCGCCACCAGGGAAGCCCCATGGGCTTTTTTTCTTAAATAAATAAATTTATTTATTATTATTTATTCTGGCTGCATTGGGTCTTCATTGCTGTGCACGGGTTTTCTCTAGTTGCAGCGAGCGGGGGCTACTCTTCTTTGTGGTGCACGGGCTTCTCATTGCAGTGGCTTCTCTTGTTGCGGAACACGGACTCTAGGTCTGTGGGCTTCATTAGTTGTGGCACGTGGGGTCAGTAGTTGTGGCTCGCGGGCTCTAGAGCGCAGGCTCAGTAGTTGTGGTGCACGGGCTTAGTTGCTCCACGGCTTGAGGGATCTTCCCGGACCAGGGCTTGAACCCATGTCCCCTGCACTGGCAGGCAGACTCTTAACCACTGTGCCACCAGCGAAGTCCCCAGGACTGTGTTTTAAAGGGAGCCCTTGGAGAATGCTGGATCTGGGACAACACTCAGTCTGGCCTGTGTAGAAATGGCCTAGAGAACCAAGTTCTGAGCCGCCTCCTTCAGCAACCTCAGTAAACTCACCAAATGCCGATGGGCCACCTCTGTTTCAAGTCCTAAGTCCGTCCTGGTATCTATGAATTCACTATGAATTCACAGAGCTTTTAGATTTTATCACCTTCTTGCCTCTCTGGGACACGTCTGCTGCTTCTGCCTGCCCAGCATCCATTCCCTCTTTGTATCAGTCAGCCTTTACTGAGTGGTGCTGTAGTAACAAATGATCCCCAGACAGATCTCAGGGACTTACAATGGCAAAGGTTTATTTCTCGCCTGCATTTCACGTAGGCTTCAGGTTAACGGGAGCTCTGTTCTGGCGTCTTTTTTAGTTTTGGATACAGCCTCTGTGTGTGACAGCACCTCCTAGTGGCAGAGGGAGAAGATGAAGGGGGCTGTCGGAAACCTTAATGTTAAATCTCTTAAAGCTTCCACTCAGACACGGCACACATCACATCTGTTTGCATGCCATTGACCAGAGCAAGTCCCTCGCCAAGCTCAAGGTCAGTGGGGAGGGGAAGTACACTGCAAGCCAGGTGGCTTGGGAGGGAGTGGGTGTATAATCCTCTGATAGGAAAGGAGAATGAAGACAATCTACCACCCAGCCCATCCGGTAGCCCCTTTGCCATAGATGTTGGTTCAAAGATGGGCACATGGCCCAAGCCAGGCTGAGTCAACAAGATTCATTTCTAAGCCTTTCACTGGGGCTGAAGGGAAAGGGAAGCATTTATTCTCATTGACACTTCTGAGAAGGCGGATGTGAGCCTGGAGCTTCCCACAGCCAGCCTGGTGCTACGTGGGGACAGCCTGCCTGAGGATGGAGCCCTCCAGGAGACAGCAGGAGCAAGGCCAAGTCCCAGCAACATCACTTGAGCCCCTGAAGCCAGTTGCGGAGGAGGCTACCCTTGGCCCATTTGGTCACAAGAATCTGCCCAAGCCGTTTGAGCTGGGTTTCTGATCCTTGCCACCACGAGTCCTGACAGATACGACAACCGAATCAGACCCTCTCTGACCATCACAGCTGAACTTCCTTGAAGGTGTGCTTTGCTTTTTTAACTAGACATAAAGTCCTTAAGGAGAGAAACGCATAGCACATATTTTCAATCACCCTGAGTATCTAATACACCTCTAAGTACACATCTGGGGGAGAAGCGTTTACGGAGCATTTACTCTGTACCAGGCATTGTGCTATAGGTGCTTTTACATGTCATATATCATCCGAACTTTTGAGGAACCCCATCAGGTAAATATTACTGTCAAGATTCAAAATGATTAAACTCTCTGTCCAAGTTGCACCCAAGTCAGTAACAGAGCCGGAGCTGGAGCCCACATTTGCCCCTGCTGTTGGCAGGTTTGTCTCCCAGAGCTTCCAGACCGCCTCCCAGGGCTCCAACTCAGGGTGCTGACTGTCATTAAAGTGGATGTGTCACTCCTTTCAAGCCAACCTGCTTGTGACCAGATGCAGTGAGACGGCCAGCCAGGGCCGGGTCTGGACTCTGTGGACAGCAAGGGAGGCTCTTTACCTTGGCTCAAAACCCCAGGGCTCCCACGCTGACGTCCAGCCCAGTCTTGCCCCTGACCACAGCCCAATGGGCCTGTAAAGAGGCACCGAAGGCCGTACCCACTCCATTCCACCACCTCCAAAACCAGCGTATCTCTGGGCCAGCCTTTCGCATCTCTTCCCATAGGCCTTGCAGGCCAAACACCACCTGCCAAAATTCCAAGCATGTGCCATGACCCCAGCTGAGCCCAAGCTGCCCCAAGCCCTCTGCCTTCCTCGAATTCCTTGTCTCCAGCACCCAGGCCTCCTACCCTGAGATTATTAAATATAACCCCCATTTGCAGGAAATATGCAAAAACTGTTTATCTTTGGAAACTAAAATATATGAAACTGAGTCATCAGGCAAATGATGTGCATCAGTAGGTGATAAATGTTCAGGGCCAGCAATCCTGAAAGAGCGCAGGAAAGCCCCTTTCTACTCCTCTTTCTGCCTACAGAGCACTTTCGAGCAAAGTTCATCCCTGGCAGTACAAAGTCAAGCCCCATGGAGCCTCTCCCGTCGGTCCTGCCCGCTAAGGGGCTGCTGGGGGCCCCAGGGCAGGGAAACACCACGGGCCACTATCACGGCCCCTCTCTCCACTCCAGGGCAAGACTGTTGCGACATCTCTTCACTCCAGATACCACCCCAAGACCCCCAAGGTTTGGCAGCTTGGAGCCAAAAGGAAGTCCAGTAAACCTTACCTTCCCGAACATTCTCTCAATACGACGGCCACCAATGGCAACTCCTCAGCCAGGACAGCCCGAGAAGGGCCCTGGCAAAGCGGGAGGTCAGAGCACCCCAGTGCCCCTCTTCACGAGGCCCTCAGAGGGACCACAGCTCCTGGCGGCTCCCCCCTCTCGTAGGAGGTCCCTGCTCATCCCCAACCCCTCCCCCACCGACACGCACACCCGCTGCCTCCTTCCCCTCCCCAACCGCTCCTGACCAAGTGGGGTCCCTGCAGATAAAACGTGAAGCTCTGGGCCACAATGGACTGGATGGCAGGAGATCCAAATTCTAGTCCTGCTTTCCCCCAACTCACCATGTGATCTTAGACCTCCTCTGAGCCTCTTTCTACATCTGTAATCCAAGAGTCTCTGGTCTAAAGCCCCTGTTGGCCCACCATTGATTTTCTCATTCTAAGCAGCTGCTTTGAGATAATCCAGTCACTACAGACACTCATGCATTCACTCAAGAAACACCAGTGGAGCACCTTCTGTTTGCCAGGCACTGTGCTAGGCCTTGGGGTGCTGGAGCAGTGGAGACAAGGCCCCTCCCAGGACCTGCTGGCAGTCTGGGTCCTGAAGCGCTCCCTGGGTAAGATGCCTGCTGAACCCGGAATCAACACGCTGCCCTTTATCCCGCACTGGGTCTCAGCTCCATCCCATAACCTTTATGTGAGGGCCTTCTGTGTGGAGAGGTAGTAATTTCAGTTGAGCACCATGGTTAAAAGCTCCAGCAGGGAGTTCCCTGTTAGTCTAGTGGCTAGGATTCTGGGCTTTCAGTGCAGTGGCCCGGATTCAGTCCCTGGTCTGGGAACTGAGATCCCAAAAGCTGCTCAGCCAAGAAAAAAAAAAGAAAGCTCCAGCAGAAATGAGTTCCACTTCAGATGCCCCCACTTACATTTTTTCACTTCGGTTTTTTAGCCTAAAATGTAAATGATATGGAACAATCTTACGGGGCACCTCGGGGATTCCAGGAGATCTAGAGTAGTAGTTGGCACAGAGTAAGCAGCTGTCGTTAATAAAGGGAGTGCCCCTGCCCATACCAGCACCGGCCACGCTGAACTCCTGAAGCCGCACGACGCATGGCTTCCTCCAGCTCAGGTGTGGCTTCAATCTCACTCTCGCTGTCAGGGCCCAGGGTGATCTCTGCTGTCCCCTGCTGTCCTCCACCCCTCTCTCCTGGTTTGGGTTCTGGCCGTACCACCATGGAGCGGTCTGTCCTTGGCTTGTCATCCTCATCTGGAACATGGAGCTGATGCCACACCTCCCCTGCTCAGGGCTGCCGCGGGGACCAAATGTGACAGCGTCCATGGAACCTGTCGTTCCTGTGAAGGTTTCGTGCCTCCGAGTTAGTCTCCCATAAAAGCAGAAAGTCACTCTTCCTGTGCAGGATCCACTGGGAGGCTTTGGGCTGCAAGTAACGGAAACACGGACTCAAAGAAGTTTAAACAATAAAGAGGTTCATTGCGCCACATACAAAGGACCCTGAGGGGGCACCAACTTCAGATGTGCAAAGTCAGCCGCCCAGCTTCATTGTCAAGGGGAGTGGGAACCTCGTACCATCACAACTCACAAAGCCGAGGCCAGGTGGAGGAGGATGGGCCCTGAAGAAATCAGACCCCAGCCACAGGGGAGGAGGAGTGGATTCACAGCAAGCTCAGGAGTGTCTGCCACACCTGCTCACACGGGAGATTTGAGCGTGAACGCTTTCATCTACGTGCAAAGCATTCTCAGCATTTCCTAAGGAAATTGAGGAAATGAGTAACAAGAATTGGTAAAGCCTTGACTGGGAAATACACACAATCCTGTCCTTGGTGATTTCCTCCCGAGAGCCACGGGCTTACACAGCTCAGGATGAAGCAGCCTCGGGCGATTTACTGGCCGCTACGCCACGTCTCCAGTAGAACTCCTGGTCTGGCCAGTTGTTGTTCTGGCAAACGCCTAAGCTTTATGAATCTCCCTCCTCCAGTCTGGGGATTACAAGTCACCAGGGAAGAGTAGGGAGGGCGCCAGGGAAGGCAAGTCCTGGTCCCGCCAGGCCGTTCAGGACCCTCCCCACCCTCCACACTCCTGACCTGCTTCCGCTCTGATCTATCCCCAGCAACCCCCTCCCGGCCCCTTGCCCTGACTGTGGTCCACGCTCCGGCCCCTCTAAGAATGACACTTGCACAGGCCTCACTGGAATTACAGCCTCCGCTACAGGGACTGGTTCCCCGTGGCTGGGCTCCCAGGGCCGCACCGCCTAGGCAGGTACAGGCCCTGCCTTGGCCTCAGGAAACCCAACCAGCCCCCGCCCCGCCTCGCCCCCATTAACCAGGGCAGTCCTGGTGCCACTGCCATGGGCCCCAGCAACCTCCAGCAAAGACCCCAGTTCTGCAACCAGCACCCAGCTAACACTCTGGGAGGCTCTAGGGCTAGCACCCAGCAAGGGCCTGGTGCGTGTTGGTTGTCATGGTGACAGAAGCAGCAGTATCCCCCGAGAGCAAATGGGGACCACAGTCGAGGTGTGTTCCTAAAAGGACCAGCTCAGGCATCAGTCCCAGAGGTGAACGAGAGGCTGGAAGTGAGGCCGAGTCAGGAGCGAGGAGGGAGGCTGGTGCGGGGAGGTCAGGTCCCCGGGCTGTCTTGGCTTCAGACCATCAGATGATATAAGTGCCCTATACGTGGCTGCACATTCCAGCGTCGCAGCTGTGGCCGGCTGGCACTCTGTGGTCCCCTCTCCTCCAGAAGTAGCCCCCGAAGCAGGGGCTAACCCTGCGTGGCCACATCTCTGGTGCCCACCCCACTCCCAAGCGGCTGGGCCAGAGTCTGCCCCCAGGAATTTGGAAACTGAACCATGACTGTGTGAAGACTTGGGGCGGGGGCACTGTAGTGAGTCAAGTAAGGGCCAGCTCAGGTGACGGCCACCACCTCCTGCTGGCCAGGTCCCCGGGCCGCCCTGCTTCCCGTCCTTCCTGAGCCAGCACCTCCTCCGATTCCGCAGAACTCCCGCTTCCCGCAGTAAATTCTCTTATGTTGGATAAGACAGTCAGAGCACGTGTCTGCTGGTTGTGCCCCCAAAGAATCCGAATGAGTACAGTGGCGTCAGTCACATCCTCCCTCTACAGGCGTGGAGACTGAGGCCCTCACATCCTCCCTCTACAGGCGTGGAGACTGAGGCCCCAGAGGTCATGTGACTTGCCGAGGTGGCCCGGGGAGTGAATGGTGGGTCTGGGAGAAGCCAGGCTGCTTGGCATCACCCCTCACTCCAGAACATTCTGCAATACGTCAGCCCCCTTGGCCCTGGCTCCAGATGGGTCCTCACTCCAGGCCCACTGACGCTGCTGAAGGAAGGAAGGTCCTGGTCTGGCTCAGAGCCAAGCCGTGAGAGGAGATGGAAGGAGAAACTTCCCATCACCCCCCCCCGCCCCCTCCCCACAAGCCTGCCCAAGAGCCCTGGCTCTCAGAGCTATTGCGGAAAGGCCCTCCACCTGCCAACATACCTCCAGCTCTGACAACTTCCTGAGGATGCGGAAAGTTGCAACACTCCCCAGATAAAGAATCTGTGCAGAAGCAAAGGGGAGAAAATGGCTGTGGTGTGTTTACTGCTCGCGTAGCTGGAAGGAGTGATGCTGCTCTCGGTAGTACATAAACACTTGGCAAAGTTGGGTTTTCCATGGTTTGCTGAACTCCTGAACACAGATGTCCCATTTGTGTTTCATTAGTACATCCGCCACTCTGCGGCTTTCGACCTCTGCACCAGGCAATAATTACCTGGCTCGGGCCCATCCCTTCGCCAGCTGGCTGGGGACTTGCTCTGCCCGACCAGGGCTGTGTCTGCTGTCAGCCCTTTCCAGGCAACTGGACAGCTCCGTCAAGGGGATGTCTCAGCTGAGCCCGCGTTAGCATGGGGTGGGGGAGGTGCGTAGACTTGAGCAGACACTTCCAGAGGGAAAAGAGCCTTCCAGAGCCCAGCCACCCTTGGGGAGGCTGGAGGAGGGAGGGAGGGAGGGCAAGAAGCGGGAGGAGGGAAGGGTGGAGGGGAGGAAGTGGGGGGGGAGAAGGCTAGATGGGGAGGAGAAAGGAGAGGGAGGGGAGGTGGCTGGGGACCGGCCCCTGGTGGGCGAAGTCTCATCCCTGAGCTGGGTGCACTCGGGAGGATCTGGCAGGGCCCAGTCTGGATCCCAGCTTCACATCGTCTAGCTCCAGCCAATGGGCTTGTGCGGCCTCTCAGTCCCAGGGCAGCGCACATGCAGGGGAGCTCCTGGCAGGGTGTCGGCTGGATTTCAAGAGCAGCCCTGGCAAAATGCAGGGCTTTCACCCACAGCTGACAAACCGGAGTGTGGGTGAAGGGGATCAGGGCAGCCCACGCCCTCCCCACACGTGTCCCTACCCAGGCTGCACTCCTGGGGCTTCAGACAGCCAGTGGGGACGACTCCCAGAAGGAAGGAATCGGGTCTGGACCCTGAGGACAAGCAGGCAGCGGTTCCCAGGCCCCAGCTTGCTGCCTGTGAGATTCTGAAATTCAGCCCCCCTCCCTTGTCTAGAACCCTTCCATGGCCCTGAGCCCAAACTGGAGTTTCCAGCTTTGTGAGAAGCCGCCCAAAACCTCCATCTGCCCCTGGTATAAATTTTCAACGTCACCTTTTCATTTATCTGCACCGAGGTTTGGGGATCTGGACATTCAAATCAAGAGTAAGTCTAACATAGAGAACAGACTTGTGGTTGCCAACGTGGGGGGGGGGGGAGGGGAGGGATGGACTGGGAGGTTGGGATTAGCAGATGCAAACTATTATACAAAGAATGGATAAACAACAAGGTCCTACTGTATAGAACAGGGAACTATATTCAGTATCCTGTGATAAAACCATGATGGAAAAGAAATGAAATGAAAAAAAGTGTATATATGTATAACTGAATCATTTTGCTGTATAGCAGAAATGAACACAACAACGTAAATTAACTATACTTTAATAAAATAACTTTTTTTAAAAAAAGAGTAAGTCTAAGATGGGACCGGGAGGGACTCAGTCAGAAAGCGATCACCTTTTGGATGGAGGACCCTACAGGGAAGGGAGGGAAGTGAAACCAGAAGGGAGGGCCAGCATTCATCAGGTGCCTGCACTTCACCGTGCCAAGCACTATGAATCACGAACGTATTTAATCTTCCCAACAACCTGAGAGAAAGCTGTCCTCTCACCTGGCTGATGAGAAGACCGTGCCTCAAAGAAGTAAGTTGTCCCCAGAGTGGAGCTGGAATTCAAACTCAGGTACGGGGCAGAGTGGGCTCAAAGTTGCACAGGACCTGGGGGAAGGCAGAGTGAATGGTTACGATTTTGTGAAACTGCTGTTGTCAGTGATCCTGAAACACTTCTCAGGTGACTAGCACTTGCAGAAGTCAACTGTACAGTGCCTTTCATTACAAACTTACAACCTACGAAACGGGTCCTTAGTTAGACTGCTGGGGTTGGTTTGGGGTTGCTTTAGTGAATGTATAGAAGTGTATTTATATCCACAAATTCATGGTTGCACTTGTCATCTTGCTGGCCTTAATACAAATTTCCCCATAAGTTCTTATCCACAAACCTTCCCTCCAGGAGACTTTCAAGCACAAAAGCGTCACCACCAAGGAGAGGGGAGAAAAGCAGTGACACAGCTAAAGATGACGAAGTTCATCTTTTGGCACCAGTTCCCGTGTAAGTTAGCCTGGACGCCCTGAGTTAGGAGGGGGTTAGGGGGGCCTCTGGGCTTGGCGGCTGGGGTCCGTGAGCGATGCCTACCCGGGACATGCGAAGAGAGAGAGGCAGCTTTCTTGGCAGGTATTAATCCCGGGAAAAGCAGAGACGAACCGAAATGATGGCCCTCCAGCTGCAAGACTGAGCACTAGTTTGGGGGCTACGACAGACTCAAACGCCCTCAGCTGCAAAGAGCCTGCCGCCCCAAAGAGCCCTTTGGATCGGAGGTGCCCTGTTAGCTGGGAAGGCCCCTGGCCATAGACGAGCAATGACCAGGGCAGGTTAAGGCAAAGGGGTCCGCCTTGGACAGCCAGGCAGCTGGCATCACCTCTGTGACTGGAAGTCAGCCAGCCCAGCTGCCCTAGGCAAGTGAGCTCAGCCCCAAGCCCTGGCTGAGGAAGATCCACATCCACCTCTGTCCCCATCTGCCCAGTCTGAGGGTCACCTCACACGGGCTGCCTTTGCTCGTCTGGCGTCCATCAGTGCTTCCCCTGAATCTCCACGAGAAAACACTCACGAGAGGCCCCTGTGTGTGCGAGAGATTCACCTGGAGTCAGGGGGCTGCAGGGCGTCCCATGGCAGCGATGAAACGGCTAGAGGTCCTATGGTGGCCTCACCGTGTGCTCCCTGCCCCGCCGTCCTCCCAGGGCTGGATCAGCGTGAGGCCAGCCAGTCACTCACCTTGGGTGCAGAATTTAAGAGCGCACCAGAAATCAAGATAAATAATGTTTGAATGCAAAGAGTAATGGGAAAGAGTCCATGATGAATAAAACATCAGCATTTTAAAGAGACAGGATCATTCTTAATGATTTTTCCTTTTGCCTCTGTCTCTAATACGGCTCTTCTCAGTTGAAGCTGTATTTAAAATGTCGATATTTTGTTCATTGTGGGTGTTTTTTTCAGTAATTTTGAGTTTTTTAATGTGGCATTAAGACACTATTTTTCTCGATTACTGAGATTTGGGGCGCCCCCTTCCTTCTGCCCCCTGGGGCCGGGGCCTCTCCTGCCCTGGTCCCCCGGCTCCCTGCAAGTTTCTCCCTCCCGGCTTATTTGCCCCTCTGCCTCTGCTCCCCGCCTCGAAGGAACACTGACAATTTCTTCCTTTCATTTTGTTAGGGCCACTCAACTCTTTCCATCTCTAGCCCCAGACTCAGCCCTCCATCTCCCAAGACCTGAAACTTTGAAATTGCTCTTAGCAAAGGACCGCCGATTCAGACAGAGGGGCAGAGAGCAATACGCAAGGATGGGGATAAATACAAGAGAGGATCTTCTGCAGACATGAGGTCCCCTCACTCACACAGAGGGCTGTTCCCCCTAGTTATTCTAATGGCGGGAGAGCCCCGCGGAAGCCAGGAGGCTGCAAAGGTAAGCTGTCCGAAGAATTGTGAGGATAAAAATCAGTGGCCACACAACATGTTAACCAGCTATACTCCAATACAAAATAAAAATTAAAAAAGAAAAAATCAGTGGCCACTAGGGTAGAAAAGACGTGGAGTCCGGTTTGCGTGGCTATCGTGTGCGCTGGGAAGGGGAGGTCTTTTTTTTTTTTAAACATCTTTATTGGAGCATGATTGCTTTACAGTGTTGGGTTAGTTTCTGCTGTACAACAAAGCACATCAGCCACATGCACACACATGCCCCCATATCTCCTCCCTCTTGAGCCTCCCCCCAACCCTCCCCATCCCACCCCTCTAGGTGGTCACAAAGCATCGAGCTCATCGGGGAAGCCCGTCCTCTCTCAAGGACCCGACATTCAGCAGCTCTCCTTGGCATCTGAGGGGGTGCACATACCCTCTGGGCAGGACACCGCAGGGTCCAAGGCTGGTCTGGAGGAGAAGGGGGATGATTGACCCATTCTTGCCTCTCCCTCTGATGCTCGGAGAGTCCCCCATGGCTCCCACAGCCCCTCTGCTTTTCCTGCTCCATCCTCAGTGTCTGGGGCAGCCAAGAACACTAAGGAAGGGTCCCCGTGCCCATACTTCTGCAACTTGGGCTGCAGAGACCAAGAGAAATCAGGAGGCCCCGCCTGGAACGGGGAGGATGCAAGCTGGGCCAGGAATGGTACGAAGGCCTGCTTGGGCCTGAAGAAGAACCAGTGGGATCAAAGCCTCAACAGAGTCAGGCCGGTGTCCTGGGAGGCATCGCCCACCAGTGCACCTGGCAAGCAAAATAGAGACGGTGAACACACTGCGTGTACTAGGCACACGGACGTCTCAGCCTGGGGCATCACCAGTCCTAGTTTGTAGCGGAGGGAGCTGAACGCAACGCAGCCAGAGGAACCCAGGCTCAAGAACCTCCCTGGCCAGCTACCCAGGGAGCAGGACAAGAAGCTGGGGCGGGTTGGGGGGGGTCCAAGTGTGCCGTGCATGCACAGACCAGACTCCAGCGAGGTGGGCAAGCAGGAGGTCAGAAGAGCTCCGAGGAGATAGGGAGGAGGGAAGAGGGAGGAGGGAGGCCACGCTCTGGGAAGGAAGGAGGGGGCCTTCTCTAGCGCTTGGGAAAGGGCTTTACAGACTGCAGGGCTGGGGTGGTGTCTTGTCCCTGCTACTTACTAGCTGTGTGACCTTGGCCAAGTCACTCTACCTGCTTGCCCCTGTTTCCTCATCTGCAAAACGAAGACTGTGGTGCTGCTCACCTCAGGTTGTGGTGACCATTCGTAGTTCAAACTGTAAGTGCTTAGGACAGTGGCCGGCACACAGCGAGGGCTCTACGTGCTGACCGTATTTAGTAGCATTACGGACACACACCAAAGGCTATTTTTATTATATTCAATTCATATTACGCATTGTTGTTTAAGCCACCCAGCCTGTGGCACTTTGTTATAGCAGCTCAAAGTAACTAAGACACGCGTCTTCCAAGTCCGTGCCTGATTTTTACATCCCAGTAGTCAAAGAACCACTCCTGAGGAAGAGCTAATGGAGAGCCAGAAGAGCAAGTGCCAGGTAACATTTTCTAGGGACATGTGAGTTCTGCTTCTGGTCCAAATTAGTCACTATGCCTCAGCAAAGGGGCTTCCCCAGCGGTCCAGTGGCTAACACTCCACTTTCCAATACAGGGGCCACGGGTTCGATTCCTGGTCAGGGAGCTGAGGTCCCATATGCCGCGGGGTATGGCCAAAAATTAAAAAAAAAAAAATTCTCTTCATTATTCAGAATGGGATTAATGCAGCCCATCTTCTAGGACTGTTGGAAGGGTTAAGGAAATGTACATGAACTGCTAGGAATTTTCAGAAACCAAATAATGTGCCCCAGGTTACACAGTGTAACCTGGGGTAGGACCAAAACCCCGGCTTCCCTGTTCCCAGCCCCGTGTCTGTCCACTAGGCCATGCTGTTCTTTGTGGTCTGACAGCCTGTCACTTCTTTAATCCACTAGCACAGAAGTCACAGACTGGTGGTCCAGGAGACAGTTCGTCTTTATAGCAGTTAAATTCTTTTTATTTTGTTGCTGGCTTATTTTTAAGATTTTTTTTTTTTTTTTTTTGCTGTACGCAGGCGTCTCACTGTTGTGGCCTCTCCCGTTGCGGAGCACAGGCTCTGGACGCGCAGGCTCAGCGGCCATGGCTCACGGGCCCAGCCGCTCCGCGGCATGTGGGATCTTCCCAGACCGGGGCACGAACCCGCGTCCCCTGCATCGGCAGGCGGACTCTCAACCACTGCGCCACCAGGGAGGCCCCCAAGATTTATTTTTATTAATTTATTTTTTTGGTCGTACCGCATGGCATGTGGCATATTAGTTCCCTGACCAGGGATCGAACCCACGTCCCCTGCAGTGGAAGCGCGGAATCTTGACCCCTGCACCGCCATGGAAGTCCCCGTTTTTTTTAAAAATAGGAAATTTCACATAAAAACATGGATTTCCACCTTCCCTTGAGAAATCATTAGCTGTACAAATGCTGGGCCTGGTTCCTGCATGGTGACAATGGACCAGGCTGAGAGGTAGCTGTCCCCCCAGGGCAGGTTATGGGCCCTGTTTCGCCACGCCCCACCCCCCAACAAATACCAGACTGTTTCTTCCATTTCCTTTCCCTTCTGGTCCCTTGAGCATCAGGGCACAGGAACAGGTAGCCTTTTGGAGGGAAAGCCCCTTGCTGCCTAGAGGAAGACCTCGCAACACCACAGCCAATGAAAATTGAAAAGCATCCCTTAAAACACGTCCGCAGTGATTAGCAGGCTGGAGACATGATTTATGAAGAAGGATGAACACAGGAAATGTGCCGAGCTTGGCTAAACAGTGACGTGGGCAGAGATGCTCCGATCACGGGCCTCGGGAAGGAGCTGAGTCATTAGCGGAGACTGAGGGGGCAACTCGGGGAAGCAGAAACTGAGTCATGGAAATTTTCAGTTGAAAATTATCAGGAAACTACCCCTAGAATCGTGAAAGCCTGGGCAGAGGGAGGAGTCGATGTGGAGAGGGAAGGGAAATGCCTTTCCTGTTTCTGGCTTCAAAGGAAGACACCAGATAATTCACCGGACACAGAGGAAGCAGCTCTCCTGCAGAGAAGCTCTGTGGACTGGAGGAAGTGGCCCCAGGAAGGGTGATCAGCCTTCAGTCTTCAACACCCAAAGAAAGTGGCACTGGGGCCTGGCCTGCCTCAGCATCAGGGGTTGTGATCAAAGTCTGGCCATGGGATCCTCGTTTTGGAAGACTGGTCTGTAGGAGTTTTAGTCAAGACTCTTCAGGTGCAACAAAAACCCAATTCAAACTGGTTTATGTGAAAAGGAAAATTGTCGCCTCCCGTAAATGATAATTTCAGAGGTAGCACTGCTTCAGGAATGGCTGAATCCAGGGCTTCAACTGATATCATCAGGACCTGGTCTCTCTCCATCTTCTAACTCTGCTTTCTTCTACGTTGGCTTCATTCTCAGGCAGATTCTCCCCCATGGCGGTGAGTTGGGGGCCACCAGCTCCTGGCTCACATCCTGGAGACCTCAGGGAAAAGAAAGCACACCTCTCTCCCATGAATTCCAGCAGACATCCCCAGATCAACTCTTATGGAACCAATTTTGGATCGCATGCCCATCCCCATTGTAACCAACCAGATTCATCTGGGGGTGTGAGGCAGTGATTGGCCATCCAGCACTCAGGGCCCACCCATGGCACTGGGGTTGGAGTGGGGTTGACACTCTGGGATCTGGAGAGTCCAGCACTGAGTCTGGCCCAGGTCTCACAGTGGACCCTGCGTGCCCCGCCAGCCAATGAGGCTGGGACAGTCAACATCCTGGTCACTTGGTAAGGGCTGCCTTGGGGTCTGGGTGAAGCTGCACCTCGAAAAATCCAGTGCCCACAGCCTACAGTGGTCTGGAGAAGGTGGGGTGCGAGGGCCCCAGGGGATCTACGTCTGGAAGGGTGAGAGGGCACATCCAGGTACCTACAGTGCCCCCTGCCCCACCCCAGAGAGCTCTTAGTCTCAGCCTCAGAAAGGATGAGCCCCCTTCTCGGGAAACTGGCCTGGGCTTCTGGAAAAGGTTGTCCTTGCTGATTTAAAAAAAAATGATACAATGGTCCCTTTTCCACCTTTGGGCTTCATCACTCTTCACCATGTCTGGATGGAGTGGCTGGACCTGGGCAGCCGACGCGCCCCATGAGGGGAGGCAGCCTGAGGTTGAGCTGTGGTGCCGAGGATGCCCCGGGAGGGAAGTCGCTGAATTAGCAAACCTGGAGCTGCCGTCTCCGGAAGTCCAGCCACGTGACACAGACAGCGTCCTTGCTTTTGAAACTCACTGAGCGTCCTTGCTTTTGAAACTCACTGAGCTGGGCTTTCTGGTACCTGCAGCTGAAAGCAGCCCACCTAGACAAGGACTAAAGGATGGCAGCTCTACTCGAGCAGGAAGGGATGCGGCATGCTGAGCGCCCGGGGCCTGGCAGTAGTTGGGGGCCCAGGCCTCGCCTTGCACCCCTCAGTTTCAGCTGCAACAAACTACTTTTTCCATCACTTCTAGGCCCCAAAGGGAAAAATTTTTTTCCTAAGTAATGTTCTTACTCTGGTTTAAATAAGCCCCCCTCGAAAAGGGAACCCTTCTACCCTGTTGCTGGGAATGCAAATTGGTGCTGCTACTATGGAGAACAGTACGGAGGTTCCTTAAAAATCTAAAAATAGAATTACCATCTGATCCAGCAATCCCACTCCCGGGTATACATCTGGAGAAAAACATGGTTCAAAAGGATGCATGTACCCCAATGTTCACTGCAGCACTGTTTACAATAGCCAAGAAGCTATCTGTCGATGGGCATTTAGGAAGCAACCTAAATGCCCATCGACAGAGGAATGGATAAGGAAGATGTGGCACATACATACAATGGAACATTACACAGCCATAAAAACGAATGAAATAATGCCATTTGCAGCAACATGGATGGACCCGGAGATTATCATACTAAGTGAAGTGAGTCAGACAGAAAAAGACAAACACCACACGATATCACTTATATGTGGAATCTTAAAAAAAATGATACAAATGAACTTATTTACAAAACAGAAACAGACTCACAGTCTTCGAAAACAAACTTATGGTTACCCAAGGGGAAAGGTGGGGGAAGGGATAAATTGAGGGTTTGGGATTAAAAGATACACACTACTGTGTTTAAAATAGATAACCAACAAGGACCTACTGTACAGCACAGGGAACTCTGCTCAGTATTCTGTAATAACCTACATGGGAAAAGAATTTGAAAAACAATAGATACATGTATATGTATAACTGAATCACTTTGCTGTACGCCTGAAACTAACGCAACATTGTAAATCAACTGTACTCCAATATAAAATAAAACGTTAAAAAAAAAAAAAAGCTACCCTTAAAAAAGCCAGGGATATTTTCTTTGTACACGGTCAAAATAGAAAACTCCCCACCGTCCATCAATGAGGGTAATTAAATTCATTGAACTACAGCCATGTGATGGCTGTGTGTGCAGCCGCCAGGTTGATGCTGACAAACGGTGCTTAAAGACACAAGAGATGCTCTGTATATACCAAGAAAAGGGAGAAGAAATATACAAAACCATAGGTACGGTATGATCCCAATGTCATATGTATATATTGATTCGTAGTTTTTTAATATATACACACAGAGAAGAAAAGACTGGAAGAAATACAACAATGCTTAGCCCTGGGTGGCGGAATTTGGGGGAAATACTTATTTTCAACTTTATATTTCTACATAGTTTCACATTTTCTACAATGAGCCTATATTAGGATGGTAACCTGAAAACTACAGTGAATATTAAAATAAAGCACTTGACAGCACTTGAGAAAGTGCCGGAAGGAGAGACAAGAAGCTTTTTCATGTTTTCCGCAAGGTCCAGGGCTCCAAGCGCCCGCAGAGGCCACGTCAGGCCAGAGCTGACCATTCGTGCATCCCAGTGAGCACAAGCCCCACCCTGCTGATGATACAGGAGAAAAAAGGCACAGGCTGAGATTCCTGGGCCCAGGAAGCCCCCCAAAGTGTGCAGAAGTAGCCTTCCCTCCCTCTGCGTCCACTCACCTCCATCAATTCCACCTCCCACCAGATCTAGGGAGTTTCCTCCCCAAGACAAAGAGGCAGCCAAGCCCCCGGAAGAGCGCTGGTATTGAAGCCAACCCCACACAGGCGACTCCCTGAGAGCCCCCCAGACTCAGGGAGTTTGGCACGTGGGAGGTTAATTCTCTTATCAAAACTGTACAAAATCCTAATTTTGCAGAGTGGCAATTTGGGGGAAAAAAACCCAGCAATGGGAAAATGTTGGTTATGCAGCACTAGATGTTCAGTTCTCAGGGGATCAATTATAAAAACACTCATTCAGCTATTTCTATTCAAATGAACACCTGAAGAGGAGGCCTCAATGGTTTTAAAAGTGTGTGGATATTACTGGATAAATGTTAGTCCAATAAAAGAGATCATCATCTGCTATTTGTGTACATTTAAGTTGACACCAAAAAGATCTTTGTGGAGGATCGCTGCGGCTGCTTCTTTTCCTGCATGCATCTTTTAATCTCCTACTCCCTTAACACTTTAGGGACTGAAGAAAACAGACCAAATGCGGCTGGGTCATGGGTTTGGGTTTTTTTTTTTTCCTCCTTCTCCTTCCTCCAAGATTAAAGGGACCAGGGTGCTGCGACGGCCATACCTGAAGTGGGGAGCTGAGGTCCGTCACACTGATGAATATGCAATGCCCTGCTCGGAGGCGCAGTCACCATCTCTAATAAGAATTCACGAGCCTGTGTTTGAAAACAGACATTTGCATTTGCCCTGCGGTCACAGTACATGGACCATTCTTATTCAAAAATTTATTTCTCTTCTTTTTTTAAGGCCTGGAAATATTCCTTGCCCTCACTCCCCACCAAAACACGCGTCCTTCGTTCTGTGTTCCCTTTAAACAGAAATTAAGAGAAGGGAGCCCAGAGACCCCGCAGCCCCTTCCCCTGAAGCTGCCGGACCTGGGGGAGGGCTCCAGCTCCCAGGAAGGGACCCCCTAAAGCCTGATTCCAGCAGATATACATACATTTTTCACGTCCAGCACGTTTCTCAGGCCGGAATGAAATGCAGAATTAAAAGGAAGGGGAGCAAAACAAATGGGGAGGGATTTTGGGGTTCAACCAGCCCCCCTGAGAAGTCAGAGTGGGATTCTCTGGCCGCGCCTGGGTACCCGACCGTGTCCAGTGGTGGCTGGTATTTCACAGCCAGTGCAGGACAGGATGACCAGGGCGCTGTGGTTTCTGAGTTAAAAGTCCCTGGAAAAACAGCACCCAGCGGGTTGTTTTTGAAAACCGGACTTTTAAAAGGGGGTCTTTTTCATCCAGATCCATTAACTTGTTGGCAGTATCTGACAGGGGGCGGATGCTACCACTTGGGCACAAGGAGCCAGCCTGAACACCCCGTCGCTCTCTGGGTCTCTCCTCCCTTGCTGCTTCCTCGGCGAAGGGAAAGGCGCTTGGCCTCCAAGGCGACCCCGGCCCCGTCCGCGCCGGTCGCGTGGCTGCGACCCCCGAGGCGACCCCGACCATCCGCGCCGACCGCATGGACGCGGCAGCGTGCGGCCTCCCGCGGACCGCGCGCTGGTCCCGCCCGGCACCCCCTCTCGAATCAGCGTCCCGGCCGGTCCTCGGCGGACCCCCGCCGCGCCCCCCTCCTTCCTGCGATGTCGGCAGAGGTCAAGGGCTGGGCCCAGGAACACCGAGCTTTGCGCCTTCCCCCTCACTGCGGGCGCTCGGAGCCGTGGGCTCGCCGTGTGAGCACGGCGCCTCCGCGGGGCCCGGACTGTGCGGGATCATCGGTCCCGTCTCCGCTCCACCCAGGGGCGCGGCCGGGGACAGGGCGGCGGGGGAGGATGGGCGGCGCGCGGTTCTGGGCCGAGCCCGCTGGCCGGAGAGGCCAGGTTCCTTTGTGGGCCGGCCTGGGGCCCGCGAGCCGAGCCCCCATTTCAGGGCTAACAGTGACACCTGCAGTTTAACCCGCCACATGTCACGCCGTGGGACAGCCGCCCGGGAGAGGCTGGGGCCGAAGGGGCCAGGGTAGCCAGGGATCCCCAGGGAGGGGGCCAGGCGACTCAGCCCTCTGGGCCCGATGAAGGATCCAGAGAAGCGGGGGCCCCACCTGCTGCCCCCGGTCTGTAGCTGGGAGCCTCCAGAATCAAGGACCTGGCTGGGCTGCTCTGCCCCTGACCAGGGCCCCTTGGAGCAGCCCTCCGGCCACCAGCTTGGGCCAGACAAGCCCAGGGGTCCTTACTGGGAGGAGGCGGGGCTGTGCAGCACTTCCTCACCCGCTCCCTGGTCCTCCCGGACCCCACTCAGCGAGGGAGACGACCAAGTCCAATGCCCTCATTTTACAGATCAGGAGACAGGACCACAGAGCGGAAGCAGCTTGCTCACGGTCACCCAGGACTGCCATGGGCCCCTTCCTGGCATGGCCACCATGGGGAAGTGCAACTCAACTTTTCCATAGAGGGTCCCCTCTCCGCCACAGTCCACCCTCACACCTGCATGCGCGCGCGCGCGCACACACACACACACACACACACACACACACACACACACACGGTGTGAGGGCAGCAGGTCAAAGCCGAGCTCTTCTCTGAATTCAGTGCCGGGTCCTGAGGCTGGTTTAAACAGCACCAGGCCTGCTTCCTCCCGTTAGCTAGTTGACAAAAGTCTGAGAGCCAGGGCTCAGGGAGGTGGGAATGAAGATGAACCGACAAGATTTCTTTATAACTTTGCTCAGTGTTCTGTTGATTGCTAGCTCAGTAGCAGATGTGGTATCCTAATGATGCATAGACAAGAAGCAGCCCCTAATCCCTAAATGAACTTATCTCTAAATATATACAGGGGAAGCTATATAAACTCCATTGAGCCCCTCTGCTGTCCCTTCCGGCTACCCGAATTGAGGAGTGACAGGAGGGAGAGGGCGCCTAGGAAAGAGCTGGCAGGGGCACGAGAAGGGCAGGGAGGGGAGGGTGGCCGCCCACCACGCGCACCCCCTCGGTCACGTGACCAAGCTGGCCGGGCAGACAGGCAGCCCAACTTCCTCCCCATTCCCGCAGCGGGATCTGAGGGCCTTCCTATCCAGGAGCCTACAGTGCCAACCCTGCACCAACCAGCACTCTCTCCATGTAGCTGCTTCCCATTAAAGGTACCGAAACAATCCCCTCAGATTGGCTTTTCTTCCCAGTCTTGGTCTCTGCAAAATACTTCTGTGGCAAAAATCAGCAAGGTTTTCAAACTGCATTTTTGATAAAGGAGGTTAAAAGGGCATCAGCCCTGGGCCTTCTGTACTGTGTGCAGGCTCTGGGCCGGGGCCAAGGGGGACAGATATGAGTCCCAAGTGCAGGTGTGTGCCAGAGGTAGACCACTGGGCTCTGGGAACACAGACTGGATGGACTCTGCATCCTCCTCTCTGCCCCGGGCCCTGCAGGAGTGCCAGGGAGAGGGCAGAAGAAACAGCCAGTGCAAAGGCTCCAAGGCAAGCGAAGGCCTGGCCTGGTTCAGAGCTGGCAGGTGAGTCTGGAGGATGGAGGGCGGGCGTGACAGGGAGCCTGGGAGCAGCCGGGGTAGGGCCTTCAATGCCAGGAAAGGAGCTTGATCTTTATCCTGCAGGAGGTGAAGGGGACCCTCGGTTCCCTCATAAAGGCTCTTGCTGCCATGCTGAGTGGGTGGGCAGGAGGGTGGGTCCCAGTTCAAGACTCAGGTCCCAGAGATCTCAAGACCCCAGTCAAGCCACTTCAAATAGCTGTTTAGTCCAGATGGCCTGCTCATCTTGAAGGAAACCCAAAGAAGCACAAAGACACACAGTGGAACAGAGAGTGAAATCACACTCCGCCCAGCCCCTAGCCAAAGGAGAGCTCATGCATATGCAATGTGGGCCCACTCAGAAAGCTTTCCATTAGCCGCGTGGAGAAGCCGAGGCCGGGCCAGGGAATCCGTATTTCACCTTACGTTGCACACAGCTGGGTTCAGACTGGCACCAGTGCTAATATGCAAAAAAGGCAGTATCTGTATTCATCAGGACTCTCCCTGAGAAGCCAGGAGGGGCTGGGCTTCTCTTGCAGAGCCAGCAAACAAAGAGAGGTGGGTGGGGCATGCCAGGGGGCGTCAGGCTAGAGCCAGGAGGGTCAGAGGCCACTGGAACGGCAGGAGAGACCAAGTCTTTGTCAAATCACAGATTTCAGGGGGGAAAAACATTCTTGATCAAACTGGAGACTTAGAACCCAAAGGAGCTTGGAGCTGGAAGCACCTCCAGGAACCCCCTGTCAATTGGCCTCATTTTATTGATGGAAAAATTGAGGCCCAGAGAGAAGAAATAATTTTCTGAGAGACACAGAGCCAGTTGTGATTTTTCTTTCTTTGGTTAATATGCAAATACTGTTGTGTTTAATTCTTGTTCATATAGACAAAGAAGATCCAGGAGATGCTTCGAAGGTCAGTCCTATCCAGGCCATGCTAATATTCTGCTAAGCACTGTGAAGAGAAAGAAAGAGCTGAAGGTATGATCCTTGCCTTCAAGATGCGTACATACTGTGGAGAATAAAAAGCCCAGCTCCTATGCAGAACACTTAGCAAACAAGAAAAAGCAAACTGTAATGAGAACTTAAAGTATGGGGCTGTCTGCGGCCTCGGAAAACGGCGTACGAGGTACACACAGACGATCTATGGACCACCAGCCTGCTCGCAGGAGTCCCCTGGGTCGGCATCGCATCAGAGGGTGCGGTTCGAACGTATCCTCCAACTTGTACGTTTTTTTCACTTCACTCTGAGCCCACTCTTGACTCCCCTTCCCAAAACCCCTTCTTTAGGGTTTTCTGGGAGAAATGTAAAAACCTCACCAGTCTGTATAGAGGGAGAGAATGCGTCTCAGTTTGGATTTCTTGATGAAATATTAATTATCTGTGGTGTTAATCTTCAAAGTCAGATTCAAATTGCACACCTTCCAGGAATCCTTCCTTAACTCCATACCTGTCAGCATTTATATATGTATTTACAAGGAAGATTAAGTCAGGCACGGTCTCGTGACTTGACATTTTTCAGTGTATATTGGGTTGATCTGGTAGAACTGAAATGTTTTCCAAAAGTAAAACCTTGTCTTTCATTGTCATACCTTCTTGACCTCAAGGAGTTGAATGGGAGAGGAATAAGGTAAGATAAAGGTATGTCCCTCAAAACACTAAGAAAAGACGCAGCCCCAATGGTTCAAAGTGTGCATTTCTTAAAAAGTCGGTGCTTTGTGACCACCAAGAGGGGTGGCATAGGGAGGGTGGGGGGGAGAGAGATGCAAGAGGGAAGAGATATGGGGACATATGTGTATGTATAACTGATTCACTTTGTTATAAAGCAGAAACTAACACACCATTGTAAAGCAATTATACTACAATAAAGAAGTTAAAAAAAAAAAAAAAGTCACCTGAGGCTAAAAGGCAGCCTTCCTTCCCTCCCCTGGCACAATTAGCAAATCGATTAGCAAAGCAGCTGTCTATGCCAGACTTAGGCATCTTACAAGCTGGACACCTCTTATCTGAACTAGTTTCCTAATCTGTAAAATGCAGTTAACAGGGCCTACTTCACAAGCTCTTTGTGAGGAGTACGGGGGATCAGGTAGGTGACATTTAACCGGGGATACACGAAGCCTGCTGAAGTTAAAGGCATCTAGGATAATCTGGTTCGATCTGTGAAAACAGATACACAAGCATGTCCACAAATTCGTACCCACGAATGATCCGCGAGGTAGCCAACGAAGAGCCTTGCTAGGCACCTGAAGAGGCAGGGCGCAGCCCCGGGGACGGGTGTGCGACGTTCTTCCCAGAACTCGGAAGCCTTTTCCGCGCGCTGCTTGGTTCAGAGATTCAGGGCTGAGTTCCAGAGGAACGGTGTCAGCTAGCCAGACGACCAGACAAATAATAGGCTTTCACTTGTAGCCGAGATCGCCTGCCCTCCTTCCTGAGCCTTCCCTTTTTTTATGCCAACTCCTTTTGTGATGTTCGCAGGGATTACTCTAAAACCAGCCTGTGCTCCTCGGAAGGACAGACAGTTAAGGCTGAATGTGAATCTGGCCTTGCTCCCTCTTGAATGCTCTTAGCGTCCATTTAAAGAAATGGGAATTAGGGCAGTGATATAATATTCATTTTTTATTACAATGACTCGTAAGCCAAGATTGGGGTTTTTGGAGACCACTTAAGTTACAGCTTGAGTTCCTTTACCAGCACTGGTCCAGAGCTATGCCACCTCTTCTCTGGCCAGTCTCGGGAATCTGCTTAGCCCCTGTCATTTTACTCTGCAAAACCTGCCATAGCCAGGGAGGTGATGACCTGGAAGACTCTGGGTAACCAGCAATTAGTCCTAATCCAAGGAAAGGGTTTGACAGTGACCCCTGAGATCTATAAGGACCTTCTAGTTCCAACCCACATCCCCATTAGCTGGGCTCCCTGTCATGGTTTATTCAGTAAATGATGACAAGATTTGTCATGTCAGAGTCTCTTCCCAGTAAGGGGGAGAGACCACAGGCAGAAACAGCTCCTGCCTTGAGGAACGCCCTTGGCCATCAGGGTCCTCTCTTCAGTGTCTGTCTGCTTAGGGCTGGTCAGAGGGTCTGAAGTCCCACGTGACTGCTTCCTGCCTGGTGCCCTTGAACAAGTCACTGAATCTCTCTGAATTCTTAGGTTCCAGGCAACAACTCTACTCCCACAGCTGTTTTGAGAACTGAGTGAGAGATGCAGAGTGCGCCAAACAGGACCTGGTACACAGTCAGGGGCCCCTGTCCTCCAATCCATCGCCCTAGACATTCCTGTCATAGCGATTGGCTCCATCATCTAGGAGCTGTGGGACCCTGGACAAGCAGGTAACTGCTCTGGGCCTCAGTTTCATCAGCTATAAAATGGGAACCATAACATTTATCTGCTTAAAGGATTGTTGATTCAATGAGATAATCCATGTAGGGCATTTAGCACAGCACCTACTACATCAAGTCTTAATAAATGTTAGCTGGTGTACGCTCCCTCACCCCACCCCCGGGACATCAGAGCTCCTCGGAGCAGGAATTGGTCAACCTTTCATTCCCTGAACTTATACTGGCAAGCATCTACCACATGCCGTGGGGCTGTGGCTCTAGGTGTGTATCAAGACACGGCCCCGGCTTTCAAAGAGCTCAGCTCCCAGGAGGGGTGAAAAGGCAATAAGGCAGACGCTAAGAGATGGGGCCACAGATTGCTTCAGGAGTGGAGGGGTCTAACCCAGCCTGACGGATCCAAAGACTTCTCAGAGAAGACGATATCTAAGCCACAACCTGCAGGAGTGAAAGCCAGCCGAGCCCAAAGGGGATGGAGAGTGGCCAATCAGGAGGGGGCCTGCTCTACCGCCCTCATCTGACGCACCCAGAGCTCGCGCCAGCACCTGGGGCTTGGGAAGTGCTGACAGAGTGATGCCCCAGCCTGCCGCACAGTCAATGCCCTCCTCACATCTGGCTCACGGCCTCTCCCCGCGAGGAGCAAGTGGGTAGCTGTGGTCCTGCACCGCTGGGTGTGCCAGGCCGGGCTGCTCCAGAAAAGCCTCACAGACCCCTGGGGAGCTGCTCACACACCCAGGTCCTCAGGTCCCCAGTCAGAGATGCGGGTCAGGGCCTCAAGCTGTGCTGCGGAGTGGCTTGGGTTTTGGAACCAAGGTTCAGGGCGAGGCTGTCCAGGGGTCAAGCAGCAGGGGCCGTGAGGTGTATGTCACACCTCGGGCCACACGCCCCTGGCCTCTTTCTAGCAAAGGTCCCCAAAGATCTGTCCTCATTTCTCCTCTCCGTGCCTCCCCCTTGGCGCCCCCCACCCTCAGATCTCCCCTCCCAGCTGAGAGATGTTTATTGCTGGCTACTACCCTCCCCTCCAGCCTTCAGTGGAGGCTGCAATTAGTAGCAGCAGACAGACAGCCGCGTCAGGAGGACGGCACTGCCCCAAATCCTGTTGGGCTGTCTTCGCCAGTGTCTCCCACTTGGGTCACAAGGTGCCTTGGGACTGGAGTGCCCTTTGGTCAAACTGTAGCATCTCCCGTCAGTGGTGGTAGCAATGCCTCCCACCTCCCCTCCACGACTTGGGGGCCCTGAGAGCCATCCAGCCTTGACCGCTGACTGCTGGGTGGATGGGCGCTGGAGTCCTGAGGTCAGCCGGCAGCGCAGCAGGAAGCGGGGGGAGCAGTGAGCCCGGCCGCACCCGGCCGTGGGCTGTGACTGGGAGGTGGCAGTGAAGGCAAGTAGAGGTGGCTGCGTTATCAACGAACATACGCAGAGCCGTTTCTAGCCTTAATGAAGACTCACAGATATTCGGCTTAGCAAAGCTGAGCCCCCACAGTGACGGATGTCAGGGACTATAAGGCTTTCTGGGGGAGGACCCTGCAGAGACGTGGGCCGCTGTCTTCCTAGGTCCCGTCACGGCACCCACACAAGTGTCGGAAGGAAAAGGGCACACTGCTCACGGCCTCGGCTGGCCTCAGTGACGTACCTCAAGCCCCGTGAACTTGCTTCAGGGACCACAGCAGCCATGAGAAAAGTGCTACTAGCACAGACCTGGGTGTCGTAGCCAAGTGGCCAAGGCAAGGGGCAGGATGGCCGCGCTGGAGGGGGTGACCCAGCGCATGGAACGAACCAGTGTCCAGCTGCAGGTGCCATGGCTCCGCGCTGAGCCCCAGCGCACGGAATGAACCACGTTTTCAGTCAGGACCACGGGATTTGGAAGATCTCCTTCGTGGGGTTGGAAGGATCGTATGAGGTGGGGTCGACAGAGCACCTACTGCAAGCCTGGCACTCAAAAAGGTTGGTGTTATTCCATCTTACAGGGCAGGGTGGTCTGTCCCCAAACCCCCAGATCAGGGAGGAAGAGAGGGCAGGGGAAACCTGAGAGTACTAAGTAGTTGTCACAGACTATGGGTGAACAAGAGCGAGATGAAGGGCTCCAACCTGGAACTGGAACAAACTGAGGAGCAAGGGCAAGGGCATGACAGCGAGAGGGTCTGTGATGTCCCAGTGCAGGCTGGGCACTGGCAAAGGACGGTTTCTCCTGGCCTCCCGCTGACCCTAAGCACAACACAAGCACAGAGCGAGTGCCTGGAAGCAGGGTCTGATGCAAGGTTGAGAGGAGCTGAACCCCGCCTTTTTCATTCGGTTTGTGCTCCACGCACCCCCACCCCCACCCCCACCCCGCCCATCCCCTCTGTAACCCACCAAGAGCTTGGGCCACGTCATGGTCATGTTAACACAGGTGCGACATCTCTTTCTGGTTACCCTACCATGACTGCTTCCCAGCCACGCCACACACAAACCCCGCCGTGCCTTCCCGTCAGTGCCTGCGCCTGGAATGCTGTCCCCTGCCCCCGCCAACCCCTTCTGGCCCTCTGTTATCACACCGTGACACATCTGGGCACTTCTCTCTCAGCCCCAGCTCCGGTGCATCCAACTTCACAAAACTCTGCCACCTTCCTGTTCCACTGAAGTCACCAAACTCCTTGTTGCTTCAGAGAAGTGTTGCCCCCTCTCACCGGGCACCTGGCTGCTGCTGCCCCACTGGAAGCCTGTCTGCTATAAAAGAGAGCTCCTGCCCTTACGGAAGCACTGGGTTCTTTTTCTTCAGAGCCTTCTAGTGGTCTGTAATTCATCTGTTTTGTGGGCCATCCTTACTCCCTGTGAACTATAAGCTTTCCTAAGGACAGCGGCTATTGCCAGTTGCGTTGACCGTGGACACCCAGGGCCTCTACACAACTGCTGAATGAATGAGCCACTGTCTCAAAACAGAAAGGGACTGGGCTTTGGAAACAGACAGGTTCAACCCATTACTGACTCCACTGCTTGTTAACTACCACACAGAGCTGTCACTGCGGCTAAGGGTGGTGACACCGAGTGCCCAGCACAGTGCGAACACTCGGTCTCAGCTCCTGGGCCCTGCTTGCCTGATTCGCTCTCGCTGTGACAGCACCCAGCAGGTAGGATCGGAGACCACTGGTTAAGTGAATGAACATTCTCAGGCACGACTGTATCCATCGGAATTACACTAACTGCACCAGAAAAATAAGAGGGGGGAGAATCGGGGGCAAAGACCTGTCTAAATTAGGACTTTCTGAACTTGTTTGTTCTAACCATCTGATGGGGTGTTCATTCCAACATAAAGCCAATCATCACAGCGAACCACCAGAATTCTATCCTCTCCCTAAGAATTTCAGGGAGGACTTCCCTGGTGGTGCAGTGGTTAAGAGTCCGCCTGCCAACGCAGGGGACATGGGTTCCAGCCCTGGTCCGGGAAGACCCCACATGCCGCGGAGGAACTAAGCCCGTGTGCCACAACTACTGAGCCTGTGCTCTAGAACCCGCGAGCCACAACTACTGAGCCCACGCGCCTAGAGCCCGTGCTCCACAAGAGAAGACACCGCAACGAGAAGCCCACGCACCGCAACAGAGTAGCCCCCGCTCGGCGCGACTAGAGAAAGTCTGCACGCAGCAATGAAGACCCAACGCAGCCAAACATACATACATACATAAATTTATTTTTTAAAAAAAGAATTTCAGGAAGTCTTTGACCACCACACAGCCTGTTCCCCTCTCGTCTACCCCTCCTGGGTCCAGACACCACCACGTTTCTCCAAGGCCACACTCCAAAGGGTGGTTCATTAGGACACAAGGTATTCTTGGGTTCTTCACTACACCTACTCAACAGCCATGACAATTTGTAAGGAAAAATGCTTATGACATGAAATTGCTTAGCTAGTATCATGCTAAAAAAAACAAAAAGGGCATGAGAGACAACATCTATGAAGATATCTTAGAAACTAACTTTAAGAGGCAGGATTATGGATAATTTTTATTTTCTTCTTTATAGTTTTTTGCATTTTTCAAGTATTACAGTGAATATGTATTCCTATTATAACCAGAAAAAATCAACAAATTCTAGGTAGCATCAAATGTGCCTAAAATCAATTCACCTAATAATGAATTTGCCAAATGACATATTCACCCACAATCCACATTGTAAATAATAACGAATGACAGTCATGGCATTTTATATACAATATAATGGACAAAGCCCTCCCTACAAAAAATTTGTTTTCAGATACCAATTTGTATTTTTACCTCTTTTTTTTAACATTAAGTATGGTTTTAATTTAATTCCTCTAAGGGCACGTCTGCCTATTTTTATGTTTTTAATAACAACTTATCAAATGAGTATCTTCAGACAAGATACAATAGTTACAGCACCTCCTGAGCAAGCTCTAAGGTCACTGTTGATGTTTTTATTCTACTCTGAAGCAGTTTAAAAATTTTTAGCACTTCTTGTAGGTACTATTCTGTCTTAATTGGCTAAAAAAGAAAAATATTTCTAAGAAATCATCTTAATATGGAAAATTAACTTTAAAAAAAAATCCTAATTTTAGACAAACCAATTGCTAAGAGAATTGGGTGTGAGTAGATCAGTTCCCCCAAACTAGCCAGAGCCTGATCCTCCCCAGCACTAATAAACACACATTCATTTCCTCTAGAGTCTCTGAAGTTCATCTCCCACTGCAGCCTGTCTTTGCATCACTTGTCTTTGCAGATTTCCATCCCTCTCACCTTCAGTAGGCCAGCTGCAGGGGCATCCAAATAGCAGAAATGCACTTGAGCTGTTCTGAAACTAGAAGCTTATGCAAAAAAAGAGCTAATAACCCTGGCCTTCCCTAATGATACCCAAAGAAATACACTAAAAAGCAACATTGTCGAGTGGGAAAACACGAGGTCATGTTTCAGGATTAAGTCCTTAGAATAAAGCAGGTTCGAATCCCAACTGACTGACCACGGGCAAGGTGTTTCAAAGACTAAGCCTGTTCTCCTCATCTGTAAATGGTGGCGCCATTAGCTATGTCTGGAACAACCTCATAGGTTGCTGCTCTAACAATTAGACCTACTGCTTTGACACCATTCACTGTCAGAAATTTTTCCCAGGTCCATTTGCTGTGTCTGAACCCTCAGCCAGGAGCAGGCAGGCATGCGCTGTGTCCTCTGAAGCTGTGTGCTGCATCTCTCTTGGCACTAAGGCAGAAGAAAGTCTTCCGATGAAGAGGCCAATCTGCCCCCACCCCACAAAAATCTAAAAAAAGAAAAGAAAAAGGGCTTTACCTGACTCAACTTTTTTCTCCCTACCTTGGTCCTGCCCAAATTTCACATCAGGAAAACAACTCTGGGAATCAGGAGCGGTGGTTTTCCAGATATTCCTTTGCGGACTACAACTGGCCTTTGTGCCTGCCCTCTAACAAATTCAAATTAGGTTTAACAAAACACTTAAAAATCTGTGATTCTCTAAACGTGTTATTTACTTGTTAATCCACATTGAATTCCAAAATGAAATAAAAGGCATAAAGAGTTATGTTTTACTCAGAAACTGAAAGGAAAGCTTTAAACAACTTGCACAGGGTCACCAGGCTCTGGTGGACAGGATAGGATTAGTACTTCCCGAAGGCCTGGACTTTTTGTTAACTGGTGACAGTATTTGGCTGAAATAATAATTTACAAAACAAATCCAGCATCAGGTTGATCTGACACAAAGTTTAAACTTTAAGAGAATCTCAAATATTCAACCTCTTTCCAGTGTTAGATTCCCTAAGTCCTACCTTGGATCAAAGCTCAAACTGCCAGAGACCATTTTGGCTATAACCCAACAAAGAACTAAAACTGTCAAAACTTTAAGGCCAGTGAGTGTTCAGAGTGAAAGTCTCATGTTAAAGGAAGTACAGATTGGTCAGAATCTGCTTCTGAAGGTAACGGTAAGATGACTGCAGATCCAGGAAATCACTACGAGCCCAATCTAAACTTTTAAATACTGCCCAGCAATGGAGATGATGAAATACGGACTCCTCCATCAACAGAAATGGATAAGCCTGTCACAGATACAATGAACTAGATGTCTCATTAGGTTCCTTCTAATTTTGAGATTCTATGAACATGATTTAAAAAAATTTTAAGCCTTATGATAGATACACATACACATACTTCCAATCCAACCATGTTTGCAGAGGCAAAGACCATACTTGCAAAATTAACTTTTTCAAAACTTTTCATTGTCAAGAAACTAAAGTGTCCACATTTGGGTCATTTATTTAACAAGACAAAGGCCACAATAATACAGTAGTTTCCTTAAAAGAGAAAGCTGTCCAAGACAGTCTCATATTCAAGAAAAATAAAGTAGAATACATGTAACCTAGAATGGTTTTAAACAATCATAGGCAGAACCTCTATCTTCAGTGTTTATTAGAGAGTGCCAAAAATTCTTGTGGACTACCAGGGAGACCACACAAAACAGAGAACAGCTTAACCGAATGCCAGTCACCCAAGCTTACTAGCAGTGATAGATGAAAAATATACACAACGATAATCATTATGACCAAGATACGTACGTAATTACACCCCATGACCAGTACTTACTGCAGCCAATGCTTATTCTCGAGGCCGCCAGACTTGACCCCCGTAAGACTCTAAGGAGACCGCTCAACTTAGGCTTTCTGTAAGAACTGTAATATTTTCTAAATAAAACTTAACTTTACTAAACCAAATCACAATGAATTATGAGCGCTTTTAAGAATCTGCAAAAATAATTATTTTACAGTTGGGAAATGTGCCATACTCGCAAATGTATTTGTCCTGAGCGTTCCACAAGCTAGATAAAAACGGCAATGTGAGACCAAGCTTAAATTACAGAGCTGTAGCGGCCTAGCAGTAAACTAGCGCTCCTTCTAACAGTCCTGGCACAGGGTCCAGGCACGGCCGGCTCTCTGCTAGGGGCGGCTTTCTCGACCGTGAAGGCAGATCGTGCCCTCTGTCACTCACGGGGAGCAGTTCTGCCCAACTGTCTCCTTTCCACAACTTTATCATCAATCTCTTTATTAACAGCTCCGCTGCAGTCAGAAAACGCAAACAAGGAGCAATCTTCATGCCAGACTTCTGGAAAGCGCACAGCGCCAGGTCCCACACAGTGTGAAAGCGTGTAGGGGGCTGTTCTGCCGAGGGAGAGACAGCCTCCACGAGGAACAAGCACGAGGCTGGGACATTTTACACTCTTATACTAAAACACATCTACCCGCTTTCTTACGCCTAAAATCTGAAAAGAACCCAAATATTCACACGTGTGTGTGCGTGGCGACTGGAGAGGGGCACAGCAGTGGAACAAGATCATTTTACTCTCCAGAGATGACTGTATTATTTTACATTTCCATAAAATGTATCATATCCCCTGAAAATATCTTTAAGGACTATATGACATTAGAAAACATACAAGGCTGAGATAAATGTCTGCAATGACCTGAAACCCATAAAACTGAAACTTTGAATTATTCAAAATACATATTTTCGGATTGAAATCTGTTGGTCAAAAAACAGCATCTTACAAAATAATGAAAGGAAATGCGTCTAAAAAGCTTGCAAAGAATATGTAAGAGACTTAAATATTTTTTTAATTGGGTCATAATCACGACTAATATGAAATTTAAAACATCCAAGTGAAGTAAAAACTGAGTACACTGTCTAGATAGTTCCAAATACCGAGATGCACGGTACTCGGAGTGATACTTTATCATTGCAACCGTTAATTACATTACACTCAGCCCAAGACTTAAACCCACCATAGGGCAGAATTTACCGTTAATGGGTTTCCCTTTAATCGGTTTTGTATTTCAATCTATTGATGTGATTGTTTGAAAAATATTCCGTATCTATAAGTAAAACAAATTTTTATGTTTTTCAAGATTCTGATACTATACAACTGAATTTACACTGTTCTAAATAATGCATTTTGCTGTAGTGTGTCTTAGGTAAACTATCTTAGGGCTGTGATATCTGTGCTCAGGTGGAAAAGGACCTGCTATGATCAAAGTGGTAGTGTTAAGTTGAAGGCCAGGGTCAATCAGCTCTGGGGCTTCTAGACCTCAGTTTATTCTACAATGTGAAACAAAACCAACACACCCTTAGGCTTTCCCTGTTCAATGCTGGAACCCATAAGATGGACTGTGGAGGGTTTAGCATAAATCCATTCTCCCCACTAAAAAACAAAAACAACACTTAAACAAAAACTCTAAGCTGGGTGGCAAGGAGGAGACTATTTTTGATTAAAGGCATTATCCTGTACCTTAGAAATATCATAGCAAAAACTATAAAGCTTTGATTGGAGCACACACACAGACTGTTCTGTTCTTCATTTCACCTACTAGTGAAATTTAAAGATACCCAAAACAGGAAAAAAGTGTCTTATTTACATTATGTTAAAGTAAGAATATTTTCAACATTAACATTTTAAAGATTAGGTGGTTAAACTCTATAAACCCTAACCAATACTATGCCCTTTGTAGATATGATTTTTAGCTATCTGAAAACGTGAAGTATTTAAAAAGGTGATAACTGGAGAATAAAGTACAATTACAGTCACAACCCTTCAAGAAACAACGTGAGCTTTCTGAAATGTGAACTTCAGTACAGCCTCAATTCTACCCTTTCAAGGAAAGTCCTGTGAATTGGGAGGCGGTGAGGAAAGGAACAATGCACTTCAAGTTCAATCCTTTTCAACAAGTATGTGTATGGTCTGATCAGCTGCAATGATGTTCCCAGAACATTAAGACAAAAGCATGTCTCTAAGGAAGAAAAGCAGAAGTTTAAATGACTTCCCAAGTATATGAAATCACTTCTAGAATTAAGTACATACGATCACTTCCAAAATACATGGCTCAGAAATATTGACGCCATCTTTCTTGGCGCCAATAAAGCTATATAAAATGTCACAAGAATTTTTAAACTGATGAGTACGGAGAAAGGATGAATAAACTGATTCTACAAATGAGAAACATATCACACAGAATTAAACAGACCACTTCTCTCTATATGACTGAAGGTCATGTTTATTATAGAACACGCTTAGTATTTCGCTTGCCAAGTTCAGGTCTGCACTGAGACAGCATCCATTTGTGAGTTTGGTTTGAAGAAAAGCTAACAGAAAAGAAACAGAGTGGAGAATTTTTTTTAAAAAGCGAAACATACAATTCAGGCTAAAAGGTAACTAATTTTCCTTGTACTATTCTTTTATTAGAATTAAAATAGGCAAAAGTATAACCAAAGGATTGTTCAATGCCTTTTTAGGTAAACAGTTTATCTTTTTGTTTGAATGCACTGAAGTGCACTAACACTTAATATTTCCAGGGCTTGGTCTATGAGTTTGTGTGTGTTAATGATTTATCCTTTCATATATCAATTACTATTTGGAGCTGCTGATCATTTATCGCCACCTTGAGTGCAGCCAGAATTAATATACTACGCAGAGCTCTAAAACATTGTCTGTGTGGAGAAAAAAAGAGGTGTTAATTAGAAAAATACAAACTTTATTCCAGAATATACCCAAAGCCACAAAACACAACTTTCAATGATCATTTTACTAATTCAGCAAGAACCATGAAAAGTCTATGTGGGTGATAGAACTCAGAAAGTTGTGATATTCATCCCCATGTTTAGGTGTCTGTCAAAGTAGAGGAAGTATGGCAAGCTCTATTCTGTAGGTGTTAACAATGGCATCGAGGGTAATTTTTACAATATTTTCCCTTTTACTGAATAGTCCCAAAAGTTAAGTGTTATTTTAATAAAAGGTTATTCTGCATTGCTGTCATATATTTTTACATATACTAAAGGTATTAGAATTTGGAATTTCAGCAACGAAAATATGCACAATTGCATGTCCCTTGAAATAACCTAACATAAGGAGGTCCATCCCTCCATTCAAAGCATTTAAGATAACCACACTCAAAAGCTGGCCATCACATGCATACAGAGCAGTTCATTCCTAACCCTGCTAACCCATAGTTAAGTATGTTGACCATTTAAGGGTTTAAGAAATGTAGAATCTGATTTGCGTTTAGTAAAATGAGAAACATAGGATCCTAAATTCACTGAAAAACAACAGTGCCACCTGCTGACATTGGAGATAAAGCACCAACTGCTTTGAAAACCACCAGCTCTGAAAAGGAAGCATATCAACAGTACACTGTCTACATGCATGGAATAAATACAAAGAAAAGATACAGTGTCTATATAAACAGAATAAATATTTTGAAGAGTGGGTCAGTTAAAAGTTAATTATTAAGTACTACATTCATGTTTTCCTCCCTAATGATCAATTATATGAAAAACAAATACCTGATTATGTGAGATATCAATTAACACCAGGCTGCTGCTAACGGCACAATTAACCAGATATAGATCTTTTCTAAATGTAACCAAAGTAAATTCTTTCGCAAATCTTCACTTAGAGCTATAACTTACAAGTAGAAATGATAATATCACTGAAAAAACCAAAAACAGTCAAAAGAAACCAGCCAACTGTGGGATTGTGCTGTTTTTTTTTTTTTATTGTGTTTTCAATGGAGAAATACATCATCTGTTTACAAAATAGCTCTTGAAAAATACAAGGAGTACAGATACTATAAAACAAAGCAAACTCCAGTCATGAGACACTACGTACATCATGCGAAAGCAACAGTCTGATCTCCAGGTTATGAAAACTAGAATTAAAAAGTCACTACACAGAAAAGGTCCAAGTTCCCAGCTTGGCAAAACTTGGGTGCAGTTACATGAAACATTTAATAAACTGAATTCTTTTTCCCCAATGTGTAAACAAAATGACAAGACTAAATCTGTGCCTGGCAATTTCAATCTAACTCTGAAGCTACACAGAACACACAGACACCTTGTAGACTTCACCTGTTAGTCTGACCATCTTTTCTTCTTAGGTGGTAGGAGGAAGGGCAAGGTGACTGTGCAGAGCAAAGATGTGGGAAGTAGAAATACTGTATACTAGACATTACAAAGTATGGTGAAAAGAAAGCCTCAATTAATGCATAGCCTAAGGGGGAAAAGACTACACTCCAACTTCGGAAAATTAATTTAGAAGGATAGGGGAAGAGTTTAAGTAATTGCAGTTTAACATGAAAAATGCACGTGTGATAGAATGGAGCACAATGGAGGATTCATAAAACATGCTCATCAGAAAAATCTGTTAGGTTTGCTTTGTCCAGATTAAGAAAGAATAACTAAGCTTATCAACATCTGGCATCCCTCATATTCTGTAAAGATGAATGCTCTGCTGCTTAATTATGTGGAATTATTTATTGATAGGATAAAACAAAACGAAAAAAGGAGTAGAGAGCTGACTAGATGTCAAGTGCTTGCTAGAAATGATTTTTAAATGTTTCTACATGTAAAATTTACTGACAAATTTTGGTCAACCATTTAAAAATAAAAATTTGTTTAAAATTCTTGGAGAAAATGCCGTTTTGCCCACATGTTTAAAATTGAAAGTCAACTTTACTATAGTCAGGAGTTCTGTGGAGTGTACAAAATTCCTCATATTTAGAGATCAAATGGCCGTCCAAGATAGATATCATGTTTCACAGGCATTATTTTTAGTCACCCTAAAATTTCAGCCATGGGACCAAAATTTGGTGTTCTGTGCCATGTGGCCACAGGGTCACTGGTTTCACACCATGGCTTAAGAAAATACTGGCATTTTGTTTTTTATGAAAGAAGTCCTACCTTATGCATACAAGCAAAAAGGGGAAAAGAAAAAGAATGGGGAGGGAGCGAAACCTTTGTTTCAAAGACAAGATATTGAAGGCAAAAGAATATGGAGCTTTAACAAGCTCAAAGAAAAATATTCGTTGGCTGATCGCTGATTCGTATGCACTCTAAACAATTCTATAAATAAAACCAATATAGCATTTCTTAATCATGACCCCCATCAAAACGAAGTATCTCCTAATTATTCTTTCAATGTCAAATATATACCCTAGAGTCGACATTTCATTTTTAAAGGTTACAGCTACCCCACAGATGTACTCTTACCCTTTCTCTGAAGTATAACAGTACACCACTGCACAGTGGCATCCAATTTGAAGACTAATGGTAAAGGAAATTCTTCAGGAAAAAGTGAAAATCCATCAAGCTGAAAATCTAAAATTAGTTCTACTTTCTAATAAAAAAAATACATAAAAGTGCATCATCACAATAAGGAATTCTTATGCCAGTTTGTATTGCAAATTTTCCAAACAATGCAGCAAACATAAACCCAGTCCAGATGTCAATTATGAATACAAATATAGCTTGAGGTTTTTTTTTTTTTAAAGGCAGTAATTTTTTGAAATAGTTAACGTAACTGTTGCTAACACAATAATAATAGTACTCCTGGCTTCACATACTAACCTGGACTTCCGATCAAGTGCTGATTAGCCCAGTAAGGGAGGTCACAAAGAAAACCTAAATCCATTTTCAGTCGTGTCTAGTCTTGTACCCTCCATTCTCCTTTCTTAGCATTTGAAGACAACAGGTTGAGTTGGCAGATATTGTTTATGGACCCCTGAGGTTGTTTTTACCGATTCAATCTCAGTTTTATTGAATTCTTGATAACAGGAATAGGATTTGCAGGGAGAGCAGGGATATCAGAAAGGTCTGTACTGGATGTTTTCTGAGAATAAAAGCAAAGAACACAACATTGTTCAAAGTACTATAACTTAACAATGAGATTTACTTCCCACTGCTTTACTTCCTAAGAAATAGATAGGACCTTAACATAACTATTAAAAATTTAAAGAAAAACACTCCAAAATGTTTTCAAAATGGAGTGTAAATAAACATGCCTATTACTATGAAATTGTTTGTTCTAACACTTGTAGAAATTTTCAAATAAGTAGCAATATTTTAGTAATATTTTAGCAACATACAAAAACTAATTTCAAATACAGCTTTAATAAACACACTCCTCCAACACCACCTATAACATACTTATTAAGTTCATGTTAAGCTACGTTTACTTGTAAGAACACTAACAGCTGTAATGTTAACTGGCATTGGAGCGCCCCCGTGTGGGAGAATACTTAAAGTTCACCCTACACACAGGAGCAGCAGTAGCAGCTAACAGTAGTGAATGTATTATTTTCTGACCCTGTAAATTAAAAATTAAATCTACACAACTGAGCAATAATTTGATTATTCAAAGTTTAGGGAGGTTTTATGATGTTAAAAACAATTAAATCACAAAGCCTTCTTTAACATCCAAAAACACAGAGATGGCATTTTTAAGTGTTTTATTATGGAAAATTCCAAACATACACAAAAATAAGAGCATTATATAACGAACATCTATGTATTCATTATCCAACTTCATCAACTGTCAGATCAAAGCCAATCCACAGTCCTCACACCTTCACTCCCAGATTATTCTGAAGCAAATCCCAGAGATCCTATCATTTCATCTGTAAATATTTCAAGTTTATCTCAAAACAAGGATTCACTGTTAGACACAGTCACAATATTATAATCACCTCCCCAGAAATAAATATGCCCCTTATGTCACCAAATATAGGGATGTATTTTTTAAAAACTGTTTAAATCAATATAATCATTCCTTTTATATTATATAACTGGGTGATTTTTCTCTCAATGGCTCTAGGGATCTTTTCATTTGAAAGAAAATTCTAATTCCTTATAAAAATATCTAAAAGACAAACACCCACGGGTACGAATCATGATAGTGATGAAGTCAATAAGACAAACTATGAAAATAGTTCCCTAGAGATTAATGTGGCAAACCAAAAGGCATGCAAATATAACCACAGAACTTAAGTCTGACAAGCAAGTTTGTCCATGTATCAGTATCAAGCACAACACTTCCTAATGTTGTTGGGAGTTACTCCACCCCACAAAATTTTTATTAGGTAAAGGCTATGAAAATAAAAGACATTTCAGAAAGTAGTCATAATATTTATATCACTAGGGACTATGAATGTTAACAGCCAGCAAAAACATGTTGTAAAATGATCACATTAAAGTAACTCTGAACCACAAAGCAGCACAGTATCACTGTCTCATCAGTTCAGCAGCATCACTGGGCGGCAGTTGTCATCCCAGTTATTTTGTAGAGGTTAACCAGTCTAATGTCTACTTAAAGAAAATATTTCCTTTATGTCAGAGTTTGACCTAGACTTTGGAGTGTATTTAATTTGAAAGGATTCAAGAAGAAAACAATTATTTCACAAACAAAATGAAGGTTCACAAATCAATGAAAAGAGTCCAGGTGCCTACTGTATGCAAGGGACTGTCACAAGTAGAATTTCTAGGACGAATGAAAAAATAATTTTAAAGAACTATGGATTACACTAAATTAATAATTGAAAATCGGAGGTGAAAAGTGAGGCAGAAGCACATTTTGAAAATTAAAAGGTATTTTTTAAAAAGTCCATGAAGAATGGTTTTAAGTTCTAATTTAAATTTCACTCTCTGACCTATGAACAAAACCTCTACGTGAAGACTACACATTGTGCAGTGACGGTTTAAATGATCTGCAATATCAAATAGCATGTAAGGGGAGGAGTCAGCATCCTGACAGTGTGGAAGAACGGTTCCATCATATCCAGTGCTACCTCCGAATACAATAAATACATCTGCAGGCTGGCAATTACTTGCACAAAGATAACTTTATTCAACTTCTGGATGTGCTCACTTTAATTCATTACACAACACTAATCTTAACAACATTTATAAAATTCTCCTTGCTTTTTGCACTTAGTACCTGAGAGGCCAACAGGGAAGCCGCTGTCTGAATGGTTTCTGATTGAGTTGCACTTGTCTCTGTATCAAGTTGTTCCTGTGAGACAAAGAGGACGGGGGAGGAAAGAGACTTAAAAAAGGATAAAAGAACATAACTGGGTTTGGTGGCTAATAAAAAAGACAAATTGGAAGACAGGAGGGATCAAGAGAAAGATGTGACTACATTACAAAATCATCATCAAAGGGTTAATCATCAAAAAAAGCCTCGCAGGTTACTTAACCATTTCAGATACACATAAATGTCTATCTGCCTACTTAAACCTTAGAAGGCATGGTCAAAATATCTCATGACTTTCCAACCAACTCCAATTTGGACATTGTAAACAAGCACTAATTAAAGACACGTACATGCATATTATAAAACGTTGCCCAGACAATAATTAACAGAATATAAACCCAAGCTCAGCTTTAGCTATGTGAAAAAAATAAAACTCATTCAGTATTATTAAATAAAATTATCCAGAAGCACAAAAACTGCTCCCAGGCCTTTAATTAAAAGTAGAAAATGTCTCTAAAACATTCCTCCTTCCTTTTGGTTTCTCTTGCCCTTCTCAATAGCCAATGCACTGATTCTACTCTAAGAATCATCAGAAAATACAGGGTGAACTGTTGTCATTCCACTGCTCTAACCTTTTTTAAAGCAGTGGCCAAAAATAATACATACACACACACACAAATGAAAACAAACATACAAAAATTTGAATTTCTATAAAACTATATAATAATAATACAGTGAAATACCAAATTTCTCCTATGAAATTGAAAAGGGTAAACAATGTACTAGAAATGGAAGACTGCAGTCTCTCTGAAGCACAACTTAGCAATACATATTAAGTTTTAAAAGCATCTATTTGTCCCAGTAGTCCCTCTTTCATTAATTTATCCTAATAAAATAAACATAAATGGATAGCAGGTATTTAGCTACAGCCAACATTACAGTAGAAAAGGGCAACTTCCTTTTTTAACAGAAACAACTGCTAACAATAGGGAACTGGTTGAATAAAATATGGTAACAGCATTCTATGCAGCTATTAGTAATATATGTCGATTATTCGATGGCATGAACAATTTTTCTTGGTTTACAGAGTGAGTAAAGATTTGAAAGCAAAACGCACTGGTATATATGCACACACAAAATCTATAAAGACACCAAAAGAACACTTGCTAAAATATCTATCATGGAAATCAGGATAATTTGGGGAAAGGAGGAAGATTTCCAGTTTTTCTACAACAAGGACAAAAAAGTTAGAAGTCTTCAGTAGATTTCAGTTTCTGAAAAAATGACGTTCAAAGTCTAATACGTTGGCTAAACCAATCTTTCCTACCCCATTTACCTTGATTCAAGCCCTTTGCGCCACAGCTTCTAGCCAGAACTGTGTGCCAAAAACTGGTTCTCTAAACATACCACACTCTCACCCCAATAGTGAGATGAACTTCTCATCCTGTCCTACCGCAAATCCTCTGTATCCTTCAAGGACTACCCCAAATCCTATGTCTTCCTTCTATGAAGCCTTTACTAATTCTGCAGTCTTGCCTCTCACCACCCCCACCATCCTCAATTACTTTTTCTCTGATAACGTAATTAACCACTTCTACCCCTTATCTTCTCTACTTAAATATAAGTTCCATGGAAAATAGGAACATCTCACTCATCACTCTATTCCATTTGGTATCCATCAGATAACCCCGCATCTAGTAGGACCTCATACACTTGAGGAATTAAATTTCAGTGCTACAAATTAACACTAAAAAGGGACAAACACTTCTCTAAAAACAATACTGAAAACCTAAAACCTATACAACGAAATACAGTGCAATATTATAGACATTTCTATCACATCTCTGTACTCTTAATTGTGTATGTATTCCAAGGCTAAATTAGTATACCTTTGTTTCTGTTTTATCATGTCCACTCAAAGCAAGACAGTTAGCATCTTCACTTGTTTCATCCTGTTTTTAAAAAAAAAAGCTTTATTCTCTAAAATGAAAATTTAGATTATTTGCCAATCAATGCTTTAATTTATAAAATTTTTTAAAGTATAAAAATAATTAACCTGTAAGATCGATCAAGTATGTCCTTAAAATAGGTTACTGGTTCACTTAAATTTTTTTTTTCATTTTAACCAATTTGGCTTCAGTTTCTACCAAAATTTTAAAAAAGAACACGAGGAAAACTGTTATTGCTGATCAACACCACCTGAAGTATATTCCCCAAACCACTAAGTTCATAAAATATTTTTTGTAAGGAAGAGAAAAAAAAGAGTTCCTTGATCAAACAACTTAGGAACTTGGAATACTATCACCCCCTTTCTGGGAGATTCACACACATTAGCACATAAAAGGTTCTGAGAAGTTCTAGAAAGAATCTTTTCTTTAACTTCCCTAAACTTAACCACAGAATCCCCCTGGCTTAGTATGTCTTATTAACATCCTGACGGAGGTCTGAAAAATGTTCTCCTCAGGTCTTATTTTCTTGATTTATTATAATGCTATTTAAAACAAACAACATATTTTTTTGGTAAGGAGGGAAAATGGGAAACCAAAAATGGTTATACTTTCCCATTCCTGCAGTGACTTGCAATAAACATCACTTTCTTAAGAAAAACGATTTCGGCACTAATTTCTCTGCTCTCTTTACTAGGTAGAACTAAAATTTAATTTTAAATGTGGCTTTAAAACAAGACATAGAAACCACGGCTAACCTACAGAGTAGAAAAGATTTAACACCAATATCAACCAATTCCCATAAGAACTTTATTTGTATCCTGCAAACATACAAACATAAAAAATAGTAACGTAAGTTACAACTGGGCAAATTTCAATACCGACTGGATATGTGACACTATGGAATCATTATTAATATCGGTACATATACTGATCGGTGTATACATACACCGATCAGTATATGTACCGATATATATATCACACACAAATATATATGGTGATAATATACTGTAGATGTGTTTTTGAAATATTTATGGTTGAAATGACATGCCTGGGATTTGCTTCATAACAATGGGAAAGGGAGTAGATTTATAGATGAAAGAAGACTGGCCTTGAGTTGTTAACCATTAAAGCTAAGTGATGTAAATATAACTTGTTCATTACAATTTTGTACGTTTGAAATATTCCATAACTTTAAATATATATATACATATAACATCATTTAGCCATATAATTCAGGTGACAAGGCAAACTTTTTTTCTATTTTTATTTTACATTTCTACCATCTATATGTATTTGAAAAGATTTAGTATGTGATAAAAATTAAGTAGAACTAAAGTAATTGACAATACCTGAAACTCTCCTATCTGTATACATGTTAGTATATTATTAATTGAGTAGGACCAGTGTTTCTTTCTGGTTTACTAGAATTTCTAATACCAAATACTCATTAACGGAGAATGAATGACCCAGTAGGAGACCTTCAAAATCAGAATATTTGTAATAATCTTCTTCAACTTTAGCACCATGAGATTTAGGCCTGGGTTCTAATCCTGGCTCTGACTTTAATTAGCTTTGTAAACAGGAAAGCTACTGAACCTCCAGTTCTTCTGGGAAAGGAGATTAGTCTATGAGATAACCTAAAATCCTAAGATCCCTTACATATCTTAAAATGCTATTTTTGTTAGTCAACTCCATGGAGCTGCCATAAGCAGGACTCAAACTGAGAAAATACATAGCACAGAAGATTGCTGGGGGCAGGGGGCGGGGAGTGATGAACCTATATTTTTAAAGATACTTAAGAAACATGAATCAAGGATCTTAATTTACTTACAGATTTGAACAAATAAAAACTATTAAAAAAAAAAAAAAGCAATGACATAAGAGCCCTGACTAGATATTTGATATTAATGAATTGTTCACTTTTTTAGGTGGGTTTACTTTGTTTATACTTTTCTCTTTGCAATTATTATCTTTTAGATACACGATTTTAAAAATACTAAGGAAACGATATGACTGAAGTCTGGATTTTGCATCTAAATAATGCAAGTACAGGGGAAATGGAAAGGAAAAATAATTAAGGGTATAGTGGCTGAATTCACTATACCTGAAATTGCATGATGGGTACATGAAATGATTCTCTTGTGTATATTTAAATTTTTCTGTACTAAGTTAAAAAATCCTATATTCCTATTGCCTCTCTAAACTAGACATGAAACATGAGTGTTTTCTACCAAGGTAAGTGCAAACGAAATTATAAGCATTGTACTGATACATATTTTGGAACTCTCACAGGGTAAGGAATGAAGCCATTAACATTAAGGGAACAGAATGACAGGTATCTAGAGTTATGCTTACATATACCTTACTAAGGCAAAAAGAAATGTGAATTCTGAAATGCTCTGACAACTCCCAACAAATATCAATAAACAGAAAGTGGCAATACACCAAAACTACATTCTTAGGTTGCTGTACAACACAATCATGTAGAACGGGGGCTTTTAATAAAAGATTACTAGGCCTGGAGAGTCTGATCCAGTGTATCTGGATGAGGCCCTAAAATCTGTATTTTATAAAACAAAAACAAGGGCTTCCCTGGTGGCGCAGTGGTTGAGAGTCCGCCTGCCAATGCAGGGGACACGGGTTCGTGCCCCGGTCGGGGAAGATCCCACATGCCGTGGAGTGGCTGGGCCCGTGAGCCACGGCCACTGGGCCTGCGCGTCCAGAGCCTGTGCTCCGCAACGGGAGAGGCCGCGACAGTGAGAGGCCCGCATACCGCAAAAAACAAAAAACAAAAAGCAAAAACAAAAGAAAAACAAAACAACAAACCCTGAAAAACTAATTCTGCACAACTGAGGTTGAAAATCACTGCCTTAAGAGATAATTACAGAGACAAATGTATTTCAGAATACACGGTGTAAGATATGATATACTATGCCCATTTTTCATTCGCATTTAGCATCATCAGAGTGACAAAATTCATTAAATTATTCATGTGTAGTTAACAGTGACTGTTTCCAAAAAATCTAAAACAAAAGGATTCAGAATAAGCTAGGAGTAATACTTATAAAGACAATAATCTTTCACTATTAAAAATCAAAACACTGCATAAGATACCTAGTTTTTTCCACGATTCTAAAGAAACCTTCATGTAATGCCTAAGTTCCTAAATAAAAAATTATCAACCAAAAATCACAACAAAATTGGTGTTTTTTGGGCTATCATCTCTTGGACAATGGTGAAAGTTTAATAGAAAAACACAATGAGAGTGACTCCAGGGAACAATGAAAGTGTGTTATAAGCCTACTTCTATTTTAACACAAACATCAAAATCAGTGTACACTTTTAATGGTTTTCCTAAAACTATCTGAGACTTTGACAAGGTAAACCAGCCACTATAAAAAGTGGAAGTATTGTTAGAAAATCTCCTGAAGGGCTGGAGGACACAATCATTCAAGGTACCAAAACTAATCTGACTTCACAGCTTATGGTCAGTCATTCAATAAGAATTCCCTGAGAACCTCTCATATTCAGTGACCCCGTAATACCAAGTACAGTGTAGAGGCTCCAAAACTCCACCTGGATCAAAGAAGCAAAAAACTGTGTCCAAAGGGGCCACCAAAGAATTGGTACACATGAAACATACAGTTATGAGAGAATAATAAATTAAGATGAGATGTAAATCCATGCTAAGTTGTGTTACAGCCTAGACATGCTACAGAAATTTAAACAAGAAACACAGCTTTATGGAAGAGTTAGACACTGAAGAGTAGAAAAGGGTGAAAAGAACTCTGGCGCTAAAGCACTACCTAAAAATAATCTAAAAGCTTTCCTCCATGCTGCCTCTCAACTTGGGCTCACAAAGGTTTTCTTCCACTGGATTTTAAAACAGGTAAGGTGGTATTCCCATGGCTAACTAACATATAGATACCTCTTCTGTTTTGGTTTTCTTGGGACTCTCCTCTTTATGAGGTGAGGATGTCCTCTTGACTCCTACTATAGGATTAGGTGTCTTTGTTGCTGCATTTCCTGAAGGTCTTGGTGGTGGGTTTACCAGACGTGTTGAAGAAACAACTCTGGAGACCGTAGGCTTTGGTGGTGACGAAATGGCTGGTTGTGTGGCAGTTTGAGGAATGCTTTCACTCGATGTACCTAAGTAGTAAGTACATAAATACATAAAAGTTAAATCATATCAACATCAAGTTACAAGTAAAGCTTTTTTATTTTATTCATAAGTTTACAGGTAAATAATAAAATGGTATTAAAAAACTGAATTCAAGCTACCTAACTAACGAAGCCATCTTTCAAAATGAAGGCTACAACCAACTATCATGCAAGTATTTTCAAATCTGTCAATCTCCTTACCCCCTGAGCTTTCACTGGAATTTACTTGTGGCACAGAAACTTCAGTAGCCTGTATGTTGGTCACAGATGCTGCTGTTACAGCTGGAGCAGGACTGTTTCTGCTAAAAATGGGGAAAAAATTAAAAAGTGAAAAAAGCAAAGAGCGATGTATAAAATTCAATAATAAAATGTAGTATGTGCAGAAGTTATTCTCTAAAGTAAATGATTCTTTAGTTTTACTTCTCATACGTATATATACATCAGTAACTAACTTTATTTCATAAAATATAATCAACAATCAAAAGCACAGAAACATTCTAAAGCAGTGCTAGTCAACAGAACTCCCTATAACTATGACCTATACCTACGCTACCCAATATGGTGGCCACTATACAGATGTAGCTGCTCTACACTTGAAACAGAACTAGTGGGAAATGGAATGTTTAATTTCATTTAATATTAATTAAGTTTAAACTGCCACATGTGGCTAGTGACTAACATTTGACAGAACAGCTAAAAAAAATCTGTTCTTATTTGACTTGGGGTAACTGACTTAAATGATTTGGGATATAAGAAAATATGATCAAAATCTGTAAAGAAGAAAATGGTCTGAAAATTAGAAATAAGTTTCTGCATACAAAACGTAAAGGTTCATGAAACCCTAAAAGCCCATCCAGTGGCCCATATAAACAACAAAGGATCTCAAAACCCAATCCCTCCTTCAATGCTCTGGATCCCACTCACTCCTGTCATCTCAGGAAACTCAAATCACCCCTCCTTCACTGTCCTATCTATTCAACTTTTCTGTCTCAAATAAATCCTATACATTAGCGTTTAAATAATCTCATTTTTATTATCTCCTGAAACAAAAAAGCAAAAAGTCCTCTGTGGTTATTCAGTCTCCTTCAACTACAGCTTATTCAACTCCCAACTGTTGAATGATGATGCCATGAAAAGGTGGGCAAAGCTAGAGGACTTAGATTTTTGGTGCATACATGACATTCACAAAGCTCCACAGAGCTTTGGAGCTCACTGGTATATGGAAGTAAATGAGGTCAAGAGAGTGGGTGATGCCACACCCCCAATAATACAAAGAAGGCATAAAGGACTAACGAGAGAGCCCCGAAAGGCACAAACATCTAACGATTAAACAGAAAAGAAGAACTGGTCAGAGAACAACCACAGATTCAGGAGAAAACCTGAAATAGCAAAGCGGCTAGTACATAATAAATACTCAGTATTTGTTGAGCAAATACACATCTATTTTACATTCATGTGCACAAACTCAAAAGTACAGAAAGGCTTTTATATAACTCCCAAAATTCTTGTTAAAATTTTTGCTTCTTCACTCAAAAAAAAGATGATGAAACCATTAAAAATAAAAATCTGGAAGCTAATGCTGTACAAATGAAGAATTTTTTAAAACTACAAGATTTAGGGGCCACGTTGATGCCTAAAGTCTTCAGGTTACGTATGACTGGTCTAAAAACACATCACACATTCAAAGTCCAAGAGAATAAAACTAAATTCATCATCTACTGCACCTCGGCATGTTCTATTTCATACGAATCCAAAGATTCATCCCAACCTTCATCTTTGCCATTGGTTATACTTTAACAATCCAATTTTTAAAACTGCTTTTTTCAAAACATTAAAATATAACATGCATTCATAAAAGTGTTCATGGTTTAAGTATCAACTCATTGAACAAAGGGATGGGCATAACCGTCACAATTTAAAATAACAGCAGTACCACCAGAATCTATAATAAACAGCTCCCTTTGAAAATACAGTAGTATATCCATTAAAAAATAAATCTGCAATGATAACACTATAAGGATTTATGGAAGTTAAAGATAAATATGGCTTTTTGTGTTTTAATTTTTGCCAACATAGGCCATGTTTCTCTTTCAAAATAAAAATGTTTAGCTGCTTTAAATGTTCCTAAAAAGACACTTAATTCTTCAAAAGAAATTTCCACTAAAACCAGCCCACATAAATCTCACCTTCTTTAGAAGATCCTAATATTTTTCATAGATATTTTCCCCCTGCTACACAGGTAATAAGCATCTCCAGGACAGAAATGTGATCTTGTCCCTCTTGTCTGGTTCTCCTTAGCACACCATACAGTTCACCACAGGCAGTAGGTATTTCAACATATGAAACTGGAGGGGTTATTCAAACAGCCACTCCACTTCCTTTCCCTTTTTCCTTACCCCTGAGAGCTGCCAGAACTGTTCAATGGACTGGTCTTCATAGCACTGGTAGGTGAAGGCACAGACATGCTGTTATCACTGTCCATAGACAAGTCGAGGCTGCTGTCATTCAGAGGTGTCAACCTGACACCTTCTGTTGAATGCTGCAATTAATAAAATATTTAATCAAATATACCTTTATTTTATCTAGACCTTTTAAACATAAACATCTTTTACTTAACTGATAAATGATTTCTACTAAAGAGCACAAATCAATGTTTATGATAATCAGAAGTGTCATGCTGACCATAAAAGGTGAAGAGTTGGGGGACACATACTTCCTGACTTCTAAGGATGCTCAACTTAACTACAGTTCTTCAGTGGGAGAAAAAGCGAGAAAAAATGCTATAATAAACCTACACACTGCATGTAAAATACACTGCAAATTAAAAAGCACTTTAATATGAAAACACATGTATCTTAAATCAGAGGACTATTAATACATACACACACTCACATATATATTAGAAAAAAAGTCAGTGGTAAAACACGATAGTAACAATGAGTATCTCTGGCCAGTCGGATTAGAAGTAATTTTTTGTTTATAGATTTCAAATTGTTCTCTGTAGTATGTTCTGTCTTTATGAAGATAAAATGAAGATAAAAATGTATAATTTCTAAAAAAACTATCATGTAGGTACAATTTAGTGCCACTCCTAGCTATCTGTATGAGTCTCTCAAAAACAAGAGATTTCCAGTGCTCTATCTGCAACTTAGGATTTTAACATGGTACGTTTAATAGTGTTAACTATCCTGTTAGAATAAAAGCAAAACTAATTTTCTGAAAACTAAACTTCATGACCACATATAAATCCTAATGTTGGTCCTGCTTCTTAAAAATCAAAGCACTCAAAAACAGCTACATAGTGCAGGAAAAACCAAAAGCTAAAAAACTATAAATGGTGCTATGGGATAAAAGTTGATTTCTAAATTGACCAAAGTTTCTATTTTTGTAATCAATGCTATTATAACATCAAATTGATCTCTTCAGCTTTTTTTTTCAGAACACTTTTAGTTTCAAGTGTTCGTTTACCTACAAAAACATTTTAATGGAAATAATTTGCATTATTAATAAAAACCCATACCCCATATGTGTGTGTGTGTGTGTGTGCGTGCATGTGTACACCCACACTCCAATTCCCCAAATGACAAGATAATCTAAATCTTTGAGTTAGCACTACAGAGACACCACCTGTGTACATAAATCAATATTAATCAAATGGGGAAGATGAGATTTGGGAGAAGGGAGAGGAGAGAAAGGAATGCCTTTCGCCTATGAAGTCAGCTGTAAAACCAGTTTTTTTAATATTGTAAAATAAGCATCTTTCCTATGCAAAAATGCTACCACTCTCACCCTCCATCAGACAAAAAATTTGTTCAGTAAGTAAATTATACTCCATTTCACACAGTTACCTGCCTGACCAGGTGATCAAAAAATAACCTGTGAAGTAACAGGCCAGTGTTGGGGATGATCAGTGAACATGAAGGTTTTAACTGGTTGGTCTGAACACATAACCTTCAAGCTGCTTTGCTTTGCCTCTGTGTCTATATCAAGTTTGGCACAAGAGACTTCAATGCCACAAAATCATAAATATTCTATCAAACTTTCTAATAAAGACAAATAAAGACAGAACATACTACAGAGAAATAAACACACATTCTTTGCATGCAGACTTAGGTCCAATTCACATCTCATAGTACATGACCCTGGGCAAATGTCTGAATCACTCTGTTTCTTCTATAATAGAGACAATAGCTACAGGTTACTGTATCATTAAATATAGAATACACATCTTCTTTACTGGTACAGTGCTTTGCAAATAGCAGTTAATAAAAGGAAACTATTAATAAGAGTGCAAAGAAAAGATAAGAGTGCAAAGAAAAGAGCAGTTAGTGTGTGCCAGGCACCCATCTAAACTACCTCTTACAGGCACTGGCTCATTTTAACCTCACAAAATACATAACGAGGTAGGTAAAATTAGAATTGTGATTTTAAGGCAAATCAAGAACATGGTATTTGTAATACAACTTGCCAAAGTCTCACAGCTAGGATGCAATGGAACCTGAACCTGAACCAGGTAGTCTACTGCAAAGTCCTTGATTTAGCTACTTTTGTATCATAATATATTCTATGTTTTAAGAAACAAAACATTATGAAGTTATATTAACTTCATTCCTCTCCTCCCAATCCCAGCCCCAGATAATGAACCATCATCACAGAATGCAGTTTTCATGCTCTAATGCATACTTGTATTTCATATTCTATCTTAAAAGATATACTGTAAACTTTTTATAAAAGTATCAAATAATATATATTTATCTGTACTTTTTTTTTTTTTTTTTTGCGGTACGCGGGCCTCTCACTGTTGTGGCCTCTCCCGTTGCGGAGCACAGGCTTCGGACGCTCAGGCTCAGCGGCCATGGCTCACGGGCCTAGCCACTCCACGGCATGTGGGAACTTCCCGGACTGGGGCACAAACCCGTGTCCCCTGCATCGGCAGGCGGACTCTCAACCACTGCGCCACCAGGGAAACCCCATCTATACTTTTTAACCCAATACATTCATATATGTATCTCTAACTCATGTATTTCCACTGATCTAAGTATTCCATTTTAAGAATAAGCCACTTTTTCGGGTTCAAGCCCTGGTCCGGGAAGATCCCACATGCCACGGAGCAACTAAGCCCATACGCCACAACTGAGCCTGCACTTCAGAGCCCGTGAGCTACAACTCCTGAAGCCCGGGCTCCTAGAGCCCATGCTCTGCAACAAGAGAAGCCACAGCAATGAGAAGCCCGTGCACTGCAACGAAGAGCAGCCCCTGCTCACCGCAACTAGAGAAAGCCCACGCAGAGCAACAAAGACCCAATGCAACCAAAAATAAATAAATAAAGGAAATAATTTTTTTAAAGTTATAAAGAATAAGCCACTTTTGAAACCACTTAAAGTAAAAATATTATTTTTATTATTTATTTCTGCACTAAAATTTCAATACAATTTCAAATTTAAAAGTCCAAATAAGAAAATCATGGCTAATAAGTTATACAACAGGAAGCATCAACACCAGAACATCATACTTGAGGTTACCACTGTCAGTGATCTTATATCCAATAACTTTTAATTTTTAAATAATATACGTGTATAATCCTTATGAAACTAAAATGATTTTCACTTAAAAAGTCACACAACTTACTTGATCCACATATTACCTAATTTAACTTTTTTTACCTTTAAAAGGAAAGGAAATTACATACTGATGTGGGCTATTAAATGGATACCAATAAGAGACATTGAAAAGAGAATATAAATATATATAAAATAAGGATATGAAGCATTGCCACTAATCTGAAGTCTGAAGGAAGTGTGTGCAAGAAACCTGATCAGGAGCAAGGTTTCACATAATGGAATTTCTCCATGTAATAGGTTTTCAAAATGCTGTGATCTATTTCAAATATGACTTATTAACTCAGCCTAAATTCTGAAATATTGATACGCTGGATACATAAAACATTATGTTAGTAACGCTTTTTAAAGTACTTTCTAAATTTACCTTTTTCTTTTTCTGAAGCACATGATTAGGCAGTAGTTGATGGAGTTGCTTTCTTCTTACATGCATTGCAGCAATTTTCATGTCAACCTCAAACATCTTGCTGTTTATTGCTTGCCTATAAACTATACAATTAGGAAATTGTTACAAGAAATAGAAACATCTTCATAAAGGCAGTTAAACTAACCCAGGAGAAGCTATTCTAAAGTACGGATCTGTTTTCCATGAATATTGCCTATCTATAAAATTACCAGGTCAAAACCTATCTCAAGTGTCTCTTACCACAAGGTGTACATAACGAATAAGAACACATAGTATATTAATTCTTCCAGTGTAAAAACTCTTAAAGTAATAAAAGAGTTAACTCCTTAAGAAATGACAGAACTGGAGGACTTCCCTGGTGGCGCAGTGGTTGAGAGTCCGCCTGCTGATGCAGGGGACGCGGGTTCGTGCCCCGGTCCGGGAAGATCCCACATGCCGCGGAGCGGGCTGGGCCCGTGAGCCATGGCTGCTGAGCCTGCGCGTCCGGAGCCTGTGCTCCGCAACGGGAGAGGCCACAACAGTGAGAGGCCCGCGTACAAAAAAAAAAAAAAAAAAAAAAAAAAAGGAAAGAAATGACAGAACTGGACAAAAGGGGTTTCTTAAATTCATACTTATTTATGCTACCAGTATAATTTAAAATTCTAGCTCGAGTATGTAACCACCACAGCAAAACAACAAAGTGGAAAATTTCATTCACTCAGGCATAAAACGATTTACTGGGCGCCTATACTGTATCACATGTTCTAGACATGGGGGATATAGCAGGAAATAAGAGATCAAAAACTTCAGAGTCCACATTCTAGGGGAGAAACACAACAGAAAAAAAGGTAAAATATATTTCATATCAGATCAGTGATAAGAGCTATGGAGAAAAAATTTGAGTAGGGAAGACGACAGGAAGCTCAGCCTGGAAACTGAGATTACAATTGAGTGAAGACTCAAATGAAAGTGAGTAAATAAACTGTGAGTACCTGGTGGAATCTACACTAGGAAGAGCAAACATCAAGGACAAAAGGTCCCAAGCATGCCTGGGATGTTTGAAGAGTAACAAAAAGGCCACGGGGAGAAGGGAAAGTAGAAGATCCATAATCCCTTATCTGCAATTGTAAAATCCCAAAAGCTCCCCAAAATAGAAGTTTTTCCTAAGACTGGCACCAAACCTCAACTGGCAACAAACCCTGATTTGAACTATTTGTAGCTATTTAATCTCTCTACCTGTACCTTATGTAAATATCTTACAGAAATGTTACGGCCTTTGACTACCAAATGTCACTCCAGACCTCACTGGAAATATTATTTACTAACTTTGTTACCTTACTGGCCTCAAGACATATGGATAAAGGATTCTGAACTTATTAAGTTTTATATATGTCTATATATTTCTTATTATCAATATAAGAAATGAGGTCAGAGACACAGTAAGAAGACTAGATCACATAAAGGCTTGCAAGCCACAGTAAAGATCTGGACTGATTCAGAGTGAGATGGGTAGCCATTACAGGTTTTAAGCAGGTGAGACATGATTTGGCTTAATGTCATTTTGGATGCTGACTAAGAATAGCTGAAGGCAGAACAAGAAAACTACAGAAATGACAGTAATCCAAAAGACCAGTGATAAGTGGCTTGGACTAGGGGTATAAACAGCAATTGGTAGCAGAAATCTCAACATACTCTGAAAGTAGGGACAGGAGGATTTTTTAATAGATTAATACCAAGTATGGGGAAAACAGGATTCAAGGAAGACCGCAAGACTTCTAGCTTGAGCAACTACAAGGACACAGCTGTCACTGCCTGAGATCAAAAAGATATGAAGAGAAGCTAGAGGAGACCGGGAGTAAGAACTTTGAGTTTTCAACATGTTAAATATGCTTTATTAGAAAATCCCACAAAGTATTCCATTAAAATGTTTCAAGATACAGGACAACTAAATATTTCCTTCCCCAAATATCTGAAAGTTGCTTTAAAATCTTGATGGTTCATTAGCACAATCTTTGATAAGCAGTTCAATTAGGTATAATGTCCAAAACAAATTTTCTAGTCTAAGTATCTCTACATGATTTGTTAGTTCATAAATAGTTTAAGTTGACATCAGAATTTTTACTTTGGAAAAAACCGCTACTCTGGTGTTCAGCAAGTGGAGTTTTCACACTCCAAATCACATCCTATAAAACCTGTATAAGTGCTTTTGTTGTCATAATGATTAAGGGCTACTACATGATAGGGACGCTAAATATCCTTGAACGTGGACAGTTCTTTGCAATGCACTGTACCACGTCCTACTTACATTCCTAAAGATGAAAAACCTACTTTATCAATTATTTGAATAAGAACTCAACTCAATTTTACATAAAAACAAAGTATTTTTAAGCTGAATGTTCTAGGAAAAGTCATGTCACCAATGGCAATGCTGCTGATGGTCTCTGAATCACAACAGATAACACCTGTATCATAGGAATTCAGCTACCACACTGCTAGTGATTCTACATATAGCTGCAATTACCTACTTAGGTATGTCTTCTAGTCACTGTACCTAAGCATTTACATACTGAAATACATTCTTTTCCTTTTATTTCTCCTTTACATTTAGTGTATGATACTGACATTTTAAAAAAATGTACCGATTTTTGTCTCTCCTTCTCCAAGGAGGTAAAAAACTTTTACTGTTACGTCTGAACGTCCTTAGGTGAAGACTCCTTATTGTGGACAGGTGAGAAAAACACACATTAAAATTTTTTTAAATGGAAAGGAGAGATGTATGAAAGAAAAAATTATTAGTCCCTAAAGAAGACGCACATTTATCATGTCGCTAAGTACATTCACCATTCCCTTGAAAATATGCGTATCTACAGAGTCTTAGCTTCTGTCAACTATATCCACCATCTGGTCTTTAGCTAAACCATACTACCTTGTATCTCAGGGTGCAGGTCAATCCAAAATGAAGCCTTCATCATTGTATCTCCCACCCATGAATTAACATTTGAGTCTATAAATGACATAGGGATAAATTTTCTCATGTCACCAGAAGTTTAGCTTCATAAATTTCTAAGGTTCAAGATTATTAAGGCAATCAGACACAGATTCAGTCTTTTAAGACAATCAAATATTCAGGTGGTTTCTAATTTCATAAGTAATCGTGGGCAAATTAAATTTAAAGTCGTTCAACCATTTAACTTTAGGTCTACCATAAGAGAAAAAAAATCATTTATATATTAGACATGACTGAAACTAATAACTAATCTAAAAATATTAAGGTAATTTTGATGATCATTGTAAAATATTCCCAAGTAATTTTAACAGCTATTGCAAATTCCACTATGGTACACATGAAGACAAATTCAAATATGCAAGTACATGTTTTGATTATCTAAGTAGAGATATACCTGTATCTGTGAAAGACTGAATATCGTAGGTGAGATCAACACTGAGATTTTCAGAGTTTTCTGTTTTTTTAAACACTAACCCAATCACCCACATCGTGCGAAATTCTTCCCTGTAAAATAAGAAGCGTATTACTGTAGTTTATCAGGATTTCATGAGAACAGTTATCAATGTGGTTGACAACCTGAGATACATGGAAATACTCAGAATATAAATATATAAACAAACTAAGTAAAGTTCTAAACCAAACTGCATCAAAACTCAAATTCCTCCTCCATACCTGCCCTCTATATTCCTATTGCTATATAAAAAACTGGAGTCCTAGGACAAATATACTCTTCATTATCTATGTACTGACAGCCAATATTCTTAATGATAATCTTAAGTACCAAAGGCACTGCAAAGAAAAATTATGTTCATACTAATGAATGACATGTTTTACAAAAATTTGAAACAAAGAAAAATAGTGTAGATATAAAAATTTAACTAGACCTTAACATACATTCCTTAAACTTTTAAACTCAAATGAAAAGGCCACATGTACAGAAATCTGACCGCAGCATAATAATAATGGGTGATTCAGCTACTTTTCAACATTTAATGATATATCTACTGAATGGATCAGTCTTTTAATAATTAAGATCGCAGCAACAAAAAAATTTATAAAAAGCTCAAATGCCAACTCTTTTACATGAATGCAAAAGGAAATAATCTGCAGAATCAGAGAAATAGCTGTTCTATTACAGCACAATCTTAAAAGATCCATTCACTAATATTGTTCAATCTTTAATGCTACTGCATTTTTTTGAAAAAGCTCACTATTAAAACTCCCCTCACCCTCTAAATAAAACAAAGTGATTATAGGCAAAGTAGAATTTCATATAGGTAGTAACACAGCAACAATCAAACCAGAAATTGACCTACAAAAAGATCCTTAAAAGAATAAGGCAAGGCAGCTTTTAACAACATATCTTCTCAATGTTCCAGAACCTATCACAAATCAAATTTTTGCAAGGTCATATCAAAGCATGTTTTCTTTTTCAAAAAATTAAGATAAAAAGCAAAGATCGATGTTTGATATAGCAGCTATCCTGAAAACCACTCTACAAAAAAGGGGAGGTGTGTTCAGAAATGCTGAAGTGCAGACCTACAGAATCTGAACTCAAATTAGTTAATAGGCACCTCGTCATTACAACTTATTTCAGGGGTGATTTTTTGCAAAAAAACGGTGTTTCTCTTCAGTGTTTCTGATCAGGAAACCCTAAACCATAAATTTCAACTTGGTCTGACCCATATGTAATCAACAGAATAGTAACTCGAGTTAATAAAAATTGCCTATAAAACTTCCATGAGCAAAAGTTGAAAAGGGGATGAGGAAACTGGATTAAATGAGAGGACTGCTTACTTGTCAGGATTTTCTTTGGGTGCTGGAAATGACTGGGGATTCACATGAGCCAGTGTAATAAACTCATTCTTCTCCAAACTTCCAACCAGGATTCGGATTTTTGATTCCACCAAGCCCACCCTGAACAAATGTCACTCATTATTAATGAAAATTCTGGTTAATTTTAAAAATAAAATAAAATGCAGAAAATCAAGTATGTTTGTGTAAAGCTGTAATATGAAGATCATAAAACACAAATATGAGGGCAGTTCAACTGTCTAAACTCCCATAGATAAAACGAAAGCCTTATGTTCTACCCCAAAAATGAAGTGAAAACTGCAGGAAGAAGAGAATCAAGCCACATTTCAAGCCAGGAAGGTTACAAAAGACAACCCCACAAATATTTAAAGAAAAAAAATCAGTAAACTAAAACAAAGCACTTTAAATATACAGTTAAGAAATAATACATGGATCTCTATAAGGCAAATAAAAAAACTGTACATATGGATCTCCAAATTCCTATACTTCCATTACAAGTAGTAAAGCTCCATTTATGAACAAAACCAAACTTGATGTTTTAAGGACTTCCACCTCCTACTGTGTTCTGTGGCTATCTGATTCATTTTGAAGTTTTGTTTTTGTTGTTTTTTGTTTTGTAAAATCTAATCTTATACTCACCATTCTAGGCGTTGTTTTTCAGTTGGTGCACTTGCTAGAAGTACAATATAATGCCTTTGAAGATAAAGACAACATGCTATTTATTTCATTTAAGTGCTTTGTGCTGGATATTAACACCATAATGTAATAAGCTTTTTGACAGTTATAGATCAATTTAGCAAGAGAGAACTGTAATCTCAGTTTGCACATAAAATCATAAATGCTAAATTCCACAAGTTTCTAACTACTGGCAAGTTTAATTCTTCTGAAAAAGATAGTAATTTTATGAATAATTACCCAAAAAGAAGCTTAATTCAAAAACGATGACTAAATATCAACTGATAACTTGGTTCAATGATTCTGGTGGAGTGCTTTTTCTATAAAGAGCTACCTCACTAAAATATAACCTATTAAAGCAAAATTGCTTTGATGGAAATAAAGCACCAAGGCTTTAGCCACAAAAACAGGGTCACTAAATATACATACATCAGTAACTTAAAAAATAGTATCAAACACATCAAGCTTTTTAATTCAAAGGTAGCAAAAATTAAACTGAATACTTAAGTTAGGCCTCACGATTTTTTTCAAGCAACAGTATGAATTTCTATAACAAAGATGCAGACATCATTAATGTGAGAGCAACAAAGAAATGTGATTTCTAGGCAGAATCCAATTCCATTCAAATTAGAGCAAAATCAAGTTTTCATTTCAGAAAAACACCATCATGACCGACTATTTTAAATCTTTTTAAAACAAACTCTTTACAACTAAAGAATTTCGTAAGACTAAAAAAGAAAAAGTCCAGTCCAACATACTTTTCTACAAAATCCATTTTAGAAGTGATAGAAATCAAACTTCTCACCAGAAACTTTACCTCAAAAAGCAAACTGATAGTAGGTGGAAAAGTCAGAATTATGACTAAGAATTTTAAATTAACTTCAAGTATTTATAAACTTAAGGTAACAGAGGTAATATACATAAATATGAAAACACGTAGACAGAAAATTAATGTACAGTCCAAATCCATACAGACCAACCAATACTTCGTTTCCTTTACCAGTTTAATCTGTTCAGCAATTATTTAGAGCAAACCAAATATACAGAACAAACACAGCCCAAGTAAATAAAAGTTAATAAAAGCACTAAAAGCTCATGCATTTTACATATACAGAAAACCCTCTTGGGGCCCTAAACTCTCTTATAAATCAAACAAAATCCTAATAAGCTCAGTAACCTGATTTCCAGTTCCCTGGGAGTTTGAAAATGGACAACAGATTTTAAAAGGGGCGGGGGGGGGGCGGAGAGGGGATGGAGAAAAAACTCTGACTAAAGTATAACAACTTATAAGAGGATAAGACAAAGTATAAAAAGCAGGCATGCACACAAAAACTCAAAACAGCAAAGCTGTCTGGGTTCACCTAATATGAGGACAAAACTCAAGTCTCTAAATCACTCTTTTAGAGAAATGGATACTCTTAATGACCACCTGAGTCTTGAACAAAAACTTAAATGATATATAATGTTCTCTACTTATGCAAAATATAAAATCCATTTGAACATAATCTTGTTGGTAATTCAAAGTTTAAAGTTTTAAAGCTTAGAGTTCAACTTTGGTTCTTACTGAAATCCAGTGGAAAGGGGGGGGGGTCTACTCTGCACATCATTTATGATAAAGGCACCTGTTTAAATAAAGCTCAAAGTTTTAAACAGCTTAGCAAGTATGTATGCGAAGTCAAATGTCCTTCACTCAGCCAAATTTAAGCAAATGTGAAAAAATACAGTAATCATGTTTAATAGAAATAACCTGTCATTAATTCTTAAGTTACCTATCAGAGCACAGAGACCAAGCAGAAATAGGTCTAAATTTAGACTATTTTGTTGCTGCTCCAAAAAACACCATCCCCTACTTTACAGTGCCACTATCATGCTTCAGGTACTCAAATGCCTTCATGAAACACTGAAGCCAATGAAATAATGATTAACTTTCCCCAAAATTTAAAGATTATCAGTTTCCAATAAAAAAATTTAACTATAAAAATGTACCACAGTTGAATTAAAACCTCTTTAAAAGCTTCTAAAAACACTTAATTTAGTTGCTATTATTACCTCACAAATATTTACTCCAAAACAGCATTTTGTAAGTAGGTTTCCTGGCCATTTCATCACATTAATATTTTTCCCTGGGTAGGTAACAGCTCAGATATGTGCACCGAAAATCTAATTAACTTAGACAAAAATCCTTGCAATTCCATCTTCAAGTAACTCAGGCCCAAGAATTACAGTTCACTATTTTTAAAGCCTTTAAAATATTATGAGGCTAAATTATTCTATACATACATACTCCTTGAAATTATAAATTATTAATCCTATTCCTGAGAACATTTGGCTTTTTCCCCTAATACCTTTGCCTCCTCGTTTCCTAAGGAAATGGAACATCTGAAATAAGTATTCACATTTCCTATGTCAATAATGATTTATTTTACTGCTGGTTACTCACTTATGTGAGCTTGAATATACTAAAGGTAAAACATGAAAAATATTTTCTTAGAACTATAAAATTTCACAAGGCAGTGTTCTCCCTTTTTCACAAGAACACTGATATCTTCTGAAACATGGTCTGCTTTCTAAGACAACTGAAATTTCCTTCATGGCTTCTTCCCTTCCAAGAAAGGCAGGCAGGTATACTATATGGCTTAAAATATTTCACATAACAAACACAATACTTTCAGGATATGCTTGAAATAAGCTTAACCAACTCTGACTCAAGGCAAAACTAAGGATTTCAGTTCAGTTGTACAGCTAATCTTTGGGGTAATTCATATAATACGATAAAAGAAAAATTCAAATCTGGGAATACTTGAGTATAATGATAGCAATCACTAATGCTTTAACAGGAAAAATTTTTGAAATAAGTTAAAAACATAAGTAGAATTTGGTATAGGTAAAACTAGCTCATTGTCACGTTTTCAAATCCTTTTTCGCAGGAGTCACAGCTGAAATTTAAATTTTCCTGATATAATTTCCTCTATTTGTTGCTACATCCTCATATCTAATTATGTTTAAAGTTATTTTTAATAACCTAAAATAATTTGATTGTTTCAAGAGAATTCAGTAAAGACAGTAATCTATAAATCTTTTCATCAGTCAACTGAAGACCTTATATGTACTATTTGGCATAGACTGAAGGACAGCCTAAAAGTTTTAAAAGAAAGATTTAAGCAAGCTTTAAAAAAAAAAAAAAAAACTTCAAAGTTCTAGTTAATACAAATTTATTCAAATAGATGACATTATCAAGGTTTCTTCAATTTCAACACTAGTCTTTCTTAAAGTGAAAGAAACCAGTTAAGTGGGTACTTAGAAGAACTTCAATCTACCCACCTCTTACTCCTACAAGAAAGTGAGACAGGAAAAATTATCTAGCTTCACCTTGGATTCTCGGGGATTAAGAGATGCTAGCATTTTTCTATGAGACCAATTTCTTTATTCTCCTTACAAGTAATCGTGTACTCTTCCATGATGTAGTTTTTAAAGCATCAGAATATGTATTTATTAGTTTAAATGTTCAAAGGTACTTCCTCAACAGTGGTTAAAATAAAAAACAATGGAAAATTATCTGCCAAATGGAAAAGCACAACTTATGGGGAATAAGTAATAAACAAGAACATTCAATGTTATGCTATTTAAATTTTTACTGACAATGCAGTGCTCCCAGAACACAACAATTAAGCTGGCTCCATTATTGCTTTTTCATGCAAAAGATACAGAAACAAAACACAGAGACATCATGAAGGTCATCATTCTTGTTTTTAATTGGGGAAATAGCATAGAGCAATCTTGCTTAGATTATTACAAAACACAATCCAACACAAGATCAAATGGTCAGGAAAATTTCAAGCATTAAAGAAAAAAAATTTTTTTAAGTGGGACTTTGGCAAGTTTTCAGCTCAGGGCAAATAAAAGTGCAAGTCCATTTTTTTAAAAGTAAGATTTATTATAACTTACAGTTTTCATCAAAACCAACACAATCAGGCTATTAACCTGTACTACGGTATTAAACCATTATACTAAAACCATTAGTAAAAAAATATTACACCCACTGAGATTCCATGAAAATTATCTGTAGAAATATTTGAAGGGGACTTACTAACATTAGGGGGAAATGGTAGGCCAATCATGTGCTATAACTACTGAAAACATTTTACTGACTACATACACTGACATTTTATTAGCTTTGCCTATGTTATAGAGAATCTTAATGATAAATAAGTTTCCAGAACTGGCTGAAAATACTTACTTAACAGACACTATTAACTACAGATTTTAACAGTTCACTCCTCTGCCAAGGTATACAGATTTAGAGTTTTGGGGATGACTAACAAGCCTTCAGAACTGATGTTGCTACAAGTGTAGAAATTTGGTTACATCAGGCAGCAAAACTGTATGGACTACACTTTACCTTGATAAAGAAATAATAAGGGGTTTACTAAAAACAGTATGCCCTTTGTGACAGGAAGAAAACTTGTATAGAAGATGTTTAAAGGAAAATTCAAGACTACATTAGTCTAGCAAAAAGAGATGTCACGTATGCTACCATTAAACCATTACTTAAGAGAGCAACATGTCCGACATGCCTTAAAATACATACTTGTACTTTTGAAAGAAGTTTGGAGCTTCAAAAAGTTTGGACCACTCTGCCTTACTCAGCAAAATTTCATCTGTGATAGCAAGACCTAAATTAAAAACATATTAAAATGTTTGCATGCTTCAGTCTAAGAATCTATAATTTTAAAGATCTTAAATACACCACATGCATTCACTATATTCCTAAAATCATAATTTTAACATAGCAAGTTTAGTCTATGGCTCTAGAGCATACAGATTCTTACATACACTCTTCAAAAAACCTGGAGGGTTCCTTTCAGATCCAGTTTTCTGGCAAATTGCCATTACTCTAAAATGCCATGCTCATAGAATGACTCTCTCCTAAAACTGAAGCACTGGAGTTACCCAAGAAAGAAAACTTTCCCATAAGCTTTGCTTCCTGCCTTTCTAAAAAACAAGTTTCCCATAAAAGGATAGCGACATCTTCCCATGAAGAGCCCCTGTAGACTACAGAAAAGAACTTTACACTTCTGAGTCTGACGCTGGCAGTCATACAGCTGATTCTATTTCCTTGACTTGTGTCAAATTTAACAATCCAGTTCTAGCTACTTCCCTTAAAGACCATTTAGCAATAGCTACTCCTTCAAATTAGCAGTACTACTGGGATTCAGAAGTTTAGAGGTTATTCCAAAACAGTGGGCAGTTTGGTCAAAATCCTGCTCAAAGCTCTTTTCAAGTATACTGCCTGCTAAAAGCCTCTCATGTCACCCAGTAGAGAGAAAACTATGACATCATTTAAAATTTCACATGGCAATAGTATGGAACTAAACCATAAAGGCCCAGCTAAGGATGCAATTTTCAATTTTGGTTAATCTTCCAATATATAATCAAAAATAAATTGCTTAAAAGAAATTAAACTGAGTTTTCCAAGTTAATTCTCAAATATAATCTGTTAATCAATAAATAAACACCAAAATCCACTTCGGTGAATGCTTTCTCCAATTTAATTGAATACCCGACTACGGGGTGTACAATGGTATGTAAATCCTTCGTGTATAAAGGAGAGCATAAGGATAAACACTTACCTTGTTTAAACTCCTCAACCATGACCATCCGTGTTGAAACGGACACATTGTACGTGGAGTTCTGTTGTGGGTATGCTGGTGTAATTATAGGCATAAGATGGTACCTATCACTGGGGTTTACCTACATACAACAACAGCCAATCAGTTTCTTCAAGTACATATGCAACAGATACTTGGACTTTTTACCCCTTGTTAAACTGAACCAATGATTAAATTTTATTTCATTTCACAGCTGGAGTTGAGAAAGAAAAACCATGTAAAGGGACACTGTTTTTACAGGAATTCTTTACAGAATCTGTGATTTGGTCTAATGTTCTGTTTCAATCATTTGGGCATGACTGTTTTGGCAATCTTACTAGAAATAGTGTGCCTGTCAAGCAAAAAAAGGTTCTAATTGGGCATCTACTGATGTTTAGTTTTTCTTTTTTCTACAACAGAAATAGGGATGTACACACACAATTACAATTTTGAGAAATGTCATAGTATGTTCTGTGTAAAACGAATTTTAAACTTAGTTTTTAATATACCCTTAATTTATCAGGAGTAGAAGCTTATTAACACATGGTAAAACTACTTTATCCATGTTGGTATCATTTTAAGATATAATGAAATGATTTAATAACTATTAATTTTAATCTGTATACTAATGATAAAAGTGGCATATTTCCACAGAGGAAATTGAAATTGTAAATTCACATCCCTCCAAAATTAAATGTCTTGAGGTTCGGAAAACTTAAAAATTCACAGCTTGATGTCATTAACAAAGCTTAAAACTGACAAAATTTTTGATGTTGTAATAAAATAGCAAATTAATGTAGAAAAATAGAATTTTATAAACCTAGAAAGCCTTATTCAAACCTAAATTTATTTTATCAATTAATAAAGTGCATGTTAAACATTTAAACTGAGTAAGCAGTAAAGGTCGTAACTTCCAAAGAAGCAGAATGGAAGCTCCTCTTCAGCCCAACCATGCTTTTGTAATCTGAATTAACCAAACCAATTTTTACAATTACATCACAGTAATTAAAGTGATATTGCTTAGAAGTTATCTGCCACGGTTAAACATTAAGCAACAGTTTTCCTACAATAACCCAATTTTAACAGAATATTTAGATCAAACAAAAAAAAATACAGGGATTTTTAGTATCCTTTTATTTTTTCTTTTAAGCACAAATGCCCACACAACTTTGACTTACAAGGTAGTTCTATATAGAATAAATTAAAATTAGTGATCTCGATATTATAAACTATGTACAATTAAATGTAGTTTACAGGGTACATAATTATGCTTCTCACATCAGAGGAAAATTATAGTTGAGATTAAAAAGAAAGTGTAATACGAACATGTCCGCTCATACGTAACAGGATGGGAAGTCTCCCTGAAGTTTATGCAGATGATTTTTACTTGTTATCGCACAGTGTGAATTTGTAGGGGAAAAAATAATACACTAACCCTTGGGTCCCATACAGGCAAATTAAGATTGCATTCTTCAGGCTGTTTCAATAGGACTGGATTTGGCCATTCCCTGTTTAAAAAGATTGTAGCACTTGATAAGACTATTGGATATTACCATCTACACGTATTTTGTTAAACATACAGCATTTGTGAATGTGATCCTTCTTCATTCATTTTGCCCTCTTGGTATATATAATCTTTTATTCCTTTATTCCTTTCTGTCGACGTTAGACTACTTGAATTACATTTCCTCTATGAAAGTAACTTAAACCATTTGGTAGCTTTCTCAGACTGAAGTCAAATATCTTCTCTGCCTCGCAGAGAAGAACTGATAAAGCACTATTCAAATTTAAAAGTACTATTCCGAGACATCTGATGTGTTCACCGCAAACTTGAACAGGATAAAATCTCCCTTGAAAAGACAAAGATCCTGTCTTTAATTCATTATAGGCAAAGGAGCATGAATAATTATAAAAATTGATTAGGAAAATTTTTCTCTACCTCATGACAAAGGTAATTAATGTGAATATGTGTAATGATGTGAACACACAGTTTTCAAGATATGTTTTGTGAGTTAGCTACTTCAGTCCTTTATAGAAGAGATTAAAAACTGGAAAACATTTGCCATCTTTAGTATCAAGGTTAGCTTCTTAAATATATTATTTGCCATGTATGTGTAGCATTAAGAGAAATTCTGATATTTTTCTCATCAAACCTGGTTATATATAATTAAGTGCTATCAAATCCATAATTACAGAATGTGTATTGAAAAGTGTGGCACAGTTCTAAATTATAAATTGTCTCCAATAACTCTAATTTTTATAAAATAACTAAAACTCTTTTTTCAGAGGGAGGAGGTACAGAGGTTGGCACAAATAGGGAAGACAAATCTTTCAGATCAATTTGATTAAAAACCAAGAACTCTAACCTTTTGGGCCAAAGCAACTAATGTGAAATAGCAATCTTTTATATTACTTAAAAGAAATAATGGTTAAAAAAAGAAAAAAAAAGAAAAAAAAAAGAAATAATGGTTGACAAATGTGACCAGGCTGAAATGAAGGAGAGCATTAAAAAAAAAATCTCTCCTGGGTTAATGACTAATCTCAAAGGGATGCTCAATTGCTTTTCAAGCACTTACAGTTATCCTTAAAAGCTTTATATACATTTACATCCTTAACATTCTACCAAAGATAAATGGGCAACTGAAAGCAAAAAACAACCACAGGAAACTAATGGCCTATAGATCTAGAAGAATTCAAAGAGTAAATTAAAAGAGGTGGTATATATAAAGCTTTATCTAAAGTAACTGATATCCCAACCTACCAACTCACTGGATTTTAGCAGACATTATAGCTAAAATTCAGTTTATTTAGAGAGTAAGTTTACGCATGGAAGTACAAACAGCACCTGCCTTGCTATCCTGGGAAAGCTAGGGAAAAGGAATGGAATTTAGGTTTGCCATTTTATACACAACATGATCTCCCCGAGGCTACCTATACTGCTACATCATGAACTAAAATTTGAATCTGAGACCAGCTGCAGAAATGTCATAGAAATAAGACTAAACTTCAGTGTCTACAATCAATTTTATTTTAATATAATCTAAACACATACCATTTAGAAAATACCAAGAAAAATTTATGTACAAGAGTTGATGCTATTGCATTTGGATAAAGCTGGCAAGTTCTTGCTACTAGCATAGCCCAGGAAACACCACCGAGGAAACCTAATATATTGGAATAGATGTTGTGGCCTGTTGATAAGGGAAAAGCAAAAAGAAAAGTTAGTGTTGAACAAAAGCTTAAACATTTTTAATAAGCTAGCCAACAAATTCGGAACTCACGTTTGGCCCACAGTTTGATAGCTCTCAGGGTTAACCTGAAGTTGTCAATGTTTGGTACTAGATGTAAAATTTCATCGGTTACCCTGCAACCTGATTAATAGGAGTAAAGAAAAAAAAAAACAGAACATTAAATTATCAAAAGTTTAATGATAATATTTCTTTTAAATTTTCTGAGACTAATGTCAAATTAAATAAAAATTTACTTTGTAAAATCAGTAATGTTAATAAAGTGGCAAATAAAAAATATAAAACTTTTACCTTCTATCACAAACACTACCCTAAAACCAGATAATCTGAACTGTAATCTGCTTTATTTCAAAAACTTTCAACCTATAATTAAAATGTGCTCCAGTTCAGAGATGGTGACTAGGGCTTGATCCATTTCAGTTTCCGGGAATTGTTCTTCAAGAGCATATTAACAAAACAATGCTAAAATAAGTGTTCAAATGTAACCCTTTTAAAAGCACCACAGTTGAAAATGTTACAAAGGTTATCAGGATCAAAATTAATAGAGTTACAAGGTGAAACCTGAGCCACTAGCAATAGAGTACAAATGTCAGACAGTATTTAAACATCCCAGGAAGAAAAGAAATAATAATGCAAGATACCAATGATTTAACAAATTACTAAATGCTCCACTGCAGTCTAACTATTAAGCAAGAAGTTCATTTTATTTGACTCACTATGGATAAACAATATAGCCATTAAAAGCTTCATTATGAAGCCTGAGTTAAAAACTATTTCATATTTGACCAAAACTGCTACTATGCAAAAGGAAGTAGGTTTTTACATACCGTTAAGACTTCTTATGCACCTTATATCTAAATTTTTAAGCAGACTGTCATCTCTTAAGTCCAAGTCTTCTGGAATAGTCTGCAGTGCTAATCTTGCAAACAAAATATCAATCTAAAACAAAAACAAAACAAAACATTCCATGTCTGCCTATTTTTAAGGCATTTCTTTAAAAAAGAAAACACTTATTAACTCCTTAAGACCAGGATCTTCTCATCAGCTGTTAACATGACAACACCTCCAAAAGTTCAAACAAAATTCTTACCACAGGTATTTTAACCAGATGTTAAAACATGGTAATACTAAATAAACAGAACTTGTATAAATAGCTACTTGTCATTTTAATCATACTAAGTTTAATATACTAAGTTTGCTAAATGCAGATATACTGGATTACTTAAAACTAACTGCTTAGTTCTCCACCTATATGAACTGTGAATTATATCCTAAAAGGTGCTCAAATATAAGGCCAATATGGTTATATGTAGCCCAAATAAACCTGTCAGTAAAAAGGGAACTTCTTATATTTAAGAACTTATGTATCTATAATATTCCAGTCTGTTTCTCCAACTTAGTTTTGACTAAATAGAAACAAAACAAAAACTGGCTAATTTTGAAGACTCATAGAATGCAACTGACAAAATTGTTTTTTTCCTTTTTTTCAAGGAAAGGTTGGGGGCAAAAGAAATTTGGCACAGATTTGGTAATTATTCCTGAGGGTCTGATTTCATGGTTCCAATCTTTGAATGCTGCTAGAGAAACAAGCCTTTTATAAGATCACTTTAAAAATCAGTATTTTATATTTGCAAACGAAGCAACTGACAAAGGATTAATAAAATATAAATAAAATATACAAGCAGCTCATGCAGCTCAATATCAAAAAAACAAACAACCCAATCCAAAAATGGGCAGAAGACCTAAACAGACATTTCTCCAAAGAAGATATACAGATCACTAATCATTAGAAAAAGGGAAATCAAAACTACAATGAGATATCACCTCACACTGGTCAGAATGGCCATCACCAACAAATCTACAAACAATAAATGCTGGAGAGGGTGTGGAGAAAAGGGAACCCTCTTGCACTGTTGGTGGGAATGTAAACTGATACAGCCACTATGGAGAACAGTATGGAGGTTCCTTAAAAAACTAAAAATAGAACTACCATACGACCCAGCAATCCCACTACTGGGCATATACCCTGAGAAAACCATAATTCAAAAAGAGTCATGTACCACAATGTTCACTGCAGCACTATTCACAATAGCCAGGACATGGAAGCAACCTAAGTGTCCATCAATGGATGAATGGATAAAGAAGATGCGGCACATATGTACAATGGAATATTACTCAGCCATAAAAAGAAATGAAATTGAGTTATTTGTAGCGAGGCGGATGGACCTAGAGTCTGTCACACAGAGTGAAGTAAGTCAGAAAGAGAAAAACACTGTATGCTAACACATATATATGGGGGGAAAAAAGGTTCTGAAGAACCTAGGGGCAGGACAGGAACAAAGACACAGACGTAGAGAATGAACTTGAGGATACCTGGAGGGGGAAGGGTAACCTGAGACGAAGTGAGAGAGTGGCATGGACATATATACACTACCAAATGTAAAACAGATATCTAGTGGGAAGGAGCTGCATAGCATAGGGAGATCAACTGGGTGCTTTGTGACCACCTAGAGGGGTGGGATAGGGAGGGTGGGAGGGAGATACAAGAGGGAGGAGATAGGGGGATATATGTATATGTATAGCTGACTCACTTTGTTATACAGCAGAAACTAACACACCATTGTAAAGCAATTATACTCCAAAAAAGATGTTTAAAAAAAATCTGTATTTTAAGAGCTTGCTGTGAAAAATCATTTAAACATGCACCTACAAGACAGGAAAAGATTGTACATTTACACAAATAAGTACCTGTGGTATAGCCTAAATTTTCCAATGATACACATTCCAAAATCCAGCATTGCCCCTAATTTAGACAGAAATAAAGACTATATGCTCACAGAAAAAAAAAAAAAAAAACCCAGGTAACTCAAAAAGCAACTCAGTAATAACAAGCACATTAAATATTTCTAGTAACCATTTGACTTTTATCTCCATCCTGAAAAGTTTACACAATTGAGTTGGTTCTCCACCCCCAAAAATCTCCCCTTTGTCGGTTAATGTTCTTTTTGGGAAAAAAAGGCATCACCTACATTATGGTTGTTTTATATTTATTTAAACACTGACAGTAAATCAAAGCTGCCTGAACTTGATAATCCTTTACTAAATTTAACATCTTATGTCTACTTATTAAGATTACACATATTTCATAGAAGATAGAGTTGGGCACCTTATGCAACAATTATAGAAACCACTTTTTTTGTAGAACAATGAAGTATTATTCTTCCATTTCTGAAATTTTATAACCGTCATTATTACTATGAGTGACTTTCCAGCACCATTATATATGGCAGAAGTAACATAAATAACTAAAGTTGCTTCAGGGTCAGCTTTGTTACAACTACTTTCATTACACACATTGAAAACATCAAAGAGAACTGCACATCATCTCAAGAACCTGAACTCAGAGCTTCCCTGGTGGTGGCATGGTGGTTAAGAATCCGCCTGTCAAAAAAAAGAATCCGCCTGCCAATGCAGGGGACACGGGTTCAAGCCCCTCGTCTGGGAAGATCCCACATGCCGCAGAGCAACTAAGTCCGTGTGCCACAACTACTGAGCGCATGCCCCAACTACTGAGCCTGTATGCCACAACTACTAAAGCCTGCATGTGGAGCCCGTGCTCCACAACAAGAGAAGCCACCGCACCGTAACGAAGAGTAGCCCCTGCTTGCCACGACTAGAGAAAGCCCGCGTGCAGCAACAAAGACCCAAAGCAGCCAAAAATAAAAACAAACAAATAAATAAATTTATAAATAAATTAAAAAAAAAGAATCTGAGCTCATATATCCTTCCCTATCAGAAAATATTTCAGGGGCTTCCCTGGTGGCGCAGTGGTTGGGAGTCCGCCTGCCGATGCAGGGGACGCGGGTTCGTGCCCCGGTCTGGGAGGATCCCACGTGCCGCGGAGCGGCTGGGCCCGTGAGCCATGGCCGCTGAGCCTGCGCGTCCGGAGCCTGTCCTCCGCAACGGGAGAGGCCGCAACGGTGAGAGGCCCGCGTAACGCATAAAAAAAAAAAAAAAAAAAAAAAAAAAAAAAAAAAAAAAAAAAAAAAAAAAAAAAAAAAAAAAGAAAATATTTCAGCATACATGACATCAGGTCACAATTTTCTCTCAACTCTTAAATATTTAATTTAAATGAAGCCAAAGTTCCACTTGCAAAAATATATTACCTTAAGGAGACTAAAAGCATATAAAATCTGCATATGGAAAAACTATCAGTTAAGCTGTTCTGTAGCAGCCATTTCACAGTCAGTACATTTCTGTCTATATTTTAACTCCTGGTTTCACTAGGCTCTTTTTTAAAAGAGACTACAAAGAATAGGCTGTCACTTCCATTTCAAAAAAAACTTAATTCGTATTAATATCATACCAACTCACCAATTATAAACCTTTGAAATAAATCAAGTTTTTAACCGACACCTATCAAAATAACACACAGTAAGAACTGTCTATTTGAACCTTACCTCTATCCCATCAAAACACAGTTTGATAACTGGTACAAATGCCTCTTCAACAGCCTGTGGGAAAATTTAAAAATCAGTGTCTCTGAAAGTATACCTTAGGGCTACACTAGCTTTAGTGCTCTTAAATGAATGCAGTACTGACATTGCTTAAACATAATTTACCACAACACCTGACACAGACTAGGTTCTCAGCAAACAGGTTTAAGACTCGAGAATCCTAAGTCGCACAAGCCTAGGTTCAAATTCTTGATCTCTGCCACTCGGATATGTGATGGTGGCCAAGTTGCTTAATATTTACTTTGTTTGCCTCATTTCCTACTTTGTACATGAGATTACAGATTTATGATTTTAGACTGCTGTAAAGAATAAAATGCAAGCATACACATTAAGCTTAAAAGGGTCTGGCAAATTGCAAGAGTTCAATAAATTAATGGCTATACCATAAAACTCACTCAATTGACTAAACTGATTTTTATAACTCCTCCCCTTTCACTCTGAACATTTACGCACTCTTAAATCTTTTACTTCTTCCTGTAATTTCAACTTATCATAGAACGAGGTGAAAAAGTCACTTCGATCGACATGTCTTGGTGCAACACACAACGCATCAATATCGGCACCTAAAAAAAAAATTAAGCCCATCAACCACTAGTTATCATTACAAGAAAATTATTTTGCATCTTATCATGGCAGTATTTGATGTTGAAAACCTGTTAATGTTACACTGACGAGCCTCTAAATGCACCCCTCTCCTTAAAAAAAAAATTACCTGTCAGTATAAGAAAAACATGACCCTAATCAATGGGATATATTTTTTCCTGCAGCATCTTCTATTTGTAGTGGCCCAGGTGAACTGGGAGTCAAAGAAAGGTGACTCAGATAGGAACTCTTATGGTAAGAGAGGCAATTATGCAAGAATACACCCAACATCTTGGTGTCCTTAGTCACAGCCATGTTCATTAGTGAAACAAAAAAATACAGTTATCATCTATACATTGTGACTGGTGCTTCCAGGCTCCTACCTGCACCTAAATGGGACCTATGCATTTCAAGAAGGACCAATGGCAAGAATCCAAAGAGGCAGACCATGGTAAGAACAGTTGTTATTAATTTAGTGCTTGATAGGAGGCCAGCACTGAGTACATAGGGAGAGCACAAAAAAGATGATTAAAATCAATAACTGGGATCATAAAAAGAAGAGATCAATATGGAATCTGGTCAACATAATCATTTTCCTAAAAGACTCAATAGCTGAGGCACTAACTCTGAAGGCTGTTTATCTGGCATATTCATGAAGGGGGAGAAGGGCATACAGTTCACAGGACACATCAAAAGCAAATGTACTACTTCCAGCACAGAGTAGTGGGAGATGGGGAGAAGTAATAATGCCACAACAGAGAGAACCAGAGACTGGCAGATACTTTTAACAGAGGCTAGTGGCTAATGGTTGAAGAGTACAGCCTCAGACTGCCAGAGTTAGAATCCTAGCTCTGCCAGGAGATGGCTGGGAGCAACTGTTCAAGCTGTATTGCCTTTTTAAGTCTCAGACTCCTCTACTTGTTACATAAGAATAAATAAGATTATGAAGACCAAAAGATTACTAACTATGCTCAGTAAAAAAGAAAGAGTTCAGTAATACTCTCTGCCAGGATAACATTCTTATTGTACATCTACTTACACGGGGAACTACCAGTGTAACTAAGAAAGTATTATTAGTGATTGTTACTGTGTTGCAGATACACATTTTTTTGGTTTGTTTTTTCCTCAACTACATTTCATGACTATAATACAGATTTTCTTCAAGCTTTACTTCATTTTTCTTCTGATTTCCAGAAGAAGACATCATTATTTTAATATCATTTTCTTCTGATATTCTTCAGGTAGAGGAAATGATATACAGAGCAGCACTGTCCAAAATAACTCCCCAAGGGGAAAAGTGTACTTCATGCGCACTTTCCAGTACAGCAGCCACTAACCATATGTGATTATTTAACAATGAAAACGTGGCTACTACTACTGAGAAACTGAATTTTTTATTTTACTTAATACTGCATTGGAGGGCACAGGGATGAAAGGTATCATTTTATATCTTTCTTCTTTTACCAAATTTAGGCTCCCTGAAGTCATCTCTTCCATGCAAACCTAATCTGTATAATACACTGCAAGTAACTGAGATGGATGTGTCATTATAATTTTTAAAAAATTAAAGAAGTATTCCTTCTCAAGATAATTAAAACAATATAAACAATATTTACCTTTTGTATGTACTCCTAATCTATAAGATCCAAATGTAAATATTTTTCCACCAACATTTTCAATTACAGATTGTGGAAGATTCTGTTGAAGCAAACAAAAAATAGTTATTTTGCCAGTGGAGCACAAAGGTAACTATTTCAAATAACACATTTAAAAAAAAAAAAAACCAAGTAAGATTTCTATGCAAATTTATATAGAGGGTAAACAAACTATAAGCTCTACAAAATACCAGGCCTTTACAGATCAACCTAACTTGAAATTTAAGCAATTTTCAACTTTCAATTAGTGTTAGAATTTTGCCACATTTTTGGAAACTGCTACAAAGACTGTGGTAGAGGAGATCACGTGATTCCACAGAAGCAATGTTAGAATCAGAAATTTTATTCATGATAAGGTGCTGCATAAATCATGAATGTTAGAATATAACAAAAACACATTCTGATTGCTTAAAAGATTGTATTCAGTGATTATACCAAATATGTCTCAGTACATTAGACTATAATTTTACTGTATCAAAAGTGACTTTAAGGCCAATAAGGCTACGTTTAATAGTTTAGTAGGCGTTAGTGGGATGATTTTGAGCAGAACTAAACTTATTGATGATTTCTTAGAGTAAAAACACCAGGAATGAGGAGAAAGGAAAGCACTTAAAAATCATCTTTCTGACCCTGGTATGACTATAAAGTACTATGGAGAATACGTTTAACCACCCTTGGTGGTAAGGATAATGTCTGTCCACAAAAAAAAAAAAACACCAAATCTTAATGTGTGCTAGATCAATGTTTCTCTTTACTTTCTAATTCCTCAGTAAAGCTTACTCAGTAGCAGAACATAAAAGAGACCACTCTTCCCCACCACCCTCCCAAAGTGACATAAATTGTTACTTCATATTCCAACAACCCTAAAAATAAATTGTAAAAGGCTCAGGGGATTCCCTTGTTTTTTAAGGGCACACTTAATCATCACTTATAGAAAACAGGCAATCTAAATGTGTAGTATTGCATTTTTTAAAAGGAGACACCACCATCTCTTCCGATGTTTAGATATTTTAAAAACCACTTGTACAGTTGGCTTGGTTATTTAAGTTAAGCCAGCAAGGTGTGTACAGAAATATGCCTACAAAGGAAGATAGGAAAAAACTACCTGAGAACGATGTTCTGTGGACATCTCTAGTAAAATACAAATCTTTCGGATAAGCGCTCTCCAGGAGAACTGTCCAATACAGTAGGCACTAGCTATATTTCACTACCACTTGAAATGTAGCTAGGGTGGCTGAGGAGCTGAATGTTTAATTTTAGTTAATTTAAACTGAAATAGCCAAGTGTGGCTGGTGGCTACTGTATTAGACATTAGTATGTTTATAGCTATTACAGTTGTAACCCAGAAATTAAGATTTCTTAATTAACATCACAGAAGAACTTTTCAATTGCAAATCTTTTTTAAGTCTCAGGATATTAGATGGCAAACAAATCAAACAACTTAAATAAAATTCATATTTTATATAAATTTTCCCCAAAATATTATAAATTAATTGTAACTATACATCAAAAACCAGTGGTTCTTGGGACTTCCCTGGTGGTGCAGTGGTTAAGATTCCATGCTTCCACTGTAGGGGGCGCGGGTTCAATCCCTGGTCAGGGAACTAAAATCCCACATGCCACCCCCAAAAAAATCAGTGGTTTGCTACTGATTTAACTGGGGTATTTTTGGTTGTCACAATCTGGGGAGACCAGACAGGCAGTGCATCTAGTTGGAAGAGTGCTGCTTAAAAGCTTCCAGGACAGTCCCTAAAAAAGAAATATGTGAGGAATTCCCTGGTGGTCCAGTGGTTAGGACTCCACACTTTCACTGCCGAGGACACGGGTTCAATTCCCTGGTCAGGGAACTTAAGATCCCACAAGCCGCGCGGCGTGGCCAGAAATGAAAAAAATACGTGGTCCCAAAATATCAATAGTGTCAACATCAAGACATCCTGTATCAGGTCTTAAAGCCAAGCCGCTGAGGAAGAAATTCTCCCTAAGAAAACAGATATGAAAGATCAAACTTGTAGGGCTTCCCTGGTGGCGCAGTGGTTGAGAGTCCGCCTGCCGATGCAGGGGACACGGGTTCGTGCCCCAGTCCGGGAGGATCCCGCATGCCATGGAGCGGCTGGACCCGTGAGCCATGGCCGCTGAGCCTGCGCGTCCGGAGCCTGTTGCTCCACAATGGGAGAGGCCACAGCAGTGAGAGGCCCGCGTACCGCAAAAAAAAAAAAAAAAGATCAAACTTGTAAAGCCCCTAAAGTCCCACTCTCTAACCAATTTACTACCTACAGAGTTAGGCTACAGAGAAAAGAACACTGACAAATTTGATTAGGAATGAGCATTAATTTCATTAATCCAAATAATTTTTCTTACCCTCAAGAAAACCAGCAGGAAGAACTGTATCAAGAGTTACCAGATAGGGCTTCCCTGGTGGCACAGAGGTTACGAATCCGCCTGCCAATGCAGGGGACACGGGTTCGAGCCCTGGTCCAGGAAGATTCCACATGCCGCGGAGCAACTAAGCCCGTGCACCACAACTACTGGGCCTGCGCTCTAGAGTCCGCGAGCCACAACTGCTGAAGCCCGCACACCTAGAGCCCGTGCTCCGCAACAAGACAAGCCACCGCAATGAGAAGCCCACGCACCGCAAGGAAGAGTAGCCCCCGCTCGCCACAACTACAGAAAACCCACACGCAGCAACGAAGACCCAACACAGCCAATTAATTAATTAATTATTAAAAATAGAATTACCAGTTAAAGAAACTAACCAGGCACTCAATTACTGAAACAAAACTATCAATGAGACAGTACTCGTTTCACATTAAATAAATCTAAGTTCTGGCCTTATAACAGTTTTCAACTTAAATGTCTAAGAAAAAGCCATTAAAAACAAAGCTGTGTTTCCTATGCAAGATTAAAGAATCACTAAGTTCAATAAATGAGTAAAAATACTTAAACCTGGACATCCTTTGCTCAGCTCAAAAAGAAATCCTTTTCAAAATATCATTTTTATCAAAATTCTATCAATGACAAACATGTAGTATACATGGAGTCCCCAGTTGAGAATATTCTGGCTGCTGAAGTTTTAATCAGTTGCTTTGAAATATATATACACTGCTTTAAGAAAACAGTATTATAAATTTGACTAAAGCCAGAAGACTTTAACTTACTTTTCTTCTACCTTGATACCTTCTCTTCAGGTTTTCTTCTACCTTTGGTTTTCTCCTACCTTGATACCTTCTCTCAGGTTTTCTTCTACCTTTGGTTCTCTTACCATCAATTTTTCAGCTGTATTATAGACTAAATACGCATTTTGTACTACCCTGGAAAAATGACCACTATTTACAGAGTTTTTAAAAAATGGCTTCTAAACACAACTTTACGAATACATTTCCAGAGAACAAACATATGGACACCAAGGGAAGAAAGTGGCTGGGGTGGGGGGTGGGGGTGAATTGGGAGATTGGGATTGACATATATACACTAATAAGTATAAAATACATAACTAATAAGAACCTGCTGTATAAAAAAATAAATAAAATAAAATTCAAAAAAAACCACAAAACTACATTTCCTTTACCAGAAGCCTATTCATGGATTCAACAGTTGTATGATTTTCTTTTAAAAAGTTACTAGAAACTCAAAGAATGTTATTATAAAAAACTAAATAGATAATTCAGTTTGAGTCTAACATCTGAAGGCCTAAAAAATGCTCATCGTTGCAGAATTCCTTAAAAGGTAACAAGATTCTCAAATACTTAATAAACATGTTTAGTACATTTTTTTCCTAAGTGAAGCAAACGTTTTATCGAAATCAATTGTCAAACCACAATTTATCCAAATGACAATGCTACATTGTTCTTAAAAGAGTGGGCACAAATATGGCACAGACACAATCCAGCATCTATCAAAATACCATCTGTAAAGAACCTGACTTATTTCGTGCTGTGTGTGAATGTGGTCCAGCATATAAGGTAGACTCAAAACCAGTCAATTTTTTTTCTTGATAACATGAAAAACATTTCACTACTTTGCCTCAAAATTAAGCACACTCATCTGTCTGTAACAACCGTGTTTAATACATTTTTTAAAGCACCTTTTGAGGGAAACATTATTTCTGTAAAGCATGTAAGTAATTACTGAGCTTTGAAGTGTTACAACCAAAAGTATTTATAAAATCACTGAATTCAGTTCAGTTTTTCCTGCTTTCAAAATAGCTATGTACCGGGACCTTCCTGGCGGTCCAGTGGTTAAGACTCTGCCCAATGCAGAGGACTCGAGTTTGATCCCTGGCTGGGGGACTAAGATCCCACATGCTGCATGGTATGGCCAAAAAAAACCCCCCAAAAAGCTAGATACCAAATACAAATTCTGCTGTCAACAGTCTAAAACACATTCCACATTCAAGACTCTAAATAGTTATATAAGACAATTGCTGCGTTCAGCTGGCCAATTACTTCCTATACAATTAAGTCACCTTACCTTGATTTCACTGATTTCTCGTATCCACTCTTTTACCAGGTTATTTAATTTTCCCAAAATTAAAATCCTGTTGATAGAGCAAAGATCAATCAAGTATCAAGTTGTTCGTTATTCTAGATCACTACTAATTAAAATGAAAAAGCTTTCAATAGGTGGCTTCCTAAATTTTAACCAGTCTTTAAGTTATCAGAAAGGAAGTTTATAGTGTTAGCTATGTAGGCACTGTTACACGGGGTGAGGCATTCCTCTAGCTTAGCAAGGCATTCCCCTTTCTCCTGACAATGCTGTAATACTATACTAACCCAAAGTATCACAAATCAAAATTAAGGGAATAGAACTTTATATAGATGAAAAGTTTTTTCTAGGTATCACTCTTGTTTGAAACAGACATATATTGGGGAGAATAATTCTGACTTGCTGAGTTCCTCAAAACTAGTTTATTATGTTAATAAAAAATAGTAACTTAAAAAAAGATATACATATACACTAATATGTATAAAATGAATAACTAATAAGAACCTACTGTATAAAAAAATAAAATTCAAAAAAAGAAAGATATATACACACACTGACCTGCGCTGCAGTTCCTCTTCCTCTTCAAAAACGCCAAAAGGCTTCAGAGTCTCAATTAGTTTCTGGGTAAGCAGGCAGTCAGTCTCCTTGGGGGCTGCTAAGCTGATGGGAGAGGTAATGCCATAGTGCTTCTGTGGCGGCTGTGTTTGCTGTGATCCCTGCGTTGTAACTGGACTGCAAACAGAACTGGATAAAATTACTGTCAAAAAATTTCTACAATTTAAAACTAATCAGATGACTAGAAAAAAATGCTTTAGTAAAATGCATTTCTAAACATAGTTGGTTCCCTGCCTTACCCCAAAAAACTTTCAATACATTTTGTTCGTTTTAAAACAAAAAGTAACACAAAAATTAAGTGATGAAAACATTAGTTCTCCTCCCACTCCAAGGATTTTAACTTTGTCACTATCTAAATAAACTATAAATAAGAATCCAGATCAGGGAATTCCCTGGTGGCAAAGTGGTTAAGAATCCGCCTGCCAACACAGGGGACACAGGTTCGAGCCCTGGTCCGGGAAGATCCCACATGCTGAGAAGCAATTAAGGCCGTGCGCCACAACTACTGAAGCCCACATGCCTAGAGCCTGTGCTCCGCAGCAAGAGAAGCCACTGCAATGAGAAGCCTGCGCACCTCAACAAAGAGCAGCCTCCGCTTGCCACAACTAGAGAAAACCTACACGCAGCAACAAAGACCCAACGCAGACCCAAAAAAAAAAAAAAAAAAAAAATCCAGATCAAATAAATTGCTAGAGAAAATGCAATCTAGGATATAGTGGACTTCTGAGAAATTTTACTTACTTCTTGAAAAGGAGCCAAAGTCTATTAAATTGTTATTTCTAAAGAGATGAGGATATATATAAAAACACTATTTCACCAATACAACAGACTCCCCAAATGGAATTTCACATCTGACGTGCAATGAATAAAACTCTAGAGAATGAGGCAAATAACATAAACGTAACTCGGAGGGGAGAACTGTATTCACACTAAGCTTGTTACAGAATTTCTGGTAAGAGGTTTACACTTCAACGATGACCAGTCAAAAGTTTTTCTGTTTTAAGAGTAATTCCTGATTTTTACAACCAACAGGGTTTTAATATAACTGGTGAAAAGGTATGGCATGCTCTAAAGAAAGGCTTTAGGAAATTAATCTGACTCAATTATTTTTTGGTGAAACCAATTCTTGTTTTCTTTTTCTCCCTTTTTATATCAATGGACAGGGACTCTAAAGATAAGCAGCACAATCACTAACTGAAAACTACCTGGTCAAATAACATACAGAGCCAGGTAAGGGCTAAGGAAGAAGCTAACATCTGAATCAGGTATTTGCCCCAAATTCTGTTCCTTAAGAAATAATTTGTACACACACACCCCGACTTTTTTTCAAGTTCTAAATATATATATATATATATATATATACTTTTAATTAAAGTGCAATAATCTACTAAAGCAATAAGATGCCAGAATCCCATGGCAGGTAAGTCCCATTATGTATTTACTACCTATCCCTGGGTTCTGGTTTATACTATGACTGCAGGACTACGTTTTATATTGTCTTCTGATATCAACAGAAAACCTAAGAATGCTAGGAAGCCCATAGTGTTTGTTACTAATTAGTCACTAGGCTGTAAAGCATTTAATCAATGCTTCCTAAACTAGTTATACATTGTCTCAATTTTAATTCAGATTTTATAGTAACATTTGCTGAATAAATATGAGTCAGATTTATTATCTCTTACAGCAATTAACTTACGTCTCATCACTTCCTCCTACTACTTTAAATCGCACAGCTATACAAGGCTATGGTGTTAATTCAGAGCTGTGGATCCACATGAGCACCAAGCATCCTCAAAAGACTAAATATCTTAATGTTCTATTTTTCAAATTTATGTAGCATCTCCCATGATTAGAATATACAAATTAACATTAAGTGTAAATGCATTCATAATATCTTGGTTAATACATATTTTCATCAATCAACAAATAGTTATCATCAGGTTCCACAAAGCTGACACCAAAAAGGTGGCCCTCAAAACTGCCTACCATTTCTTCACACCATGCTCTAATAGATTCCAGATAAATTATGTATTAAGTTTAAAAAAATACACTTAACACGTATCTTAGTATAATTATATTCTTGCATTGTTCATTGCTTCATGTGAGTTTCTCCAAGTAAACTATAGCCCTTCGTGACCACCCCAGGATTATGAACACTTTTTAAAAATGATTTTAATATAAGTAGAGCCAGATATGAAAACAAGTGTAAAATCCTTTCTAGCTAGACTTGGTTCATGCAAGGAGAGCTTTCAAGTCAAATGTAAATTGAATTCATGTTTTCCTACCTTAAAATAATAAACCTCTATTGGATTGTTTTGTTTTGAGCAAACATCTGCGTTCTTTTCCTTTCTGAAGGGGCTAAATTCATTACCAGTTGAGTTTGGATGATCACCAAAATGACTGCCCATTCTCTGTGGGGTTAAGCTTTCTTGCAGATTCCCATTTTTTCTTTCTCAAATATTCAGGTTCTTCATTGTCATACAAAAATCAATGCTTGGAAAGATCCTTGTCTACTTCAACTGTATTACCAGAATATTGGATATAGACTCAGATTTCTTTCTTTTTTTAAAAAATCAATTTATTTATTTATTTTTGGCTGCATTGGGTCTTTGTTGCTGTGTGTGGGCTTTCTCTAGCTGCGGTAAGCAGGGTCTACTCTCCGTTGCGGTGCGCGGGCTTCTCATTGCGGTGGTTTCTCTTGTTGCAGAGCACAGGCTCTAGGCGCACGGGCTTCAGCAGTTGTGGCACAAGGGCTCAGTAGTTGTGGCGCACGGGCTTAGTTGCTCCACGGCATGTGGGGTCTTCCCGGACCAGGGCTCGAAACCGTGTCCCCTGCACTGGCCACCAGGGAAGTCCTAGACTCAGATTTCTAAATTCACACCAAGTTTGTCTACTTTAATTTGAAAAAAAAAAAAATTGATGCCTACATTAGTTTCCACATGAACATTTTGATGCGGAAACAAATCATACTCTGGTTGTAAATGTTTATTTATTCAAAATGTAGTCACATCATATAAAACCACATTTACTTGTCCCATCTAATTCAAAACAGAGCATTATAGGGCGACGTTCCTGGTGGTCCAGTGGTTGAGAATCCATCTTGCAATGCAGGGGACGCCAGTTCGATCCCTGGTGGGGGAACTAAGATCCCACAGGCCTCAGGGCAACTAAGCCTGCACACCGCAACTACTGAGCACACATGCCACAACTAATGAGCCCACATGCCACGACTACAGAGAAGCCCATGAGCTGCAAGGAAAGATCCCGCCTGTCGCAACTAAAAAAAAAAACAGAGAACATATGTATCACATATCTCTGTATGTATACATATCTAATACAAATTACATATAGAACATATACTAATTCAAGAACACATATGAAAAGAAATAAAAGTAAATCACAACCAAATAAAAGGAAAGAAACAAATACATGTTTTGAAAGGTACAAGATACCTGTATCTCCAATAGAAATGGCTTAATCTTACGCTAAGTGGCTAGACTAGGAATTCTAGGCTGCCAGATGCTCTGAATGTCCAAAATGTAGAAATATTAGCTATGATTGAGCTTTCAATGGAAGAAGTCAAAATTTTCCATTTAATTTTTAATATTAGAAATTAAGTAGAGTGATAAAACAATTTAAGGATCTTTCTGTTGCTGTTCTGTTTCTAACAAAACAAATATACACACTCCAATATCAGGTAATGTGAAGGACTCTGCTTTACAGACTTTCTCCTGGAACTATACACCAGACAGCTAGCTATCAATCCCAAGAATGCAAAGCTCTCCCTCAAATTTTTGAACACATGAGACACCTGCCCATGTCCGTCACTTTCTAGAGACATTTTTACCAGTATTTAGTTTTCTTCAGACATGATTTTAAAAATGCTTCTACAATTATATAAAACAATGAGAAAAAAAAACTAGATACGGAGCCACAGTATTTGTGATCCACTGAAATTTCTTTCTGGTTTTCAATTTAAATACCAAGAACAGCTGTGCTTTTCCTGAGTAACTGGCTCATTTTCATCTCATGAACATATCTGTACTTACCTTTAGCCTACTGCCTGAATTCTTAGAGCAAAACTGGTGGCCATCCAGCAAGTTCTCTACAAAAATCCAAAAATCACTGTACTTCTGTAAGAACTGTTTTAGTACCCTAATTTCTTGCTGTTTTATATCTCTATCCTGATTCTCCCTTGTCATCTAAAATGTGACTAAAGCATTCTTAAAAGTCTCAGTCCTTTCTGGGTCAGAGCAAGATATAAATACCTATACATACAGTACATATACGAATCTTGCCCCCCTCCAAAATTACAAAAGACAGCCAAACACTCCTCCCCCCACCCCACTTTTTTGGGAGTAAGGAGGGAGAAACGAAGAGGGCACAATACTAAATATTTTCAGAATTCTTCTCTCTCTTAGAACATAAGGCATTTTCTTTATAATATTTAAAATAATTTTCATCAAGGCAAAGCTTACCCAGGACATATACCCACCTTTCCTTTTTTATTATTTTTAATTTCAACAACATTCTATATAACAATTCCATTCCAACTACACTTGTTCTGCCTCTTGGCATCTTGGTCCCACTCTTTCTACTCCCCTGCTATGCCAGACTACCATTCATACTGCTACCAAGTGATACCTTCCTAACACACAGCTTCCTTAAAAACCCACATGACTTCTGGTACTGGCATTCAAAACTCTGTCCACAAAAACTGCTCTCAACCCAGAAGCAATCTGAAAAGAGACAAAGCAGGCTTGATTTCACTTCTACTAGTTATACCACTCTGGTTTCACTTCTGCCACTAGTTATGTGATTCTTGTTAAGTTGTAACTCTATGGATTTACCTTAGAATTTCTTATTTCTCTTCTCTACTTTGGATGGCAAATTAGAAATTTAAATACTATAACATGTTTATGACATGAAAGTCCAGTTCCCAAACACAGAAAGTTTTTAAACCAATACTCAAAAGAAAGGTCCATCCTTTCCTCATGCTAGGCTAAGACCTAACTCTAATTAGTATAAATATTTTGGTACTCAGAGATGGCAACATTTTTGTGAAACTGGCATATGACTGTAGGCTGCTTATTTTGGCCAGATACTTGTTTCAAAAGTTTAGGCATCCAATTTAACCAATACATGTGCTCTGAAATATCAAGAACCACTCTGATTACAGTAACTATAAAGCTAACTCAAATAGTGCAAGTTCCTATGATTTGTAAACTATAGTTTAGTAGCCCTACATTCAAATAGTCGAAGTATGATCAATCTTTGGATGTATCATATTGACGACCACTTCAAGTCAGTGAGGAAAGTTAAGGAATACTCACATGAAAGACCTATATTAGTACCTGTTTTCACTAAGTGAATGAAATCCAAAGAAGACTTTCACTTTTACGAAAAAAAGGCAAAAAGCAAAAGCACTCTTCGTTTGTTTTGCAAGCGGTTTCAGAGGCAGCGTGCGCCCTGAGTAGCAAGAGCGACACTAACAAGCTTCTTCCACAGGATATACGTATATTCAGCATCAAACTACCATCGCCTGGAACTGTGTCTGTGAGCAGCAATGCTTTATCTCAATTTATTCTATGCATCTGTTAGCAAGATGTGTATAAGGTAGTTGCTTCTTCATTTTATGCCGTTTTGGCTTACAAAAGCTTTCACAGGACCTTTCTACTTTTGGATAGGGAGGGAAACCTGTATTCTTAATATGTTCTTAAATCAACTTTTAAAAGTTTCACTGCAAATCAAGGAAGCACATTAAGACGATCACTTTTTCTGTCAGACTGGAGAAAAACAAAGCTGATGTACATCTGGTGAAAAATGAAAGACTTATTATAAACCTCCAACGTTGGCAATGGTGTAAGAAAATGAGCACTCTTAGCCATCACAAAGGATGTGAACATGGTATATCATTTTAAAAAGCAATCTGGCAATATTCATCAAATTTTTTTTAAAGCTTATGTCTAGCAATCTCTTACAGAAATACTAGGACACAAGGACTCAAACTGAAGGTCCTGATGTTGGAAGACATATCCTCTTTAATTTACAACACATTTTTAGTATATTAAATGTGTACATTAAAGCACAAATTTCTACTGCTCCTGGGGTACGAATACAATGTCTTAGAAGATAGGCCAAATACGGGCCCAAAATCCTGTTCAGCAACAATAAGCTTGAAATGAACAATGTCTACCCCAGCATTATACTTTATAGAGGGAGCATGCTTGGTATTTGTAAATAAATACCTCTCTTGACCCTACAGATTCTGGAATTTGACCCTTCTTATAGGAATAATACAGAAGATAACCCAAGGTTGTTCACTGGAGCACTGTATACAATGCAGCAACAAACTGGAAACCACCTAAGTATCCATTAATATGATACAGGACTGGCAAATTACAGTACATTCTTACAACTTAATACTATGCTATATAAAAAGAATGAGGTGGTTATCCCATGTAGTAGCATGGAAACATGCCCGCAATATGTCAGGTGAAAGAAGTTGTAGAATATAATTATGATAATAGCTAATATTTATTGAAACCTCAACATATTCCAGTTAGTGTGGCAAGCACTTTACATTATTCCTGACTATTCCAACGACTCTATTCACTGGGTCAGGATATGATCTCAGGCATCTGACTATAATCATAAGCCTCTATACATCTTTCACAACATACAGTCTTGTACCTTTAAAAGTTATTTGTGTATTATGTCTATACATGCGAAGCATAACTGATTGTTGGAAGAATTCCATCTTCTAGGATTTTGTTTCCATTTGTTAAAGTACTTTTAAAGATAAATATTAATGAAGTCATACAAAAGTTGAAAATCATCTAATTCTACTATTCACCATTAAGCTTGTGATAGTAAAGAGGCTAAAACCACCCCCTAAAATCATTCCCCAACAGCAAGGGACAGCAAACAAATGTTCAATTTAAATCAATAATTAGCTTTTTGATTATTAGCTTTGTAGTTTATGCTAATCAAAATGTTATTTTAAAGAACTGAAAAACCTTAAAATGGATTTTTCAGTGTAACGCTTTGTGATTAGAAAATTGAATACAAAGCAAATCATGATTTACAGCTCTAGAAAACTGGTAAAGCACCAAAGCTATCAAACTTCATCAATCCAATTTTCCTAAAAGCACCTTTTCCTCATTTAAGTTATTTTTCCCAGAAAGTATTTTATTAGGCTGAAATTTACTGAACTAGGATCCTAAATATGTATGAAATACAATGCTAAAATCAGGAATACAAAAATAGTCTCTAACCTCAGTGACAATCTCAAATTTGCTCTGGGATTCAGATCTTTAAACAACAGATCAGTGCAAAGTAAAAGCTTAAAATAAACATTACAGAAACAAAGAATCAAGGATATACCAAAGGAAAAGGTTAAAGAGGTATGCACTCTAAATGACTTGGAGAAGGGGAAAGGAGCAGTCTCTGCAGATGACTAACACACAAAGGAAAGGACAACAAATCACCAATGGTGTTTTCTGAAATAGTTAATATTTAACGACTTTCTTCCCAATTTAAACAAAGCTCATGCTACTGATGAATCTCTACCTCCTCACACACATTGGGCATATGGAATTGGTGGCACGTAGTACTAAAAGGGTCAATTGCCTCAAAATATATAGATCCTAGCCAACAGAAAACACTGTCATTTCTTGCTAGTTTTAGTCAGTGAAGTTAAAACTGAAAGCTTAACTTACTTGATATTCTTCTTTAGAAGTAATCAGATAAATCACAGTAACACTTAATGGGTACATCCCAGGTGGTCCAGTAGTTAAGAATCCGTCTTGCAATGCAGGGGATGCTGGTTCAATCCCTGGTCCGGGAACTAAGAACCCACATGCCACAGAGCAGCCAAGCCCACGCTCAGCAACTACTGAGCCCATGCACTGCAACTACTGAGCCCGCACGCCACAACTACAGAGCCCACGCGCCACAACTAGAGAGAAGCCTGCGTACCGCAACAAAAAGACGGCGCACAGCAACAAAAGATCCCACATGCCACAACTAAGACCCAACATAGCCAAAATATAAATAAATATTTTTTTAAAAACCACAGTATGTAATTTGCTGTTTAAAGGCCTTAACCTTAAACGTAATGTGCCCATTCAAATTAAGCAGGAAAAAAGGACATTGAACAGAATAGGAATATGGGATCTCTCTAAAGTATTTGAATACGCATTAAATATTAATTCTTAGCAGAAATAATACAATCTCCTCTTTCACAAGAAGTTTAACACATATTTGAATTTTACCTGTAGCTTAGAAGTCAAGCATATAGTCAAGACAACGTATTTGCTCACTAAGACATTATTCTAAGGATGGCTAATTCACCTGCCATCCTGTGTAACTGGTACTAAACATAGAACCTAACTATAGTCTTAAAATATGTATTCCAGGTGGATCATCCAGCCAATATTTAGTAAGCAGCAGCAGAGGCTCAAATATAGATGAAGCAATAGTTTACGCTCAAGGGGAATAAATTATGATGAATCCCAACGCCAAAGTTTGGAAATAAAAGGTTGATTATACAGAGAAAGGGTACTTGTTACTGAATTGTAACAATGGCCAGGTTATTTTTCCTTCCTTCCTAAGGGCACTTCCAACTGTCCCTCTGCCCTCTCTCCAAGAGGGGCTAGAAGCAAAAACAAAAAACAAAAAACAGCCAAACCACAGCATTCCTGCATCAGTATTTGTCAAGCACAATTTGAAAATGAAAGAAATGTAACTAGAGAATCTAAAAAGTATAAAAATGTATCAGAAAATAATAGTCAAAAATATATTAAATCATAGTATTATAAACAGGAAATGCAATTTAGATGTTTCTGATAACCAAAATGACAGGAACACTATTCTTAAATAAAAACTTATTTAAAACTATTTAAAACTATAAAGACTACTTACTGTAAATGCAAGAAGCTGGTTTCTGAACGAAATATAGAGGGAACAGAAATGTGAGACAATTCTGTGACAGAAGAGGAATAAAAATATCAAATTTAAACTCCTACATTTTTTTTCTTCTGCAAATCCTTAAATTTTCAAGTGAGAATGCTATGAAATTCTGCAGACCTGCAATCCAACGACTAAAAAACAACTATCTTCCACACAACTTGATCTTGAAAATTAAGTATACTTAAGACATACAAACAGACTCCCACTGAGCTGATGAAACATAGTTCTCAACAAGATACACAGTAAATGGCACAGTACTAGAATGAGAATGAAACATGGAACCCAGAGTTGAATTTGGCTGCAGTCTATAACTTAGCACCCTTAAGACCTTAGAGGAGTGACGACTTTGAGCCTCACTTTACAAGAACTAATATCTCCTGCAATGGTGCTGTTTTATGAATCATAGACTCAGATTGTACACTTATTTAAAAGCTGCTGGGGCTTCCCTGGTGGCGCAGTGGTTGACAGTCCGCCTGCCGATGCAGGGGACGCGGGTTCTGTGCCCCGGTCCGGGAGGACCCCACATGCCGCGGAGCGGCTGGGCCCGTGAGCCACGGCCGCTGAGCCTGCGCGTCCGGAGCCTGTGCTCCGCAACGGGAGAGGCCACAGCAGTGAGAGGCCCGCGTACCGCAAAAAAAAAAAAAAAAAAAAAAAAAAGCTGCTGAATAATCAGAACGATGAACATACCAAATAAAAGACATGCCTCTTCCACCAACCAAAAATGAAAAATAGCTGGGACTCCAACTGGCCTCATTTTGCCTGAGAGTAGCTTTTATAAACCTGCCTAGATGCAACTCAAGGTGAAATTTAATTGTAATGTTAACTTGAAGTAGCTTAATTACCAAGAAATGGAATATTCTGATGAATCAAAAGTTATATGTTTTCAAGCCAGAAGGCTTTGGGGGGTTGAGGGAGGGGGTGTCAGGGAGTGGGAACTGACTTACAAATTCACTCAAATCCCATTATCTTCCCTCCCAACTTCTCCATCAAAAAGCATGAACCGACAACACGCTTAAAGTAAAATACCACATTTCAAAACCATAACTTTTATTAAGCAACAAGAAATTCATTACAAAATCTCTACATCTTAAAATCTGAGAATCAAAATCTCTCAGTTAGAAGTTACCTTTCAAAGGTTATCTAATACATTGCTTTTCACTGACCACAAAAAATATCTTTAAATCATGTGTGTGTCCATTCCTCCAGACCATTCAAAAACCACCAGAGATGCTGCACAGACACACCACTGGAAACAGCGCAGCTTGGGGCAGCTGTCAGTTGTTACTATACATCAGTTTCTCGAACTTTTGGGTCTTAGGACCCTTTCACAACTCTTAAAATTTATTGAGGACTCCAATGACCTTTTGTTTATATGGATTATGTCTGCCATTATTTACTACATTAGAAATTACAACAGGGAAATTTTTGTACAGTAACAAGAAATCCATTACATGTTAACATAAATGACTTTTTTTAAAATAACTGGTTTCCAAAACAAAAAACTTAGTGAGAAGAACAGCACTATTTTACATTTTTGCAGATCTCTAACTCTGGCTTAATCAAAAATAGCTGGTTCCCGGGCTTCCCTGGTGGTGCAGTGGTTGAGAGTCCGCCTGCCGATGCAGGGGACGCGGGTTCGTGCCCCGGTCCGGGAAGATCCCACATGCCGTGGAGCGGCTGGGCCCGTGAGCCATGGCCGCTGAGCCTGCGCGTCCGGAGCCTGTGCTCCACAACAGGAGAGGCCACAACAGTGAGAGGCCCGTGTACCGCAAAAAAAAAAAAAAAAAAAAGCTGCTTCCCATATCTGCTTCTGCATGCAATCCCTTTTGATAAGTTGTTTTGGTAGATGCACAGGAATAAAACCTGGCATTACACCATTATAACTAGAAAACAGTGTTCTAATAGCCTTTTCAAATAACTTTGGATATTCTTCTTTGATATTACACCAAAATGCCGCAAGTGCTAATTTCTTAGAGACTAGTTACAGTATGAAAGCAGAAACTACAGCAATAAACCCTTTGTACTCTTGCATTAAAATCGACTGGTCCACCTTGCACTTTAAATGTACCTTTACCCATGCATGATTTTATTACATCATGATTGGTGGTTTGGAAAATGTGGGTTCACTTAAGATACGCATATCTTCCAAATGTTGGCACATTATTATACAAAATCAAAAAAAAGTTCACTAATATCACCATCGACCAAATCAGAAAATTACTGGGAGGCTGTCAAGCTCACAATGACAGAAACAAGCATTCTAAAATTCTAATTTTCGCTTGAAATCTCAAATTTTATCACTGGCCACAAATATTGTCAGTTGTTCTCCTTAAAGAGACAGGCTCCATTTTTCAAGTAAATGCTAAGTAGTCAAGTATGAACATCATAGTTCATCAATTGTTCTTTCAGGTAAAAACAGAGCTCAATGAGAAAAGCACTAGCTTAGCTCACAAATCAATCATACGTGTGCTCTTCGCAAAACAACCATCCTACTTTTTAGCATACAGCTTTAAGTGTACTTCCCATTTTATCACAACATACTCAAAGAACTCAAGGGTCAAGACTTAATAAAATTAACATTTTTTACTGCTTCGTCAAGGACTTTTTTTTCAAACTGTGTGTGTGTGCATGTGTGTAGTGAAGTGATACAATGACAACTAGGAGAATGCAGTGCCTGTGCCTTGATTCTTCCTAAAGCATCATGACCCACCACTGCTTTTGCACCACTGGTGCAAATGTCAACAGACTAAAAAGACATAACATCTCAATATTATGAAAAGTTTGTATTTTATGTACTCCCTAAAAGGATCTCAAGGACCCCCAACATCCAGGCTTCTACAAATCACACTCTGAGAACCACCGCTACACGATATTACTACCCACCAAAAGGTCTCAGTTCTACCTCTTATCACTCCATGAAACTACTCCAATTCCCTCTTTTTTTGTGACAACCCCAAAAATATGGAAGAAAAGCTATTGTCTCCCCCAAGTCTTGCTAAATATCTCTTCCAATAACGTTCTACAAATGTGCCATGAATGCTAAGTCACTGATAATGTTTACTCCCCTTAAAGTCTTTTTTATTGCCAGTGTGATAGCTAGAACTGAGCTGATGCAAATAACGATCTGACCAACACAGAGTGAGGCAGAAACTGGAATACAGTTCTCATACAGGTCTTATACGCTGTATTAATGCAGTAGTTCTCAACAAGATGTTGGCCCCCAAGGTACATCTGGCAATATCTGGACACATTTTTGGTTGTCATTACCAGGACATAGGGGGTGGGACTCCCACAATCTAGTAGGTAGAAGTCAGGCATGCTGTTAAACACCCTGCAATACACAGGACAGAATTATCAGCCTAAAATGTGAATAGTACCACCATGAGAAATCTGGTAATAATGGATCCTGAGACTACCAAAATTTTGGAAGCTTAATCACCATGGCTCTTAAACCATACCAGCTTTTCAAAACTATATATGCAATTACATATGCTTTTGGACAATATATGGAGACCTGCTCACAATGTTTTCTAACGACGTAACTTCAGTAATCTGTTTTGATTTCATCCATTCTGATAATTTACCTATACCTTAACCCCCCCACCCACACACAAAGACTTAACAGCCACACCAAACAGGAAAGTGGAAGTCAAACACAATACAGTCTGGAAATCACAATTCAAAACATCAAAGAAATAAAATTAATGACACCAGAACATGAAAAACAAAGAAAGCAAACTAATGAGAAAAAAGGCCTACTTAACTAGGCAGTCTATGGTCTTTTAGTTTACTTTAAAAGGACTATAGTACACATAGGGTTAACAATAAGAGAAAAGCTAATGAAAAACTGGTCATATTGTTCACATTTCAAGAAACACACTAGAAAGACAATATCCGTGTGTGAGAATCTGCTGCCTTCACTTTGTCTTCCATTTTAAACATCTGCACTAACTTCCAAAGAATGTGAAGCACTTAGGTCTTTAAAGGAAAGGTATACCTCCCTTCCTCAAAGCATGCTGGGAAAAAGCAGGTATAAAAGAACTTTTAATTTCTAAAAAGACATAAATTGTTTCTTCATTAAAGCCCTTTAAGGCATACATTTCCTATTACTGATCAATTTTTTTTAATACTGACATGATTATCAGAAAGAGAAGTCCTTTTTCCAAAACAGCAATAAAATGTGAGCTAACACAAAGAAGTCACATGGCATTATTGCAAACATTTAGGTTTACTTTAATTGCTGCTGAATTGAAAAATGCCACAAAAATCTTGCTTAGACTCGGTTCTCCTAGTAACTCTTTTCATTGTTCCATAAAAGTATGATTCAAGGACCTTGCACCTTACAAGATTTTAGGTCTGCTATATTTAATTAAAATTAACAAATATCCTCATTACAGAAATATGTTGATAGGCCTCTTAACAAAATGACTAGAGTGGGTGAGAAGGAAGGAGCATGAAATTCCTTTTTAAAATATCGTGTAAAATGGGACAGATGTCTTTAAAGCCTGTTTCAAACTTAAAGCCTCACCTGTAAACAGAGACATACACACATATACACATACATAAATAAAACTGTAAAACTATAATCAGTGATATTTGCAGAAAAGAAGGTGTTTTTACTTAAAAAAAAATAAAATAAGCGTTAAGGTGACCGTTAGGTGTCTAGAAACCCCAAAATCTTTATTCTGCGTTCAAGTAAAACTTCAAGGGTCAATTACATGCTTCGGGGCTACAAAGAGAACTCGGCCCCCCATCTCTCACCCTTGAATCTTCAAAAATGGAAGAAATGCAGTCTCACGATTTAGGCCTCTACTCTGCTGTATACACGCAGAAAAAAAGGCTGTAATCTTTCGATCAACAATGAGTTCTCAAATTACATCCCATTCTTTGAGAGAGAAAAGAAAAGGAAAACTTCTTTAAAAAACCCAACAAGGAGAAAAAAGTATAAGATACAGGCCTAGGGAGATTAGAAGGCATAGATGGACTACAATAAGAAAAAGTCTACCATCAGAAGAACAGAAAGTATCACTGCACATGGAAAGACGGAAGCAACATGAAATCCGGCGACCCTATCGAAACAAAACCGGGAGAGCAACACGTAACGCAACGCCTTTCGACGGGGGGCACCCGGGAAAGTGCCCCTCTCCTGGCAGCCGAAAGGCTGGAGGGAACGGAGGCGGGGGGAGGGGATGTTCGAACAGCTGGACTCGACGCTCAAAACTGGGCTTTTAACTCGCGCTCAGGCTGGCTGGGACGCGGAAGTGGGTTAACACTGGCACACGAAGTGGGCATCTAGGAAACGTGAGGGAGAGCTAGGCCGGGAACAGAAGCAGCGAAACGAGCCGGAGAGGCGCCGGGGGACGAGCCCGAACCCCGTGTGCAGACCCCGCGAGGAGCAGGGCCTTCCTCCCCGGCAGCTGGGCACCGGGTTCCCCCCTCCCCTTTTCTTTTATCGGACGAGGCGGAGAAGCGGGAGCAGTAAGGTTACAAGCTCCTCCGGCCCTTCCGGAAGGGGAAGGCCCCCGGCCCGACAGCCGCCGAAGCCAGGAAGGGGTGGGGGGAAGCGGGAACCGAACACAAGGGGAAGTGCGGCGGCGAGTGGGAGAGGAAACAGGAAGAGCCCCAGTCCCGCCCGCCTCCCCTCGGGGCTAGGGCCCAGCTCGCGCGCCCCCCTCCCCCCTCCCCTCCCCCGACGCCCCCAAGGCCCCGCCGGCGTGCGAGAGAAAACAGAATACAAATCACTTACAACGGCATCGTCTCCGGCGCCGGCACCGCCCAGTCACTTCCCCCCCGCAACCGCCGCCGCTGCCGCCCTGGGCATGATCCACTGAGGCGGGAGGGAGGGGGGGGCCTGCCTCAGCCCTGGGTCCAACCCCACTCCCGCACCCGCTCCCGCCGCTTTAAGCGCTTCTCCTCCTTCCCCTTCGTCCTAACATGGCGCCCGAGCGCTACCACAGCAACGTTCTAGAACCGCTGACGCTACTACACACGCTATGCGTGCGCCTGCGCAGCAGCCGCCCAGCCCGCCGCGAAGCCTCACGGGAAGGGTAGTTCGTGCGCCGGCAGGCGCTCCGGCGGCTTCCGCCGCAGTTGTGTCCGGCTTCCGCGGCACACGTAGCGGGTATGGGAGGTATCCGATTGGGAGGCTCTGGGCTCGGGGGTGTCCCTCCTGCCGGGCCGCTCTTGTCGCCGATGGGGCGATGCAGCCCGGACGGCGCAAGGAAGGCCCCGGAGAGGCGCCGCTTCCGGTGCATTGTGAGGTCCCGCCGTTCTCTCCGCCCGAGGTCGCGGCGGCTGCGCTTCCACTCGGACTGCGTCGGTGGAGGCGCTTGGAGGGAACCGGGGCGCCCACGCGTGCCCCGGGCGCTGGGCTCAGCACTGGGACACTGGGTTGTAACAGGTTACTCAACCTCTATTTTTTGCAAAGTGAGAGTAATGCCTGCTTCCTAGGGTAGTGGCGCCTATTTAATGTGATAATGCAATAAGGGTGCTTGGCACTGCGGGGGACAGAGGGCGCAGAGACGTCACTAGGACTCCCGCCTTACCCGCTAGACTCGGTTCCCCCGGCACGGAGCTTTGGAGTTGTTCTGTCCACTAAGGTGTACACAGGCGCTCAGGAAATATCTGTTGAATGAATTGCTGGATAGGATTGTGATGACAGCAGATTCGAGAACAGGAGCTAAATTTATTTCTAACAGCTGGTGCACTGGAACTCACTGTAAAGCTGTCATTCAGTAGAAACGTAGGTGGCAGTAAGCCTTGGGATATTAGCAAAGGCCGTTTCGCCCATAGTTTCCCTGAGGCTGTTTTGCAACCTCTTCTCTCCGTGGGGTGGGACCTGGGAGTTACCTGCACACTTCCAGCAAAAGTTGAATAAAAATACCTGAGACTGACTTGACTCTGATATTCTTTCCCTCTTCGAATATAGAACGCGTTCCAAAGTGTCACACAGAAGATTAATGGAGGGAAAGGGGGGCATCACATATGGGAAAGTTAAAGTTCTAAATTCTTTAAATATGCACTTGTAACTCCTCAGGAAATTTGACAAAAGATTTCCATTTTTTCTCAGAAAGTCTAGTGGGACTAGCGTTCTAGGACTAATGAGGGGCTCAGTGGGAAAAGCACAGGATCCAAACCCGCATTGTCCAATAAGGTAGCCATTTGTCACATGCGGCTTGCCGGCACTTGAAATGAGGCTCGTTCATTTAAGATGTAAGTTCAAATCGCGCAGATTTCAGAGATCTTACTATGAACAAAAGAATGAAATACCTCACTGACAATTTTTTTATATTGTGTTTTGGATATAGTGCATTAAAGAAAATATGAAAATTTCAACTGTTTCTTTTTACTTTTTAAAATGTGGCTGCTAGAAAATTTTTAATTATGTATGTGCCCATCATTTCTATGGAACAGCAATGATCTGGAGACAGACTTGTATTTGATTCTCAATTCTACTTATCCCCTTACCCTCTTGTGGCTTTAGGTGGGGGCCCAGCAATAGACCTGTCAAAATTTTTGAAAATCTGAGGTCCAGTGGAATCAATAAAATATTAAAGCTATGGTCTTAAAAATTGCTCATAAAGATAGGCACTGATGATTGTCAAATACTAACACTGTCCCACTTAGATTCTGTGGGGTGGGAGCAGATAAACACTTGAAAAGGTAAGGGAATTATAGACTGTAATAAGAACCACGAATGAAATAAATCAGATGATAAAATTACGGGGCAGTTCAACTTTAGATAGGGTGGTCAAACTAGGCCTCTCAGAGGAGCTGATCTTTGACCTGAGACCTGAAGCCTTTCTGAGAGATTTGGATTTTATCTTTTTGTGAATGGGGAAAACATTGGAAGTTTTAAAACGGGAAGATTACATTGATATTTGTGGGAAGATAAAAGGGTAGGGAATCAATTTGAACTTCCCAGACAGGAACTTTCCCGGTGGCGCAGTGGTTAAGAATCCGACTGCCAATGCAGGGGACACGGTTTGAGCCCTGATTCAGGAAGATTCCCACATGCCGCGGAGCAACTATACCCTTACGCCACAACTACTGAAGCCGGTGCACTCTTGAGTCCGTGCTCTGCAACAAGAGAAGCCACCGCAACGAAGGGTAGCCCACACACCCCAACGAAGGGTAGCCCCCGCTCTCCACAACTAGAGAAAGCCCGCATGCAACAACGAAGACTCAACGCAGCCAAAAATAAATAAAATAAAAGATAATTTTTTAAAAAATATGCTGTGAACTGCCAGACGTTTTGAAGTTGGAGGAAAGATGAGGTGGCTCTTGCCATATTCAGGTAAGAGATGATGAAGCTTGAAATAAAAAAGAAGGGACAAATTTGAGAGAGATTTAGGCAATGTGGTTAATCCTAGTTTCAAGAGGGGAGGGGAGGAAGAAGACAAAGATGATTACGAAGGTTCTGGCCGGGGTGGCGGGGTGGATTAAATGAAATAGGAAACAAGAGGATAACGGGGCACGGGGATGAGGTTGTGAGAGTGGTTTGATATGGGTTGATTCTGAAGTGCTTGTGGGACCTTCCGAAAAGTCTCTGAGGCTATTGAAAACATACTCCAGGAGCTGAGGAGAGAAGTCAGGGCTGGAAACAGAGATTCTAAACTCTGAAAGCAACTTGCTCATATTTCGGAATCCTGTTTCAGTTCTGGAAGGGCCTTACATACACCTGGCCACTACAATCTGACCCAACTCCTGTTTCACAAATGAGTAACGAGCTAGGTGGTCACAAATCCCCAACGTTTAGAACCCAATTAAGGATATAATTTGAGCCAAGGAAAGTGGAGAGTGAAATAAAGCCAGTTACCAGTGTTTTGGTTAAGACAATATCCACGTTGTGGTAGCCTTGCCGTACATGTTCTTAGAGTCCCTGCCCAAGGCTGTTTTATAGCTGCAGACTTTGCCCTGCCCCAGGGCCTGCTTGCCGTCAGCAGCTAAGAGAAGGGGCAGATGTTTTCTACCGATATCTGAAGTATTCAGATTGCATTTTCCACACAACAATGTCATAAATAGTGGGAAGATTTCTAGACTGGTTCTGTTAGGACCACAGTGCATGCAAATCACAAAAATGCACAGAAAATATTTTTGAATCTCTTCACATATCGGGAACTACCTGGATTGCTTCAGTGTCATTTAGAAGGTGATCGCTGGAGATACTGTCTGATACGGAGATTTTTATCCGAATAATAAACTATAATGACTCATTTGGCTACTAATGGTGCATACTTTTTAAAAATTTCAATCAGGGACTTCCCTCGTGGTCCAGTGGTTAAGATTCTGTGCGTCCACTGCAGCGGGGGCAGGTTTGATCCCTGGTGGGGGAACTAAGATCCCGCATGCTGTCTGGTGTGGCCAAAAAAAAAGGAAAAAAAATTCCAATCAAAAAGCAGACTTATGAGTCACTAAAGTCAAAATAATAACATAAGCACTTCCATCTAATAGTTCTGTACTCATGAGCTGTCGTTTTATTAAATTCTCATTCCTCTTTTAGATGTTGATGTTTTGAAGAACGTGTCTTCTATCATTTGCATGAAAGGAAGTGTTACCAAAAGCTTGGCCTCTCTGTATACCGGTGCCAAATCAAATCCTGGAGACAGTTTTGGGTGAAGTAGAAAAGAATAGCTTTATTGCTTTGCCAGGCAAAGGGGGACACACCAGGCTTCTGCCTCGAAAAACTATGTGTCCCAACCCCAGAGGGTTTGATAAAGGGTTTATCTGACAAGATTAGAGCATGAGCAAGGCTTGCACTCCCTTAATATCGTGTCAGGTGGTCTTCTCTTAATCTTTTGTGTTTTTTTTTTTTTTTTGGCTGCATTGGGTCTTCGTAGCTATGTGCGGACTTTCTCTAGTTGTGGTGTGCAGGCTTCTCCTTGCGGTGGCTTCTCTTGTTGCGGAGGACGGGGTCTAGGCACGCTGGCTTCAGTAGCTGCAGCACACGGGCTCAGCGGTTGTGGCTCGCAGGCTCTAGAGCGGGGGCTCAGCGGTTGTGGCTCGCGGGCTCAGCGGTTGTGGCTCGCGGGCTCAGCGGTTGTGGCTCGCGGGCTCTAGAGCGCGGGCTCAGCGGTTGTGGCTCACGGGCTCTAGAGTACAGGCTCAGTAGTTGGGGCGCAAGGGCTTAGTTGCTCCGCAGCATGTGGGATCTTCCCGGACCAGGGCTCGAACCCGTGTCCCTTGCCTTGGCAGGCAGATTCTTACCACTGCGCCACGAGGGAAGTCCCTTGTCTCTTAATCTTGATGAGCTTCTCTGGTCCCTTTAATCTTGCCTCAGGTGGTTTCTTGGCTGCTCCTTCCTTGATTAGCAACTGTTCAAATCTGCCCTTTGGAAGAACTCAGGGAAGGTCATGGAGGCTGGAGTCTTGCCTATAAGAAATGGTGGACAAAAGGAGGCCTCCGTGCCCAGGCCTCACTCGCTTTCAGTACCTGGGGGCCCTCTCTGCCTGCAGCCAGCGAGCACTGGGGGATGTCTTGCCTGCCATACCAACTAAACTGACTTTGTGCCACTCCCAAATACACTCTAAATAAAGAATTTGAATGGTGTTTTGATTAACTTCCTTTTTTTTTAATATAAAGTACTCCAAAAAAATGTATGGGTATTCAAATGGTATTTTTCTTTCCTGAAGTGGATCTAAGGAACTCTATGAACAAATCCATATTTTAAGGAAGAGTTTCTGGGTTTGTTATTTTTTTAACTTTAAGGAAACATAGCATACTTTAGTATTTTTTAAGGTAGAGTACCAACTCCTTTTTAAAAGATGATTAAAGTACGACTTATACAGTAAAGTTTACAAATACTAAGGCATCTGTGCTTGTTCCCCATCTCTGTAGCACTCCCTACTTAGTGGAATGAAGTTTTATCCATGTACACGCCAATGTAATTAACACTTAAATCAAGATGTAGAATATGTCCAGTCTCCCAGCAGGCTTCCTCCCAGCGGATAACCCTCTATTGCCACCAACACCACCATTACCTGGTAATCACTCTTCTGACTAGTCCACTATGGACTAGTTATATCTGTTTTTCAACTTCAGATACAGTATTTACCCTCGTATCTAACTTCTTTCACTCAACATTTCATCTGTAAGATTCTTCATGTTGTCAGAGGTAAGAGTCACTCTTTTTCATTTCAATGTGGTACTCTATACTACGATGATATATCTTTCTCCTATTGTAGATACCACAGCATATCTTTCTCCTATTCATGGACATTTTGGTTGTTTCTAGTTTGGGGCTTTTGTGAGTAATGTTGCTCTGAACATTTTTGTACGTGTCTTTTTGAAGATATAAGCAGTCTTGGGTATATACCCAGGAATGGAATTGCTGGGTCACGTGTATACCTATATTTGACTTTATTAAGTCCTCCCAAATGGTTTTCAAAGTGAGAGCACCAATCTATATTCCACTCTATAGGTGGGTTCCAGTTGCTCCACATCCTCATCAACACTTAGTGTTATCAGTTCATTTAATTTTGGCCAAAGAGTAGTATCATAACGGAATCTTATTGTAGTTTTCATTTGTATTTCTCTGATGATTAATGACTTTCAGCCTTTTTCAATATGCTGGTTGATCATTTGGATATTCCCTTTTATGGAGTGGATACTCAAGTCTTCTGCCTACCTTTAAATTGAGTTTTCAGTCTTATTGACTTGTAGGAGTTTTTAACATATTCTGAGTACAAGACCTCTGTCATTTGTATGTATTGCAAATATCTTCCCCATTCTGAGGCTTGTCTTTTCACTCTTAATGTTGTCTTGAGAAATCTTTGCCCACTCCAGGGTTACGAAGAATTCCTCTTATGTCTTATTCTATTCTAGAAGCTTTATTATTTTGACTTTCACATTTTGGTCTAAGATCCATCTCAAAATAATTTTGTATATACTGTGAGGTAGAGGTCAAGGTGTTTTTATTTGGGGGGGGGTTGTTTGTTTATTTGTTTTTAATATATAGATCTCCTAATGACCTGCAGAATTTATTGACAAGACCGTACTTTCCCCATTGAATTGCAATAGGGCCTTTGTTGTAAATCAAGTGATTGTAAATATGTGGATCTGTTTCTGGACTCCTTATTCTGTTCCATTGATCTATGTGTCTGTTTTAATTACTGTAGCTTTATAATAAATCTTAATATTTAGAGTGAAGTCTTCCAGGTTTGCTGTTCCTCAAAACTGTCTAGACTATTCTATATTCTAGGTCCTTTGCATTACCATATATATTTCAGAAACAGATGATCAATTTCTACCAAAAAGAGAGAGAGAGGGAGGGAGGGAGGGAGGGAGGGAGGAAGGAAGGAAGGAAGGAACACACTGGGATTTTGATTGGGACTGCATTGACTCTACAGATCATTTTGGAGAAAAATTGAAGTATTAAAAATATTGAGCTTTGGGGGCTTCCCTGGTGGTGCAGTGGTTGAGAGTCTGCCTGCTGATGCAGGGGACACGGGTTCGTGCCCCGGTCCGGGAAGATCCCACATGCCGTGGAGCGGCTGGGCCCTTGTGAGCCATGGCCGCTGAGCCTGCGTGTCCAGAGCCTGTGCTCCGCAACGGGAGAGGCCACAACAGTGAGAGGCCCACATACCGCAAAAAAAAAAAAATACATATTGAGCTTTACAAGCCATTAACAGTATATCTTGGGACTTCCCTGGTGGTCCAGTGGTTAAGAATCCGCCTTCCAATGCAGGAGACGCAAGTTCGATCCCTGGTCGGGGAACTAAGATCCCACATGCTGTGGGGCAACTAAGGCCCAGCACCACAACTACTAAGCCCTTGCATTCTGGAGCCCGTGCACCACAACTAGAGAGAAGCCCACGTACTGCAACAAAAGACCCTGCATGCCACAACGAAGATCCCACGTGCTGCAATTAAGACCTGACGCAGCCACATAAATAAATAAATATTTTTTAAAAAACAGTGTATCACTCCATTTATTTCATTTTTAATTACTATCAGCAGTGTTTTTAAATTTTCAATGTAGAGGACTTATACATCTTTCTTAGCTTGTCCCTAGCTATGTTACTGTAAATGATACCCGCTCTTTATAAGTAATATAGGAATATGCTTATCCAAAATGTAGGTATATATAATAATGTCTATCAAAATCACAGGTATATAGGACATACTGTACAGCACATGGAATTATACTCAGTATTCTGTAATAACCTATAGGGAAAAGAATCTGAAAAAAATAGATATATATGTATGTATAACTGAATCACTTTACTGTACACCCGAAACTAACTAAATAAACTATAAACTAACTAAAACTAACTAAATAAACTATACTTAAATTAAAAAAATTTACAGGTATATACAGAGGAGGCTTAGCAGTGACAAGCTGGCCTACTCAGATTTGGGGGGGGGGGCAGGAATTGACTTCAGAGAGCCTAATTATAAAATGATACAATGGATCAAACCAGAAATATGAAAAGTCACCTTAAAGAAAGTAAATGCCTCCTAACCTACAAAGACCTGGGAGAGTGAATATATTAATATATCTGAAACAAGAACATGTCAAGGGGAGTCACAGGGGTAAACATCATCGCTGCCCATCCAAACGACGTCTGGGAAAGCGCATCTTGTCGGCAAGGACTAGAGCAGCTTGGCCGGCACGGCAGGCATGGATCTATCAAGCCAGCCTGCACTCATGCCTTGTCTTGGTTTTGCATTCGCCAAGCACTTCTGATCATTTGGCTTCTCCTATAACCTGCTTCCAAGAAGAGAATGTACTGCTGAAGTGGGTGCCAGTCTCAGCTCATTCAACTATGTTTCTCATTGTAAATAAATTGTAAATAAAGAAACTCTGTCTTCTCTGCTGGTCTCTTAGATTTGTTAAGACATGTCAGCATCTCAGGGTCCTATCTATCCTTAAACGCTACTCTTCTAAACTTGCATGGCTGAGGGCCAGACTCCATAGCGAATTCACCAAAATTGATGCCACTTAGTGAAGCATCTTGGTGACCCTCAGAGTTACTGAAGTGTTCTGTCACAGCCATATAGAAATGTAAATAGACTACGGACTTTGTTGAATAACTAGAGATTTGATTTAGTTATAAAAAACATAGCTGTGTAGCAAAATTTCAGCTAAACATCTTCATACACTGATATTTATCGTACCTCTACCATGTGCTATGCAATTCTTTAGTCTGTAGAGAGACAGAAAAACAAAACAAAATCCCTGCCTCCGTGGAGGCTACATTTTAGTGAGGGATATAGACAATAAGTACATGGGCATATAAAAGGATGTCAAGTGTCAGCAGAGAAAAGGAACAGCGTGGGATGTCATTGGGAGGACAATCTGGGGGGCCTCTCTGAGGAGGTGATATTTGAGCTGAGCCACGGATGAAGTGAGGGTGAGCCATGTGGATATGTGGGAGCCAAGTTTTCCAGGCCAAGGCCCCAACACGGAGTGCACTTGGCAATGAGAATTTTAGTGAGGGGGCAGTGAGGTCACGAGGGTTCACACTGTATCAGGCCTCGAAGGCCCAAGTCAAGACTTCGCCTCCTCGTCTGTGTGAGATCGGAAGGCACTGGGGGGCTTTAAGCAGATCTGACTTGTGTTTTAACAAGATTCCCCTGATGGGATGTTGAAAGAAGTCACAGAAAGGAGCAGGCCAGGACAGTAATGTTGGAGAGGTAAGAAGCAGACAGACTTTGGATATGTTTTGAAAGTTGGGCCAATGTGATGCACTGATGTGTGGAATATGGGGTAAGAGAATAAGAAAGGGACCAGGGATGCCTCCACAGTTTAGGGCCTGAGCGGCTGGAAGGATGGAGTTGCCAACACCTGAGATCAGAAATTGTGGGAGCAGCAGGTGAGGGGAAGGAAGACAGGGATCTGCAGCTAGACTGGCTATGCTAAAGTTCGAGGGGCTGTTAGACGTTCAGGTGAGGGGAGGAGAGGGTTTCAGGAGGAAATGATCAAATGTGTCAGATGATCGGAGAGGGCCAGGAAGATGAGGACTGACAACTAACAATTAGGTTTGGAAATGTGGATGTCACTGGTAACCTGGCTGTAAGGAGGACAGGAATTTTGGGCCCGTGGTTGGAGGAAGATGTGGAAGTCTAGGAGGGTTTTTTCATTTGAATTGGGTTTTTGTCTTGTCTTGTTTTGACGTCTGGGAGTTAGTAGGAGAATAAGTTTGAAGCTAAGCGTGATGATCCAGAGGGGAGGGAAAAATCAAGCTGTGAGAGAGAAGGGATGATTATAGGAGCAGAATCGGATTATGTGAGAAGAGCTGGGATTCAGGGCACAGGCTGATCTTAGGTGGGAGCACAGACCATTCTCTGCAGCAGAAGGGAAGGCAGGGGTAGGTTTGCAGTGGGAGGAGGTAGAAGTTCTCTTTCGGTTGCTTGGGTTTTCTCAGTGAACTAAGAAGCAAGGTCACCAGATGTAACCATCCTGAAGGCCTGAAAATGTAACTATTATAAAGACCAGTGATTTCAAACTGTCCAAAAGGTATTCTCTTTAGTTACTTAGTGTTTTCGATTAAAATAAGGATCAAAATAGTGCAGTGGAGTGAAGGAAAAATAGGTAAATTGACTTCATCAAAATTAAAAGTTTTTGTGTATTAAAGGGCATTATCAAGAGAGTGAAAAGACAAGCCACAGAATGGGAGAAAATATTTGCCAATCACATATCTGATAAGGGTCTTCTGTCCAGAATATATAAAGAACTCTTACAATTCAGTAACAAAAAGGCAACCCAAATAAAAAGTGAGCAAAGGACTCGAATATAGATTTCTCCAAAGAAGATACACAAATGGTCAGCAAGCACATGAAAAGATGCTTAGTTACAACGTGGTACTACTACACACCCACTAGTCTGGTGGTTCCCCATACAGTATTACCGTATGACGATATTTCCACTCCTAGGTTTCTACCGAAAATCGACAACAGGGGTTCAAACAGGAAGCTGTACTCAAATGTTCACAGCCGCTCTGTTCACAACAGCCAAAAGGTGGAAACAACTTAACTGTCCATCAACACATGAATGATTAAACAAAATATGGTCTATCTGTACAGTGGAATACTTTTCAGCCATAAAAAGGAATGAAGTATTGATAGATGCTACAGCATGAAGGAACTCTGAAAACATGCTAAGTGAAAGAAGCCAGGCACAGAAGGCCACATATTGCATGATTCCATTGATATAAAACGTCCAGGATAGACAAATCCATAGAGACAGGAAGCAGATTAGTGTCTGCTAGGAGCTTGAGGGGAGCGGATAATGGGGAGTGACTGATTAATGGGTACAGGGCTTCCAACTGGGGTGATGGAAAAGTTCTGGAGCTAGATTGTGGTGATGAGTGGACAGTATCATGAATGTACTTAGTGCCACCGAACTGTACATCTTAACATGGTTGCCATGGTAAATTTATGTTGTGTGTATTTTGCCACACAAAAAAAGAGTGCAGTTATATTCAGATTTCATTATTTAAAGAAATGAAATATATATGCCATTAAGATAAACCTAAACTGATTTCTCATCCAGTGTAATTCTGGGAATTATAGGATTTTTAGAGCTGAAAAGGCCATAGTGGTAAAGTTAGCTTGTTAAAAATATTTAGCAACTTTCTAATTATCACAGATATTAAAAATTATTCATCTTGTTACATGAATTTTTCTACCAAGAGGTTTAGAATTCTCTCTGACTCATAGGTTGGGTGCTGACCTTGAACTCAAAAAGCAACCTTGCAGAAAACAAACATGTCTGACTTACTGTGACTCAAAAAGCATAAACTGTTCTAATTTATTTCCATTTCTAACACCACTAGTATTGGGGACATAACAAATCACACAAATTCATTAGCTTACATGTTAGAATAATACATAGTCTGATTTTCTTCACGCTATAAATTAAATTACTATAAACATTAGTGTACAGAATACTCAGACAAAGAATGAAATATTAAATCAATATTTATCCCATGAGCTATGCACAGATACTTTAACAATTTACCTCTCAAAATATGGTTTTAATGAAGTAGTGACTCGTTGCCATAGAGCTTTTTATAATGAATCTACTTAATAAAATATTTGTTTGCAGGGAGAAAAAAAGAATTTCCCCAAAACCAGAGAATCATTTTTTAAAGCAATTTTTCAAATTACAATGTTAAAGTCATCTCCAGCTCTGTAAAAGTATATGACATGAGATCTTTAAAATTTCACTGCATTTCAGGATTGTTCTTGAAAAGATACTCTGCCTGTAATTGAGAAAAAAGAAAAAAAAGTCAACAATTTAGAATGTACTATAAATTTAGAATTTAGAATTAATAGTACATTAATTTGTACTATTAATGTTTACAATTTAAAAATGAAAGTGCACAAATTTTTTCTTTGAAATGAGTAACAAAAATCTTATTATAAAATGTGATGAAGGTGTTAGAGGCTATTTCCCAAATAACCAGACACACAATTTCTCTGTCTCAACTGGCTTTTCATTTTGATTTGGGTATATTTTATTCTCAAATTGATATAAAAAAAAAAGCCTTCAATCTCTTACCAGAAAATCAACAGGATCTTCGGGTCTGATCTTACAACACTCATTCAGACCTTGCATAAGCGTTGGCATAACGTGGGTCATTAAATAGTTTCTCAAGGGAATAGACTGGGCCTCCAGTAATTCTTTTTCTTCTCTTTTAACTTCCTCTAGTCGTTTACTCTACAAATAGAACATTCGGGGGTGCAATAAATAGATGGAAAAAGAAGAACGGTTTCATACGACTCACCCCAGAGTGCACTAGAAGTAGACACTGCTATAAATGTTCATCATGTTATGATAAAGGTGGTATTTCCAATTGACAGGGAAAATATGCAAATGGTGTTTTAACAACTGCCTAGTCATATAGAAAATAATAAACTGGACCCCTACTTCACTTCTTTTTTTCTTTTTTCCAGCATGATTTATCTTTATTAATCACCCCTTTTGTTCACTTTCTTTTCTTTTTTAACATCTTTATTGGAGTATAATTGCTTTACAATGGTGTGTTAGTTTCTGCTTTATAACAAAGTGAATCAGTTATACATACACATATGTCCCCATGTCCCTTCCCTCTTGCGTCTCCTTCCCTCCCACCCTCCCTATCCCACCCCTCTGGGTGGTCACAAAGCACCAAGCTGATCTCCCTGTGCTATGCAGCTGCTTCCCACTAGCTATCTATTTTACCTTTGGTAGTGTATATATGTCCATGCCACTCTCTCACTTTGTCACAGCTTACCCTTCCCCCTCCCCATATCCTCAAGTCCATTCTCTAGTATGTTCACTTTCTTAATTACTTAGGCAATCCAGATCCCTCTAGGACAGGCAAAAAGATGATGATGATGATATGATGGTGATGATCCTACCTCACTTCTTAAACCAAAAGAATTTCTGGCTGCCCAGATGAAGCAAAGTGAGAGAAAGAAAGAGAGAAAGAGAGAAAGAAAGAAAGGGAGGAAGGAAGAAAGAAAGAAGGAAAGAAAGAGGAAGGAAGGAAGGAAGGAAGGAAGGATCACAGAATCATAGAAGTGCTAATAGGGACTTCCCTGGTGGTCCAGTGGTTAAGAATCCACCTGCCAATGCAGGGGACGTGGGTTCGAGCCCTGGTTGGGGAAGATCTCACATGCCGCAGAGAAACTAAGCCTGCACGCCACAACTACTGAAGCCTGCGCACTCTAGAGCCTGTGCTCTGCAAAAAGGAAGGAGCCACAGCAATGAGAAGCCCGCACACCTCAATGAGGAGTAGCCCCCGCTCGCCGCAACTAGAGAAAGCCTGCGCGCAGCAACGAAGACCCAACGCAGCCAAAAAAAAAAAACAAAGCGCTAGTAGAAACTCTCGAAGGTATTGATCTGGTGGACTTGTGTTATGCTCAGCATACAGCCCCCCTCTCTCAGGACTAATAATTCCAGATTTCATTTAAGAAATCTCCCTTCTCAGTCTAGCGGATTGGGTGGGACTTAAGCCCATCAGTCCGGCCCACTCCTGGCCATGGACATTAGTTAAATGTACAGCCAAAAGACAAGAAACAAGATAAAGATATAAAATACATATACTGCCTTAGGTAGAATAAATGCAAAGAGGGAAATTTATTTTTTTTGTTTTTGTGTTTTTTTGGCATGCAGGATCTTAGTTCCCCCACTAGGGAATTGAACCTGTGTCCCCTGCATTGGGAAACGAGGAGCCTTCACCATGGGGCCTCCAGGGAAGTCCCAAGAGGGAAATTTAAAAGTATAGAAAGGGATAGGACGTGTTATGCAGTGGGGCAGGTGTTGAAATTTTAAATATGGTGTCCAGGAAAGGCCTCATTAGAAAGACGACTTTTAGCAAAGACTTGAAGCAAGGGAAGAAGTTAATCACACAGATGGAACTTTATTTAAATGCACGGAGATATCAGAGGCAGCCAGGTCACAGAGGACCTTAGGGGCCACGGTAAGGAGTTTGGACTTTCATCGAACAGCGATGAACAGCCTGTGAAGACTTTAAACAGAGAATGGATGTGCTGAATCTGTATTTTTCTTTTTTTTGGCCCTGCCAAGAGGCATGTGGGATCTCCCCCGACGAGGGACGGAACCTGTGCCCCCTGCATTGGGAGCATGGAGTCTTAACCACTGGACTGCCAGGGAAGTCCAGATCTATATTTTATTTTTTGTTTTTTTAAATAAATGTATATAATTATTTATTTATTTTTGGCTGCTTTGGGTCTTTGTTGCTGCGCCGGGCTTTCTCTAGCTGCGGCGAGCGGGGGCTACTCTTTGTTGCAGTGCGCCATTTTCTCACTGCAGTGGCTTCTCTCATTGCGGAGCATGGGCTCTAGGCGTGCAGGCTCAGTAGTTGTGGTGCACGGGCTTAGTTGCTCCGTGGCACGTGGGATCTTCCCGGACCAGGGCTCAAACCCGTGTCCCCTGCGTTGGCAGGTGGATTCTTGACCACTGCACCACCAGGGAAGCCTAGATCTGTATTTTAGAAGGATCACCTGGCAGCAGCAGGGAAACAGACTGGAGGTGGAGGGTGGAGCTGGGGAGACCAGCCGGAAGGCACCACATCATTCTGGCACCCTGGTCAGGAGAAGGGAGCCCTGCAGGTGGATGTGAGTGCTGTTTTAGGAGGCAGAATAGATAAGACTCAGTGATTTGGAGAAGAAGGGTAGAATGAGGCTGACCACCCAAGTTGGATGGGTAAATGGAGGAAAACCAAATGAAATCACCAGGTTGACAGGCAGCAAATGGCACACTTTTACAACGATGTGTATTGTTAATGCTATGTCAATGGCTGGTTGTTATTATCCTTGTTATTTACCCTAAGCAAAAGACTGGGGCATCTTTTTTAAAATGGTACATATGAAAGAAATTTTAAAAAAAGAAAAAAAAATGGTACATATGACAAAACAAACAAAAACAAAAAAACAACAAAAATATGTTTGGGGTATTTCCGTGACATTTCTCTATTAGCCGGATGGGAAGCGCGAGAGGTCGGAATGGTCTTGCCAGCCCCCAGCCCCCATCCCCCACCCACTCCCCCGCCCCGACGCGTGTGCACACACTCACCCACTCCTCCCAGCGAGCGATCTTCTCTGCGGTCTCCGCAGCCTCCTTGCGCTGTCGCTCTGCCTCCTCCATGGCCTCCTTGGCCAGCCGTTCCTCAGCAGCCCTCCGCTCCTCTTCTGCCTTTTCTTCATCCGTTAAACCATAATTGCGAGGCTCCCCAATCTCTTTGATGAGCTGTTTGATAGCAAGTCTGTTCTGAGCGTCTTCGAGTCTTCCTACATCTTTAAAAACCAGAAGAGAGGAAGAGAGCAATACAGACATTTATAATCTGGTCCTGGGGCTTCCCTGGGGGCGCAGAGGTTAAGAATCCGCCTACCAGTGCTGGGGACACGGGTTCGAGCCCTGATCCGGGAAGATCCCACATGCTGCGGAGCAACTAAGCCCGTGCGCCCCAACTACTGAGCCCACGTGCTGCAACCACTGAAGCCCACGTGCCTAGAGTCTGTGCTCTGCAACAAGAGAAGCCACCAATGAGAAGCCCGCGCACTGCAACTAGAGAAAGCCCGCGTGCAGCAAGGAAGACCCAATGCAGCCAAAAATAAATTAAAAATATATATATATAATCTGGTCCTGCCTGCAATCTATTCTGAGTCCATTTTTGGGAAAATTCTATCACTATTATCTTGTGATGGTAGATTGCGTAAATTACCATATGAGTGTTTCCTTTTCTAGTTACCAGCACAGTTTAGAATTTCTGGTCTCACTGGCAAATATCAGACTGGTCTCTGGGGGTCACAGGGAGCAAGACTGGGGCTCAGGTCTGAGCTGTGACGGTCGCCGCTGATTTGACCAGATGGATGGGCGTGTGTACCTCCTCAAAAGGAATGAGTTCTCCACCCCGGGAAGCATTCAAGCAGAGACTGGGGCACTTCACTTGGGGGTTTCCACAGAAGGAAGTCCTGTACTTGGAGGCCGGGCTGGGTGACCTCCAGGTTTCTTTTGTTCTCTGTTTCTGAGAATCAATGATTCTGGGACACTTTTTTTTTTTTTTAATTTATTTTGGCCGCGTTGGGTCTTCATTGCTGCACGCGGGCTTTCTCTAGTTGCAGCGAGCTGGGGCTACTCTTCGTTGCGGTGCGCGGGCTTCTCATTGCGTTAGCTTCTCTTGTTGCCGAGTATGGGCTCTAGGTGCGAGGGCTTCAGTAGTTGTGGCTCATGGGCTCTAGAGCACAGGCTCAGTAGTTGTAGCGCACGGGCTTAGCTGCTCCGCGGCATGTGTGATCTTCCCGGACCAGGGATCGAACCCATGTTCCCTGCATTGGCAGACGGATTCTTAAGCACTGCACCACCAGGGAAGTCCTGATTCTGGGATTATTATTTTATTTTATTTTATTTTAATTTTTTGGCCGCACCACCTGGCATACGGGATCTTAGTTCCCGGACCAGATCAGGGATCGAACCCATGCCCCCTGCAGTGGAAACACGGAGTCTTAACCACTGGATCACCAGGCAAATCCCTAGGATACATTTCCAATTCATAAAAAATTAACTGTTTCAGTTAGCCTACTTGAATAGAAAAAAGTCCAAACTCCAGAATACGTGACTAATGTCAATATTAAGACCAAAAGAAGGAGAAGGAAAAGGAGGGGGGAGGGCAGGGGAGGAGAGGAGGAGCTCTAAGCCTCCCAGGACTCCAGGATCCAGATGCTGTCTCAGCTGGTTCTGGGGGATGAAGAGAGGCCCCGGGAGGTCCCAAAGGTCAGCCTGGCTGCTAAGCTTCCACCAGGCTAGCAGTTTCTCACCAAACCCAAAGAAGAGGTGTCAAGACCCAGAAAATCAGAAAGGAAGTTCAGGGGCCCATCAAGCCAAGGGGAGGAGAAACAGCTACAACAGATCGGATTTGGAGGCAGGGACAATGATGGTGGAGGTGCGGTTGATGAGAGATCATATTCACTGGATGCTTGCTGGGTGCTCAGCCCTGAGTTAAGTGTTTACAGGAAACAGGAGGAATGCGATGAAGAGCTATTTGATTTCTGAGTAGCTAAGGGGCCAGCTGGCTGGTCTTAAAGGCCAGGAGCAGCTCTGTGAAGAGCACCAGTGCCCTGCAATGCTAGGGGGACAGGACGCTGCCCCCAAGGACACTGGGGAAATGGCCCAAAGCAGCTGGCAGCAAACCACATATCTTTGAAGTCCCCTTTAAAAAATGCCAATTTGGGGGCTTCCCTGGTGGCGCAGTGGTTGAGAGTCCGCCTGCCGATGCAGGGGACACGGGTTCGTACCCCGGTCCGGGAAGATCCCACATGCCGCAGAGCAGCTGGGCCCGTGAGCCATGGCCGCTGGGCCTGCGCATCCAGAGCCTGTGCTCCGCAACAGGAGAGGCCACAGCAGTGAGAGGTCCACGTACCGCAAAAAAAAAAAAAAAAAAGTCAATTTGGTAAAAAATTAAAAATTAAAAAAAAGAAAAGAAAAGAAAAAATACCAATTTGGTATTCAACTTCATAATATATCTGCATGTTTTCATATGACAATAACACCCGCCACACCACCAAATCCTCAAGTAGACAACTCCTCTGTCTTATCCTGTGACTTCCCAGGCCCCGGGCACACGGTTATACTGACCCGCCCTCCCCCAGCCCTATGAAAGCGTGCACGCAGTTGGCCGGGGGGTCCTGACACCGGGCAGCCCTTCTCCACTTGCAGGTTATCCTTGAGTTTATTTCGTACCAATATGTATCGGATAGATTTCAAGTTCGTCAAAGTAGTTGAGGACAGTCTCATCTTCAGTGTTGATGTCCCGGTAGTTGCTCAGAGCCCGGAGGAACTGGCCCTGGCTGTAGTGGGTCCCCGCCACGATGCTCTCGGGGAGATTCATCACCCTCTCCTTGAGGAACTCATCTGAGGCATCCAGCGAACAAACGAATTCTGGAGAGAAAGAGAAGCTCGTGAGTTAACACCGTGACTGCGGAGCTTGCAAGCAGGTGCTGGTGGACGGGCCACTGCTCGACCGAATGTCTGGTTACCAGGTGGGATCTCCTGTCGTCATGGCAAAGGGCCTGACAAGTTGGCCTTCTTGCTGCCTCTCATGGAGGACAGATGCATGCCAATCACCCATGTTTCCAGAGACCACACTGTGAAGCCCAATAATTTTGTAAGATCTATTATTTTTCTTTCCCTTCCTTCCTCCTTTCCTTTCTGCTTTCCTTCCTTCCTTCTTCTTTTTATTTCAAATAAAAACAGCAGAAATTGTAAATGCAAATCTCTAATAACCCTATGATACCTGTCATCATCTTGCCACTTTTCCAGTACAATATCACAGGCTCCCAAAGAGACTCAAGGCTATAAGGGAAATGCCTTCATGGCTGATTCGCCAACTTAATAAAAAATGGAGACTCCCCTGGGATTTTAATTTTCCATGAGTTGAGCTCTTCCCTCACTTCATGCCATGGGCTATGAAACATCTATGGTCAGTAAGACATGGCCAATGCTTATCAAATATTTGATACACGGATCATATTAATGACAGTGATCATTTCACCCACCTGCAATTTTCTTTTTTTTTTTTTTAACATCTTTATTGGGGTATAATTGCTTTACAATAGTGTGTTAGTTTCTGATTTATAACAAAGTGAATCAGCTATACATATACATGTGCTCCCATGTGTCTTCCCTCTTGCGTCTCCCTCCCTCCCACTCTCCCCCTCCCACCCCTCCAGGCTGTCCCAAAGCCCCGAGCTAATATCCCTGTGCCTTGCGGCTGCTTCCCCCTAGCTATCTACCTTACTACGTTTGTTAGTGTGTATATGTCCATGACTCTTTCTCGCCCTGTCAAAACTCACCCTTCCCCCTCCCCATATCCTCAAGTCCGTTCTCCAGTAGGTCTGCGCCTCTATTCCTGTCTTATCCCTAGGTTCTTCATGACATTTTTTCCCCTTAAATTCCATATATATGTGTTAGCATACGGTATTTGTCTTTGTCTTTCTGACTTACTTCACTCTGTATGACAGACTCTAGGTCTATCCATCTCATTACAAATAACTCAATTTCATTTCTTTTTAAGGCTGAGTAATATTCCATTGTGTATATGTGCCACATCTTCTTTATCCATTCGTCCGATGATGGGCGCTTAGGTTCTTTCCATCTCCGGGCTATTGTAAATAGAGCTGCAATGAACATTTTGGTACATGACTCTTTTTGAATTTTGGTTTTCTCAGGGTATATGCCCAGTAGTGGGATTGCTGGGTCATATGGTAATTCTATTTGTAGTTTTTTAAGGAATCTCCATACTGTTCTCCATAGTGGCCAATTTTCTTTTAAACTGTAAAAGCAGCTGTTTCTCCAGTGCCTAGCACAAATTCAGTGGATATTTGTGGAGTGAATGAATGAATGAGTGAATAACCAACGTGTAGATCTGTGTAATAAGCTTTCTAGGCGAGTTACTGTTCTCAGCTGTTCTCAACAGGACCAGAGAACCCTGGTGCCCAGATCAGTAACCAGGTGTATCGAAAATAACTTGCTGCCTATAAGAGCCTGGCAAAGCTTGGGACTGATTTAATTTTTATTCTAAAATTGGATTGGTTTGCCACATAAAAATGCCATTCTCACTTAACTGCATGCTAATAAGCTTTCTTGAGTGGGTGAGAAAAATAAGTGTGTCGGGTAGAGTCCATAGTGTGGTGCTGGCCAGGGGGCGTGGAACACGTGTGAACTTCATCTGCTTCGTGTGAAAGCAAATAGTGAAAACAAAGGCTGAGGACAGAGCTTATGGAATAAGATCCTATAAACTCATAATCATTGTCTGATATTACCACTCTTCTGACCTGTTTTACTTTAATTTCAATGCTCATCCTTCACCATTTGATTTGCACGAGTAGCTATATTTTTCAAAAGAAAGGAGACATCTGGAGCCCCACATGCTGGTACAGTACTTAAATTGAAGTTATGTCAATAAATTCACCAGAAACTGGATCTATTTAAGCTCTATGATCTAAGACATGTAGATCAAAACTTAATAATTCTGTTCATAATCTAAGAATTTCATGATGTAGTACTGCATCTTTTTTTCCAGTGATTTGGGGGGATGGAAGATTCTAGTTAATAAAATATTGCAAATAATAAGTGATATACTTGGCTTCTAATTTTCAGAGTTTTAATATGATGAAATATATTTCCCACTAGATGATATATTTTTTAAAGTTCTTTCTCTTTTGTGATTCAGAAAGAACTTCAAGATTTTGCAGTGTCTCAAGATAATTATTCAGGACATCTACTGTCCTTGAACTGGCTAACTGTAGATTACAAGGAATAGATTTCTGCTTGGTGAGATTGTATACGACAAAGAGGTCTATCTGGAGCCATGTGAAAAATCTATATCTTAACACATTTTTCCATATTCATCACATAGGTATAGCTTTAAACTTGTCTCCTTCAACTAACAGATCTGAAAAGAATCGAAAGGATATACGCTAACAGTGATAAAATGCAATGATTTGTCAATAGAGATAATACCACCTAGGACTGAATTACTGTACAATCAAATGTTTCATCATTCAAATCAAGCACTGATGCTGATATTAAGCATGCTTTTTATTTTCTGTATCTTATGATGCTTTTGCTTACAGATCTAGGGAGAGAATGCCCCTCCCAGGGCTACCTCTGAAGATAGTAAACAATTCACTTGAAATGAGAGCACGCCTCACATATGCAAGCCAACCACGCCCTTTATATAACTCAGATAACAAGGCAATATTTCTCCTGCCTTAACTCATCCCAGGGCCAGGACCAGGCAACTAGAGACCAAAGCCCACTGCAACTACTCACACTAGTCAATCCTCTAAAAAAGCTGTTTACTCTGCCCTGCTTTGCCTTTCCCATGGGAACCCCAAGAAAGGCTGTGTCCTCGACTTTCCCCTGCCTCCTGACCAAGCCTGGTGCTTCCCCACGTGGCCCTGCATGGTTGCCACACTTCCTTCTCTGGGGAAATGTGAGTAATAAATTCTTCTTTCAATGGCATTAGCCTCAGTGTCTCAGTCACTGCCACAAACTAAAATCCCGCAGCACAAAGGAGACAATGATCTGATTTCTTTCAGGAAGATAGAAAATAATGACAATTTCTAGAAAGAGGCTAATTGAAAAGAACACACTAAACATTCCAAAGAGATTACATCTTAGACATGTTTGGACCGCATCCGACAGAGAGGGCAGCCCAGTGGATCAGGACTAAGAATAATGCACCATTTTACCTCCTGTGTTTCCATTTTCTTATCTTAGGGAGGGGTTTCATTCATTCTGGTTTTTGGAGGCAGTGGCGTGAGAAGACCTGAGTTTGAATCCAAGCCCTGCCGTTTACCAGCGAAGCAGACCTGCATTAGTCTCTGAGCTTCAGGCTCTGGATCAAGTAAACATGGGAGTAATTCCTACCTCACAGGCTCGTGGAAAGGCTCAATAAGCTCCCATCTTGTGTGGTGCCTGGTGCATGACAGATGTTGCGTTGGGGTGAATTTTATCCAGCTGCCTCAGGGGGAACGGGAGGATTTACCACGGGGTTTGCAATGAATGACTGTCGCCCAGAAGTGATCAGCTCTCATAAACTGGACAGACCTGGTTATTTAGACTAATCAACTTTACTTTTTAACTTTTTCTGAGGCAAACACATAAATTAATAGGAAATCTAAGACAGCCCATTCCTCCGGCATTTCATGTTCCTGCCTCAGGCAAATGGTAAATATCCATCCCTGGGGATGACTGCTCTCTGACGGTCTCTGCTTCCAGAAGCTTCATCACAAGCTGTGCCTGGACCAGGGGCAGGAGAGGATTACAGCTGTGAACCGACTCTCCTGGGGACTTTGACACGGTGAGCAAGCAGGCCCTTCCGAGTCACAGCCTTGGGCTAAGTTCCTGAAAATAGCTGTTCTTATATTTACCATATGACCAAAACTTGATTAAACCTCATGCAAACTGATAAAAAAAGAAAAAAACCTTTAAAGTTCATGGCAAAGTCACAAGAAATGCCTGCTCAGCAAGTCCTTTTTTGTGGAATAAGTTGTTTATATTTCTCTTTCAAGGGTATGTTGTGAAAGCTCTGTGTAAATATGTAATAGGATAAACTTGCTGTGGAGTTAGGGAACCTGCCCAGCCTCAATTCTGGATTCTTTTTTTTTTTTTGCTGTACGCGGGCCTCTCACTGCTGTGGCCTCTCCCGTTGCGGAGCACAGGCTCCGGACGCCCAGGCTCAGCGGGCCATGATTCACGGGGCCCAGCCGCTCCGCGGCATGTGGGATCTTCCCGGACCGGGGCACGAACCCGCGTCCCCTGCATCGGCAGGCGGGCTCTCAACCACTGCGCCACCAAGGAAGCCCCAGTTCTGGATTCTGAATGTCCTCCAGAAAAGATTATGGCATGGCTAGCACCTGAAGCAGAACAGAAAGGAGGGGCAGTGATCTAGTCCCTGGGGGTCTTGCCAACTGACTCAGAAGCCAAGACACTGTACAGCACAGGGAATAGAGCCAATATTTTATAATAACTACAAATGGAGTATAATCTTTAAAAATTGTGAATGACTATGTTGTACACCTGAAACTTATATAATATTGTAAATTAACTGTACCTCAATTTTTTTTAAATACAGAAAAAAAAAGTCAGGGCACCAACAGATTGGCTAATCTTTTGCTCTCTTACAGGAAGGAACAGCAGAAATGAATGCTCTCAAAGGGACTTCTGTCCATTTCAGAATTTTAATATCCCTGATATTTACCCCCAGTGAATTCTTTAGTTTGGAAGTCTGATTTTAAGTGTATCGTTTTACTTTGTTCCTAAAACAAACAAACAAAGCTATTTTATTCACATCAAAAGGATTGTTTTGGTACAAAAGAGATATCAAATGGCATTCCTTTAAATATGACCTTGGAGAAGTCTTTTAAACTTACCAGGTATGATTAATTTATCAAAGGGAAACCTTTTGCCTCTGGCTTCTTCCTCTTCTTCTTCCTCTTCTTCTGGTAAAACAAAATATACATCGTCAAGTTTATTACATATTATTACTAAGGATTGTGCAAAAAATTTTAAATACTTTGGGACTTCCCTGGTGGTCCAGTGGTTAAGACTCCGCACTCCCAATGCAGGGGGCCTGGGTCGATCTCTGGTTGGAGAACTAGATCTTGCGTGCATGCCGTAACTAAGAAGTCCGCATGCTGCAACTAAGAACCGGCCCAGCCAATAAATAAATAAATAAATAAAATTATTTTTAAAATAATTAAATATTTTAACTCGTAGTCACTAGTGAAAACTAGCCATAACTAGGAAAGCCTGCACTTTAGGTATAGTCGCTCCGATTTTTTTGTTTATTTTAATTGTGACTACTGTTACTCTGAACGATAAAGCTGTGACTTATTTGAATGTAAACATTCAAAACAAAGGTAACGCCCACACTTACGGTTGAACAGGTCTTTGGCTTGATCATAGGTCTTTGGGAATCCATCCAAAATGTAACCTTGATTCTTGCAAGGCATGGATTTTAGCTTTTCTTTTATAAATCTAATTACATATTCATCTTCTAGTCGACCTAATAAAAAGAAAAAAAACATTACTGTGCAGTCACATTCTACATAACGAAATTGAGTTATCTGTAGTGAGGTGGATGGGCCTAGAGTCTGTCATACGGAGTGAAGTGAGTCAGAAGGAGAAAAACAAATACCATATGCTAACACGTATATATGGAATGTAAGAAAAAAAAATGGTCATGAAGAACCTAGGGGCAAGATGGGAAAAAAGGTGCAGACCTACTTGAGAATGGACTTGAGGATACGGGGAGGGGGAAGGGTAAGCAGGGACAAAGTGAGAGAGTGGCATGGACATATATACACTACCAAACGTGAAATAGATAGCTAGTGGGAAGCAGCCGCATAGCACAGGGAGATCAGCTCGGTGCTTTGTGACCACCCAGAGGGGTGGGATAGGGAGGGTGGGAGGGAGGGAGACGCAAGAGGGGAGAGACATGGGGACATATGTATATGTATAACTGATTCATTTTGTTATAAAGCAGAAACTAATGCACCATTGTAAAGCAATTATACTCCAATAAAGATGTTAAAAAAATTTAAAAAGTAAAGTGATCTCAAAAATTCTTGTGTAGTCAAAATTACTATTGAAAATCTCTTATTTTTGCATTAAAGTGAAAAATACGTGGTTTTGTCATTTGAGCACAACACATGAACTCTCATGCCCGATAAAGTAGGAGAACCCAGTGAGCCTGTCTGCAAGAAAGAACAGACGGATGCTTATGTCTGCGCTTCCAGAATGTTCTTCCGCGCTCACAAACTTTGCTTGAAGTTGAATGAGGAGTAATTGGAGGAATCCAGGGTGTTCTCACTTGCCAACAGGATTTACTCACTTCTGTTCCGATATATGCTTCTATAACCTTAATACGTGATAATAAATGTTTCTGTTGTGAGAATTCAGTGGGATAGTACTCATGCATGCTGATGCCACAAGATTTATTTTTATTTTTTATTTTGGCTGCACCGGACGGCTTGTGGGATCTTAGTTCCCCGACCAGGGATCAAACCATGGCCCTCGGGCAGTGAAACCCCAGAGTCCTAATCACTGGACCGTCAGGGAATTCCCTACACACAATTTATTAATAGTAGGTGCCCAATAAATATTTGCTACATTTGAATAAGAATCAACCTTGATCTTGACCCTTAAAGGCACTGTTCTCTTTAAGGCTGCAGAAAGGAGCGTGGTCCCCTCTTCCCTGCCTTTTCCAGTGGGCATTGCAGACCTTCATCCCACTGGACAGTTCCCTCTCCAGCCATGGGCACAGGGTTCCTGCAGTTGCTTGGGCGGGGGCTGAGGATGGAGGAGTTTGTTCTAAAACTATCACAGTGTTTCCAAGACAATATGATGTAACTCCTCCAAAATATTCATCTACCATGTAATTGTTGAACAGCTATCATTTCCAAGACACAGCCCTGCCCTTACATGGCTTAATGTATACATTACAGTAATACAAGCTTGACGAGTTTGAGAAATTGATCTCCAAAGCTCTTTCTAGGGTAGCGCTATGCTTTCAGTTTATCGGTGGGTCTACAATATAAAATAATTCGGGGTCTCTTTTTATTACTCTGTTAATGACAGTAAAATGATCTAATTAAAACACCTCTCCTTTCTTCTACTTTTCATTGCCACACGAATCATTAGGCAGTAACTGATTCAGAAAATAATTGTGTCTTTCAGAAATTTAAATATTATGGCAGAGACAAAAAATAATCAAAGGTGTTATTTAACATAATGAAATTCCTCGAAATGATTTGATGTTACTTCTCAGTAAGGTTCAAAATGCTGTAAAGAAATAAAGTCACATTCTTTTCTTGTTTTTTTTTTTCCGCCGCGCAGTGCATGCGAGATCTTAGTTCCCCGACCAGGAATCAAACCCATGCCCCCTGCAGTGGAAGCGCAGAGTCCTAACCACTGGACTTCCAGGGAAGTCCCTAAACCCATGTTTAAAAAATGTCAAGGGGGGACTTCCATGATGGTCCAGTGGTTAAGAATCCGGCTTCCAATGCAAGGGATGCAGGTTCAATCCCTGGTCTGGGAACTAAGCTCCCACATGCCATGGGGCAACTGAGCCCGCACCCCACAACTAGAGAGCCTGTGTGCCGCAACTACTGAGCCCATGCGCTCTGGAGCCCATGTGCCGCAACTACTGAGCCCTAGTGAGGGATACACTGATATCAAAAGACCATTTTTTTTTTTAAACATTCTATCTTCAATTTTCAAAAGCTTCGTTGGTAAGGAAAGGCACATACTCGGAAATCTAGCTTCGGCCCCCTCCAAGGCATCCTTTGGCTTATTTCAGGCAGCGAGCTTTGCCATTCATTTCTGTTTGTTTTAGAAATAAGTGTTCATTATGCCAGAAGGGAGCTTGAGCGCCAGTTTATGATAACTATGGAATGTGAGTACGCAAAGGGCCAAGCCCAGGCGCCTTTTTCTAGAGAACTGTGACCTCCTGGAGATACACTCGTGACCTTGGCCGGGGGCGCTGAGCATCTCAGAAGGGGATGGTCACTTCTGCTTTAAAGTGAATGAGCACAGCCCTGCTGGATGGCCTTTACAACACCACACTGCTTCTTCTTCTCTTTTTTAAATTTTAAGTCTGCCTTTCAAATAACAGTAATGTTTAAAATGCTAATATTAATGCATATTCATAATAACTAAAACTTAGTTTAAAAACAGGTAGCTGCAACCAAGGTTTTTAAAATAATCCATACACAGTAGAGACACGACGCTGTCAACATAAAAGTGGATACATTTACATACATCCCCCTCCCCAACTTTTTATTTTCAAACTCACAGAAAAGTTGAAAGACTAGTTCAATGATCACCTGGAATCCCACCAACCAGTGGGATTCTGTGCATTCTAGTGCATTCACCGAGTCCCTAGTTTGGCTGACCGGTCAGGGGCCGACGGGAGTGGAATCATGAATAGAAAAGGATACGGAGGTGTCTCACTGTGGGATTGTGAGATCTGTCTTGCTGGAATCCTTAGAATCACATGATAACACATTGGTTCACGTGAGGGAGAAGTGTGCTAACCCTAAGGTTAAAGGGGACTGACTGCACCATCGCCACCTTGTAGGAAGTGGGTGGGAGGGCATACTGACAGTAGGCGGGTTTGTCTCCCTCCCCGTTCCCCTCGGAAGACAGAGGCTGCTGACCCAGTTTGGCCTCTCTTGCATCTGTGGGAAGAACAGACTCTGCTGCCAAGGACAGGCCCTTCTTGAACTTGGGTGACGCAGTGACTGCTCTCAGCCATAATTCTTGTTCTGTGTGGTCACCTCCCTGGACGTGAAAAGAGCCCAGTCAGTACTTCACATCATCCTGTTACACGAAGTCCTTGGATAAGACTTTTGGGTCCTTGCAGAGACCAGTTATATGTTCCTGTCAGTAAATGCTGTCCTGTGCTTGTTTCTGGCCCTACGTCCCAGGCTTACAGCGTATGTACCCATGGCCATGTTCACCTGTGGATTCCTAAAACTCCCAGTCCCCTGCCCTTTCATGTGGCCTTGCCAGACTTCCTTCCGCAGGTGTCCTCACAATGGAGTGTCTTCTTTTGTTTTTTTCCCCCTCTCCCAAAAGGTAGGAGACAGGATGCTATAAAACTCTAAAACCAAGATAGTGATTCCCCAGTGTCACAGGCGAGGCAGGGGCAGTGTCATATCTCAAAGTGCTGATCTGCGTTTTCTGTGTACATTTTCCTCTGGGCCATTGCTCTGGGATTCCAAATTCCATCTCCTCCTGGCCCAGCCCACACCAAAGCAGAAACCCAGACTCAGATGATGAGCTGGTTTAAGTGAATGCTCAGTGTCTGCAGACAAAAACATTTCCTCCACCCAATAAACTAGATTGGAGTGGCCTGGGGGAAGGAGAGGAAAATGGGTAAACAGGACTTCAGAGGAGGGTGTGAAGGGATTACTCCTGAGGAAGAGCAGCTGGGTCTAAGACTATGCCTGGAGGGACAAAGGGTGGGGTGCCAGAAGACCGGAGAGGGGAGGGCGTCCAGAGCGGGGGCCCCAGGGGAATGCAGTGGGCGGTCCTCAGGGGGAGGGCCAGTTTGTACCTCTGTCCTTCTTCCCTGACCCCGGCTGGCCCCAGCTCAACCCTGGAGGATCAGAGACAGCCACCAGCAAGATGGGAGAAGTAAGAGGCAGGATGGGAGGGGGGGAAATTCTCCACTGAGTCAGAGTCCAAACTTGCTTACATGTTGGACTGGTTTATAGCCAATGCCAATATTACCAGTTTGATGGAGGTTCTCAACTATCTGGGTGTAAAAATGAAATGGTTTTATTTTTCTCATAACTGCTGCTGACTGCTTTCCTGATGGGTGGCAAGCTCCCTTAAAGACATCTCAGTTCAAAACTTAGTTTGTGATTATGTGATTGGAATGGACTTCTGAAAGCATGAATAAACAGAGAGCCCACTTACTTATTATCTAAGAGCTGCAGTGGGACCAGCCTGAAATTCCATCCAAGGGTGGGGAAAGAATGAGTCCAGAGTTTGAGTTTAAAGGGACACTTTACTGGGATGCACGTGTTCAACAAACTTGTTCAAATTACCCCGTGGGCAAGAATATTTTTCTATTTATTTGTATTTCTTCCTGAATGAATTAATTATTGGTCCAAGTTATTCATCCATTTTTTTTCTCTTCAGGATTTCATGATTTTCTGATTAGTTTGCCTGAGCGTTTTATGCATGAAGGCTATTAACTCTTTGTCATATTGGTGGCAAATACTTTTTCCTGATTTGCCCTTTGCCTTTTAATTAATGTTTTTTGATGCTTTATAAATATTTATAACAAACAATATTGATTGTTTTAAAACTTAGGTAATTCTTTCCCATCTTATAACCAATAGTCAACAAAATGTTAACAGGGGGGGCTTCCCTGGTGGCGCAGTGGTTGAGAGTCCGCCTGCCGATGTAGGCGATACGGGTTTGTGCCCCGGTCTGGGAAGATCCCACATGCCGCGGAGCGGCTGGGCCCGTGAGCCATGGCCGCTGAGCCTGCGCGTCCGGAGCCTGTGCTCCGCAATGGGAGGGGTCACAGCAGTGAGAGGCCCGCGTACCGCAAAAAAAAAAAAAAAAAAAAAAAAGTTAATGGGGATTTTTTCCCCCAGGGTTGAGATAGTGAATGATTTTGTGTGTGTGTGTGTGTGTGTGTGGTTGTTATAATTTCTGTACTTTACTTTTAATAGCAAACAAGTAGTTTTTTATAACAAGGAAATCAATCCCATCGTTACAAAAGCAGTGCGGCCGTGTGCTGTGCGGTTACCTGCGTTCTGCTCCAGGTTTTCCTTGATGCCATCCAAGAGCTCCTGAGCATCCTCCACGGTCTCCGCTTCCTCCTCCTCTTCACCTTCTTCTTCTCCTCCTTCCCATACATGCTTAGGTGTAATGATCGCCTCCTACATACCACAGGGATATTCAAATCAGATGATGCCCTGCATTGACTGGCTGCTATAAATCATCTGGCGAGTGATCCTGGAAAAGGCTGGTACCCAAACAGGGAGGTGCTCAAGGACAGCTGTGAAAAGTGGTCAGGATGCGCCTATATATCTACGAAGACAGATAAGAGCCTCTCTATTTTAGGAGAATAATCTATTTCTGTGCTAACGCCAGAACTACTTAAGAATCAACACTTTTCTAGGAATTCCCTGGCGGTCCAGTGGTTAGGACTCCGAGCTTCCACTGCAGGGGGCCCAGGTTGGATCCCTGGTCGGGGAACTAATCCTAATCCTGCAAGCTGCAGCCAAAAAACAAACAAAAAAGAATCAACACTTTTCCAAGTATCAGGTTGGCTCTTACTTGGGGGACACACATTTTGTAGAAATCAAGACTTTTAATAATCACCTTTGGAAATGTACCTCAGTACCTACCATTCCCAATAAAATGATAAAAAGCAGCTATTTGGGGAGAAGGAGGGACAGCAGAGCACAGAGACTTTTCAGGGCAGGGAAAACTACTCTGTATGATACTATAATGGTGGACACATTTCATTATACATTTGTCCAAATCCATAGAATGTACAACAGCAAGAGTGAACCCTAATGTCAACTACGGACTTTAGGTGATATGGTATGTGAATGTAAGTTCATCGAAGTAACAAATGCGCCACTCTGGTGGGGTTTAATGATAATGGGGGAGGCTGCCTGTGCAAGGGGTAGGGGATGTAGGGGAAATCTCTGTACCTTCCTCTCAACTTTGCTGTGAACCTAAAACTGCACTAAGAAAAGTCTTTTTTTTATAAGCTGTTGATAAACGGTCTGATAATACCCTGAGAAACATACATCAAGAATAAAAAAAAACCTGGGTATATATCCGAAAAAAACAAAAACACTAATTCAAAAAGATATGTGCACCCCAAAGTTCAGAGCAGCATTATTTACAGTAGCCAAATTATGGAAGCAGACTAACTGTCCATCAACAGATAAATGGATAAACAAGATATGGTGTGTGTATATACACACACATGCACGCATACACATACATACAATGGAATACTACTCGGCCATAAAAACGAATGAAATGTTGCCATTTGCAGCAACATGGATGGACTTGGAGGGCATTATGCTAAGTGAAATAAGTCAGACAGAGAAAGACAAATACTGTATGATATCACTTATATGTGGAATCTAAAAAATACAACTAGTGGGGCTTCCCTGGTGGCGCGGTGGTTGAGAGTCCGCCTGCCGATGCAGGGGACGTGGGTTCGTGCCCCGGTCCGGGAAGATCCCACATCCCGCGGAGCGGCTGGGCCCGTGAGCCACGGCCGCTGAGCCTGCGCGTCCGGAGCCTGTGCTCCGCAGCGGGAGGGGCCACAAAAGTGAGAGGCCCGTGTACCGCAAAAAAAAAAAAAAAAAAACTAGTGTATATAACAAAAAGGAAGCAGACTCACAGATGTAGAGAACATACTAGTGGTTACTGGTGAGGAGACAGAAGGGGAAATGGGCTAGGTAGGGGGCAGGGGATTAAGAGGTACAAACTATTAGGTATAAAATAAACTACAATAAGGATATATTGTACAACATGGGGAATGTAGACAATGCGTTTTAATAACTATAAATGGAGTATAAGCTTTAAAAATTGTGAATCACTACACTGTACACCTGTAAGTTATATAATATTGTACATCAACTATACTTCAATTAAAAAGAAAAGAATAAAGAAACAAATGAAAATGTTCCAGTCAATAGAGAGAATGCAAGATATATTTTGAGCAATAGCTGGAGAAAGACTAAATTTTAAGGGCGACCCATGAAAGACGCTTCCAGAGGAAAAGCCATGTGGTTTTCTGTGTTTTCATAATGGAGCCAACAACAAAATCCAATTAAAATAACAAATCTTGGGCTTCCCTGGTGGCGCAGTGGTTGAGAGTCCGCCTGCCGATGCGGGGGACGCGGGTTCGTGCCCCCGTCTGGGAAGATCCCACGTGCCGCGGAGCGGCTGGGCCCGTGAGCCATGGCCGCTGAGCCTGCGCCTCCGGAGCCTGTGCTCCGCAATGGGAGAGGCCACAACAGTGAGAGGCCCGCATACCGCAAAAAAAAAAAAAAAAAAAAAAAAAAAAAATAACAAATCTCTTTGTAGGATATGCCATGGAAAATTAGTGATTTCTTAATTATGAGTAAGACAAAGCACTTTTAAAATATAAAATTCACAGTAAAGTAGTTAGAAGTGTTACCAGTTTTGCTATGGCTTCGGAAATGACATCCTTCAATTTAATGTGATGCAGTTTGTAGTATTTGGACAACACTTCAGCGATGCTGGATTTTCCCACAGCAGGAGGACCAAGAATGCAAATCTTGATGGGCTAAAAGAGGAGAATAAGCGTCATACAGGGAGCTCTGAACCATATGTAGCTAGACAGTGTTCTTTATTTCAAGGGTCGCGGCCCTTTTAAGTCTCGGGATCCTGCAGGCTGACTCTCACTCCTCCATCAAGACCCCAGAGTCACTTCCTCCTGGTGTTTAATGAGCATCCACTACGTGCCCTGAGCTGGGCACGGGGCACACGACACTCAGCAGGATGTGAACCAAGTACTCAAGCATCACATGCTACCAGTTTCATCTTTGTGGTGCGACTCCTGTAAAGGCAGCAGAGAAACAGAATTTCTGGTCCACTATACAAGGTGCTTAATTTACTGCCTGATGAACATTGTTTCTGGACTAAACTTGGTCTTTAATTAAACTTTTCTTTTTAAAAACAGTTAATTAAAAAAAAAAATAGGGCTTCCCTGGTGGCACAGTGGTTGAGAGTCCTCCTGCCAATGCAGGGGACACGGGTTCGTGCCCCAGTCTGGGAAGATCCCACATGCCGCGGAGCGGCTGGGCCCGTGAGCCATGGCCGCTGAGCCTGCGTGTCCGGAGCCTGTGCTCCGCAACGGGAGAGGCCACAACAGTGAGGGGCCTGCGTAATGCAAAAAATTAATTAATTAATTAAAATAAAAAAAAATAATAAAAAATAAATGAAAACAGTTAATTTATCCTAGTTTTTAAAAATACACTCATTTTTTAAAATTTTATTTTTTATTAGTTATCTATCTTATACATATTAGTGTATATATGTCAATCTCAATCTCCCAGTTCATCCCACCACCACTGCCCCACCCCTGAACCCCCCGCTTTCCCACCCTTGGTGTCCATACGTTTGTTCTCTACATCTGAAAAATATAGTCATTTTTTAAAAAAAGTTTCTAGAAGCTCATCACATTCATGACTGGTGAGCAAATGTTTGTTTATTTCTAATAGAAATAAAAACATCAGTGACAAATAGTCATTTCTTTCAAAATGGTCCAAACAGTTGTGAAACTAAAGCCTGGTATTTTGCAAGGCAAATTTTTTAAATTAAAAAAATTTTTTATTTAAATCATGCCATTGAAAAGCATTTCCATGGGCAGAGTGTCCATGTGCTTAAAGACTACATAATTTCATGCACAGAGTTGGTTATCGTTATCATTACTACTATCATTATTATTAATACTACTACTATTGTTATTATTACTATCTGTCAGATGAGGCAGCCAAGGCTGTGAAGGGAGTGAGCAGGGCTACTGCAGTGGTACTGGGTAAGGTGTGGTGGACGTGAATGACCCTGTCTGCTTAGGGACAGGCTCTCTCAGGGTGATGGCAATGACCAAGATGGCGGGCAGTGGAGGGTGGCAGCGGTCAGGAGAGCATCTCTGGAGCTGAGTCTTGATGGACAGGGCTGGGCTCCGAGGTAGGCATGGTGCAGTCACCAAGGCCTGTTGTCCGGCTGTCAACTGGGCAGGTTCATGTGCCTTGTTCCACACACCACACACCAAGGGCGGATCCGTCTCCTGGGGTAAGCTCACCTCATCCGGGTACAAAACCAGAATGGTAGTTTATTCAGTTATAATGAGAAGTAGGGTTGCCACTGAACTCAGAACACTCCAAGTGCACGTGTCTGGCACATTTACCCCTCAAGGCAGACACGTTTAGAAAGTAGCTTGATGAGCTTTGATCAGACCAAGGAGAGTTAGATGGATGGACTGTTGTATGGTATTAGGTCAAGGTGATTGGATGCACCTGTCTCTGCACAGGGATGACTTTGCCTTGCTAAAGGAACTGGAGTTGTGGAGGCCCTTGGCTTGAGGCTCCATCTTGCTGGATGTCGCTGGTGTGGCACTGTCTACGTTGTCCTTGCTCCTGTTTCCTGTTCTATGCTGCCAAGCTGACCAATGCCCCCAGGGATGGATAGACTCAGTTTAATTTTTAGATATGCTTACTCCTTCTATCATGTCCTGTCCAGTTTTGCTAATCAGGAACCGTATGGTCTCTTTAAGGTGTCTTGTCCCATCTCTACTCTGACTGGGTGTTGTTTTACGTTGACCCACAAACGACAATACTAGTCTAACCTCTCAGGTTGCTCTGTACCTCAGGACAGCCTCCAAGTAGAGCCGTCGTGGGTGTCTCAGATGCTTAAAAGGATCATTGTTTCTTTTTATTTTTTAATTTTTAAAAAAACTTTTTGGCTGTGCCACACAGCATGTGGGATCTTAGTTCCCCAGTGAGGCATCAAACCCACGCCCCCTACAGTGGAAGCGCTGGAAGCGCAGAGTCTTAACCACTGAACCACCAGGGAAGTCTCCAATCATTGTTTCTTTTGTAAAGTGGCGCATCTTCTACTGATTCTCAACAAGGCATGCTTTACAGGAGAACACTGTTCTTAGGATACAATGGCAACTCTACTTGCTTTTATGCAGTATTTCCATGCACGATGGCAATTCAACTGTGATGGCACCTGTCACTCATAGACTATAGCTTTCAAAATGCCTTCTCATGTCACATTTACTCTCATCTTTGGAATGCCTCCCTGGGATAAATCCAAAGATGTGGGCAAGTGATGCATTTACCTGATTTCAGAGACGGGTGTGTGGAGGCTCCCATAGTAAGGCCATTCTAGCTAAGTTGGCATCTTAGCTAATTTGAATCCCTGACTAGCTGTGTGACCTTGAAGAAATTGCTCCATCTTCTGAGCCTTGGCTTCCTCGTCTATATATGTAGATAAGAATATCTATGAAAAGTTGTGGTGATTAAAATGACTGGCAAATCCCGTGGCCAACAAGAAAAGATCAGAGTAATCATCAGACGTCCCCACCTCCTACCTACCCTTTTCCAGATGTATACCCGGGGTGAAACAGGCAGACCAGTAAGGTACCAGACATTTTCCCCTATAGGGACAACTCTGTGACCATCGGTCTGGGGCTTCCTATCATGTTCAATTTGTGTCTAGCATAACAACCATCTCTGTCAACTTAAAAATTTTTAATATTCAATTGGCAAGTATCACTAGAATATAGAGGTAGATTTTTTTGGCCTGGGCAATAGGTCAAATTTGAAAAAGAACTTGAGGGAATTCCCTGGCGGTCCAGTGGTTAGGACTCCACGCTTTCACTGCAGGGGGCACGGGTTTGATCCCTGGTTGGGGAATTAGGATCCCGCAAGCTGCGTGGTGTGGCCAAAAAAAAAAAGAACTTGAATTTAGAAATTCAGACATTTGAAAAAGTACTTTCATTGGTGTAATTACACCCAAAGTTTCGTTTACTTTGCTTAAATCAGAAGCTTACACAGGAAGTGGTTATAGTTACCAATAATCTTCTGCTTTGCTTGTACTCTTTGAGGATACTGTTGATATTTTCCACAAATCCTGCTTGGGCGAACCATCGAATGTTAAAATTTTCCTTCACAAAGAGTGTCTCCATTCTCAAATTGACCAGTAAATGGTCAATATCTTCTTGCTAAGAGATAAAGGAACATTAGAGATTTGTCCTTTTTTTTTTTTCCACTTGAGAGTTATAACAAACCCAAATCACTGAAGTTACTGAAGAAAAAAATATGAACACATTCACTAAACATGGCTGTCAACTAAGGCAGCTCTAAGTTTTGACAGAGCACCTGCTGTGAGACTCTGTGACCCTAAACTTCCCTCACATCTGCTCTCTTGTGACGGGCAGCATCCTGGCTGGTACAGTGACACAAGCAACTCAAAGAGTAGGGAGATACTAGAAGCCCAAGTGGAAGGTTTCCTTCTTCCTTTTTTTTTTTTTTTTTACAAATTTTAATACTACCTATTTTTTGAGTAGTGCAATCACACGGTTCAAAATCCAAAAGAACAAAAAGTATAGGGGAAACTTATACACACTACCATATATAAAATAGATAACCAACAAGGTTATCTTCCCTGTGTATAGCACAGGGAACTCTACTCAGTATTTTGTAATAACCTATAAGGGAAAAGAATCTGGAAAAATATATATATATATGTATAACTGAATCACTTTGCTGTACACCTGACACTAACACAACACTGGAAATCAACTATACTTCAGTTAAAAAGAAAAGTAGAGGGGAAAGCACTCCCTTTGGTCCCCATCACCACCCACCCAGTTCTGCTCCTCAGAGGCAACCAATGATATCAGTTCTTTCAGAAACATGTTCCAATGCACCGTTTTGTTGCAATTTATTCCTAAAAATATTATATTCTAAAACAAGCTGGAGGAATGCACCGTATGACTAAAACTGTACTTTCATTGCTGCTGTGATGGAATCAGAAATTCAGCCTCCTGTTTGAATTTTTGAAAGAGGCCAAAGAGAGCAACACTCAGTGTTTGTATTTTCTGACCACAACCTCTGAGGGTTTTTCCAAAAAAGAAAAAACAAAAACCAACAGGCTCACAGAGGTGAAGAGGAAGTTGCGATAGCTAAGACGGCCAGCTGTGCAGGAGGTGGTGAAATGAACTTGGAAGCCAGGTCTTCTGACTCCAAATCCCTCAAGAACCAACACCTTTAGGACAGGAGTAGAAAAAAAGAATCTCTTATATACTAACTGTTAAGTCCTTGGTTAGGAAAGCATTTTCTTTGGGTACTTTCTGGATTTTCCCAGGGCCAGTACTTTTACTGATGCACTGTTAGAGAAACATAGAAATATTATTTGGTTGACCTGTAAGATTTCAATATAAAATTTCTCAAATGAATATAAACATAACTGAATACAAAAAAAAAAAATTTGCAAAGCAACGGGGGGAGAGCACTGAGGGTATTCACTGGTGTATTTTTTCCACACGTGGTTAAAGAGCACAGAGATGAATAAGGCCCGATCTCTGCCCTCAGGGAGCCCCCAGTCTGAAAAGGGAGAGACAGACGCTTGTGTGTATTGTCTGATCTAGGCGTCTGGAAAAGAGGGCCTTGCCCATGGCGGAGGCGGGATGGAGCCAGGAGGGTGCAGAGGAAGATGTCTGAGCCGAATCTTAAGAATTAGTAGGGGTGGCCAAGGAAAGGGCGAGAGAAGGCCGCACTGGCTGGGCCAGCTGGGCCATAAGGTGATAGGTGGCTTTAGCCAGAGCAGCCCAGATAGGAAAGGGGGCCCTCAGAGACCCAGAGCTCCTGGAAGCCGCCAGTAGGTTTGGTGAACTTGACCATATTAGTACTTTGGGGAACAATTCACAGATAGATTTTAGTATCGCAGTCTGTGATTTGTGTGTGTGTGAGTCCTACAGTGGACTTTTTTTGCTCCCCTCTGTGCATATACCGGAGAAAAAACCACTGTGGTTGTAATTTCCCAATACATATACTGCAGATACAAATAGCAAGCTTGGGTTTAAGGATATTGTATCTTAGGAGTCCGCAGTCTTGTTAGCACTCCTGATTCCATAATTATAATACTTTGGCGGGGTGGGGGGGGTGGGTAAAATGATTTAAGAGATGCCATCCAGTCTGACTGGGACGACATGGCTATACCTTGACAAAGTCTTCCAGAGTATGAACTGACTCGTCCACAGCCACCAGGTAACGGAACTTTGGCACGTGGTCTATGATGTTCTGTATCACTCTGCAGACCGCCAGGGAACATCGCCCCCAGAGGGAATAAACAAAGGAGATATAGTAAATAGAATTCAGTGGATGCCACCCCCACGGACCAGATGCCAGGTTTGGTGATTTAGCAATTATCTTATTTTCCAACAAGGTCAGGGTTGGGATGGTGGTTCCCACTCTACAGTGAAGGAAGCTGGTAAAGCATTAAGTGACATTTCTTGGGCAGAAGAGCTAATGAGAAGGTAGAAGGGCAGGGATTGGAAGCCAGGTCCACCTGGCTCCAGATTCGCCCCAGGTACAAGAGTAGCTGAGCCCCAACAGGACTTGCGTTGATGAAGTCCGCTTGCCCAGTGGCTCATTAAAGTCCCCAAACAATGCTTTGGGGAAGGTGTTTCACAAAGTAAAACACAGATTCACAGAAGCTGTGGCTCCTTAAGTCACATAGCACGGAGTGGCTTAGATTTCCTACCCTGGATTAATTATGAATGATGGCCAACATGTCTGAGGGCTTAACTCCATCAGGCCTGTGCTCTGGGCTTTCCAGGTGTTACCCCATGGAATTCTCAGAACAACCCTCTCAGGTAAGGCTATTATCATCCGCATCTCACAAATGAGAAAATCAGACCCAAAGGGGTTAAGCAACTTCCCCAAGTTCACACAGCTAGTGAGGGGCAGAACAGGGATTTGAATACGGATGAAAAAATTTCCAGAGAAACAATAGTGAATGGAAAACCGTCACAAGACTGTAGATTCTACCTCCATCTCAGCTTCCTTTTCAGTCAAACGAAAATAAAACAAACGCACCTGCCTAAATATCCATTTCATATTTGTTTTATATTAATTTCACAGAACATTTTCTCTTGTAGCTTCTTTCTTTGTTAAATAGTTGACAGTCTTCAAGAAACTTGTTGGAAAAAAATGCTACCGCAAGGGCCCCCGAGTCCTTGTGTAATGGGAATAATTTAATGAATTTAATAATGTAAGATTCTTTCACAACTTTAAAACCTGATAATGTAATCATGTAAAATCTCTGCAGGAAAAAAGGGTCCGTGTCAGCCCTGCTGTGTCCAGTGTCAGTGTTGGCTGGAGCAGATCTAGGTTTTTTTGTTTTTTTTTTTTTTGCGGTACGCGGGCCTCTCACTGCTATGGCCTCTCCCGCTGCAGAGCACAGGCTCCAGACGCACAGGCTCAGTGGCCACGGCTCACAGGCCCAGCCGCTCCGCGGCACGTGGGATCCTCCCGGACCGGGGCACGAACCCGCGTCCCCTGCATCGGCAGGCGGACTCTCAACCACTGCGCCACCAGGGAAGCCCAGATCTAGGTTTTATGTAGAGTCTGAAGCTCAGACAACTTAGGGAATCCCTCTTTGAGAACAATAATAAAAATGAAGTTCAGGGTCGTGGAAGGGACCCATGCAGGGGAGGGTCTTGAAGTTTAAGCTTCCTTATTTCCCAGTAAATCTGTAAATCTGCTTGGGATTGAGACTAATTTAATAGTGGCTGGTGGATGAGAGAAAGAGGGGGTATCTAGAAACCAGAAAGAATCTCAGAGAGGCGCTGCTCCCTCCTGTGGGGTGAGCCGAGGGGTTGACAGAATAAAGTCCCTGGAACTCGAAATGTACAAGCAATGAACTGCAAACAAAGTGAACCCTATCTTTGACTTAGTGTTTAAGTCAGTGTCTGCAAAGAAGGAGAAGGGGACCTCGGGATACTCCGTGACTCTGAAAAACACGTGTTACCATCACTTAACAATTGCCAAAAAAAAAGAAAAAAAGCTTCTGGTTATAGTTCACAAATTTCTGGAATTTAAGTTGGTGGGCTGGACATATCAATCTCACCTGGGACAAAGGACCAGGTCCCCAGAACGCATATAAGGAGTTCTTTTCCCAAACTGGAAGACGTGCTATTCTGCTGGCAAGGTTTCTAAAAGGTGAACTTGAACTTGCTATCAGAAGTGTGGAGCTTTTAGGTGATGGACACAGTTTCATCAGATGCAAAGTGGAGATGATAAAAGTACCTTCTGCTTAGGGTCGTTGTGAAGAAGAAATACAATAATACACGTGGGGGTCTTAGCACTCGGTAAGAAACAAACACGGTAGTCAGCTAATTCTTGGGAAGTCGTATATCTGGTAGAATACTTACCCTGCTAGATCAAGAACATGAATTGCTGGAATTACATTTGTTCCATCTCCAAAAACTGGTAATGCAGGGACCTCACCCGACCAAGCTAGCTAAAGGAAAGAAAAGCAAAAGCATATTTTCCCCAGTTATGTGTGCCTGACTGTTACAGCTCACAGACAGAGCCATAGTCAGAGGCACCCAAAAAGATCTATCTATCCGATGAAATAATAGCTTCAAGATGTTTTGTAAATCAGTTCTGATGAGATTTAGTTGCTGATGAAATCCTATTAAGAGAAATAAAGTGCAACCTCAGGGCCGAAATACTTTTCAAGAAATCATAATCTCATCAGCTGTCTTTAGTGGTCATCTGCATAGAAAGAAAATTCTTTAGTATGCATGGTGTCTTTAATTCTCACAAAAGTGAGAATTAAAATTTAAAATTACCCCCACTGGCTGGGGGTAATTATCGTCAGTTTGTAGATGAAATGCTTAGTGCATAAAGTATCCTCCAGGACGTTACACTTCCAACGAGTCCCTTTGACTGGATTTGAACCCTGATCTTCAGAGTCCAGATCTTTGTCTTTTCCCTTCATTAAATATTTCAGTAAATAAATAGATAGTCTAGGTACTGTTTAACTGTCATGTACTAGATGATTTTATATCACTTTTCAAGAGTGAAAGAGGTAGGGGTGGGGGCCACAGCAGACCACTGGATCTTGTAAGATATTTTGGACTTGGGGAAACCCTTGAAGGGTTTTAAGCAGGGAAGTGACATCACTGGATTTGCTTTGGTTGCCTTGTGAAGGGATGATGAGAAGTAAGAGTTTAAATGAAGAGACGGAGGTCATGACAGGTGAGGACAAGAGAGGGTTTTTCCTAGCCTTTGGGTGGGGAGTTGGAGGTGCTGGGTTGGAGAGAAGGGAGATATTGGGGAGGTCGTCTCTAGAGGACTTGGGGATCTTGTGATGGATGAGAAAGAGGAAGGAGTTGGGTTCTGATTGGTGCAGCTGGGTGGGAGGTGGTCCAATTTCCTGAGGTGGGGCCCTGGAGGAGCTGCAGGTACGGGGGTCATTGTCCATGTAGTTTGGATTTGTGAAAACATCCAAGTTGAGGTGATGTATCTGCAGAGTGATAACTAAGGAGAGGGAGTCCCGCTGGAGACTGATGTTTGAGAGTCATTGGCACCAGTCATGGGACTGAACAGCCCAACCCAGGGAGAGAGTGGAGATGGAGAAGACAAGAGGGTCCCGGGCAGAGGCCTGGAAGGTCAGCATCCGGTGGTCAGGTAGGTAAAAATTAGATGAGCACGGGCAAAGAGAAAGAGCTTTCTTTAGCTCATCTTCTTCAGCTGTCATATCTCTTGTATTAAAAAACCAACCAGCCAACGCTTTCCTGAAACTTCTTTTTCTAGCTCCTGCCTTCTTTTTCTGCCCCATTTTACAGTAAAATCTCTCAGAATGCTCCTCTGTTCTCACCATCTCCACTTCCTCTCTTCGTGCTCCCTCCTTGAACCTACTCCTATCAGGCTTTTGTTCTACCCGATTCCAAAAATATCCAGATCAATCCTCCGGTCTCATCTTACTTGATTATCTGCCGTGTGTGATATGGTTGGTCATTATTTCATTTTAGAAACACTTTTTTCACGTGTCTTTTTCCACACTCCCCTCTTGGTTCACTGGGAACTCCTCAGCTGCCTTTCCCGACTCCCTCCCATATCCTTGTAAATCTCCAAATAAAGGAGTGTCCCAGGACTCAGTCCTCAGACCTCTTCTCTACTCCATACTCATTCTCTAGGTGATGTCATCCAGTCTTGTGGTTTTAAATTCCACCCATATGCTGATGGCTTCCAAGGTTATAACTCTAGTCCTGACTACCTCCATAATCTCCAAACACACCTCCCACCTTCCAGTGCAACGTCCAACTCCCTCCCTGCTGAGTATCGATACTTGGATGTCAGCCATCTCAAACTCAACGTGTCTAAGCTAAGATCCTGCACTTCCCACTGATTGCATACCTCGCCCTAATCTGTCCCTTCCCAGTTTTCCCCATCTCAGTAAACGGCAACTCCCTACTTCTGGTTACTTGCACCAAAATCCTTAAAGTCATTTTTACTTTCTTTCTGTCACCCTTACATCCAAGCTTGGAGCCAATCCCATTGGCTTCATCTTCAAAACATTCCAAATCCCAACATCTTCAGTGTCTCCACCATTTCCACCCAGGTCTTAGGTACTACCCTGCTCTTGGCCCCCTACAGTACATTCTCAACTCAGCAGAAGAACAGCGTTATCCTTGAAAACTTAAGACAGATTAGGCCACTTCTGTGCTCAAAATAGTCTGTTTCCCAACCCACTCAGAATAAAAGCCCAAACCCTCACAATGGGCTACAAAGCTGGGATCCATCTGACTCCTCCATCACCTCTTTGACTCCATCACCCCCCATCCTCCAGCACTTTCAGCCACATTGGTCTTCTTGCTGCTCCTTAACCCAGCCAGCACGTTTCTGCCTTGGTTCTTTTTTTTTTGGTACGCCAGCCTCTCATTGTTGTGGCCTCTCCCATTGTGGAGCACAGGCTCCGGACGCGCAGGCTCAGCGGCCACGGCTCACGGGCCCAGCCGCTCCGTGGCATGTGGGATCTTCCCGGACCGGGGCACGAACCCGTGTCCCCTGCATCGGCAGGCGGACTCTCAACCACTGCACCACCAGGGAAGCCCCTGCCTTGGTTCTTTGCACTTGCAGGGCCCACTGCCTTTCCCCAGGAAGCCACTTAGCTGGCTCCCCATTGCCTTTCACTGTCTGCTCAAATGTCACATCATTAGAAAGGCCTTCCTCACATGAAAAGATGCTCAACTAATTACTAGAGAAATGCAAATCAAAACTACAATGAGGTACCACCTCACACTGGTCAGAATGGCCATCATTAAAAAGTCTACATATAACAAATGCTGGAAAGCGTGTGGAGGAAAGGGAACCCTCCTACACTGTTGGTGGGAATGTAAATGGGTGCAGCCACTATGGAAAACAGTACGGAGGCTCCTCAAAAAACTAAAAGTAGAGTTGCCATATGATCCAGCAATCCTGGGCATATATCCAGACAAAACTATTACTCAAAAAGATACATGCGCCCCTATGTTTATAGCAGCACTATTCACAATAGCCACGACGTGGAAACAACCTCAATGTCCATCGATAGATGAATGAATAAAGATGTGCGACATATATACAATGGAATACTACTCAGGCATGAAAAAGAATGCAACAATGCCGTTTGCAGCAACATGGATGGACCTAGAGATGATCGTACTAAGCGGAGTAAGTCGGAAAGGGAAGGACAAACACCGTATGACATCACTTACGTGTGGAATCTAAAACATGACACAAATGAACTTATCTACGAAACAGAAACAGACTCACAGACATAGAGAACAGATTTGTGGTTGCCAAGGGAGAGGAGGCATGTGGGAGGGATGGAGTGGGAGTTTGGAATTAGCAGATGCAAACTATTATATGCAGAATGGATAAACAACAAGGTCCCACCGTATAGCACAGGAAACTAGATTCAATATCTGGTGATTAACCATAATGGAAAAGAATATGAAAAAGAATATCTATATATATATCAGAATCACTGTGCTGTACAGCAGAAATTGACACAACATTGTAAATCAACTATACTACAGTAAAATAAATATAAAAATAAAATAAAGTAAAAAAAGAAAGGCCTTCCTCAACCATCACATAAAGACATGTTAACCCCCCAACCCTAGCCCCACATGCTCTATCTACCTTTCTCTGCTTCATTGTTTTCCAGATTATTTTTCAACATCTGAAATACTCTGTTTACTGGCTAACTTGTTCATTATCTATCGCTCTTCTTCTCCACCCACTAGAATGTAAGCTCCACAAGGGCAGGGACTTTATCATGTTGTGTTCCCAGTATCTACAATGGTTTCTGGTACATGGTAGGCACTGGATCAACATTTGCCTCATGAATGAAAGGAGATCCATTTTTTCCTTTATTATTCTGAGTGTGGGAAATACAAGAAAAAGAGGTAGTTATGTTGGACATCCATATTTTCCTTAACTTTCTGCTATTAAATGCGCCTAGCCAGTACATAACCTTCGAATTGTGTAACCTTAGTGTAAAACACTTTAAAAAAGTTATAGTCATGGAAAAGTCATACCTTAAAGAAAGCATGTAAGATGCCTCCTTCCATTCCATACTGAAGTCCGGCAGCAACTACGTAAGTGGCAAATTTTCTGACCTATTAGATAAAATACAAGAAAAAAGCTAAATATATTATTATGAACCACGTTGAGTCAGATTATTTTTAATGATTATTTTAAATGAGCACTTCAGTAAGTCTCATCACCTCTTTCAAGCTCCTAATGTACTGTTTAGGACAAAAAAAGTATCTCTTAAAAGGCAGGGAACTCAACCCCACTGACCACTATTAAAATTTAATTGGGACTCAATTAAATGAAAGCCAGAGTTTATTATTGTGAAGACTTACCACCTTTAAGTGCTATGCCGGGCACCGAAAGGCAAAGGAAGATGTAAAAATCTGTCCATCCATGATGGTCTTTAATTACCGAGTAGGGGAGGGGGCATACATAGAACCAAGGAATTTCGTGATGGGCCTTAATATAGGATTTTAATAGACATGGAGTTCCCTTCATCCGGGAGGAGTAATTTAGGTGCTGGGAGAATTTGCCTCAATACTCAACTATTTTTTACTGTCATCGAGGTACTAGCAGCTACGCTGTGTAGAAACAGGCTTTTTGGCATGTTGAAAAGCTTAAGGCAGAGGTAATACTTAGGGATACCTGGGCACTGATTCTCTTCCTCTGATGCTCTCCACTCTCATAATCCAATAACCACGTGGCTTTGATGATGTTTAACGTAACAATCCAGAGAGACTCATGCAATGGTTGGTGCAATTTTTTCTGTATTGCTAATGCGAGGTCCAAGTATAAAAGGTGCAATGACCCACAGAGATCTGTTTAGGTTCCGTTAAACACTTGACTCATGAGCCGTCCCACTTGAGATGTTTAATCTTTGGTTAATTACATTGGGGATCTAATCTAACCCGAGACAGTATGATTTGTGAGCATATGTGTGTGCTCTGACTGGCCTCTTCTTGCTAATTCTTCATCCAATTAGAACGCTGTAGTTGGTGTCAGAAGTAGAATTATCAATACAGACACCCTCCATCACCACTGTGATTCGATTTGGGAAGGTTGGATGTTGGTAAGTTGAAGACATAATCATGAACTGAGGATGGAACCCAAGTAGAGACCAGAAAATCCCGCCCCCCCACACACACCCTCATCCCTGATATGAGAGAACTGGGGTCTCTGAGTGAGCTTTTTGAGGAGGAACCATATCATCATAATTGATCTACATTCCTGTACATCTGGACGAGTGGATAAGAGAGGCAAGGACAAGGTGACCCAGTCCCCTGGTTTTTCCTACCTGTCCTAGGGAAAGTGATAAGTGAAAATGCCCCAAAGGATTTAAAAAGCCTATGAACTTGCCTCAAAAACTAAACTGGTCCACCTTCTTGTGTTTATAATATAGCATGTAAATATAAATGTGATTACTGCAGATGTGGTGACAGTTGATGAACACTGGACAACCAGCCCCAGGAGGGCAGAGACCACGTCTGTTTTGTTCACAGCTGTGAGGCCAGCTCTTAGCCACAGTGCCTGTTACATAGCAAGATCTTAACGGATATGAGCTAAATGATTCCTTCCAAGGTTCTACCTATTTGATGAAAAACACTAGGTTACAGAAGGGTTATTAAGATGACCAAGTTGGCCAGATCAACCTTATCTTATTAATTTTTCAGAAAAGAGTGATTAGGAAAGCTTGGGATTAAAAAAAAATTCTTTTTGAAATTAAATTTTGATCGTATAATTTAGAGCATGGGACATACTTAACGTTTTTATGATAAAAAAAGATATTAAGATGACACTATTTCTGTATTTAATTAAATTTATTTATTTATTTTGGCTGTGCCACACAGCTTGTGGGATCTTAGTTCCCAGACCAGGGATCAAACCCGTGGACGCTGCAATGGAATTGCAGAGTCCTAACCACTGGACTACCAGGGAATTCCTTATTTCTCCATTTTAGACTATCATTCACATCTACTATTTTTGCATGTGTGATCATGCCTTCTCAATCGGTGAATTTGAAATAAATGATCAAGAAAGCATGAATTTTATATTTGGGGCAATGTTCAAAGTTTAATAAAATAATATAGTTGTAGGATTTGGAGTTGGAAGAAATTTAGATTTTCTAGTCTAACCCCTTTATTTTACTTATTTGACTCCAAAAGTTGAATGACTTGGCTAAGGTCATAAGTTAATGGGTAGAAAAGGGACTAAAATGCCTAATCCCATGTTTTTTCCTTCAAATATTTTATACTCACAGTGTTTGTATTGCCAAGTAAAACAAAAAAAATTTAAATAAAATAAAAACATTTACTAGTAGGACAGAATTCAAGGACCAAGTTCCTACTGTAATATCCTCTGAGACCACTAGGTGTCATCTTAGAACTATCATTACATATCACTACCGTAGGTCTTCCGATAACGGGAAAAATGCAGTGGATGGAACCTTTAGAGGTTTAGGGGTTCTGTATAAATTCTACCTAAGTTAAATGAGGATGATAGCACTTAATTCACAGAATTGTGAGGATTACATATGAGATATAGGAGGATTACATGAGGTACTGTAAGTAATACATCTGGTGCAGTGCCTGGTACATGGTAAGCAAGCCCTCAATAATTTTTAGTTGTTACTACTTATTCATCACCAGGGCATTCCTGTCATCTATCTTGATTAAAGAGAAATAAAACAATTTTATAATATATGGATTTCAAAATGATAACTTTTGCTGCTACAGAAGGCTAATAAGCTATTCTTTTTGTTTACGTGAACTTCCCAGCTAGAGGTGTGTCAGTAATCAGTGACACGGATGTGTCAGGATCAACTCTACTGAATGACGGAGTTTTGGAGTCAGGAGAAAATAAGAACAAAACCCACAGGCTTTGGTATCTGACGGATCCAGGTTTGAGTCCCAGCTCTGCTCTTTCCCACAGTGTCTGCATCTGTGAAAAGGGAATAATTATGTATGTACACGAGACAGTTGCTGCAAGGAGTAGATCAGGCGAGGCTAACGGTGCGCAGCAAATGCTAACTATGCGACCTTGAGCGAGTTACTTAACCTCTGGAAGTTTCCGTCTCCTTGTTTGTAAGATGAAGTTTATTTTTATTTATTTATTTAGGCTGCTCGGCTTGTGGGATTTTAGTTCCCTGACCAGGGATTGAACCCGGGCCCTCAGCAGTGAAAGCGCTGAGTCCTAATCACTGGACCAGCAGGGAATTCCTTGTAAGATGAGGTTTATATGCACTTTTCAGAGCTGCTGTAAGAAACTAATGAGATAGAGTCTGGAAGAACGGAAAATGTGGTTCCCTCTTCCCCATTCCCACTCTCAGCTTTTTGACTCTTCTGGACCAAGGGACTCTTTGGACCTACAGACCCCTTAGGAGATGAGGGCTTGAGCTCTGCTGGGGACTCCATACAAGGCTTCCATCTTAGGGGGCTGGAAAAGAACGTGGGGCAGGACCTGGGACAGTGCCTCTTGGGGGAGCCTGAAGCTTGGAGCTCTGCGGGTATAAGGACGTGGGAACTAAATACTGACGTGGGGAGCAAGCTGACATGGTACACATAGAGTATGTGGAACAGTCCTGACCATGTGCATTGTAAGCTGCTTCCAAAAGAGCTTTTCTTACCCTAAAGGTTCTACTATTCGAGACTTACCTTTTTCCCAAACTTGAGAACCAATTTTTCAGCATTTATGTGGTCCAGAAAATTAGGATGGTGCTTTCTTCTTCGATAATCCTCTTCAGTAAATGGAATCTCAGAATCACCCTATGAGAGAGGAAAGGCCAGACTCCATGTGTTAGAGCTAAGGAAACTGCTAAGCCCACAGATGCTAGGGAGACTATGTTCCTTTAAGCTCAAATAAAGCATTCTAAAAACTACTGCTTATTTTTATAGTGATTTAATTTTCTTGAAAATGCTTTAGCTAGCCAGATTCTATCATTTAAACTTAATTTAAACAAAATAAAAAATTTAAATATCTTCTTTTATTTTGTTGAGACAGTGACATGTTGTCACTGTGATTCCATAAAGGCATTAAAAAACCCATTTCTTAATAGCTCTTGCGATGTGTGTAGTTTCTTTTTTTTTTAATGTGTCTTTTAAAAAATGTTTTTAGTTCTTTTATTTATTTATAATTAAGTAATTAATTTATTTTTGGCTGTGTTGGGTCTTCCTTGCTGCACGCGGGCTTTCTCTAGTTGCGGAGAGAGGGGGCTACTCTTCGCTGTGGTGCACGGGCTTCTCATTGCAGTGGCTTCTCTTGTTGCGGAGCACGGGCTCTAGGTGCTCGGGCTTCAGTAGTTGTGGCACACAGGCTTAGCTGCTCCGCGGCATGTGGGATCTTCCAGAACCAGGGTTCGATCCCGTGTCCCCTGCATTGGCAGGCGGATTCTTAACCACTGTGCCACCAGGGAAGCCCTCATTTTTTAAACCTAAATTATGTGTGTTTTTTCTCTTTTCCACATTGCCTCTTTCCCTAAAATTCATCCCACATTAATGAGAACATACCATGTGCAAGTTTCTGTCTCAGGCCTTAAAAGCTGTCTTCATCGGATAAGATATCAGTTTGCGGGCTTCCCTGGTGGCGCAGTGGTTAAGAATCCGCCTGCCAATGCAGGGGACACGGGTTCGTGCCCCGGTCCGGGAAGATCCCACATGCCGCAGAGCGGCTGGGCCCGTGAGCCGTGGCCGCTGAGCCTGCGCGTCCGGAGCCTGTGCTCCGCAAGGGGAGAGGCCACAGCAGTGAGAGGCCTGTGTACCGCAAAAAAAAAAAAAAAAAAAAGATATCAGTTTGCCCTAAGAATCAGGAAAGAGAAAGAAAAATATATCCCTGTACTGAGCTGTTCATCACTCAGTCTCTCCACAACTCACCCTGCTGTACACTCCTCTCATGGAAGAACAATTAAATAAAAACTTCCTGGAGAATCAAAGGGAGAAACTGAGATCCATGATACAGAGTGATTTCCCCCAAATCCATCCAGATTTAGAGGTCCTATTTGGAGTAGGATTTCTAAAATATACAGTCCAGTCAGGAGCCTTTCAATCACATCACATTGGTATAAGTTAAATAACCAGCCCAAAGCATCTGAGTCCAGGGCTTACATGAAATTAATCAGAGAGGCAGAAGAAACACAAGGATGAGGACCCTGAGGTAGAACAATCATTGCAGATTTGAGAAATGGGAAGAAGGGCTGAAATGACTGGAGCCAAGCTGGGGATTGGTAGAGGAGGAGGTAGGTAATGCCAGGGGACTTCCCTGGTAGTGCAGTGTTTAAGACCCCACGCTCCCAATGCAGGGGGCCTGGGTTCGATCCCTGGTCAGGGAACTAGATCCCTCATGCCACAACTAAAGATCCCACGTGCCGCAACTAAGACCCAGCACAGCCAAATAAATAAATAAATATTTAAAATAAAAACCTTTTAAAAAAAAAAAGGGTATGCCATGCCAGGTTGCCAGGGTTTGTGGACCATGTAAAGGAGTTTAGATTCATTCTAGGAGCGTAGAAGGGTCTTAAGCATTTTAAGCAGGACTATAACACAATGTGAATTATATTTTATTTTACTTATTTATTTGGCTGTGTTGGGTCTTTCTCTAGTTGCAGTGAGCGGGGGCTACTCTTCGCTGCGGTGCATGGGCTTCTCACTGTGGTGGCTTCTCCCGTTGTGGAGCACGGGCTCCAGGCACGCGGGTTTCAGCAGTTGCAGTGCATGGGCTCAGTAGTTGCAGCACGCGGGCTCTAGGGAGTGCGGACTTCAGTAGTTGTGGTGCACAGGCTTAGTTGCTCCGTGGCATGTGGGATCTGCCCGGACCAGGGAAAGAACCCGTGTCCCCTGATTTAGCAGGCGGACTCTTAACCACTGCGCCACCAGGGAAATCCCTGAATTATATTTTAACAAGATCACTTAAGCTGTTTGTTGGAGATTGGACTGAAAGGAGGCAATGGACCATTTGAATTAATTAGGATTTTTTCCCCTGGAGCTGGGGATAGAGACTTCCTTCCCTGGGTCTCGTGGGCAGCGTGGACACCTGAACAAATCAGGACTCTGATGGGAAGACAGGAGGATGGCTATTTGACCGGAAAACAGCAGCATCTACCCCAATCTAGTATTCACTTTTCTCTTTTGAGTTGCATTGTGAAGTCATGACTTTTCACAAGCTCAGCTGACTTCAGTGAACCATGAAGTATCAGTCAGGGTCCTAGCATGAAATGGCACACTCAATGTGGGTAATTTGAGGAGGGTTTAATAATAGGACTATTTACAAAGATGTGGGCAGGTATAGGGAAATCACATACCCTGGAGTCAGTAACAGGGTGCTCTGGACCACTCGAAGGTCCCAGAGTATAGAGGGCGCAAGCGATAATTAGGACCTGGGGGTGAGCAGTGTGGGGAGGGCTGCCTGGCAGGAGCAGTGACTTTGGTTGAAGGACTCAGCCGGCCAGTAGCAACTGGGCAGAAAGGAGTTGGAGGGGTAGTACCGTGACCTCACTCTTTTCATTTTCCCCACCTTCACTGGCGCCTCCCACTGGCCAAACCCAATGGGAAGCAGAGGGCAAGGTTGCTTGCCAATCTAGACGCGAGGTCAGGGCTGGGTGATCACCCCTGCCTCTAGAAGTGGGTACGTGATCCCAGGTCTGGCCAATCAGAGCTCTACATTTCCCTGGCCACAGTGACTGGTTTAGAGTTTGGCCTGTGACCTAAGACCTGGAAAAACAGCATATTCCAGTGCTGGGTTGTGACATGGTCAAAATGGAAAAGACACTCGAAGTTCTAGGGATGTAAGCCTGGGAGCTCCTGGGGGCCAGAAGGAGGGGACAGCTTACCTGAGAATGAAGCCTACTCAGAGAGGAAAAGAAGCAGGTGAATAGAGAAAAAGAGTAGGTTATTTCTGAGAACACTCTTTAAGCCTCTAGATCCAGCTGTGCCTGAAGTCCATTATTGGACTTACCAGTTATATGAGTCAATTAATCCCCATTTTGCTTAAGTCAGTACAAGTTAGTTTATAACTGAAGGAGTGATGACGATCAATCAGGCCAGCAAAATGACCGTCCAGTCAAATGGCCAATGATTGTTCTGTAGCAGACACTTACTAGAATCTTTGAGGGATAGAACTTCAACAGGAATAAAATGACTGGCCTCCTCTTTGAGATGATAGCAACCAAACGGAGTAGTAGGTGGGAGAGCTTTATAAGAAAAGGATAGGAAACCTCTGGTCCCTGCCCTCAAAGACCTCCCAGTCCACTGAGGGAGAGATAATTAAACAAACGGCCCTTGATGCAATAAGTATGATAAATCCCTAAATATTTCCTTATTATAAATAACGTATTCCATTGAGTCTAACACGTGCATTTTTTTTTTCACATTTTAACATCTCTGAAATTAGAATGTGTCTTGTCGTCAATGGTTTATCACAATGTAGTCAGCCAAGAAGCATCCGCGCTGTCCTCGCTGGAGCCTGGGTCACCTTCAGGTCACCTTGAGCACATACTGTCATCCTTAAACTGAGTTAGGTACTGTGCATTTTGGTCTAATTGCCTTTTGCAGATGTCTTTAAAAAGATTAGAGTGAGACTCAGCACTGAGATGAAAAGATAGTTCATACGCACAGAGGCACTGGGGCGGAGAAGCAAATGGGAATCTGGTCTCAGGGGAGAAAATAAGCAATACTAGAAGAATGACTCTGAATCCATATTTTTTGCAAAATAATAACCATGAGCTTTATAGGAAACTACCTAGAGATAAATGACATGACTCAGGTTTTATACTAAGTTATTGTGTGAAAACAGACAGAATGCAGGTGTGATTCAGAGAAACTGGGCTCTGAGTTTGAAGAAGTTTAGGGAATACTATAACCACCGTATTTTGCTTATTTTTTCCCTTTTAAGGTATGCACAGGAATGTATATGACAAAGATACGGGTCTAAACAAGTCTAAACGAGAGGGCTTTCAATACATTTAAAATAAAAAGTGATAAGCATTGTTATACTTGACTAGGCGGCATTTTCTTCTTTTTTCTAAGGGGCATGTAAAACAATGTGGCCCCTTAGAATGCAGTGTTCTTTGAGCCTGTGAACTCTGCAGAGTGTTTATTACGGGGTAGGGTTCAGGAGTGTAAGAATACACCATCCACTGTAGAAAGCTCTCGCGTGCAGATTACAAGGAATCGGGGGTGAAATGTTGCATAAAAGAAAAGCCAGCACACTACTTACTGGGTCCAGGGGTTTGGACCGCGCCCAGGTCATCACCGTGGACACTAAAATAAACATCTTCCGCTTTTGGAAATGGCTGATTTCTTCATTCAGGGCTGTAGGGCCAAAAAGCCAAGCAGTTACTTGGATCCATTTAGAATGTGTTTTAAAATCATGTGTACTTTTAATTACCAGCGGGACTTGAAGTGACTCCTCTTTCAAAGGAGTGGCTTTACACCGGGGGGCATCCCCTCTGATGCTTCCCTGCCCCCTCCCCATCTTTGTCCCTGGCTGCCCCCCTCCAGCCACCCGACCTCTTCAGAGCCCAGCTCAAATCTTCAGCCCCTTCCTATTTCCTGGCCTGCAGCGGTGTGCTTTCACTTTTGGGGAGGGCTCGTGATACTGGTAATAGCTGACACGGATGGGAAGAGTTCTGGGCTTTATCGAATTCTCACCATCAGGGGATAGGTACTCTCATCTCTGTTTCTACCTTCTAAGGGAGCTGAGGCACAGTTTACCCAGGATCACGGAGTGAGGTGGTGGTATAGAGTCTGATCCAGGAAGCCTGGTTGCCCGGCCTGTGGCTTCCCCACTATGCACCCCCTCCAGCTGCATGGAGAATGGAGTGGGAGGCCCCAAATCAGAAAGCAAGGCCCTCTTTTTTTTTTTAACCATTAAAAAAAATTAAAGCGTAGCTAATTTACAATGTTGTGTTAGCTTCAGGTGTACAGAAAAGTGATTCAGTTATATCCATCTATATCTATATCTAATATATTCTTTTTCAGATTCTTTTCCATTGTAGGTTATTACAAGACCTTGAATATAGTTCCCTGTGCCATACAGTAAATCCTTGTTCTTTATCTAGTTTATATATAGTAGTGTGTATATGCTAATCCCAAACTCCTAATTTATCTCCTTACCTTCCCCCCTCTGGTAACCATAAGTTTGTTTTCTATGTCTGTGAGCCTATTTCCAGTCTGTAAATAAGTTCATTTACATGATTTTTTTCCATTCCACATATAAGTGATATCATGTGATATTGGTCTTTCTCTGTCTGACTTACTTCACTTAGTACGATCATCTCTAGGTCCATCCATGTTGCTGCAAAAGGCATGATTTCATTCTTTTTTATGGGCAAGGCCCTCTCATGATTTCACATAAAGCAGTGCTATTTAGCTTAAGTGCTTGCAGAAGGAAGTAATTCCCTCCCCCTCCACCCCGCCTGGCTGGGGGAGAGCAGCTTATGCGTTGGGGGCTGTGGGCTGTGTGTGGAGGGAGGGCTTTGGTAACACCCCGATGCTTGATTACGAACCATCTGTAGAGACGGGAATTTAGAATAGTGGTGGCCTGGACCTGGGAGTGTTTGGTTTCCAAAGGGTTTGTCATTCCCCGGGAGGGCTCCCCACACATTTAAGCACTCAATCTCCTTGAATACTTTCTGGCATGTGATTCCACTAAAATATTTTTCATAATGTATAATTTTCCAGGAAAAAACAAAAACTAAAGTGAGATATACTTAAATTGTCAGAGGATCTAAGCGACACAGTAGTCATGGTAAATTTTAGTCTCATGAGCTGATTTCTCGAACAACAAGGAAAACAATAAAATACTGATATCCTGAATCTAATAAACTCATGGAATCCAACCGTAAGGTGAGAGAGTATTATTGAATTAAGTCTAGGAACACTATGTCCACAGACCTACTAGAGAATGGACTTGAGGACATGGGGAGGGGGAAGGGTAAGCTGGGACGAAGTGAGAGAGTGGCATGGACATATATATACACTACCAGACGTGAAATAGCTAGTGGGAAGCAGCCACATAGCACAGGGAGATCAGCTCGGGGCTTTGTGACCACCCAGAGGGGTGGGATAGGGAGGGTGGGAGGGAGGGAGACTCAAGAGGGAGGAGATATGGGGATACATGTATATGTATAGCTGGTTCACTTTGATATAAAGCAGAAACTAACACACCAGTGTAAAGCAATTATACTCCAGTAAAGATTTAAAAAAAAAAAAAGAACACTATGTCCACATATTAATCCCAATGAAATGTTAACTTTAGTTTCTATTTTTATTCTATTAACAAAAACCGCCTCTTCAATTTAATTTTGTTCTTTACCCTTCCTGCTCTGCTGTGCCTCAGACTGGCCTATTTTGTGAATGCTTGGCACACTTAGAGGTCTTCTAACTGGGTTATCCTTTTTTATTTGTGATCATTTGAATGGGTCTAAAACGATCTGCTTGTTCACTTGTGAACGAGCAGCACATTTTATCCATATATACAAACGTTTTCTTGCATTTCTTATATTTCATTTCTTTCTCCAGTTTTGCCTTCCTTTGATAGTATTTGTGAAAGGCAAGGTAGAAGAATTCTTTTATATTAAAATGTTTGAAAATCGTTCAATAAAACATCATTAAGAAGGAATACATATCCATTGTAAAAACAAAAACAGAAAACTCCCCAAATCTCAGAAAGTACCTGAGGTAAAGTGAGAAAGTTCCCTCTACTATTCTCTCTATAGCCCCACCCACCCCATGTCCTCCCCACTCACCCAGTCCCCCATGACTGACCAAGGGCTATACTTTCTTACAGACACAAACACTTCGTATCCCAAAAAAGAGGTAACCCATTTAAAAGTTTTTCACCAAATAGAGAATAAAATTGTCTTAGGAAGCAATATAGAACATACTCTAGATTTTAAAGCTCATGAAAGGAAATGCAGTATCAAAGTTTGAGAACTACTATGTTCCCTTGATGATTAGTGGGAGACATCCTATTAGGTGCTGAAGCTCATCTGTCATAGCAGGAACTCAGTGGTTAATGTCTAAAGTTCATAATCAGAGGACATCAGTGCAGGCATTTTTGTGTATTAAAAGGAACAAGTGGGTTAAATGAGGTTCCTTTTTTGTTTGTTTGTTTGTTTGTTTTTGCGGTACGCGGGCCTCTCACCGCTGCGGCCTCTCCCGCTGCAGAGCACAGGCTCCGGATGCACAGGCCCAGCGGACATGGCCCACGGGCTCAGCCGCTCCGTGGCATGTGGGATCCTCCCGGACCGGGGCACAGACCCTCAAACACTGCGCCACCAGGGAAGCCCAAAGTTCCTTTTGAACAGTAGAGGTGGGATGGAAAAGAAATGCAGGGAATTGTTGCTTTTTATTCTAAATCCTACTGTGCTTTTTAACTTTCAAAACATGTCCAGGTTTTATTTCAGAAAAAAAAATTAAAATGTAAAGAAAATTGTGAGTATACATTATATAGAAAAAAAGCAATTTCCAAAGACTGGCACAAAATAAGAACTCAATAAACATTAGGTCTGATTATTATTTTAGGTGGTGAAATTATCTTAGAACGTGCAATTACACACCATTTGTAAATATTTGCAAAGGGATAAAAATGTGGAGAGTAGGCGTTTAAAAAGCTCTGTTTCAAAAGACAACACATTGTTCATGTTATTGATTTGTCTCTTACTGAATGAAACTTAGGCCCACAGGGATAAATGAGAAATCAAACATTGTAAGCTCCTGAGGACTCCAGCACATCCACAGAGAGTACTTTTTCATCATGATTTCTCTGAATATGGTACAGACATTACTGAGGCTTCATTCCATTTCTCTGAACATGAGCCAAAATATAGCTTTGCTATTGGTCTTATTCAGGGGTTGGCAATGTACCGCTTGTTTTTGTAAATAGAGTTTTATTGGAACCCAGCCCATTCATTTACATATTGTCTATAGTTGCTTTCTTGCTACAACAGCAGAGGAGTTGGCTTGAAAAGCTAAACATATTTACTATCTGGCCTTTAACAGAAAAAGTTTGCTGACGCCTGAACTAATCTGCCAAAAACCAGCATACTGAAGTGTAAAAAATACTGCAAAGTAAGGTGCTTGTGTCTTTTTGGCTGCCTCCTAGCCTAGAACGGTAATTCAAATAAGCTGATTTGCTCTCTCCTTTGATCCGGACTTAATAAGGAGATGAATCACAAAGCACCAAATTGCTAAACATCATCTTGTCCCTTAGAGTTCATTACCTTTTTCAATGCATTTAAAATACGAAAGTGTTCTCTGTGACCCCTTCCTGACCCTTGCTATTGGGGAACACTTGTTGAACTGAATCAAATCCTCACAGTTAGAAATAATTCCTTTTCTCCTGGGGTTTCCCGGGTGGTGCAGTGGTTAAGAATCCGCCTGCCAGTGCAGGGGACACAGGTTCAAGCCCTGGTCTGGGAAGATCCCACATGCCGCAGAGCGACTAAGCCCGTGTGCCACAACTACTGAGCCTGCGCTCTAGAGCCCGTGAGCCACAACTACTGAACCTGCACTCTAGAGCCCGCAAGCCACAACTACTGAGGCTGCACGCCACAACTACTGAAGCCCGCGTGCCTAGAGCCCGTGCTCTGCAAAAAGAGAAGCCACTGCAATGAGAAGCCCACGCACCGCAACGAAGAGCAGCCCCCGCTCGCCGCAACTAGAGAAAAGCCACCGTGCAGCAACAAAGACCCAACACAGCCAAAAATAAAAAAAAATTTTAAGCTAAATAATTCCTCTCCTCCTAAAGTCACATCCATCTTGTGATAGCTTTTGTGTCAACATGCCATTCTCTGCCCTGCATGAAAGTTTCTCCCGAGTCCCTTAGCTCTCTTGTGGGCCTACAAGAGCCTTGAGGGTATCATTTTTTTTTAAATTTGTCTTTGTATCTCCCCAATACGTTCAACCCCACCTCCTTAAGCCATGCCTGTGGAATGAATAAAGGTTGAATTTTGAAAGTTAACGTTTCATTTCTTTCAATGATTAAAAATATTCTATTCTTTGGACACATAAATCAATGGAACAGAATAGAGAGCCCAGAAATAAATCCATGCACTTACGGTCAGTTAATCTATGACAAAGGAGGCAATAAAAGACAGTCTCTTCAATAAATGGTGTTGGGAAAACTGGACAGCTACATGTAAAAGAATGAAATTAGAACACTCCCTGACACCATACACAAAAATAAACTCAAAATGGATTAAAGATCTAAATGTAAGGCCAGAAACCATAAAACTCCTAGAGGAAAACATAGGCGGAACACTCTTTGACATAAATTGTAGCAGTATATTTTTGGATCTCTCTCCTGAAGCAAAGGAAATAAAAGCAAAAATAAACAAATGGGACCTAATTAAATTTAAAAGCTCTTGCACAACAAAGGAAAACACTGACAAAATGAAAAGACAACCTACTGAATGGGAGAAAATATTTGCAAATGATATAAATGATAGGGGGTTAATATCCAACATATATAAACAGCTCATGCAACCCAACATCAAAAAAACAAACGACCCAGATTAAAAAATGGGCAGAAGAACTAAGTAGACATCTTTCCAAAGAAGACATACAGATGGCCAACAGGCACATGAAAAGATGCTCAACATGGCTAATCATCAGGGAGAGGCAAATCAAAACCACAGAGATACCACCTCACAACTGTCAGAATGGCCATCATCAAAAAGACAACAAACAACAAGTGCTGGCGAAGATGTGGAGAAAAGGGAACCCTCATGCACTGTTGGTGGGAATGCACATTGGTGCAGCCATTATGGAAAACAGTATGGCGGTTTCTCAAAAAACCAAAAACAGAACTACCATATGACCCAGCAGTTCCACTCTTGGGTCTATATCTAAAAAAACGAAAACACTAATTCCAAAAGATACATGTACCCCAATGTTCCTAGCAGCATTATTTATAATTGGCAAGATATGGAAGCAACCTAAGGTCCATCAACAGATGAATGGATACAGAAAAATTGGTGAATATATATACAATGGAATACTACTCAGCTATAAAAAAGAATGAAATTTTGCCATTTGCAACAACATGGATGGACATATTATGCCAAGTAAAATAAGTCAGACAGAGAAGGACAAACACTGTATGATATTACTAAAGAATACAACAAACTAGTGACTATAACGAAAAAGAAGCAGACTCACAGATATAGAGAACAAGTAGTGGTTACCAGTGGGGAGAGGGAAGGGGGAGGGGCTTCATGCAGTAGAGGATTAAGAGGTACAAACTATTAGGTATAAAATAAGCTACAAGGATATGATGTACAACACAGGGAACAGGCAGTATTTTACAACAACTATAAACGGAGTATAACCTTTAAACATTTTGAATCACTGTATTGTACACCTATAACTTATAATATCGTACACTATATTTCAATTTACAAATTCTATTCTTCGGAAGCTCCTGTTGCTAAATTAATTAAACAAGGAAGCCATTAGATTGAGGTGGTCCTAATAGCTTAGCAGCATAAATAAGCAAACCCAAACCTAAGAACAGCTAATCACAAACAGTCAACTAGGCTCTCCCAAATAAGGGAAACACTTAAGTTACAGCCAGTCAAATAACTGCTTTTCTCTATAAAAGTCTTGTCCCTAGCTGCTGTTGGTGGAGCTCCTAACCACTTCCAACATGAATCGGATTGTTTTTTGTTTTATCTGCGCCACATGGCTTGCAGAGATCTTAGTTTCCGGACCACGGATAGAACCCAGGTCCTCCGCTGTGAAAAGCTCAGAGTCCTAACCACTGGACCGCCAGGGAATTCCCAATATGAATTGATTTTTGTTCATATAAACTCTTCTTTTTTTATATATAATAAGAAACACTGTCAAATGCAGTAAACATCAACTTTATTTTTATGTATTAATTTATTTTGGCCACCCTGCACATTATGTGGGATGTGGGATCTTTTTTCCCCAACCAGGGATGGAACCCATGCCCGCTGCTGGAAGCACAAAATCCTAACCACTGGACCACCAGGGAAGTCCCTCACATAAACTCTTACATATTTTCTTTTTTTTTTTTTTTTTTTTTTTTTTTTATGCGTTACGCGGGCCTCTCACTGTTGTGGCCTCTCCCGTTGCGGAGGACAGGCTCCGGACGCGCAGGCTCAGCGGCCATGGCTCACGGGCCCAGCCGCTCCGCGGCATGTGGGATCTTCCCAGACCGGGGCACGAACCCGTGTCCCCTGCATCGGCAGGCGGACTCTCAACCACTGCGCCACCAGGGAAGCCCAACTCTTACATATTTTCATATGCCTCCCTTTATGCTTTAATGCTATCCACAGGTGTATCCACTAGTCTGATTTCACTTCCTGTTTTAGGTGAATTTCAGATCAGTTCTTCCACGGTCCTAATTTGCCTAGTGTTCCTGAGATGACTCTTAGGTAAAGTAAAAAGTCCCGTCCCTGGAGATCAAGGGTGCATCTCACTGACCAGAGACTGCCCAGATGGCTTCCTCCACTTGCTGGGGGTTCTCAGTGATGTTATAAATGATAACATCACACTCCAGCAGGTGCATGAGAAGGTCTTCTTGAGAGATAGCCTGAAAAAGAAAGTTGACAGTCATTTGTTGCAAGAAGCGAACAAAGTAACCTTAATATTTAGATGGGAGTGACAATTTCCAAATGAGATATGTTGCCTGGATAGTCCCACAGGAAACATTCGCAGAAGGATTTTTTTATTTAAAATGAAATTTTGGTTCTCTTCTGTGTGTAGTTTTCAAGTAACAAAGTTTATGTAAATAGCCCGGAACAGATGAATAAGAAAATTGCATAATGATCTTAGGTACTACTTCTGCATGCTGTTTAAACCCCGATTCAGGAGGAAAGAATTAGAACCCACTGGAAGAAAATGTGTGAGGCATTTAAAACAAACTCAAGCTCTATGCAAGTTTCTTTGAGCAACTATAGATCATGAATCACTCGGAAGTGCTGATAAGTGATTAATATGGATTATTTCAGAATCCTCAAAATGGAATTGATCTGGTCTCATTCGAGATGTAAGGTACCTTATTACAGTTGACAGCAGGGAGTATTTTAAAAAAAACAGAAACTTTTAATGGTTAAAAATACCAAGTTCTTATATGGGATGAAAGTAACTTTGGTGATCATTGTGTCCAAAGGAAAACACGCACACTTGGTAAGTCATAATTGGAATGATTGAGGATGAAACAGGCACGTTTTCAAGAGAATGGTCATCCTGACCAGATATTGAGTGACCATGATTGTGCATTCATTTGTTCCCCCAGTAAATATTTGTGGGCCCTCATTTTCACCCCAAGGGGAAAGGCAAAATAAATAATGTATGATTGTTGATACTACAGATTGTGTGTGTGTGTGTTGTTGGCAAAATTTTAACAAATAACTAGGGTCTAATGTGGACGAGGGTGCAACTAAGCACATATGAAGCCTTTGTACAAATTAGAAAAAGAAAACCTGCTCTTGGTGGAAAAATTATAAGGCACCCAGTCTGGGACACACTGTAGCCAGCAGAACACATCACTTTTCAGCCCCTACCCATGCCCATAGCTGGGCATCCTTGTGCAGTGTGCAACCTGTACAGCCCTACATGGCAGCCCCCAATGTAGAAAGGGCTATCATAGAAGCACATGTGAGGTTTAATGGACTAGGTGAAGTATGGGACTATGGCTTGTAGGAGTTGACATTTGAGCTGGGTTGAAAGGGTGAATACAAGCTCACTCTGCAGAGCCTGGGAAGTTCACAGACTAGCAGGCCATTTGCTGAGCCAGGCAAAAGCGCCTTTGACAACCTGGACCAGCCTAATGTTTTTCCATCCTCCATTCTCTCTTATCTTTCATACCACTCTTGCTTCTTCCCCTTGGCTGCCCAGAACCCAAGCTCTAGCTATACCAATGCTTTCTATTCCAAAGCACACCATACACTTTGCCAGGTGCCCCCTTGTGTGTCATTTCCTTGTTCCTTTATCTGCATGGAAAGCTCTATTCAGCCCTGGAGGTTCAGCCTCAGTCCCAGCATCACCAGTAGAGCCCAAGCTCCCAAAGGAGGGCCAGCTGTGCAGAATCTCCCGATCAGAGGAGCTTAGGGGTCCTTGCTCTGTGTGGCAGGGAGGAGTCTGAAGCTCCATTTGCCTGGCTCTATAGATAAGACTGAGAATTCACACTGCCCTTTTCAGAGTGCTCTGGATGCGGCTGTGCGCACACCTCTGTCATCATGTCACTGTCCTGCTCTGGAGCCACTAGTTGACATTGCAGAGTTCCTGCTAGGCTGTGAGCTCCGTGTTTTTCTGTGGGTCTTCAAAGTGCTCAATACTCATTCACTGAATCAAATTCAGGTATAAAGAGTGATCAGTGATGGAGATCTGAAGCAACGCAAATAGCCAGGAGAATGGAAAGGAGGCATTCTTTCGAGAGCAATTAAAGACACGAGTTGAGGCCTCCCTTCCTTCAGCTGCCGCTAAGGTGCTCCGTCCTTCCAAGGAAGCTAAGGCCGTGTTGGGGAGAGGCCCTCACTCTATCTATCTGGCAGCCCCTGCCTAGCACTGGCCCCGCACCATGGCCTCCGTCTCGGAGCTCGCCTGCATCTGCTCGGCCCTCATCCCACATGACGATGAGGTGATGGTCACAGAGGACAAGATCTATGCTCTCATTAAAGCAGCCGGTGTAAATGTTGAACCTTTCTGGCCAGGATTGTTTGCAAAGGCTTTGGCCAAGGTCAGCACACAGGGAGCCTCATCTGCGTGCAGGGGCTGGTGGAGCTGCCCCAGCAGGAGGTCCTGCCTCTTCCACCGCTGCTGCCCCCGCTGAGGAGAAGAAAGTAGACGCAAAGAAAGAAGAACCTGAAGAGTCTGATGATGACAGGGACTTTGGTCTTTTTGACTAAACCTCTTTAGTAACATGTTCAATAAGAAGCTGAGCTCTTTAATTTGAGGTCAGCGAGGAGGCACTCTGTGCTCTGGAAAAAACTGGCAGAACAGGACTTCAGACAGACGTTTTCAGGAGAAATTATTACGAACCCAATATCGTGTGTCTTCTCATACCCAGAAAAGCACCAAAGTCATGACTGGAGAGATCTGTTCCTTGTGACTAGCACCGACCTTTTGCTGAGACGTGTACTTGATTGCACGTGGCCCCTTCACCCAAACCATATGCATACTGACGCCCCACACCCCAACGTCTTTGGAGCAGTTCCTCAGAGCTCTCTGAGAGACTGTCTCCCAGGCTATAGCCCTCAGTAAACCCCAAATAAAACTGAACCCACAGCACTCGCAGTGTGTGTGTGTGTATGTGTGTGTGTGTGTGTGTGTGTGTGTGTGTGTGTGTGTTTTCCAGTCTATAGTGGGAAGCCAAGAGCCCACAGCAATACCAGGCTTGCAGCTGTGATGGGGGCAAGTGCGTGATGAATGGCGTAAAGGACACTCTTGGTTGTCTACAAACATCCATCTCCTTTTCTTCTTTCCCAACAGAACCCCAATTTTGTGCAGATACGCCCCTTCTCAGCCTGTGGGAAATTAACTCCACCTTCTAGCTTAAGGGATGGGCCTTACTGACCTCAGGGTGAGTGATTGGTTCAGAAATCAGCACGTGTCTCAACTCAAGACACTGAGATTCAAGGAGATACCTGCGGGGTGCTGCTGGAATGTTCACCCTCCTTCTTCTGAGAACTTCTGGAAGTTCTCTTCAACAGTGTTGCTGCGTTTGTGTGCAAAGCCCTGGAATGTTGCCGCCTTGCTGCCAACCTGAGGATGAAGTCCCCCCCAGAGGAAGACAGAGCCCAGGAAAGGGCAGGAAAAGCAGCTGCAGCCCCTGGGTCATGCCAGGCCTGAAGCAGGTGCTTCCTTGAGCCCACCAGCCACATAAGCTGATGAATTCCTTATTGGCTACTGATTTGCATTGCCTTTTTTTTTTTTTTTTTCCTATTACTTGCAGCCCCAAACAGCCTAAACTGATAACAGACAGCAAGGCCCTTAATACAAATTAGGGCAGAGTAGTGGGGTTTTTTTTTTTTTTTGCGGTACGCGGGCCTCTCACTGTTGTGGCCTCTCCCGTTGCGGAGCACAGGCTCCGGACGCGCAGGCTCAGCGGCCATGGCTCATGGGCCCAGCCGCTCCGCGGCATGTGGGATCTTCCCAGACTGGGGCACGAACCCGCGTCCCCTGCATCGGCAGGCGGACTCTCAACCGCTGCGCCACCAGGGAAGCCCCAGAGCAGAGTAGTTTTGTAGAGGAGTGTGAGAGACTTCATCCTGGGTAAATTGATATAGAAGTGCTGCAGGACATCTCAGGGAGTGGACTAGGAAGCAGTTGGATGTGCAGGTTGGTCAACAGGGCTGGAGAAGAATTTGAAAGGCGTTGGCTTGTACAGGGGAGCTGGAGCTATAGGACTGAATAAGATTTAGAAAGGATGCCTATTAGGAGAAGGGAGGGAGCTCTGAGAAAAACTGCATTTGAAGGGAAGGAGTCGATGCGTAAGGGCAGTCTGCCAGCGGCTGCTGCTGGGAAGCAGGGAAGAGAGGCCCTTGGTAATAAGGGGCTGGCTGGTGACAATGGCCAGGGCATCTCCTGTGAAGGGGTGGGGGCTGGAGAGTGCAGGAGTGAGGCCTGCAAAGGTGGCTGAGCCCTCTCTCAAGTTCAGTGGTGGCAGGGGCCATGGGCAGAAAAAGAGGCAGGGAGGCCAAAGTAAGAGTGTATGTGTATGTGTGTGTGTGTGTGTGTGTGTTTCCAGTGAGAAAGATGTGAGCATACGTAGAGGTGGAAAGAAAGAAGTCAGTGGTGAGTGAAGATCCAGAAGAGGGTAAAAGGGGGTAAGTGGTGAAGAAAGTTCCCAAAGATGGTAGGAGGGCACTCATTCATTCATTGACAAATACTTATTGAGGGCCAGTGCTGTCCGTCACCGTGCAAGGATACACATGAGAATAAATGGGGTGCTGTCTCTACTCTCAAGGAACAGATACTAATAGTGTGACCCACAATAGACAGATAATAACAATGGAGTGAGAAAAGTATAAGAATCTAGGCAGGTAGAGAGCTCAGAATCTAAACTGGGAGTGGGGAATCATGAAGGGCTTCCTGGAGGAGAAGACAACCCAAATTAAATCGTGAAGGATGAATAGGGCTGGTTGGAGGAGGGAAGAGGGAAGGCTATTCCAGGGTACAGCATGTGCAAATCTGTCTCCTAGGATCTAGAGGGCTGCAGGCAGGGTGATGGGAGGAATTAGGCTGGGAGGGTCACCCTTCTTGCAGGTATTTAAGCCCTTGGATGAGGACTGTGTAGAATTTGTCCTGTGAAGGCAGCAGTATTTCTCAGTAAGACAGCAATATAATGGTGTTATCCTTGAGTGGCTGATTACCAAAGGAGATTGCGCCAGCCATGGCCCAGAGCCATGTTGGGGTGATGCAGGGCAGAATACATTTTAAATACAGGGCAGAGAACCTTATGAGTCTGAAAGTCCAAATGAGATCCATACTTTCTAAGAATATCTCATTTAAGTTCTTGGCTGCAGGCAAGACTTGAAAGTGGAGAGACAAGGGTTGTTAATTTCCGTCGCGGGAGGAAGACCTGCCCTCACCTCTCTCCTCAACTTCCCCACCGTCTCACGTTGGCAGGAGAGAGGAGACAAGGAGCAAACACATTGGCAGGGCATCGGAGCAGGGGGTGGCCCTCCCCTTCACCCCCTCTCAGCAGTCCCTCTGGACTTACATAGTAGGTCTCCACGGCAAAGTTGGGGCAGGGGGTTTCGAGCGTGGAAAGCGTGCCCACTATCTGGAACGTGCCTTCCTTCAGGTTGGCTGAGGAGGCTCCTGGCACGGCTGATTTATCTTCATCGTGATTTTCCTCCTCTTCGGTAATTTCTTCAAGCGAAGCCCCGACGACAGAGTTAGAGAGAAACTGCAAGCAAACAGGAATTTCCTGAATACTAAGAACGGCGGAGAGTAAGGCCAGTCAATGAATGACGATTCTAAAACCTGAGCTTTACTGAAGGCTCGCTAGCGGTGCCACTCATGCTTTGTACACTGGTATCTCATTGAAATTGGTTTAATTCCCGCAACGACACAGTGAAGTGTCTATTCACTATTATGACTCCACATTTCGTAGGCGAGGAACTCAGGCTCGGAGAGCTTAAAAGCTCGTTAAGGGTATTATCCTTCCCTAGCATCAGGCAGAGCTGGGCTAAATTCATAATGGTCGTTTTGTCTAACAGATAGGTAGAAATGTAATGCGATCAGCTTAGGTAACTTAAATTTGCTAGTACCACATTAACAGAAGGAGAAAGAGACAGGTGAAGTTAACTTAGGTAAAGTTTAAATTTTTAAAAATTTAGGTAACGTTTTGTTTAACTCAGTATATCCAAAACATTATCAGTTTAACATGTCATCAATATAAACATTATTGAGATATTATATACTGTTTTCTTTTCCCATAGTAAGTGTTTGAAATTTGATGTGCATTTTCCACTAACAGTGCATCTCCATCTGGACTAGACACTTTTAAACGTTCCACAACCACATGGGACCAGTGGCTATGAATAACGAAATAGAATGAGGTTGGCAAAGTTTCTTTTTTTTGTTTTACAAAAGCTGTCTTTGTGAGTTGTTTATGCAATGCTCATGGGTTTCATATATAAAGAGAAATAATTTTAATTTATATATTAGACATATAATTTAATAGTTTAAACGTGTAAATAATCATGACGATATCACTCCTTGGGAGTAAAAACACAACAGAATGCCCCACCCCCTTTATTTTGATAAAAAAGCAGTCCAAGTTAATAGACAAGGTGTCAGGTTCAATCTCTTATTGGAATCTATTTTTTCCAAGTATGCCATATATATTTTCATTTACCTCTCAAACACACATATTCAATTTTATTATCCCGTTTCACAGATGAGGAGATTGAGGCCCAGCAATAAGTAATTTGCCCAAGATCGCATAGGTAGGGAGGGGTGAAGTTGGAGCTTCTGATAATGACACCCCTGCTGCACAGGTGCCCCACCCTGACACACTACCCAGAGACCAGGGGAGAAGGGGCTGTGGTGGCATTGCCCAGCTAGGCCTGAGGACAAGAGACATGGTTTCCACGTTTTTTTAGATGCTTTATATTTCTACTCCCATATTGCTTAGTGCAGACAATAGCAACTACTTGGAATTTGAGAAAGTCAAGTCCTGGTTTGTTAAGGAATGACTGGAAATTCTGTTATTGATAAGCTTTGGAAAAAATCTCTCCCAACGAAAAGTTTTATTGTAAAAATATTATGCTGTAAAAAACAATCAGAGATCAAAAGGGGATAAAGTAAAAAGTTAAATTCTCTTCCCTCCTTCCCTCCTAATTTCAATCATGCCACGTCCCTTTTTAAGTACTCCAATGGCTATCAATGGATTTAGAACATAAACCAAATCCCCGACCAAAGCCCCACAAGATCTGGGCCTTTGGGCTCGACTCTGCTTTGCTAATTTACACAATGAATATCGATGAACTGCTGACCACGTGTGAGGCACTGTTTAGTTGCTGAGCTGGGCCACATTTTGACTTTCACAGGCCCTTTCCTCCAAAAGTATATTAAAAATGATACTTTACGACTGTATATCTATAATGACACACTATCTTTGACTCTAAAATTTAATTTGCTTCCTTCCTATTTTAAAAGAAATTATAACATTTGTGCGGGCTCCAAAACCACATGGGTCCTGGGCATGGTGCCTGCTGTCCCCTGGAGCCCCTGCTTCACTGCAGCCTCACCACTCTGTCCTCTGCAACTTTTGCCTTTGCCGTGCCCTCTGGGAACTATTTCCTCGGGCTGGACCCTCATCTTGTGTGTGTCAGATTAAATGTCACCTTTCAAGAACGCTCTTTCATGCAACTCTATAGAAAGCAGCTGCGCTCTTCCCCAGTCCACCTCTTCTATTCTCTTTCCTTCAGAGTACTTATCACCTATTGAAATATCTTGTTTATTCTAGTAATTATTTATTGTCTGTCTCCTTCCAGAGGGGCAGGGTCTTCAAGGGTCAAAACCTTTTTTGGTCTTATTTACTGTGCCAGCCTTTTAGCAGGAGCTCATGAATGAGTGACTCCCATCCTCCAGAGGTGATAACGGTTAAGTGTCTTGTGTATCCTTTGAGACGTTTTTCTGTATTTAGGTTGTCTATCTATCTATCTATCTTCTCTATATTTGTATCTATCTTTTTGAAAGACACAGGTAAGTTCATACTACTCCCGTCTTTTTAATGCTTTGCTATTGCATGCCATTGCATTTAGTTTTGGACTTCTTTTTCCGTCAGTTGCCTGATACAGACGAGTTGGCGGGAATGGAAAGAGAACCCGGTTAGGAGGTCGGAGACCTGGCCCCTATGTCCAGGTCCTGCCCCCAACTCGCTAAGTGATCTCGGGCAAGCCCCTTTCTGCCTCGAAGCCTCAGTTTCCTCTTATTAACAGGGGAGGAACCCCGGCTGGAACGGAGATCTCCAAACACCTGGGCTTCCAGGTGGGGCGCTTGTCTAGCCTGGGTGCAGACTGGGGAGCAGGGGGCATTGGCCGTGCCCAGGACGAGGGAGGGTCCCTTAGGGGAGGCCCTGATAGCGCCCGGTGGTGCAGGCCCTCGCTGGGTTCCGGGGCTGAGGCGGGGGACTGGAAGTTGGGGGCTGGGGTTCTCCTGTGATCCACCGCCTCTCACCTTCCCGATGTTTCTGCTGCTGTATGAGTCCAGCAGGTTTATAAACACCCTCTGGATCCGGATAACTTTCTCCGTCCGGGCAGCAACTTCCTCTTCTTCAGCCATGGTGGGAGCCTCGCTGGTTGCTAAGGAGAAAGCGTCCCTTTGGTTGCCAAGGAGTGGAGCCACGGCCCTAGGACCGCGGGGCCAGGCTGCCCTCCGGGGCTGGGGCTAGGGCGCGGGGCGGGGCATTCCCGGGGGGGCGGGGCCTCCGGTTTCCTGCGCCTGGAGGGCTCTCCCCGCCCAGGGCGCCAGGCAGGCCTGCGTCCCCGCCCGAGGCCTACTCTCCCCTGCTTCACGCCGGGGGCCCTCGGGCAGGGCGCGTCCTCCGTCCCTTTCCGCTCTTTCATTCGGTACTCCGGAAACACGTCCCAGTGTCCACCTGACACGGAGCACTAAAAATACTGATGAATCTGAGGAAAAGGTAAAACCGCAAGCCTAGGCTTCCCCTGAAATGTTGGAGTGAATTAACGTGCCCCTATGGGGCGGTCTGACCAGGAGGGCGTGACATCCTCTACTGCAAAGAAGGGCTGTTGCCATGGAGTTTCGGGGTCATGGTGTGGTCCCCACTGTGCTGCCAGTCGCTGCTTGGTCCACTGGGCTCAACTGGTTTAGCAGTTCCAGGGCTGGGGTGGGATTTGTGCTGGGGATTCACCCCCATTCACAAAGGGATAGAATTTAGACTTTGCCCTTTCCAAATCAGGTTAGACACGCAGTTGCCGAGATAAACCGACAAATTAAAAGATGCCATTCGATTTGTCTTATCACAGAACCACAAAGGTCACGGTGGACTAGATATATATATCCTGTTATCTTAGAATAGTAAATATTTTTGTGCTTTAAACATTAACTTGTTGAATGTAAATATTTAACACATGGATTGACTGTGTACCTTTTTTTTTTTTTTTTTTTAAAATACTGATTGCCTCAGAAATTGGAGATGACCAGTGAGCTCCAGACAACCTGGAGGTTCTGGGCACTCAGGCATTTGGGAGACTAGGCTTTGACTTCCAGCTCTGCAGCCATTTGTGGGAGACTGGGGCCAACCTTTTAACTTTACCCAAGCTGTTAAACTGGCTGTAAAACAGGGGTGAAACCACCAACCTAACAGGGCGGTCAGGATCAAACAAGATATACGAGAGTACCTTCTGAAGTGGTCTCCGAAAGTGAAATTGCTTTTTTTCTGCAACGCTGAAGCACACTTCTACCAATGGGAGTTTTTCATTCCTTTTTTCGTCCCCACCCCGACTCCCTTTCCTTTTATACATGTCTCATTGAAACTTCTGTTTTGATAAAGTAACACTTTGAAATTTTGCAGACTTAATTTGGGAACAGCTTGCTGACAGCAACATTCTTTTTTTTTAGTATCAACAAGAAAGTGCTGTCAATTTAAATGTAAAAATACTCATGTAAGACCAGTACAAAACTTGATGGAATAAGTACTCTTCAGCATTCTTTCAAAACGTCCATTATATCAAATATTCTAGAGTTCACTAGTTGCCTCATTTCCGGATTTTCAGTTTGACCCTACTGACACGCAGTTAAGCAGGTAAGTACTTTTATTCAACCGGTCATGCTACTTTAACTCATTTCTGTTTCATTCTTGTTTACATTACTGACAACATGTAAATGAGCTAGTTACAAGGGGATGGCCTCCAGAGAATTTTGTATCATATTGGTAGGTTAGGAAAGCAGATTCTATTGATCAATTCTGTTATGCCAACTAAGGGATCTTTCTTCTCTTATTCCTTTCCTCTTTAAAATTTTTTTTTTATATTTCAGTTTTCATTGAAGTATAGTTGATTTACAATGCTGTGTTAGTTTCAGGTGTACAGCAGAGTGATTCAGTTACATATATAGGTTATTATGAGATATTGAGTGTAGTTCCCTGTTCCTCTTTCAAGATCAGCTTTCATGTAACCACAAAGTTCAGGGGATGCTTTTATTGACACATAAGGGGATGGCTGGTGGAGTCAGAAGACTTGGGTTCTGACCGTACCCTCGGGCTCACAGGTGGGCTGTGAGCAAGTGCCGCAACCTGTCCAAGTCTCAGCTGGGCATGTCACACACGAAATGAAGGGGTAAAGGGCAGAGTTCTTAAGTCAACGTGGCACATATCAGAATGTTTTCCTACCCTGTTCCCCCGTAACAATCAAACCACACATTTCGTGTTTTTGAACACTGGCGAGAGAATAGTGCAGTGTTGTGATGGGGGAAGGGAATGAATGCTCAGTACCCCAGTAGCTGCTGATTAGCTGTGTGGGATGTGTAATGATTGATTGTGGACCTGGAGGAAAGGTGGGGAGCGTGTCATTGTGGGAAATGAGGGTTGCATTCTCTTCGTAGTCATACTGCCGCTTCAGGGATCCTGGGAGCAGGCACAGCTCAGCACAGATTGGTGCTTTTGCTAGAAAGGGATGTTCTTCAGCTGGTTTGAACACCGTTATCTATTGCATTTCCCTTCTCTAATTAGTATATGAAAGCTAATGTAGAAAATATGAAAAAGAAAATGACTTATTTTACCACCTAGTGATAGCTACTATATTAACACTGTAGGATATTTTATTTCATTTTTCCTTCTGTTACACATAAGATTATTTTTCAAGATGTAGTTTTAAATCCCTTTTTTCCTGTAGTATAATTTTCTCCAATTTTAATGGCTGCATATTTTTCCATCAAGAGGCTCTGGCATAACTTAACCACTTTTTAGAGCCTTTTCAATGTTTCATTAGCGAAAATGACATCCTTGTTGTATATCTTCTGCTGAATCATGTCACTATGCTAGATTTCTAGGCTATTACCAGCACAGAAGTTATAAGCTTTGTAAAGGCTTTATTACCACTATTTTCCAGAAAGGTTTCACCAATATATCTTCCAATAGAGTGTAACTATGCCTCTCACTAAGTCTTTATTAATATCATTATATTTAAATAAGAGAAACTATTAAATTATTAGGTAAAATGGCTCAACATAGCTAAGCCTATTTTCCTTTCTTGAATTACTGGTCTGGTCGAACATCCTTCAAGTGATTACCGGACATTTGTATATTTTTCTGAGTTGATCATATTATTTGCCCCTTATTCTCATTTTTTTCTTACTGACTTATAAGAGCTACTTATTTGGAGGTTCTTTCTTTTTCTTTTGGAAGTGAAATCAAGGGTTAATTTATCTGGTTAAATTCTTTTAAAAATCTAGGTAAAATGAAGGTTTTAATATCTAGTGGAGGTTTTGATATGTGTAGTTCTATTAATGTCTTCTCTCTCTGTTGCTCTTTCATAGTAATAAAAAGAGCAAATCACTTCACACCGAAATGGAACAATACAGAATTCAAAAATGGAAACGGAATCTCTCGGAATCAAACATTTATCACAAAATGAACGCTTTCAATTTTTAAACATACAATCACTTTTCTTCATACTTAACTCAAAATTAGCAAACAGAATTTTATTCAGACTTTACAAATATCCTTTACATTTAGCCTGAGATTAAGCATGAGAAAGTTCAACCTGAAGTTAGACTTCGCTACCCAAACACTTCAGCATCTGAAAATAAAGCCGAGGATGAATGTTCATTTATCAAACATAATTTAAGCATTCCAATAAACTCTGACAATGAATAGTGACCCAAACCAAACTTTAACTTGCTCTGGTCTACATGATCTTCAGAGCCTAAAAGTACCTATTATTTCATAATGATTTTAAAAAGTCTTCAAATGACAAATTATGAAGGTGTGTCCAGATGTGGAATTTTAGTTCAACATTTCTATAGTTGCTGCTTTAGACTAGTATTAAAAAAACAACTCCCCAATCCTTATTATTCAACATGTACTTGAAAACATGTAGCAGCATGGTATAGTTTATTTTTATAAATATTAGTACCTGTAATAAAATATAAAATACAGAGTCTCCGTTTTTCAAATATTAAGTCTCTGAATGCTTCATTCATCCTTTGGTTTCAAACCCATACGATGCACACTCATATGACATTGCAGATTTAGCATTCAGACAGAACGCTGTACATCTGTTGGGGAAGGAGGGGTGCTGTGGGAATACCAAAGCGCTACATCATAGAAAGGAAACGTTGAAGCAAAAATACTTTCTGAATATATACTGTACATTATGTAAACAAACATTCATAATAAGAATCAACACAGGCCAAAATATTGTTTTCTAGGAAATCAGTCTTTTTTCTTTTAAATCACACACGCTGAAGATGCTTTTTGTTAGGAAAAGAATGGAGCCTGTTCCTATATTTGCTTATGTGCTTAAGTATCTTGGAAACAAGTAGTTGTTGCACTCATTGGCTGACGGTTTGTCCTCTTACTTGGCCGGCTGGTGCAAACAGGAATACATTACTATTTCAGTACCTGTTCTTCACGTAATACTAGCTATGTAATATAGAATTAATTCATCTTTATCAGTCCATATTAATAATATAAATAGATTACATGAAGCAGTGAATTTCAAAATCTGTGCAGGGGAAACTAGTTGATAATTTGTTTCCAATAAGGCTGGTAGCAAAATAATTACTACAAAGTCAGTCCAAGCTAGTAGCAAACCCCTGATTTAGCAAGCTGAATCAAAGTTTGAAGTTAGTTTATTTCCTATATTACTGTGCAAATCTAGAATTTCCTATGTAAGAGAGAGTGCTGGCAGCATCAAAGTCCTGCAATAAGAGAATGAAATACTGATTAGGTTTTCAGAATGCCAGAGATACCATATGAAGAAATCTGAATGTCTTAATGACGGTGTCACAGCAATGGCCTCAGGATTTCCTTAATGAATCACAAACTAAGAAAGACAATTCATTAGTCAATAAAGTTCTCAATCAAAAGCCTAAATGTGAAGCAAAAAATCATAAAGACACAAAATCAAAGATGCATTTTCTACTATGACCACCTGGAAGAATTTCAAGCTTTAGGTCAACATTGTGTACCAGCAGCAGCCTCTCTAACAGGAAAAAACTTAGTCATGACTGTCCATCCCTTTTCAAAGCTTCCAGTCTTTGAAGGAGTGCATTTCCAAATGCTTCCCGGTAGGCAGGGCTAAGTGTATCCAACAAGGAGTAGACTGTTTCATGGTAGGGAGTCTGTAAATGATCATCCACCTGGTCGAAAGCATAACCTACCACCTACAAGAGAAATGCAGTAGTGAATAAATAATCAGATTTCATCTTGGTACAGAAAGCAAAAAAAAAACCCCTAGTTTTTACATGGGTCATTCTCCGACATTATGTGTTTCTCCATCAATAGTTAGAATACACATATTTTTAATACAACCTGTAATATTTAAGCAATTCATAACATACAGGAACACCACCAGCAAAATGCTCTCGTCATAATTTTTTTCTCAAAATTTAAAAGGTCTGTTTTTTTTTTTTTTTTTTTTTTATGCGTTACGCGGGCCTCTCACTGTCGTGGCCTCTTCCGCTGCGGAGCACAGGCTCCGGACGCGCAGGCTCAGCGGCCATGGCTCACGGGCGCAGCCGCTCCGCGGCATGTGGGATCTTCCCAGACCGGGGCACGAACCCGTGTCCCCTGCATCGGCAGGCGGACTCTCAACCACTGCGCCACCAGGGAAGCCCCTAAAAGGTCTGTTTTACCTTTTGATCCTAAAGGAATGTAAAATACAGAAAGAATTTAAAAAGCTATACAAAAATAGTATTTCATTTTCATGGTCTAAAACATCCTTCTATTTATTTTGGGGTTTTTTGGCTGCACCACACGGCATGTGGGATCTTAGTTCCCTGACCAGGGAATGAACCCGTGCCCCCTGCGTTGGAAGCACGGAGTCTTAACCACTGGACCGCCAGGGAAGTCCCCATGCTTCTATTTAATTCCACATATATTGAGGGTCTTTTTATAAAGGTACTATAATAAATAATTATACTTATTATTACTACAGTGTTATTAGTCCATATGGTTATAATTTATGTGATTTGGACTTTGTATAAAGAATTCTAAAATTTATTTGAAGTTTTAATTCTGCCTTATAATTAGTTATCTGAAATGCCACTTTCATTACTAACACATTACTTATCTGCTCAACTCTGTGAGATAAAAGGGAATGTTATTCTGTGTGCTTCTCTGTGTGTTTTTTCCCCTTAAACACAGCCAAAGCTTTTTTCTTCAACAGGATTATAAGGAGATGCAAGTTTATGCTAGAAACAGAAGCAGAGTTGTTATCGCACCACTTCGGGACCATGCTCTGTCCCAGCACTTTCTACAACATATTACAATTTTGTTTGCCCCTCTCTTACCCCCACTAGACTCTGGTCTACCTGGAGACAGGGATCATGTCTTATTTGCATGGTTTGATTTCTAATTCCTGACACAGGACAGTTACTCAGTAAATGTTAACTGAATCAGACTGAAAAAATAAATATTTGAGTACTTACATGTCAGGTTTTATAACTGATTCAGATCTTTCTGCAAACTTTATTCACATAACCATCCCCCAAATACTTTTCAGTTTTCTTTTCTTTTTAATCTCCAACTTACAGATAAAGAAGTAGGGACTCAGGTTGACTGACTCACCCAAGGTCACTCAAATTCACATGTAAGACTTCTGACTCTCATTAGAACGTTTCCTACCTCACCAGAATTAAACAGTGTCAGACAGAATTAATTTACCTGGGGTCATTTATCTCTACTTTCGATTTGCCTATTTCTATTTAACATCCACTTCTAAAGATTGCAAGTTTTTGGTACAAATTTAGGAAGGGGAGCACAAAGATTAGTTAATTCCGGGACTACTCCTAAAGCCAAGCCTCAGCTGTTGGGGAACTAAGGGTAGTGACGATGCTAGCCTTGCAATCGGCTTCAATGTAAGTGATCCTCTATCAAGGGATACACAGAACACACGATCACATACATCTTAGGTAAATTGAATCTAGTGAAATAAAGAGATGTTCATGTGCTTGTTTAATGTATCACGTGACATTTTTACTTGCTTAAACCCTGTGCTCTACTTTATGATACTGTGTATCTTTGGGAGAACTATCTATAGAAACAGAAAAGTCAGAGATTTTTGACCAAGACAGAAGGTTATTTATTTATTTTGGCTGTGCCGCACGTCCTGCGGGATCTTAATTCCCTGACCAGGGGTTGAACCTGGGCCCTTGGCAGTGAAAGTAAGGAGTTCTAACCACTGGACCTCCAGGGAATTCCCTCAAGTATGTTGTTTCAATAGAAGAGACATTTATAAGAGGTGGGAAAATATTCAACACAATGGCTGCAAAACTCATCCAATGCAGAGAATGCATAATTCTGGTAAACATATTTAGCTAGAGATAAGAAATAAGTTAATCTGGGGGGTGATGGTTACAACAAAATATTCTGCAAATCAAATCTGTTTTTTCTTTTTCAAAAAATCCAATTTTCCCATGTTGGCTGAAAGACTTTGTTATTAATAAAAATTCCTAGGGAAAAAAGCTTTCCTTAAAAAAACTTAGAAGCTACTGAGTGTCAAGTTCTCATCTAACACTCTTTCCCACTCCCTGACTCCCGGCCCTTTTGGATTAAGTGGTAAAGATGTAATTTTTTTTTCTTTCCTGAAGAGAAAATGACTTACCCTGAGCCCGGCTTCAGTGAGCTCCAGGCAGTATCTATTCCTTTCTCTCGTTTCCACATTGATATAGGCCACATCGTCTGCACAGCGCAGGGTTTTTGAGACAAACATGGTGTTAACAGCAAAGAGAACATCATTTACAACTGCTTCAGCTTCCAGTCTCATGTCTTTCATATCTGTTCCTTCAAAGCCATTAAGCTCTGCATCTTCTTCAAATCCTGACACACTGCTCAGCTCCATGGGATTACAGTCTGTTTCCATTCTGCAAAAATCTGGATATAAAACTGGCTTATAGAAAGACATTCCACATACTAATGTTTGATTAAAAGCAGTTATGCCTTACAGCTGCTACTTATTGGAAAACATTAATGAGTTAACAACTTTTAGGGAAAATATTGCCTAAAACCATTTTCAGTAGTTTTGCACAGCAAAATTACCTATAGATTAAAAAAACCCCCCAAAACAAAAAACTCTTGTTCTCCACTTCTCCTCAAAAGGTTAATCCCCATATTGGTACGAATTCAGAATATCAGTTTTTAGCTATTTCAAACAATGCCAATGTAAAACTCCTAGTACCTACTTCTTTCTAAATGTATTATTATTTTTCTAGGACAGATATTTAGAACTGGAATTGCTGCGTCAAAGTATATACTCATTTTAACTTTTAATAGATACTGCTGAGTCACCCTTCAAAAAAGGCTGTACTGATTGATATTCCACCAACAGGATATGAAGGACTGTGCTCTTTTTCACCACACCCTTTCCAACCGTTTTTAACATTGAGAGGCAAAGAATGATGTCTCATTGTTTGAATATGTATACCCTTGATTAAGCGACCTTTGGGTATTTATAGGATATTTTTAGTTCCAAGATCATACACCTATTAAAAAAAAACAAATAAAAATGAACTAAGTAGTCTGAAATCAAAGTTTAAGTCTTTACCTATAAGGTACACCTTCAATAGTTCCTTTTATGACTTCTCAGTTTGGGGTTTTGCCTAAGAAGCAATCTTCCCCATTCCACGATTACACTTTAAAATGCTCTAAATTATCTTTTGAATTCTCATTCTCTCTATATATATTTAACTCTTTGATCCGTCTGGAATTTATTCTGTGTAGCTTTATTTTCCAAGTGGATAGCCTATTGTCCCAACACCACTTACTGAATAACTCTTTTTACTATTTACTTGAACTGGCTCACATATTATACTCTGAAAAATACTATTTCTTGTGCTAACTTGACCCAGTATTACTGCCAGTCTGCTATGTAGTTCTTGCTTCTCTTCTGTGACTGGGGGAGCAGTTGAGTATTGTTAAAAATTCTAAATGTATGGATGAGAAAAGTTAATAAATGTGAGATTGCTTTGGAATGTAAAAACAGCTTTTCAGAATAAGATATACTTTCTTTTTACCTGTAGGCTTTAAAAGTAAATTAAGATTTCATTTCTCTGATGTGGATTAAGCACCCACTGTCCCAAATGTAGGATGACTGTTCAACTCGTTATGAACATTTATTCGTACTGTTTGTCTATTACCTTACAAATTCCATCCCTTTTTCTAAAGTTACCAACTTGTGCCCTATCTGTGTGATGTTCAAAATCCTTTAAATTAGTGGTCCTCAATTGTGGCCACAAACCCCATCTGAGAAACTGAATCAAAACCTCTGGGAGATTTTTCTGGGTATTTTTTCAGAGTTTCTGGGTGATTCCACTGTACAGCCAATGATCTGAATTATTAGCAAAAATCTTAAGGTGCTAGAGTTCCTATAGCTGCAAGTCATTTGCACATTATAAAAGTCAAAACTATTTGCTAACGGCAACTTATCATAAACTATGTAAAGCTCTTTCAAAAAACTACATAGAAAACTGGTACAAATAATATAATCCTCCAATCCTATTTCAACTAATGATATGCTTTAAGGGTCCTTTATCTTGTCTCCCACAGCACTTTATAGGATTAGTCACTCACTACTAACAATACAAGTTAATTATAAATTTATCAATTATTGCTGGAGGAATTTGTCAGGTAACTGAAATCTAATATTGACTTAGTATATATGAAAGTGAAAATATTTGATTTTCTAAAAATGTCTACCTTCTCTAGAAATAATCATTATATTCCTTAATATTACGCTTGGTTTTATGTAGAAGAAATGAGACCATTTTATTTTTTTACAAAGTCAGTTCTGAAGATTTTGAAATGTGACTGTCTACCATAAATCTCTTAACATCCTGAATGGCAAACATCTTTATTTTGCTCAAGTAATCAAGTACCTTAACTACAGATGACAGAAATAGTAACTGTTACATGAAAAAGATGTTTATATGAGAAAGCTTTTAAAGAAAGAGCTTAATTCATTGCAACTAGGACCATGGTGATATGATAAGCCAAAATCCAATACTAGAATATAAGAAATCCTCACAGGTCAGTAAAGCAGGTCATCAAACTGTGGGTAGTAGTTAGCACCAAGGGGCACAAAAAGAGAAAGACACCTTTCCTGAGACTGTGAACTTTCAGGAGATTTTTCTCCAAAATGCTTTTGAATGATGCATTAAATAGCAGACACATCCAGAACCTCTGATGATACATAAGAATTGACAGATTTTAGTACTGAAGCATTACACAAGTTAACATTTTAAGCTATCATTACTTTAAGGTGTTATTACAATTATCTTTTGTTGGTATGACAAGCTCTTGATTATTTATCAATACCCTTTCCCCTTCCTAACAGCACCCAGATTTTCCAAGAGGAATCTTAATACCTCCCCTTCCCGTATTTTTTTTTTCTAAGTTTTTGGCTGCACCCCACGGCATGTGAAATCTTAGTTCCCCAACCAGGGACTGAACCCACGCCTCCTGCATTGGAAGGAAGAGTCTTAACCACTGGACTGCCGGGGAAGTCCCCCCTTCCCCTATTGAGTAAAGTAACCAAGCAATTTGCGTGAGATGGACCCCAATCCCAACTGAAGACTGTCCTGAACTTATCAATACACTGAATTCTTCCTAGTCATTTTATTTTTAAAATTTATTTATTTATGTTTTGCTGCGTCAGGTTTTAGTTGCAGCACCCGTGGTCTTCATTGAGGCATGCGGGATCTTTTGTTGCAGCACGGGCTTCTCTCTAGTTGTGGCATGCGGGTCTTCTCTAGTTGTGGCGCACAGGCTCCAGGGCACATGGGCTCTGTAGTTGTGGTATACGGGGTCCAGAGTGCGTGCACTCTGTAGTTTACGGCACACAGGCTCTCTCATTGAGGCATGCGAGCTCAGTAGTTGTGGCGTGCGGGCTTAGTTGCCCCATGGCATGTGAGATCTCAGTTCCCTGACCAAGGATCAAACCCATGTCCCCAGCACTGGAAGGCGGATTCTTTACCGCTGGACCACCAGGAAAGTCCCTTTTCTAGTCACTTTAATGCAGAATAGTTTACAGCACACAGCCCTGGCTGTCCCTGGTAGCCATCCCAAGACGAGGGAAACTCAAGGATGATGCTGACAATGGGAAAACAGAGCCAAGAGATTCACAGAGGAATAAAGCCCGAGCCCTGACAGCTGCCCAACCTTTGCACTTTTCAGTTATTGCAGCCAATAAATTCGTTATTTTACAGGCAACTGAAAGCATACTGAATTAGGAGTTACCTAAAATAAAAAGCACTCGTCAAATCTCGCTCTTCAACAGCTTTACACAAGAGGTTTAAAAAAACGGAACCATGATATTTTTGTGTGTCATGTAGAAAGTGCTTAATAAAAGCTTTGTAGACTGAGTATCAACATGTGTATTAGTTTCCTATTGCTGCTTTAACAAATTACCACAAACTTAGTGGCTTAAAATAACATGAATTAATTTTCTTACAATTCTGGACGTGAGAAATCTAAAACCAAGGTGTTAGATGCCACACCCTGGGCCTTGTTTGTGCATTGTTCCCTCTGAAGAATCCACAACTCTCAAGTATTCTCTGCTTATCCATAACTTTTCATCTGTGCTCATTCAAGCCCCATTTTGACTGACCTGTTCCATGAGTCAAGCCCCATAGTAACTTAACAATTATGTCATAAATCATGGAATGCCCAGGGTGTGGCAGGAATTGTAAGGAAACTGGACTAGGTAGTCTACTACAAGGAAAATGCTAAGAGAATAACAGATAGGAATGGCCCAATGTGACAAGGTGCTAATACCTAGACAACAGAATTTGATTTTGGTACAACAGGCTGTTTTAAGCTCTTGAGAATGGGAAGAGCAATGTCTTTATATTTAAAGTAGGTTCCTTGTAGGCAGTATATAGTTTGGTCCTGCTTTTTCATCCAATCTGATAATCTCTACCTTTTAATTGGAGTGTTTAGACCATTTATGTTTAATATGATTACTATGATTATTGATATGATTACTATGATTGACATGGTTACTATCTCGCTGTTTGTTTTCTATTTGTCCCATCTGTACTTTATTCCCTTTTCCTTATTTTTCTGCCTACTTTTGGACTGACCACTTTTTAGGATTCTTTTTTACATCCTTTGGTGGTTTATTGACTCTTTGTTGAACGTTTTTGGTGGTTGCTTTAGAGTTTATAGTATACATCTTTAATTTATCACACCTTCAAGTGTTCTTATACCACTTCATGAACAATATAGGAACCTTACAAGAGTATATTATACACTTTGTGCTATTTTTGTCATACATTTTACTTCTACATATGTTAGAAACTTCATAATACATGTTATTTTTGTTTCATTATTATTGTTTTTAACAGTGTTTTTTTGTTTGTTTTCTGGCTACACGTCATGGCTTGTGGGATCTCAGTTCCCTGACCAGGGATTGAACCCAGGCCACAGCAGTGAAAGCCTGGAATTGTAACCACTAGGCCACCAGGGAATTCCCATTATTTTTGCTTTAAATAGCCAGTTACTTTTCAAAGAGACTTAGGTAGTAAGAAAAATGCATTTTATATTTAACCATACAGTTACTATTTCTGATGCTCCTCATTTCTTTGTGTTGATCTACATCTGCATCTATGATCTGTATAATTTTTCTTCTGCCTGATGATTTCCTTAAACATTTCCTGTAGTGTAGGTCTGCTGTTGATGAATTCTTTTCTATGTCTGAACAAGTCTTCCTATCACTTTCATTTTTTTTTTTTATAAACTTATTTTATTTATTTATTTTTGGCTGCACTGGGTCTTTGTTGCTGTGCACAGGCTTTCCCTAGCGGCGGCAAGCAGGGGCTACTCTTCATTGCAGTACACAGGCTTCTCATTGCAGTGGCTTCTCTTGTTGCAGAGCACAGGCTCTAGGTGCATGGGCTTCAGTAGTTGTAGCACGCAGGCTCAGAAGTTGTGGCTCGTGGGCTCTAGAGCGCAGGCTCAGCAGTTGTGGCACACGGGCTTAGCTGCTCCACGGCATGTGGGATCTTCCTGGACCAGGGCTCAAACCTGTGTCCCCTGCATTGGCAGGCAGATTCTTAACCACTGTGCCACCAGGGAAGCCTCACTTTCATTTTTAAAAGATATTTTTGCTGGGTATAGATAGAATCCTAGGCTGACTGTTTTTCTTTCAAGAAAAAAAAGTTTCCTTCAAGAAAAAAATCAAAGATGTTTCTCTACCGTCATCTTATTTGCACTGTTTCCCGTGAGAAATGTGATGTCATTGTTATCTTTGTTCCTCTTGGTGTAGTTTTTCTTCATGTTTCTTTTGCTTGGGGTTCATTCAGCCTCTTCCATCTGTGGGTTCATAGATTTTAATAAATTTGGAAAAATTTTGGCCATTATTTCTTCTAACATTTATTCGTCTCTCCTCTCACTGGAGTCCAATTTCATGAATATTAGTCCAAGTGAAGTTGTCCTACCCCTATGCTCATTTTTTCACTCTTTTCCTCTTTGTGTTTCACTTTGAATAGTTTCTATTGCTATTTAAAGTTCTTTTCTAATCTTTTCTTTGCTGTATCTAATCTCTTATACTTGGATTCTTCTTTCAAAAACATATTTTTCATGTCTCTACTTCATTTGCACAATCTTTTCTCTAATTATTTTAAACATATGGAATAATAATAATAAATGTTTTAATGTCACTGTTATTTCTGGGTTGGTTTCAATTGACAGATTTTTCTAATCGTTATGGGTTGCATACTGCTTCTTTGTATGCCTGATATTTTTTGATTGGATGCCTGACTGTGTGGATTTTACCTTGCATGGTGCTTGATATTTTTATATTCCTATAAATATCATTGAGTATTGCCCTGGGATGTAGTTATCTGGGAGAAGCTTGATCTTCTCAGGTCTTGCTTTTAGGCTTTTTAAGGCAGTATCAAAACTCGTTTAATCTCTGGTTAATTTTTTTCCCAACTACAGAGGCAAAACCTTTCTGAGCACTCTACCGGATGGCCTATGAATTATGAGATTTTTCATTCTGGGTGAGAAGAACTGGAACTATCACTGGTCCTGTCTGAGCTCTGAAAATTCCTCTAATTCTTTTGGGTACTCTCTTCCCCAGCCCTGGGGAGTTTCCTCACAACTATGTGTTGATCAGTATTCAGCTGCAGACTGGAGGGGGATCCTCCGTATTTATCCACGGCTCTAAGAAGCTCTCTACCTTCTAGTACTCTGTCCTAGCTGCCTTGGCCTTCCTGGAATCCTAGCTTCTTATCCACAATTCAGGTAGACTGCCAGTTCTATCTGGGTTTCTCCTCACAAGGCTATGCCTAGAAATTCTCTCCAGGCAATAATCTGGGGCAACAGTTTGCATCTTGTCTCTCAGGGATCACTGTCCTTCACTGCCTAATGTCCAACGTCTTAAAACCATTGTTTCATGTATTTTTGCCCACTGTTTTTGTTGTTTCAGGTGGAAGGGTAAATCTGGTCCCTGTTACTCTATCTTAGCCAGGAGTGGAAAGCTTATTAACCAGTTTTCAGCTAATTTTGGAATCTTATTTCATCAGTTTTTCTTTCATTGATTTTGGTCTCGCCTATATTATTTTGAATCAACTTCACCATCTTGTTGGTTCTTTCATTAATGAGTTAAATACATTTTTGACACATGCTTACTATATGTTTGTATAAAACTCACGTTTTTAAGTTAAAAAATTATATTTTGACACTACTTTCAGACTTTTAATCCTTCCAAATTCAGTTTGGACACATCTGTTTCAGGATTCTGTATCTGATCTCAAGGTAGAGTTAATCACTATATCCTCCTTCTTTAGAATTTGTTTTGATACTTCTGTACTTATCACACCTCACTGCAAATGAAGGTCTGTGGTGTCCATATCACCAGCACAGTGTCTGGCATAAAGCAGGTCTTCACTGAATACTTTCTGAGTGAATAAACCAAAGGAAAATTACTAATTTTCTGCTTCTCAAGCTGTAGTACTCAGCGCTGTGACGTGGGGCATACAAAGCTACAGGATAAACATGATAGACACTCCTGGAAAATACACATCACTGCTAGAGTAACAATATTATGAAGTATGATGCAAAATTACGTACAATTTTAAAGCAAATGGCAGCCTCAAGCCATGTCCTCTTTAGGTTATGTTTCCCCACCCCTAGGGTTTCCTTTGCCTCTGACTAAAATATATGAGTGAAAAATAAGTAAGAGAAGGACTGCTTTAACTCAAGGAATTAACTAAAAAAGCTGAAAATTCCAGGCACTGGGTCTGGGGGTATAAAGTTAATAGGCAGAGGTTGGAGCTGGTGGAAGAGTGGAATGTTAGTACTGGGTTGGACCTTCTCTAAGTCTTTATAGCTCTTCCCACTTCGGTTATAATAATGCTCTTTATTAAAAGTTAAGGTAATTATTGATAGCTCTTACTTCTGTTGGTATAATTTGGGGGCTATGTTAGTGTTTTTGGAGGATTCATGAAACTGGTTATCAAGATATTGATTACTAAGTCCTTCATTCTCTATTTCTTAATTTTTTATATTCTAATTTTCTATGGCAGAAAAATGTATTGTTTGTAATAAGACAAAAAACTTTAAAAAATGTGATGTATGAGAAAGTATGAGGTGTAGGAAGCAGACACATTTTTCTTCTTAGAGAAGCCAGACTACTTAGTGTTTTGTTTTTTGGCTGCGTTGGGTCTTCACTGTTGTGTGCGGGCTTTCTCTAGTTGTGGCGAGCGGGGGCTACTCTTTGTTGCGGTGCGTGGGCTTCTTGTTGCAGTGGCTTCTCTTGTTGTGGAGAATGGGCTCTAGGAGCACGGGCTTCAGTAGTTACGGTGCGTGGGCTCAGTAGTTGCGGTGCGTGGGCTCAGTAGTTGCAGCACGTGGGCTCTAGGGTGCAAGGGCTTCAGTAGTTGTGGCACGTGGGCTCAGCAATTGTGGCTCGTGGGCTCAACAGTGCAGGCTCAGTAGTTGTGTTGCAAGGGCTTAGTCGCTCCTCAGTATGTGGAATCCTCCCAGACTAGGGATCGAACCCGTGTTCCCTGCACTGGCAGGCAGATTCTTAACCACCAGGGAAGTCCTAAGACAGTTAAAGTAACTGGCAGCTTCAGTTTCAAATGAAATAAGAGCTTTGAATTTATCTGAATTTCAAACTACTGTTTTGAAAGTAAAGATGAATAAAGTTGATTAATTCGCAACATTTAGAATTCAGGCGAAGCTAAAGCTAGTTTAAACTTTATTTTCTGTAACACATAACATTTAGTGTTTTCAATAGCTCTGAGATACTTATTTTGAAATTAAAAATTTTAAATCAGAATCATTTGCAGCATTACAGACACATTTTTCTTCTTAGAGAAGCCAGACTACTTAGTGTTTTGTTTTTTGGCTGCGTTGGGTCTTCGCTGCTGTGTGCGGGCTTTCTCTAGTTGTGGCGAGCGGGGGCTACTTAATTCAAATAAAAAGGGCTTATCTTTCCATTTGTACACTGATTTATAAAATTACTCTGCACCCCACTTTCAACAAAGACACACACACACAACCTAGTAATAACAAATCAAGCCACCGAACTGCATTGCGCTTCAGCTGATTAAACAGGAAGGTGATGGTGAAGAAATAGATAATGTTCATTTGAGAAGTCTTTTTTTTTTTTTTTTTAAAGATTTAATTGGCTTTATTAGGCAGTTCATGAATCGGGCAGAATCCCATCTGGCAACTAGAGTGGTACTCCTGGAGAAGTCTTTTAAACTGTAAAAAATAGGCAAGAACACTACAACCCTGTAAACAACCTTTCTTTTGAAACCAGAAATAGTAAATGAGATTCTAAGACTAAAAAATTGAATGCTTAAGAACTAAAACCAAAAAAACTCCAGGAATTAGTTTTTTGTTTCTATATAACCCACTAGGTTATATAGAGGATTTGGTATTATATTTAATATAAGGTACATTCTAACCAACATAAATCAATATCTAAAGAGATATGAAATAGAAACCTCTTTGTTTTCCATTTAAACTCTAAATTGGCTCTCTACCAGACTCTGAGCAATATTCTGTTGCCAGCACCTTCAAAAATTGGAATACCTTATGGTTGCTTTTAGTTATTCTGGTAGATTGCATCACCTTGCAAAAAGTTTCCAAATGATTCCTTATAACATCATCCATAAATTATTTAGGAACCGCTCTTACTTCATCTGTTGGTATAATTTTTGGACTGTGTTAGTGGTCTGGGGAGAATTCATGAAACTAGTTATCAAGATATTGTTCACGGAATTCTTTATTCTCTACTTCTTAATTTAGTAGACTTTGTTTTGTTTCATCACAAATTTACAGCATTAAAGAGCTAGCGAAAGACTAGATTCGTCCTTGATGACAAAAGAACAGGAGTAGAAAGACATACACGACTGTCTGCATGTCTACAGCATGGCAAAAGAACAGAGCCAGAATGATTTCAAGAGCAGTATACAGATGTCAAATTTACATTTTGAAAGAAAGTTCGATTTTTCAGTTGCCATTACAACAGTCAGCTGAGGGTTAGAATGTAATATCTTAATGATGATTACAGCTGACCCTTGAACAACACAGGTTTGAACTGCACAGGTCCACTTATGCACAGATGTTTTTCAATAGTAAATACTACAGTATCACACTATCCACGTTGATTGAATTGGTGGATGTGAAACTGCGTATATACAGGGCTGACTACAAGTTACACGTGGATTTTCAGTTTTGGGGGGTTGGCATCCTTAACCCCAGCGTTGTTCAAGGGTCAACTGTACTTTTATTTATATCATACATCACAGTCTGGAAAATCCTCTCAACATGAATAAGAAGTGGCCATATGGTGTGATGGTTAAAGGGCTCTTTTGAACAGACTGATCGGGGCTAGAATCTCAGCTCTGCCACTTCCTCTGCGACTTGGGGCAAGATATCTTAATCCCTCTAGTCACACATTCCGCCGCCCTAAAATGAAGCCCACAAGAGCATCTACCTTAAAGGGATCCCAAGAGAACTAAATGAGTGAATATATGGAAAACGCTTAGCATGGTGCTGGACACGCAATAAGCTCAAGAAATATTATCTGTTAATTGTTAAAAATAGAGTATTTAAATATCTTTAAAGAAGAAAGAGTAAACTCTGACCTAAGCCCTTTGACTCCAAGTTCCGTGCTCTTTACAGTACGTGGAGTGGCTGCAGCTGCGGCCTTTCACGGCTCTGAGAAGCGTGAGACACAGGAACACTATTGTCTTATTCCTGTTACCTCAGGCACAAGTCTTAGAAGGACAAAAACATCTCAGCTTTTTTTTTCTTTCACGTTAACATGGATTTCTTTCATGGATGATTTTTTGACATGACCCATTCAGCCTCTGGTATATAGCCTCTAACCTGTCATTTCAAATCTTTTCTAGAATTTTTTGGAAGTTGACAATGTTTGGTTGGTAATTACCTTCATCGTCCTCCCTTAATTAATGTTAGCTGTTAACATTTTGTGATAGTACTTTGTCTTTGATAAAACACAAAACACTGTTAGGATGAGTCTGTACTCTATTTGAGCTAGAGGTATAATAATGACAGATCCCAAACCTTAACAATTTACGCTGAATTTCTCCTACAAAGCATAAAACGTACCCGGCAACACACTTAAGACTGTGAAGGGAGCATGTTTGTTTTTACAAAATCTTCTAATTTTTATTTCCCCTTTCTGATATGTGAAATTTCACACATTCTATGGACAGTCTGAATGTAATTCTGTATTCCAAAAGAAATCACTTACTTAACATTTCAACCTGAAAAGAAGTCAACTGTCCTCATTCATCAAAAGTCTGGTTCAAACCTCCCAAGGTCTAGTCTAACTCCCTGCCAGATTGGATCCCAGTTTCATAACACTTTGTTTACACTCCTTTTATGGTAAGCATTATAATTATTCATAAACATGACTTATTATCTTCCAAATATATCCAGAATCCAACTGCTTTTTCCCATCTTCACTTCTATCACTCTAGTCCAAGCCACTGTCATCTCTGCCTGTATTATTGCAATATCTTTCTAACTGGTCTTGCTTTTTCTCCTTTGGTCCTCTCACCTCTCCACAAAAGTCTATTCTCAACACAGCAGTTAGCATGATCCTGTAAACATTTTGGCCAGATTATGGCACTGCTTTCCTCAAACCCATTCACCGAATGAATAAAAAGGCAAAGTCCTTATAGTGGCCTACAAGGCCCTATGTGACCCCTCCCCACCACGAACCCCCAGCTTCTCCTCTTTCCTTCACTCCCTCTTGAGGTTCCTTGAACCCACTAAGCACGCTCTTGCCATGGGCCTTGCGTTCTGCTGTTCCCCCTGCCTAGAAAACTCTTGCAGGTATTCACTTGCCTTGCTCCCCAGCTTTCCCTAAGTCTCTGCTAAAATGTCACCTATTAAACAAGAGAGGCCTTCCTTTATCCCCTATATAAAAGTGGCAAGGGCTTCCCTGGTGGCGCAGTGGTTGAGAGTCCGCCTGCTGATGCAGGGGACATGGGTTTGTGCCCCGGTCCGAGAAGATCCCACATGCCGCGGAGCGGCCGGGCCCGTGAGCCATGGCCGCTGAGCCTGCGCGTCCGGAGCCTGTGCTCCGCAACGGGAGAGGCCGCAACAGTGAGAGGCCCGTGTACCGCAAAAAAAAAAAAAAAAAAAAAAGTGGCAAATCTCTCTGCTCTCCATTCCCTTTATATTACTTTATTTTTTTCTACAGCACTTATCACCACATGGCATATGACATGTTTGATTACTGTTTGTTTCCCCTCCCTTCAATAAAATGTAAGCACTCCATGAGGGCAGGGACTTAATCTGGTCACTGCTGTATCCCCAGTACCTAGAACAATCCCTGGCACATAGCAGGCAATCAGTAAATATTTACTGAATAAAGGAGTGACCCCTTCACTATAGAACATAAGCTCCTTGAATTCCTCTTTACCTTTTTCACATCACCAACTGTGGAGACTTTCATTCAAAGGACCCTTAACGAACATTTAAACATGCATGAAGAGCAAGGGAACTGAAGTTACCAAGAATGCTTGGGACAAGTCTACAAAGAATGAGGGGTAGCAACAATCCCAGCACCTACGTACAGTGGAAAGCACCCTGGTTCCAAAATGAAAAGGTGAAAAGGTGGAAAGGGGAACCAGAGCTTTCTCCATCTGCCAACACTTGTGGGCTGTGTTAGTATTTCTAAGGCACTGGTGAAAGTTATCAGCATACAAACAAAATCTTCTTAACCCGGTCGTCTTAATTCACTATTTTTTTTTCTTTCGACAGTTTCATTTATTAACTAACCATGAACCTTTTTACCCACAGACAGGATAAATCAACAGTGTTGGCAAATTTAAAATCATTTACTAAATCTTACTGAACGGGGCCTGGAGACAAACATCCCCACTTTTAAGCTCTCTACTAATGAGGTGACAGACTCAATTATTTGGTAGAAATACCAAATAATTTAAGCAAAACCGGACGGCTAATAAAATTTACAACTTTAATTAAACTTTCTACACTCCGAATACTAGAACTGCTTAGTGACAAACTCCACAAGACTTTCCAGTAAGCTTATTACAGTTTGTTTCGTCTGACAGGTTACAAGACAAACACCCAGTCTGCTTGAGTTTTAAAAGGGTATTTCCTTTGCTCCCCCGGAATAACCAAGAAAGACAGGAGTCCAACTGGTAAAGCGAAAGTCGGGTTTAATTCACTATTCTTGATTAAACTGGATGTATCGGGACTCCGCTGGTTCCCTACGTATATCGTTTAAGTTTCCTAACAATATTTGGAGATAAGATATTACTAATGTGCTCACAGTTGGCGAAGACTCCGAGAGGTCAGCGGCCGCTTCGAGGGGGCTCGGCTAATGAGCGCCAGGGGCGGGATTCTAACCCAGGACACTTGGCTTCCGGGCCACGGAACAGCGGCACGCAGGCCTTCTCGGGGGTGGACCAAGCTAAGAGCCGGCTCCGCCTCTGCAGGAGTTGCCTCCTAAAAGGCAGAAACACGGCTGCGCAGATTCCCAGAACCGCGTAAGTACTTTGCCCAGGTTTCCGCGGGGTCGGAAGGTTCTGGTATCGATCAGAGAGAGCAGTTCTGCCTAGAAAGCTCAAGTGTCTTGGTCGCTGGCGCAGCACACGCAGGATGAATAAAGCGCTTTGGAAACTGCGAGCCTCTAGACAGACAGCGAAGCTGAAGCTCCGGAAAACAATACCTGAATGAGGCGGGCGACGAATAACTTGCTGACTATGGGCACCAGTCAATACGGGGGGTGGGCGTGGGGGGGAGAGGGATGCTCGAGAGGGGCTGCAGCCCTCCCCGTAGAGCCGGCAGCATCCGAGCGCCCGTGTTCGGGGTCGGGGTCTAAGCTGCCTGGGACGGCCCAGGCCGGATCCGCCCCCAACCCCACCCCCTCTCAGCCCGGGCACCGGGCCGCTTCTGCCGTCGCCCCTCACGGCCCGGCCTGCAGAGCCACGTCCGGCTCAGAGGGCCCCCAGCTCGCCCTCGAACCCCCCTCGACCCCCGGCCGGCCTCCCGCCGCCAGCCCCGCGACTAGCTCACCTGCGCACGCCCCGCGTCCTCCTCTCATTCCCTCCCCAGGCCTCTGGAAGCGACCTGCGGCGCCACCCCATCTCCTCCCCGTCCTCGCCCCGCCCCCTCGGAGCCGGAACTGCCCCCTTCCGGGTCCTTTTCCCCGCCTCCTTCGCCCCCCCAGTGTGGCGTCACTTCCGCCTTGCCCCGCCGCGCGCTGGAGTCCGGGACTCGCGGACGCGCAGGTAGAGTCCCGCAGTCGGGAGCGCGCCCCGTGGATGACAACAAATTCGTCGCGCAGCGGCGGTGGAGGTGTCCGCCTCAGCCCCGGCCTCAGGCCTTTCCGTCTCCCCGCGTGATCTCTTGCATCCTCTCTCTGGGCCGACTAGGACCCCCTCGGAAGCCCCCGGACTTGGGGTGACGGGGACTCCTCCGCGCCTTGTCCCCTCCAGGCCTAGCGCGAGCGGCGCGGCACAGGTGATGGGGGTCTCCCTGAGGGATTCCCGGCCCCGAGCGGGCATGGAGGGGCCTCCCCGGGCTTAGGCTTCGCCGCGGCCTGGGCTCGCCGGCCGGGACCTGAGACGCCGCTGCAGCCACAGCAGCGGCCTTGAGCCGGAGCCTGGACCCCCAGGCCGGAGCCGTCCGCAGCCCCTGCCGGCCCAGCTGCCAGCCCTCGTCATGCCTTGGCCGTTTTCGGAGTCCATCAAGAAGAGGGCCTGTCGGTACCTCCTGCAGAGGTACCTGGGCCACTTTCTGCAGGAGAAGCTGAGTCTGGAGCAGCTCAGTCTGGACCTGTACCAGGGCACCGGGTCCCTCGCCCAAGTCCCCTTGGACAAATGGGTAAGAGCTGCCGGCGGCCAGCCGGGAGGGACTCAGTCTTCTCTTTAGCGTGATTCGAACGAGTGTCATCCAAGATTGGTGACGTTCAGTCCCTCCCTGGGGATTGTTTGGCTCCAGGTGGGGCAGTCCTCCGAGAAATGTGTTCAAGTGTCCTGTAATCTGTTTCTAGCAAGTTTGCTCTCCCAAATCACGTGTTCAGAAACTTAACATAGGTAATGGAGTCTACCCTGTGGGAATCAGCGGAGTCAGTGGTTTGGGCGGGGGTGGGTGTCTGTGAATCTGGCTGAAAGGGGTCCATGGAAGGAGGTGATCAGTGCTGCCCCTTTGGGGAAGGACGGGTCTCGGGGTTCTGTGCAAACAAGTCGTATTTCATGGGATGACACTCTGGAAAGATTAAGGATGAGGAGGACTTTTGGGGATGTCAGAATGCCTAGGTATTCATTTATTTACTTGGGGTTGGTTACTTGCACACCGCGGCCTCCGTACAACGTTTGGCATCTGGAAGAAAGTTAGGCGAAGGCCTCCTCTGCCGGTTTGCCTGCTTTTGCTTGATACTGTGTGTAGAAGGCCAGTCGGTGAACGGTAGTGTGGCTCTAATAGTGATGCTTGGTTGTGCCTGTTTGCTTCACGTGACAGATCGTAACAGCGGGTGTTGCAAAAGCGCTGAAGCTGCAGCGTTCAGACATTTAAAAACCTGTTTTCCGCTTGTCATCCAGAGGTTGTGAGTTGACTTGTCTTAACAGGTGCTTCATGTATAGTTGAACCTGCATCTGTATGTTTTCAGTGTGTAGTATTTTACTTCATGTGTATTCAGCCTTGAGTTTGGCAAGAATGGAGTGGCTCTCCCACTTCCCCCAACTCTTATTTGTTCCACTAGAGTTTGCGGCTTACAGTTTGTGTTGGTTGTACCATTTTAAAGTATTACTATTCTGAAAACATTCCAACACGGTCTACATTTAGGAAATCATCAGTATAGGTAACTTTCCTGTGGTAGCTGGGCAAAACAAAAGGAAACATTTTTTTTTCTTGATTTAAGCTGTGTAAAAAGCTTGTGGGGTTTTTTTTGTTTGTTTTTCTTTTATGTAAAAGTATTTTAACAGAGTAGGGACTTCTTTAGCCGTAGAAACCTGAAAAACTCAAATTATGGTGACACCTTACTATGACCCTTAAATTAATTTGTACTGGTGTAAATAAGCATGTAATTTTATCAGCAAGTGGATGACCTAGACTAGGGAGAGTACACAGGATAGTGGGAAAAGCCTTGGCTTGAGTAGCAGAAGGACCTAGTTCCAACCCAGGCTAGCCCATGCTGCCACAGTTAGCCAAGTGACATTGGACGTAGTAATTCACCCGAGTTCAGTAAACATTAACGGAGCATCCACTCCATGCTAGGCACTGTGTCAGGGTACTGCATTGCTGTAATTCTACCAAAAGATAAGGATTCTGATGGGTATTTTAAAATTCATTGACCCATAAGTCTATCCTTTGGGTACAGTTATGAATAGACTGTCTTTAAGGAGGATATTTATTAACAGTCTTTTTTGGGTTGAAGGACTTGGCTGCATTATTCTTTTTTAATTATTTATTTATTGAAGTGTAGTTGATTTACAATGTTGTGTGTATGCATTATTCTTTTTTTTTAAATTTATTTATTTATTTTTGGCTGCGTTGGGTCTTTGTTGCTGCACGCGGGCTTTCTCTAGTTGTGGCAAGCAGGGGCTACTCTTCGCTGTGGTGCGTGAGCTTTTCATTGTGGTGGTTTCTCTTGTTGCAGAGCATGGGCACGCAGCCTCAGTAGTTGTGGCTTGCCGGCTCTAGAGCACAGGTTCAGTAGTTGTGGTGCACATGGGCTTAGTTGCTCCGCGGCATGTGGGATCTTCCCGGACCAGGGCTCGAACCCGTGTCCCCTGCATTGGCAGGCGGATTCTTAACCACTGTGCCACCAGGGAAGCCCCTGCATTATTCTTTAATGACTTTTCACATTAACTCTATAAGGTGGGTATTATTTCTATTTTACAGATGGAGTTAAATAATTTGCCTCAAGTCACACAGCTAGCAAGTGGTATAGTGAGAATTCAAGTCTCACTCCTAAGCCTATTATCTCTTTATTAATCACATGGCTTCAAGCCAAGGAAAGAGCAGTTAATGTAACTGAGCATTTGTTTATTTCAGGCACTGTATTAGGCACTGTTATTTACGAGGTTTTATTTAATCTTCATGGGAAATCAGAGGTGGTAATATTTCAGTTTTACAGTGTGACTTCAGGATCATTGGAAAAGTAACTTAAGGTTGGATTTAATCTGAAGGTTATATTTTGTTCTGCTTCTTGAAGGTGAGGGATATGCCCAGCCAAAATGATAATGTCAAATAAAGTATCCAGTAAACATTGGCTGTTGCTGGTTTCTTTATTTCATTATAGTGTGCTGTGTTTGTGACTAAGATAAATCTTGGTGTGACGTTTAGATACAACTATTTAAACTTCTGATTGCAAATTCAATTACCTTTGACATTTGATTTGAAGGACTTTCATGACAGATAAAAAGATACCTCACAAAGATTCATAGATCCAAACGGGAGAATCCTATTATTGACAACATTCCTAATGTTTCAAATCTCAGTCATCAATTATGTGTAGGATTGTGTTGAAATCGCCTGTGAGATTCCCTTCTTCCTTGATCTCAGTCAATTATTCTTGCTAATTAATTGGGACATGTTGCATTTTTATATATATATATATGTATATATATATATATATATATATATACATATATATATATTTAACTTTAAAACTCCTTTTAAAAAACTGTTTTAAAGGGCTTCCCTGGTGGCGCAGTGGTTGGGAGTCCGCCTGCTGATGCAGGGGACGCAGCTTTGTGCCCCGGTCTGGGAGGATCCCGCATGCCGGGGAGCAGCTGGGCCCGTGGGCCATCGCTGCTGGGCCTGCGCATCTGGAGCCTATGCTCCGCGGCTGGAGGGGCCACAACAGTGAGAGGCCCGCATAACGCAAAAAAAAAAAAAAAAAAAACTGTTTTAAGAACACTTTAAATTTACTGAGTGAATTTTTCATGTTTTCAAACCTTTGTAACCTGTGTAGATGATGACTTTAAAAAAATAGTGTTTTTAATAGACATTTTTTCAGCAACAAAATCATGTAACAGTGGAAACATTTCCAAATATAATTTTTCAAAATGTCCTCTCCATAGTACAAAAATCCTTTGAAAAGCAGCTACTTTTCTCACTCATTAATAAAGTGGTATCTTTACTTTGAAAAGACAGATTAAGTGTGTTTTGTGTTTTGGAGTATACCTGCTAGGTAGCATGTACTACTGATAGCCATTTGTCATCACATAAAAGGTAGGCATATTTAAAATTCTAATCTTTGTGAAGAAGAAAATTACTTATTATCTTTAAATTCAACTCCTAAATGTTTGGTCATAAGAAAACCCGGGAAATCAGAAAGTTACTGTCATTTTCTGTCTCTCACAAAGATTCTGTTTAAAAGTCTGCTTTTCTTATGTAGACTGTATGCTCAAGTGTCAGTGCACTGAAATGGACCATCCAGCCAGAGGTACCACCCTTCCCACTGTGGAACTGCTAGTCTTCTCTTTGTTCCAGTCTGATGTATGGCCTGAGTGAGAGTGCAAATGCCCATTTGTACATTAAGTATGGTACAACTTTTAAGTCTGTTTTATTTGAATTCTTACGCCTGGGCTTAAACTAATAAGGATGTATTCTTTTCCTAGTTAGTCTTACGGTATCAAAAATAAGCGTATAACTTAATGTTTGCTTTTCTTCATCCTGCCAAGCACACCTTGAATTCCTAGTAGTGCTCATCATTGTACTAGGTAGGCACTGTGGAAGACAAAGAACAGTAATCAGCATTTACAGAGTGTTTACTTGGTACCAGGAGCCATGTTGGTAGCTTTACACGTTATTTCGTTTATACTCACAATAACCTTAAACTGGTAGTATCGCTATTTTATGGATGAGGAAATTGTGACTCAAGTTAAAACCTTGTCCAAAGCCACCTAGCTAGTAAGTGACCGAGCTACTGTGTTTTAAAAGACTGTGTTTTAGAAGACTATTCTTCAAACATGTTTGCCCAGTTTTCTTTAAAAAATTTTTGAAACACTAAAATATTCCTTGTACATTTTAAAATGGACTTTACAATGTTTTCATTATAAGTTTAAATAGTTGTAAGGATAATGTAAATACTGATATAATAAAAATATAGTTTTTTTACCCAGTAAGATCTAAATACCTGCCATTATATATTTAAATGTGCTTGAACCAGGTCACCATTAATAGTTGGAAATTTAACATTGTATGTTTTCCCATTGAACTCATATGTCCATCCAACTTCCTCTGCAAGATTTTATTGTAATTTGTATATTTTATGCTTATATCTTTTATTCATCATGCTGTCATTTCTCTGTAATAAAAACATGTAACTAAATTGAAATCGATCATACTAAAAATTTGTGTCACAATTCAACTTTCTTTTGCATTAAGTGAATATTTTCTAGTGTAACTTTTTTTTTTTTGCGGTATGTGGGCCTCTCACTGCTGTGGCCTCTCCTGCTGCGGAGCACAGGCTCCGGAAGCGCAGGCTCAGCGGCCACGGCTCGCGGGCCCAGCCACTCCGCGGTATGTGGGATCTTCCCGGACTGGGGCACAAACCCGTGTCCCCTGCATTGGCAGGCGGACTCTCAACCACTGTGCCACCAGGGAAGCCCTAGTGTAACATTTTAATTCCCATAATGATTTCTTCACTATTGATTCTTCTTTTTTGAGTTTTTTAGTGGTTGCTCTAGGGCTTTTACCATATTGATCTTATCAGTATCTCCTTCACATAATCATTGTGTTTTAAGTGAATTTTTCCCTGGATTGTTCTGTTATTACAATGTTAAGGGCAGTTGATCAAAACAATGTAAATATATTATACATTTGAATAACTAAACATAAAAACTTATTGGAAATATATTTATTGATGTTATGGGTGTGTTTCCCCCTCTTCCCTGATTTGTTCATGTATCCATAGATGAATATACTTACAACTAGAATTTGGTAGGGTTCAGCATAAATTTCACTCTAAATTTTTAAAATAGTTATAAGCTTGAGAAACACTGCTGTCCTAAATAAGTAGATGAGAATGATAGGGATTTTGCGGTAGCAGTATCACTTAGTTCTTTGAATTTCTTTGAATGGCTATGCCAAACATATGTATAAGGTGGGGAAAGAGCGGAAAACTTATTGCTGGTCCTGCCTGAAGATTTTTATATCCTAGGCAGTGCGTAAGGGAGGGTTCAGGAAGGGAAAAAGATATGCCATTTTTGGCTCAGTGGCAGAAGGGAGACTGTACAAGGGAATATGGGAAAGGAGACCCAACGTGATGCCACTGCTTTAAGTGCCCTTCTCAGGAAGGTCCATTTTAGGAAAGAATATATTTGGAGATTGGGGATCTGGAATTTTATACCTTAAAACCATCCATGCCCATGTACTCTTTAGGAAGTCTGTAGGATCACACAAACACCATTGTGAAGAAAGTCTATTAAAATAGTAACTTCCAGTGACTTCCCTGGTGGTCCAGTGGTTAAGACTGTGTGCTTCCACTGCAGGGGGCACGGGTCCCTGGTTGGGGAACTAAGATCCCGCATGCTGTGGTGCAGAAAAAGAAAAAAAAATCAAAGTAGTAAAACCTCCAGTGATAGAACGTGAGCCAGTCTAGGTCTCAGTGTTCAACGTTAGGTTTGTAGACAAAGAATTACAACACTACCCTTATGCAACATAGCATACAGGAAGCACATTACGTGTAGGCTGGCATTTTTGTTATTTTAATTTAAAAAGTATAGTCTGTCAAAAAAACCCATTTAATTATTCTACTAACAGTATTTACATCCGTCTTCCTTTTATTGTAGTTAAAACTTCACTGAACTTACTGTCAGTGGGATCACCTACCTGCTGAATGTCACTAAATTCAGTGGACATTTAAAAATCTTTGACTTCTTGTTAGTTCTTGTTGCACTTGACCACTCTTTATGTTGTCTTTCCACAATTTTCCGGGGCAAGAGGCTCTTGATTATCTTTCTACTTCTCTGTTTGCTTTTTTGTTTGTTTGTTTACTTTGCAGGTTCCTCTTTCTTAACCTTTTTCTTAAATGTTGGTGTTTATCAGGATTCTGTCCTAAGCCTCTTGTCTTTTTACTCTACATTAGTTCCCAAAGGCTGTCTCTGCTCACCCCTGTGGTTTCATTTACCCTCTGTGTTTATAAAGCCCTTCTGTATTATAAGCCCAGATGGCTCTCCTGAGCTCTGGACCTCCTAGACATCTCCACCTTGATGTCTGCTCAGATATTCTCTTTGGAACTGAATTCTTCATCTTCCCCTTCCCCTGTCTCAGTATATGGCACCCCTATCTAAGCCGTTGCCCAAGCCAGCAACCAGCGAGTCATTCTTCATTCCCTCTTGTCTTTACCCCTCATGATGACAATGAATTCTACTTCCTAGTATATTACAGAAATCCATCTTCCTCTAACTTTCCTCATTGTCACTATCCTTGCCAAACCAAACTTTAGTTTCTCTTACTTATAACATCCTTTCTGCTTGAGTTTTGCTTTCCTCCAATACATGCTGTACATGACAGCAGGAGTGGCTCACTAAAAGTTCTATCCTCATCATGGCGCCCTTGCTTAAAATCTTTCACTGGCTTCACATTGCCCTTGAGATAAATTTCAGACTCTTTAACATTAATTACAAGGCTTTTTGGATCCCATTCACCCTTATCTATGTAGCCTTATCTCTGGCTCATCACCCTGGCATGCTCGTCACCCTGGCATGCTCACCACCCTGGCATGCTACAGGAAAGCCTAAAGCAGCTTTTTCCACACCTGCCCCCCACCCCGCCCAAAACTCGTATCTCAAATATGTGTGCTTGTATACTCTGACGTCTGCCTTCTTTGAATCCTTCTACATGCTATTGTCTCTCTCTGGACCACTGTGTCCAGTTAACTCCTCAGCCTTCTGGTCTCAGCTTTAAATAGCACTTCCTCAGGTGGCCTGCCTTGTATCTCTAAGTTAGGTTCTTTTACACGTTCAGATAGTACAGTGTATTTCCTCTGTCATGCAGCTTATCCCACTTTAGTTAAATGTGCCTTTCGTGGTAAGCTGTTTTGTCAGCTTAGTGAGGGCCAGGAATCATCCTTATCGTGGTCTCTGCTTTCTTTATCCTTAGTGCCTGACACATGTATTAGCATATTTAGCATCTCTGAATAAGTCAACAATTTTAAGTTCTTGTTCTTGTGATTTCACAATGCACTTTTCTTTTTGTCTTTAGTGTCTCAATGAGATCCTGGAGTCAGCAGATGCGCCTTTAGAAGTCACTGAAGGATTCATACAGTCAATTTCTCTGTCCGTTCCATGGGGCTCCTTGCTGCAGGATAATTGTGCACTGGAAGTGAAAGGGTTAGAACTGGTCTTCCGACCTAGACCTCGCCTAGGTAGGTGTATATTATGTGTGTCTGTTTGTTTCTATTTTTAATTTTCAGAGATTGGGAAAGTAACCTGATTGCGTTAAATTCAGTATTAGTTTTGCATTGTGTTTGTGAGATTTTCAGTAGATAAAATATTAGGGCGTGGTCCATGTGGGGGGCGTGTGATTGTATCTTCAGAGTTATTTCTGTCTCTATTTACCTACAGGAACTTTAGCATATAATGATTGGTTTAATTGTTTGTTACCAATTATCTAAAGTGACTTATGCTTTTTTTTTTAACTTGAAGTATAGTTGATTTACAGTGCTTCAGGTGTACAGCACCTGAAGTGATCGTTATACATATTTTTATGTTTATATGTATATATATTATGGTTCAAATTCTTTTCCATTATCAATTATTACACAATACTGAGTAAAAAGTGACTTACGTTTTAAAGATTCAAAGTATTGTGCCAGAAAGCAAGGAGGTGCTCAAAGATTGATGGAGAAATGTTAAAAGGACACAGGATTGGGCTTGAAGGGGCTCCCATTGGCCAAATCTGTTAAACTTGGGCATCAAAAAGGATAATGAAAATAATGGATTATAACACACTAAATAAAAACAACCCCTAAGTCCATGTCAATACAAATAAGTATGTAAGGGGGGCAAGGAGAAGGGAAAGCTCTTCATTGCTACCACTTATAAACATAAAAAAAATGGCAGAATACCCCCATGTTTTCAGCCACCATAGTAAAAATTAATGGTATCAAGATCATCAATGAACGCTGATACCGTTCGGTGAAGGGTTGTTGAAAAACTGGATATTTAGACAGTATAAGAATATCTCCCACTGTTTACATATTATTTGCAGAGGGAAAAAGTTTCTTTTACAGTGCAGAAAATTGACAATCACCACCATAACTGAGTGATCAAGCTTAACCTCATCAATAATGGGTTAAACTGACATCATGTGTGTCCTGACTGAGGGGCTGAGAAAGACGTGATCACTTATGTATTATTCCTGCTAAAAGTGCTTAATCTGAATCAAATCATGAGGAAACAGTCAGACAAATCCAAAATAAGGGAAATTCTATAAACTAACTGGTTGGTACTGTTAAAAAAATGTCGTGAAAGACAATGAAGGTAGAGGAACCGTTCAGATCAAAGGAGACTAAAGACATGAATAACTAATTGCAGTACATAATTCTCTTTCTCTCTCTTTCTTTCTTTCCTATGAAAGGTGTTACTGAGGCAGCTGGGGAAATTTGGGTATTGAATGTATGTATGATGTTTTGTCAATGTTACGTTGCTTGGATGTGTTAATGGTATTGAGCTTTTGCAGGAGACTGGTCCTGTTCTTAGGAGTTACATGCTGAAGTCATTGGGAGTGAGTGTTATGATGTCTGCAGTTTACCTTCAAATAGTTCAGTGAAAGTTTGAGAGTATGTATGTAATCTTTTTTTTTTTTTTTCCTGGCTGCACTGGGTCTTTGTTGCGGCGCACAGACTTCTCTAGGTGTGGCGTGCGGGCTCCAGAGCACGCGGGCTCAGTAGTTGCAGCGTATGGACTCTCTAGGTGTGGCACGTGGGCTTAGTTGCCCCGCAGCATATGGGATCTTAGTTCCCCGACCAGGGATTGAGCCCACGTCCCCTGCATTGGAAGGTGGATTCTTAACCACTGGACCACCAGGGAAGTCTCAGTGTGTGTGTAATCTTGATGAATCTAGGTGTAGGGTATGCAGGTGTTTATTGTACACTTCTTTCTTAGGATTGAAAATTTTCAGAAGAAAACTTTGGGAAGGAAAAGATTTAAAGTAGTAGCAAGTCATTGTTTACGAATATATGCGTGTGGTAGCTTTAATTACACATATGATGTTTTCTGATTTATCAAACATGTATACTGTGCTTCTTGCATGCCAGATACTGTTCTGGGTGGTTTACAAGTACTATCCTCACAGTAGCTCTTTGACATAGATACTTTTAATTATCTCCATTTTGCCGAATAGGAAATTGAAGCATAAATACTAGGTTTAATAACTTGTCCAAGGTTATAGCTAATTAAATGGAAAAGATGGGATCTGGATCTAGGCAGTCTAGTTCTGGAGCCCCTATTCTTAACCACTGTGCTGTGTTATGTCTTGGATTGTCTACTGCAGAGTGTGTGTTTGTGTATAAGCTAGTAAAGTCATGATGGTGAATCATGTTAAATTATGAACTTGAATTCTTTCAGTGACAAGTGATGTTTGTAAAGATATATTTGAAGAATTGTGATCCCAAGTGCTGCCTGAAACACCAACGTTTAAGTTATGCTTAGTAAAATTTAGTAGCTGTATTTTTAAAATTGGTAATCTATGCATGGAAATTCTTAATAATCTGGTATTTAATTAACAAGAATATTTTATATTTTAACCAAGCTGAGTAGATATAGTAATACTTTACTAAGGAAAGTCAAATATTTTACCCTTATTTTAAAAATATTTCATTAAAAGGACTTTTAATTTTAGAAGACAATAATTCTAGTAATCTCTGTCAGTTTGTTTTGAATAACATAAGGAAGTGTGGTGGAATTCTCTCATGAGGGAGGATCTGGAAAGGACTCTTCACAGTTTGTGTGTTCCTTCTCCAAGGATGCTCTTCTGTTTTATCTACATTTATAGTAACCTTCTAAAGCCTAGGTCAACTGCTATCTCCCCTTTCCTGTGAATTCCCTCAGCTAGAAGATTTAGCCTCTTCTCTTAGCTATCATAATATTTTCTGTTGACACTCAGTAGTTGGCTATTAATTCTTCTTAATTTTATCTCATTTCTTCTACTATCTTGTAGTCTCTTTGAGGGCAGAATTAATAATTATTTTATTTTTCTTTCTTTTATAGCAGGGTCAGCTAACTATGGCCTGCACACCAAATCTGGTCTGTCATCTGTTTTTGTAAATAAATTTTTATTGGAACATCACCATATATACATATTCATTCATTCATTCTCTCTGGTTGCTTTTGTACTAGAGTGAGAGAGTTGAGTAGTTGTGATAGAGACCATATGGCCCACAAAGCCTAAAATACTTACTGTCTGATCCTTTGCAGGAATTTTGTTGACCCCTGCTCTACAGTATTTTGAACAATACCACTCATATAAAATATCCATTAAATACTTGAATGAATGTGTGAATTAATATTTGTCAGATATATATCATGTAATGAGAACATGTGTCTCTGGACTTTTATCTGTGATTTTTTTTTTTTTCCTTCTCAGTTATAAGGTGATGTTTAAATCTCAGGAGTAATTTGTAGACTGTTGTATCCCTGGGTGACACCATGATGCTGAATATCTCTTGGAGGATTAAGAATTTATCTGTTTGAAATGTGTGATTTTAAGAAATGGCTTTGTTGTAACTGTGAGAAGTTACTTAGGATTAATCTGTATTTTCTGCAGCAACTGGTTCTGAGCCTATGTATTGGTCAAGTTTCATGACCAGCAGCATGCAATTGGCAAAAGAATGTCTTAGCCAGAAACTAACAGATGAGCAAGGAGAAGGATCCCAGCCTTTTGAAGGACTTGAAAAGTTTGCTGAAACCATTGAAACAGGTTTGACATTATTGAGTATTTTCAAAAATTTTAGATTTTACTTAGTAGTAAGGCTTGGATGAGAAAAACTCATTTGAGTGATTTTAAAAGAATTGTTTTTCTTACTTCAGAACTTTAGAATTGAGGTTATTTTAAAAATTGTACAGTAAATCCCCCACATACAAACCTTCAAGTTGCGAGCTTTCAAAGATGTGAACCTGCGTTCACATGTCCAGTCACGTAAGTTAGTTCACGTGTCTGGCGTACATTGTCATGTGTGTGCATCCTCTTCAAGTGGCTGTGCTTTTGTGTACTGTACTGCACAGTGCTATATAGAGTACGGTGGTACAGTATCTTTATTTCAAGCCCAGGATGTCTGGAAGCAAGCATAAAAACAGCAGTGATGTAGCTGCTGGTACTACTACCAGCCCCTGTGTGCCAGCTGTTGTGCTGGACTACTGTACTTTTCAAGGTACTGTACTGTAAGAGTCAACATGTTTTCTTTCTTTTTTGTGTTTGTTTTTTGATGTGTTATTTGTGTGGAAAGTACTATAAACCTATTACAGTACAGTACTATATAGCCGATTGTGTTAGTTGGGTACCTAGGCTAACTCTGTTGGACTTAGGAAAAAATTGGACTCGCTCTCAGAACGGAATTCGTTCCTCTGTAGGGGACTTACTGTATTCAGTTAAATGTCATGTTCTTTTTTACCCTAGTTTCTCCTCTGTTTATTTTATTGTGCTTTGCATAATGAAGGGATTAGAATTCAACAGATAGTGTTAGCCATTGCCCCAGGTTGAGATGTAACATGGGTAAGTGCTCAGCAAGGCAAAATATCTATTCCAAAGCTCAGGATTTGGGGATTTTTTCAAGGAAAGAAATTCAACTTTTATTTTGTAAGTTCTTATTAAACTAATTTAGTATTTATTCCTTTCATTAGAAGTTTTTATTTAGTATACACATGGTCTCATGTTGACGGTTACCTGTTTACTCTAGTACTAAGAAGAGTAAAAGTCACTTTTATAGACACTGTCTTGAGAATTGAACATGTGCCAGAAAATTCCAAAACTGGAACTGCACTTGAAATTCGAATAGAAAGGTAAGACTTCTTATATCTGAAAGCAAATTACCCTGTTCTTTTCTTTGTAAATAATAAAATCTGACTCTCATTAGATTTCAGGATGCTTTTGGAGTTTAGAGGTGCTTGTATTAAGTTAATATATTACATTATTTCTGAGTAAAGTGCTTTTCTCCAAGTTGTGTTCTAATCCCATTATTGAAAGCTGAAAGTACCAGTTGGGGTATAATTGTGTATAATATAATGCTCTGAATATTTGATTTCACAAAGCAGGTAATTCTCTTTTAGTTAATATCACATCGAAATAATGACTATTTGAGTGGTACTAAATTTAAGGTACTCCTGTTGGAGAGTTTCAGTTTTTTCATATGAACAATGTACTATTTAGATGTGTCTCATTAATGTGATAGGCTTTTTTGCTTTGCTTTATTTGGTCTGTGTGCTGCTTTAGGCTAAGACTTGTTTTCTTTGAAGATTCTGTGAGGGTATTTTAAGGTCAATATGTACAATAGTGATTTACTTAAAAAGATGTAAACACATCACTTTTCGTTTTCTGCGTTTGCCCACTTGGAGCACCTATAAATAGCTCTAAAACAGGGATTGATTTACATACCCACTACTGAGTGTTGTTTTGAGGTAGTGACTCTTCACCTGTGTCTTAATGCCACATGAGCTGCCAGCAGAGATAAGCAGAAAGAAGTATGTACACCGAGCACCAAAGACACTTTGTATGTGGATCTGTTGGCGACCTTTATTGAGTTCTGGTTTCTGTCTTTCACAAAACATAGCAATTAGTGAAACAGTTACTGTTAACAAATCTTTGAAATTAGGTTGCATTACCTTAAAATGGTATGTTTAAAAAATTTCTAAAATCTCATGCATTTAGCACAACAATATTTTACTTAAGCTGAAGATGAGTCATAAGGACTCATAGAACAGTTACAGGAATTCAAGAAATGTCATGTCAGGGGCTTCCCTGGTGGCGCAGTGGTTGAGAGTCCGCCTGCCGATGCAGGGGACACGGGTTCGTGCCCCGGTCCGGGAAGATCCCACATGCCGCGGAGCGGCTAGGCCCGTGAGCCATGGCCGCTGAGCCTGCGCATCCGGAGCCCGTGCTCCACAACGGGAGAGGCCACAACAGTGAGAGGCCCGCGTACCGCGAGAAAAAAAAAAAAGAAAAAGAAATGTCATGTCAGACTTGTGACTTGGAGCCAAATGCTGTCTCACTGTTAACCAAGAGATGTTTGTGAGGGAGCACAGGAGTTGTTTTCCTTGAAACTAACTTTAGGAAGTTATTAATTTTTTCCCCCAAATTTAGGAACCTCAAAACATTACCTTCTTGGGCTTAATGTCTCTTCATGAAAATATTTACTGTAGTAAAGCACGGTAATGCTGACCCACCTTTTAGATATATTCTAAGAAGAGCTAACACTTGAAAAATTCCTTTAACTTCAACAGCGATGTGCATTTCTTATAATTGCAAGTAGGTTTTCCTAGGAGTTTTATGCAAATGCTCTTTTTGTTTTTAACTTTCAGAACCATGTACTGTGATGAAACTGCTGACGAGTCCTCAGGTATTAACGTACATCAACCCACAGCTTTTGCTCACAAGTTACTTCAGCTCTCTGGAGTGTCTCTCTTCTGGGATGAATTTTCTGCATCAGCAAAATCTTCCCCAGTTTGTTCAACTGCACCAGCGGTAAGGAAAACAAACCAAAAAACCAAGATCATAGATTTTTGAAAGGTTTACATGAGGGTTTTTAAAATTTCCTAGGATATGTAATATGTACTAATAGGTTTCCGTCTGATGTGAGAGTTAACACAAATATTCAGTAATGGGGGCATATATTTTGGAGATTTAAGAATACTCACATTTATAATTAATGCCATTTCTGCCAGTTTGCTATGTATTACTTAGATAAACACTGGATTCTGTGTCTTAGAGGGAAATGATATATTAACATCTAATACCCTTTCTACAGTAAAAACATCAAATCAAGTAATGTTCACATTTACCTTACATGCTGAATGTGTTGCCGAAAATGTATCTTACAAGTCATATCTTAAAGAAGTTTTATAATTAAGGAACTCTTTGTTTTTTTTTTTTTTTTTTTTTTTTAAGGAACTCTTTGTTAATCCCTTCTAAGATTGGAGAGTCCTTTTATAAATTAGTCACTCAATGATTTATCTTTTACTTTATTTCACAAATCTTATTTTCTTAATTATAGAATGTCTATTAAATTTTCTTATTATGGAACTTGAACAGAGACTGTGCTTTATTCATAAAGTCCTTTTCCATGATTTGCCTTTATTAAGGTACTGTGCTGTTTCATGGTAGCTGTACAATACTGGTTTATCCATTGTCACATCATACAGTTTTCATGTCAAATACTTTATTCTTCTTAAACTGACAATAGTATTTTGCATTTCAATTTATTTACATTAAGGTATTTTAAAGAATTGCTTTTTTTTTTATTGCCTTACTGTAGGAAGCTGAGCCAAAGCTGTCCCCTAGCTGGAGTCCCAGAATTGTTTATGAGCCACACCCACAACTAACTAGGAGTTTGCCAGAGGCAGCACCCTCTGACCCGGTGCAGATTGGAGGGCTAGTCGGTAGTTTGGGGTTGAGTCTCACATTGAAGCAGAATGAGGTACTTCCTGGAGCTAAGGTAAGTATTCGTTCTATTTTCTGTAGATAAAAACAGAAGAAAGCCACAGGCATCCTTTACTCCATGCGGGGACCCACTGATTGGTTGCTGTAAATTACCCTGTGACGAGGGGGCCACGGTCTTGGAGTCAGCGTTTTTACTCTCAGCTGGTGCTTCTGTCTGTAGGTGACAGAGTTCGGGTGAAGGCGGGCTTTCTGCCCATCTGCTGCAGCTCAGGATTTGAAGCTGTCTCCTATGCTTACTTTCCTCCACTTTCAGAAACATTCATTAGTTCAGATAACTGGGAATATCTTAAAGAATCTCTGTCGTCATCAAATGATAAAGTTAAAGGAAGGAGAGATTGGGAAAGCAAGTTGACTGAAGGGGATGTTTAATCACGTGTGTGTAAAACTGTCCACCTATGTGTATTTTGAATGGAATGTCCATTTTTATAATACTTACGAAAAGAGATTGATTTTTTTCATGATATCTCACAGCTTTTTGCAGACAGTGTAAAGACAACTGTACTCATTTCTTAGGGAACAATATTGAACAGTCTGGAGAATCAGGAAACTTGTGTGTATTTACTCAGTTAACAATGTGTCTGTCAGGTGTTATTTTCAGACTCTGAAAACTAAGCTTCCATATAATCTGTGTAAAATGTAGTTTGAGAAGATATCAGGGTTTATTTATTTGTATATTCACTTATCTAACTAGCTCTAGACATTTGAGTGACTCCTGTATGCCAGACCCCATACAAGTTCTTGGGACAGATGCAGAGATGAACGGAATGCAATCTTTGTCTTAATTAAAGATAAAATGAGGGCATAGACGTGGCTGTGGGAATGTGGAAGAGGGAGCCACTGAGTACACGAGAACATACATAGAAAGGTTTTAAGTTCAGCATATAATCAAAAAGAGATCTTCCCACTGTCCCCAGCCTTAACTCCTTGTTGATTTATGGCCTGGGATGTCAGTAGTCAGTAAGGAGGCCCCATGAAACCAGCACTCCACGGGTCAGCTTAGCTTAACATCCTGGCTCTGGATCTGTTAGATGGCCTTGCGCAAATCACTTAATCTTTGTGAACTGTTTTCTCATCTGTAAGACAGGAACAGTACTAAGAATTAGAGGAAATAAAAGCATGTAACACAGTGCCCCAGTACGCAAAAAAAAAAGTTGGTAATAATGATTATTATTATTATTGGAGAATGTATTATTTTATTAGTTAGATCATGGAAATTTCTCAAAGTCACTATGTAATTTATTTTCTTTTTTGTTCTTACAATCAGAAGAAATTTGTTTTTTGCCTGGGAAAGATGCCATTTCCCAAATATAAGTATTTTCTTAATTGAATTATTTTTAAATTGTATAATGGCATAAAGATAATAGGAGTCCGTGTTAACATTAGAAATAAGAGGAGGTGAATGAAAAGTAAGGCGAGCATATTCAACTTTCCAGAATGTGATGTAGAGAACAGGGTAATTGCTTTTGTCAGCGTATACTCCAAAAGAATCAGGGTGAGAGTGGGATCGGGCTTTTATTTCTAGAAGGAAAAATGGACAGGGAGTTGGAAAAGAGAAGGGAATTCCACATGAGCACCCTCTTTCTGCTGTGGCTCCATGCGCAGTGGAGAGTGGGCTTTGTGGAGCACAGAGGGCATTCACAGGGACACACTGTTGATAGAGAAGGTCCTTGCATGTTCTACAAAGGAGTGTGATCTGTGGGCAAACTTATGAAAGCCAACTTTATTTGTTCTTGGTTTGAATCAAGCTTTAAAGATTATGATTTGGGTCTTTTGAAATCATGATGGGAATGATTACTCTGTTACTGCTATAGATATTCTTTCTTGGAGACTGTATCTTAAGGCCTCCTCAAATACCTTAAATACTCAGAAAACTCAGAGAGACACAAAGTATGACATTGGACTTGCCAACATGGAATTTCTCAGGAGGATTTTCCCTCTTAAAACAACAGTTGTTGGCCTTATAGCTTTTCATTTAGATTGTGTGGATTAGTAGAGAGAACCTTAGGTAAAGGGATCCAAGGCTAAATGATCAGTATTCCTCTTAGTGCATTAAAATGTACTGGGATTTGTCATGATGAGTTTATAAAGAGTATTCATCGTGAGTAGTTTTCTTTCTTTTTTTTTTCAAGTTGGATATTGATGGACAGATAGACTCTATACATCTATTCCTGTCACCAAGGCAGGTGCACTTGCTTTTGGATATGTTAGCAGCTATTGCTGGACCAGGCAAGTATAACTCTGTTATTATTTCTAATTCTTTAAAACTTTTTAGCTAAAATATATAGCATACAAATAGGAAATTGTATTACTGTATAGGAAATGTGTGAACTTAAAGCTGTATTGTAGGGACTTCCCTGGTGGCACAGTGGTTAAGAGTCCGCCTGCCAATGCAGGGGACACGGGTTCGATCACTGGTCTGGGAAGGTCCCACAAGCACGGAGCAACTAAGCCTGTGCACCGCAACAACTGAGCCTGCGTGCTGCAACTGCTGAAGCCCACACACTCTAGGGCCTGCATGCTGAAACTACTGAGCCCGTGTGCTGCAACTATTGAAGCCCACATGCCTGGAGCCCGTGCTCCGCAACAAAAGAAGCCACTGCAGTGAGAAGCCCACGCACTGCAATGAAGAGTAGCCCCTGCTTGCTGCAACTAGAGAAAGCCCGTGCCTGGCTTTCTTTCAACGAAGACCCAACGCAGCGAAAAAAGAAAAAAAAGCTGTATTGTATTGTGAATAAGAATCCTCAATAGTTAAATTTGATTGGATCTTTCAAATTGTATCATCCTGGCACAAATTGGAGTTCAGATTCTTTGTATCATATACATAGCTTTTTCAGAACTGACTGGCTTACTTCCTTGGTTGGGGGTAGTACTTCATACAACTGAGAAGGTGTAATTCTTAAACACATTCAATAGCACGCACTTAAAATTTTTAATGACTCATCTATCAGAGATCAGATCTTCTGATTCCTAGCTAGCTGCTTAGAGCTATTGCTTAGATCTCCAGTTAATATTAAATAGTGCTGGTTTTGCACTGACTGTGGTACTGAGTTGCCATTGATATTGGATAAGTGGGTTGGGAGAGAAATGATTAACTCCAAATTTAATTACTGTTTTGCTTTCCTTTTGTATACTTGTAGAAAATTCAAGCAAAATCGGGTTAGCTAATAAAGACAGAAAAAATCGACCCATGCAGCAAGAAGATGAATATCGAATTCAAATGGAATTAAACCGGTATTATTTGAGGAAAGATTCCCTCTCTGCGGGTGTATCCTCTGAGCAAAGCTTTTATGAGACAGAAACAGCTCGTACACCTTCTAGCCGGGGTAAGCAACTCAAAAAGTTGACTTCAGAATCATACATTATCATCATAGAGCAAGGTAAACTTAATTTTGGCTGCTGTAAAATGGAGTTTAGTAATGAAAAAACTGAAGATCCAAGAAGGTTTAACTTTATAAGTTGATCTAACCACAGCCTTACAGTGATGCACTGGCACACATGTGCTGCAGTGTCCCTTTTGACTGTATAGTTTTGTTTTATAAATCATGATTTATTCTAAGGAAAGTCACTTAAAAATGTGGATTTACACAGAAGATAAATTGGGGGTAATTATTCATTTTGTCAAATTCTTATGTGCTCACATAATGATTTACGGTAGTTTTCTTTACATAGAAACCTTTGTCCATTAATCTTTCTATCAATTAAATGTAAATATAATCTTTACCCAGTTTACTTTGCATTGCAGAATGTGTAAGCACTAATACCACGAATAATAAGAATCAATTTAAGTATGGAATGTTGAACTAAATAAAAAATTCAAGTCTACTCAAGAAATTTTGGCCGTAAGAAACTTCATTTGCATGAGGGTAAAACAGTCTCTAGAAAGAAGTAAAACATAAATAGAATTCTAAATAAAATATTCAACTCTTTTTTTTTTTTTTAAGAAATAGCTGTATCCATATGAAACCAGAGATTGCAAGATATTTAAAAATCTGGATTATTTTAAAATCATATGACAGTTAATGACATTACATTATACCATGTAATGCAGCTTATCATATATTTTTTTAAAAAGTTCACCAGTGGGCTAGCTTAACCTTTTGTTAATCTATATTCAGTTGAGTTTTTACTATGACATTAATATCTTGTTTCCAAAGAAGTTACCCCATTTGAAGTAACATAAAATTTAGGACATCACTATATCTCAGATAACCTGAGGGAAGAATATGATATTAATATATATGAACTTACTTAAAGATGTGAATTGGAATTATAATAAAACTGACAAAGTTTAATTCTGTCTAGAAGAAGAAGTTTTCTTCTCCATGGCTGATATGGACATGTCCCATAGTCTCTCTTCTCTTCCACCCCTTGGGGAACCCCCAAATATGGACCTTGAGTTGTCATTAACTAGTACATACACAAACACACCAGCAGGATCTCCGTTAAGTACTACTGTGGTAAAGTATTAATTAATTTTTGTTCTATTCTTGAAAAGTTGCTTCTAAAATTTTGCACTCTATTCATGTGCTTTAAAAAAATTATTTTATAGCTTCAGCCAACTTGGGGAGATTTCCTTGATCATCATAAAGACCAGCCAGTAAGAGGGTCAGCATTACCATCCAGCCTAGTTCACCCAGCATCTTTACAGAAGACTGGTAAGTAAAAAAAAGACATTTGTTGATAGTTTCCCCTGGAATTTTTAAAAACTTAAAAATTAAAAAAAATTGTTTTTAAAAAATACCATTCTGTTCTTTTTCATAAAATTTTCTTTGGTCTAGGCTATTTAACAAAATTTAGAAACAAAATGAAGCATTGTTGAACAATTCACTGTGAAGTGAAGTGAAATTCACTGTGAAGTGTTTCAGAATAGGTGCCTATTTATTGTATTCAAATACTTAAATAATTTTAGTAAAAAGTACACCATAAGTTTCATATTATTATTACAGTTTAGGGGTCTCAATCAACTATCTGATTTTTGTTTCACGTTTACACTTTCCTTGAAAGAGAACCTCAAGTTTCTTTTCTGCAAAATTTAATTGAAATAGACACAGGCTTAAAGGAAAATTTGAAGAGCAGCTTTTGGTTAATCTCTGACTTTTTCCAATACAGTTTTCTTAATGCAAAAGTTTTGTTCATATGTTTCCTCTTGTAACAATTTTTTTTTTGTACTTCAAGTATCAAGGATCTTGGATATAAAATGCAGAAAGATTAGTTTATTTTACTTGTTTACTATCACTCAAAATGTGTGATCACATGTTTTTTGAGACTAAAACCTCAGGTTTAATTTTAAAATTAACACAAGAGTAAATGTTTTATAATTTTGATATAATGGATTGTTTTAAGTGTTAACTTTTTTATGAATATAATTTTAACACATGTATTTCAGCTCTCCCCTCTAGATCTGTTTCAGTGGATGAATCCAGGCCTGAATTTATTTTTAGACTAGCTGTGGGAACTTTTTCAGTCTCTGTGCTTCACATCGATCCTTTATCTCCACCTGAAACATCATTGAACCTTAATCCATTGACACCTATGGCGATAGCTTTCTTTACTTGTATAGAAAAGATTGATCCAGCAAGATTTTCAACAGAAGATTTTAAGTCTTTCCGAGTGGTATTTGCAGAAGCTTGCTCACATGATCACCTTAGGTAAACTCTTACATTTATTAATGATCCTTGAAAAAGAACCAAATGTGGACTTTTCATTTATCTACAATACCTACCTATCTCCATTTGTTTTTCCAATTCACATTTTAAATATTTGTAAATGAGTGGAGTGAGTGTGGTTTTCTTGCAGCGCTGCAAAGATGTTTACCATAGAATCTCTCATTCGGGTTATTTGGCATGTGAAACATTCAGATATAAGATCTATATAATTTGGGGTTGTCTAAATTATCTTTTCTTTAGGTCCCTGCCCTGCTCTTGTCAAGTTTCTTTGCCCACATTTTGCCTTCATTCCCCACTGACACCATTATGATCATAAAAATAGTTCTTACGGTCACAGGTTTAGTAGAGATGGCAGTGGTGGTGAGCGTAGAATGGGCTAATGCAAAGGGACTTGAAAGTGATTCATATGCTGCTGGCCATGGGGTGGGAAATGATACCAGAGCTCATCCTGAGCTTGGACGCTACATTTTCAACTTCTGCTTAAAAAAAAAAAAAAAAATCAAAGCTGTTCAAATAGCCACTGATCTTTTTACGGGTTGAGTCCTAATAGAGGAGATAATTAAGTTTATAAGTACATATAATATTGTTAATGTGCAAATACTATTTATTTTAACATGAGAGTGACCTATAAATTGTCCATTCATGTTACTTTATGTAATGGCTTAGGCACATATATTGCTATTTTTAGAAAACGCTTTGGGCTTTCATTTTAACTTTAACTTTTTTGAAGTATTAAAATTAATATACAAAGTAGTTTTTATATCTAGCAACAGAAACTCTACAGGTTAGGACCATAATATTTATAATAAAGCTGTAAAAACATTTTTTCTTCATATTTTTGATAAGGTTTCAAAAATCTGCCAGTAGGAAATACAATAAACGCAACAAAAACTAGAGGTAGACCTTCATTTGAGTTCCACTGACTAAAGTTTTAAAAATATTGCATGATCCTTCTACATAAGTTTAAGAAACTATGTACATATATTTTACAGATTTGAAAGATTTTATCCACTGAAGCATAAATTTTGTTTTTTTTTGCGGTACGCGGGCCTCTCACTGTGTGGCCTCTCCCGTTGCGGAGCACGGGCTCCAGACGCGCAGCCCCAGTGGCCATGGCTCACGGGCCCAGCTGCTCCGCGGCATGTAGGATCCTCCCGGACCGGGGCACGAACCCGTGTCCCCTGCATTGGCAGGCGGACTCTCAACCACTGCGCCACCAGGGAAGCCTTGAAGTGTAAATTTTAAAATGTAAAAGAGGGAAGGGCAGTGTTGGGAAATACATCCTGGGTGATTTCTTATCAGCAGATCTGATTTCTTTATCTTATGTCAGGGAATGGGGAATTTGAAGCAGTCTTTCTGGTTAATATCCTTAAGAATATTAATTATTACTAACAATTTGAACTTGTCAGAACAGGTAGGTATTAACAGTTGTGTACTATTCTTTGACACATTGTTTAATCTAGAAATATATGGATACTCTTAAATGATGCATTTTTTTTATAACAGGTTTATAGGTACTGGCATCAAAGTATCCTATGAACAAAGACAAAGATCAGCTTCTAGATATTTCAGTACTGATATGTCCATAGGGCAAATGGAACTTTTGGAATGCCTGTTTCCGACTGATTTTCATTCTGTTCCTCCTCACTATACAGAGGTAAATGCTGATACTTTTCTTTTAGGATTAGTCTTTACATGTCTTGCTTGTTAAGAATTGTGTGAACAGCAATGATTTTCTTTAAAAAGGCATAGGAAGTTGTATAGGAAGAAGTTTTTTTGTGGTGTTTGCATTTATATTTTGTTGAAACAGATTTTTAAAAAAAATTTATTTGGTTGCAGCAGGTTTTAGTTGTGGGAGGCGGGCTCCTTAGTTGCGGCTCCAGGGCTCCTTAGTTGCGGCACATGGGTTCCTTAGTTGCGACAGGCGGGCTCCTTAGTTGTGGCATGTGAACTCTTAGTTGCAGCATGCATGTGGGATCTAGTTCCCTGACCAGGGATGGAACCTGGGCCCCCTGCATTGGGAGCACAGAGTCTTACCCACTGCACCACCAGGGAAGTCCTGAAACAGATTTTGAAGTGTGGCCTTTAAGGCCATTATAAGAGTGTGTTACATTTTTAGAGTTGACTTGTTTTAGAGTCAGACAGGTTATGGGACAAATGACTTAATTTCACTCATTTTCCAAGCACTCTTCAGAAGAATTCTATTATTCAACAAATAGTTATTGAATGCCTACTATGTGCTAAGCACTGTTCAAGATACGTGAAATGTCTTGTGCTCATTTATCGTTAGTCTGATTTTTTCCTATCCTAAAAGCATGTCCTAGAGAAACTTGTAAAAGCTATCAAAATGACATTTTTATTGCTGTTACTTTGCCCTTGTGACTTATTTTATTTTCAAAGCACTTTATTTGAATCCTCACATACATTTTGCAGATGTGATACTAAGTATTTCAGAAGTTAACTGATTTGTCTAAAAGTCACGTTGCTAGTAAGTGACAAAACTAAAGCTTAAACCAGCCTTTCTGACTTCAAAAAACTCTTTCCACTATTATATTAGCTCCTCTGTTAATTAATGTGATTAATTATAGCTTAATATTGTACATTTCATTTGTCTTCATCTTTGTTTTTAAGCTTTTAATGTTCCATTCCAAAGAACAAACTGATTCTCACCCCCCTGTGTGTCTTCAGCTTCATTATAAGCATTCTGAGAATAAAGGACCCCAGGTAAGAGATCTTTTTGTGTGATTAGCACCTGTAAATTTTCATTTGATGTATATTTTATCACAATCACAAGGTTTTAGTTTAATTTTATAGAATTGTTAGTGATCATATTAATGCTTTCTTTTTCTTTTTTTTTCTTTTTAGGGTAGTCAGGCAAGACTTAGTTCTGTTCCTCAGAAGGCAGAATTACAAGTTAAGTTAAATCCAGTGTTTTGTGAGCTGGATATCAGTATTGTGGACAGGTTGAATTCTTTGCTTCAACCACAGAAGCTCACTACAGTAGAGATGATGGCATCACACATGTATACTTCATATAATAAGCATATCAGTCTGGTAAGTATTTAAAAAGTTGCAAATACACATCATGATCATAGCTAGCTAATAGGCTTATTGGAAGATTTCTGAGCTGAAGTATTCTTACTAGGTTAAATAGCATATGTTATTAAAATGGCATCATTTGTAATAATGAAAAAAGGAGGCATCTTTAATGTCTAGATAGTAGACTAGCTAAATAAGTTGTGCTAATGTACTGAGTGCAATTTTATGCTGCCACTTTAAATGATGGCTATAAAGAGGGTACAGCAACATGAGGAAGGCTCATGAAGAAGTATGAAGTGAAAATGTAGAATATATTATTCCACATAAACTTTTATTACAACTGTGTAAATAAAATTGTGAAGAAAAGGACTGGATGGAAATATACCATTTGGTAGCATTGATTATGTAAGAGTAGTAAAATTAGATTTCCTTTTCTGTGTTTATCTGAATTTTATAAGCTGTGACTATAATATCTTGCTAAAACTTTATTCACACGTATAATGAACTAGTTGAATCTCCTGTAAAATGCAGCCCATATAATGTAGAATATGCTCTTGAAATTGGGAACATAATTCATCATATTGTGTTATGGAGCATCACATGTATCACTTTTACTTAGATCTGGTACCTGGAGTCTTTTCTAAGCTAATCAAGTAAGTCAGGTTTGTAAGGTGTCTGTTAGGAATTTTAGGATTAGGCACAGACAGAGACAACTTTGTCTAAAAAGAAAAGGGAAAGGATATTTTTCTACATATTTGCGTCTCCCTTAGTTAGTGGTGAGTATTCACATTAAATCAAGATTCTTTAATTTTTATTGTCAACAATTGCTATTTTAAGTTCTGTGGGGCAAGTGTTTATATTTGCTGTTAGCCATAGATGTACTGGGATGATGATTTTATCTCTCGAGCAATTTTTGCTGAGAGTGGGGGTTAGTATTAGAAAGTCAAATAAGGGAGAGAAAAAATAGGATCCAAGTCTTAGCATAAAAATGGAACTTTCTAATCTAGGTGGTTAGAGACTGATCCGTGAAATTGAGGATTGTTATCACCTACACTGTACTCTGGACTAAAGCTTCATAAGTTTTAATTCATTTTAGAGAAAAAATAGAAATAGATTTTTATCTGAAGGGCATGTTCTTTGACCCTTTTATTATAATGTGGCTTTAAGTAACTGGTGCATACGTGTTTTGGTTTCTAAGAGTCATTTGAGGGCACCATACCCTTGGGTTGGATGGGAGCTCAGAGTGAGCCATGTAGTGGGGAACTCAGAGTGAGTCATTTAGGGAATATTTATTTAGAACCTGTGATGTGCCAGGCCTGGGCTTAGTCCTGGAAATACAAAGATGAGTCAGGGATGGGCCTTTACATTTGGTATAATTCATCGGATTTCACACTGAAGTCTTTAAGTAGCATGTTGGTGGATAAATCCTTCAAATTGAATGCTGGGTACTATAGTGATTTTTAACCATATTGAGATTGTTGATAAGCTAATTTACACATTATTCTTTATAGTCTGTAGTAAGATACATATACATGTATAGCACCTGTGTCTTCACTTTGGTTCAGTTTTTATTTTAATTAATTTTTTTATGTGAGGATTTAACTTTTGCCAGTAGTTTTGACTTTTGTCAGTAGCTGTTGCATTATAAAGTTTCATTACACTAAATTAATATGATGGTAGTTAATATGAATTGTGTGTTAATACATTATCCTGAATGAGGAAGTAGTGATTATGTATATTGTAGTGTTGAATACTAGTGTCATTTATGTTTATTTGCTTAATTTAACATTTTGCCATATTTTTGATGTTTTGTGTTTTAGCACAAAGCTTTCACTGAAGTATTTCTAGATGATTCACATAATCCTGCAAATTGTCGGATATCAGTACAAGTTGCCACGCCAGTATTAAACCTTTCTGTTCGCTTCCCAATACCTGATCTTCGATCAGATCAAGAGAGAGGACCATGGTTTAAGAAGTCACTTCAGAAGGAGATTCTTCATTTAGCATTCACAGATCTAGAATTTAAGACTGAATTCCTAGGAGGATCAACCCCTGAACAAGTTAAATTGGAACTTACCTTTAGAGAACTAGTTGGTAAGATTGACCATGCCTGTAAAAGAGCCAGACTAGAAACTAACAACTGCTACTGAAACTTACATTAAGAAAAGTATATGACAGTCCCCCAATACAATAAAATTAAAGAACATATGTTAGAAAGCAGGTGTAACAGCTTTTTTCTAATATCGTATGCAAATGTGATATCTGTCAGTTTTTGAAAAGAAACTACAATGTGTGATGATTTATTCACTTTGAGAATATAGTGCTTTAGCCTACATTTTAATACCACCTACTACTTACTTGTTGTAGGGCTAATAGTAGCCAAAATTTATTGATTGCCACTCTATGTTTGCTGTGTGCTGAGCACTTCACACACATTATCTTGTTTCCTTTAATCATCATAGTTACGGTAGGCTTATTATTTCCAATTATTTTTATCATTTATAAGTGAGGAATCTGTCGACTTCCGAAGAGGTACCTCCCAAGGTCAATGTAGTAATAAATGGTGGAATCAAGATTCAAACGCAAGTCTGACACTAGAGCTTGAGCTTTCAACCATCATACTAATAGTGACTTTTCTTTGTAAAATCTGTTTTAAGTTCCCCTCTCCTCCTCTTTCTGCTCGCCTCCTTCTCTGTAGGCTGCGGTTTTCCTTCCCTGTTTTCTCTGAGTTTTACATATCATTAGAGGTATTTAAAATTGACTTGCCAGTTATGATTTCATGGAAAGGCCTTTAGGGGTTATCTGGGATCTTCCCTTATCTCTAGTGATAAGAAACTCATTATTCTGGAGGAAAGTCATTCTTTGTAAAATGGAATGAAAAAACATATATGGGGTTATTGTGAAGAAGTAATTCTTACAGTGCTTGGTACAAAATAGACATTTAAGAAATGTAGTTATTTCTTAAAATAACTACATTAAAAAAAATCTGTTCCTAGACTAACTGCATAAACTTTTATGAAGAATAATCACTAAGTGGCACTCAGTAAGTGGTAACTACTATATTTAATATGTTATGCTTATTTATTTATTTATTTGGCCGTGCCACGCGGGATCTTAGTTCCCTGACCAGGGATTGAACCTTGCCCCCTGCGTTGGGAGCACAGTGTCTTAACCACTGGACCGCCAGGGAAGGCCCTTATATTTAATATGTTATGACTATACACCTTACACGTTAAGCATTCATACTTAAGAAATTGAGTTTGAGCAGAAAACAGCATTTAATTTAATTTATCTGCTTATCCTGTCTCCCCACATGTACACGTGCAGCAGGAATAAATGAATAAATGTTGTAGAACTTAACACTGCATTATGTCCCTGATTTAGAGGATCTTTGCTCCTCAAAGGAGGAAAGTATCTTTTCTCTTAGTATTGGAGAAGAAATGCATCTCCATGAATCAGTCTTGTTTTATTAGGGTCATTCCAGGAGGATAAAGGAGAACCATCCATTAATTTTTTCCACGTGACTAGTGGAGGAGATGGAGATACAGCGTCATCAGATGACTTTGACTGGCCACGGTGAGTAAGCAAATGGACATGATACATACATTTAATGAGACTTTCCTTTCAGAAACAAGTTGCTATAGCTTTTTTGACTGACATTTTGGCTATTAAATTTAAGCTAAAAATATCCAGCCTTGATGAGAAAACCCCGAGGAAGATGCAAAAATTAAATAAAAAATATCTACTACTTTATCAAAGGTGCCTGTGAGATACTGACAGAGATGGACATATAAAATGTGTTCTCCGGCCTCAAGTTACTTAGCCTAATTAGATGGACAAAAGAATCATAACCATTCTAAAAATAGTTCATTTTTGAAAAGGGCTTCAGTACAAGAGGTATCATACAGCACCATTTGGTTAATTATCAGATGAATTTTATAGTCAGTGATTGTTTTAGGAAAGTATTTTCAAATCTGGGGAGCTTTTACAAAACACTGATTCTTGCGCCCCACGTTGAGATTCTGAGATAGAACCTGGGCATCAGTATAGTTTAAAAATACACTGGGTGATATGTTCATAGCAGCACTACTCACAATAGCCAAGACATGGAAACAACCTCAATGTACACTGACAGATGAATGGATAAAGAAGATGTGGAGCATATATACGATGGAATACTACCCAGCCATAAAAAAGAATGAAATAATGCCATTTACAGCAACATGGATGGAACTAGAGATTATCATACTAAGTGAAGTGAGTCAGAAAGAGAAGGACATACCAATGATATCATTTATATATGGAATCTAAAATATGACACAAATGAACTTAAGTAGGAAACAGAAATAGACTCACTGACATAGAGAACAGACTTGTGGTTGATAAGGGGGAGGTGGGATGGGGGAGGGATGGAATGGGAGTTTGGGATTAGCGGATGCAAACTATTATATATAGAATGAATAAGCAATGAGGGCCTACTGTATAGCACAGGGAACTATATTCAATATCCTGTGATAAACCATAGTGGAAAAGAATATGAACAAGAATATATATATATATACATGTATATGTATAACTGAATCACTTTGCTGTAAATTAACACAACATTGTAAATCAACTATACTGCAATTAAAAAAATGAAACTACAGTAGGTGATACCAATGTGCAGTTGGATTTAGAGAACCACTGCTTCAGGATTTCTTGGGCAGGAGAAGTCATTCTTTAAATTAGCCTGATAGTGGGCTTGGATTACATTTTTTTTTTCTCTTTTTAAAAATTTATTTATTTGTTTTTTGGCTGCGTTGGGTTTTTGTTGCTGCGCGCGGGCTTTCTCTAGATGCGGCGAGCGAGGGCTACTCTTCGTTGTGGTGCACAGGCTTCTCATTGCGGTGGCTTCTCTTGTTGTGGAGCACGGGCTGTAGGTGCGTGGCCTTCATTAGTTGCGGCACGTGGGCTCAGTAGTTGTGGCTCGCGGGCTCCAGAGCACAGGCTCAGTAGTTGTGACACACGGGCTTAGTTGCTCCACGACATGTGGGATCTTACCAGACCAGGGCTCTGAACCCGTGTCCCCTGCATTGTCAGACAAATTCTTAACCACTGCGCCACCAGGGAAGTCCCTTGGATTACATTTAAAAGAACGTAGTTTACTGAAAATAATGATCCTTTATTATATTGAAAACTGAGTTCATGAAGCCTCTCTTAAGAATTAAAGTGATCTTTCTTGTGCCACTTTTCTACCTGCCTTCTTTCACACCCCCGTACCCTATGTGTCAGACCTATCAGGCTCCTAGGACAGGCCTGGTCGGCGCACAGCTGATCATGAGCAGGAGTTTTCATCATAAGAAACGAATCTACTTCAATTAAGTAATTTGAAAGCACAGTTTACATTAGGATATCTGTAAATTAGGAAACAGTTGTTTTAGTTTATAACTAGAACCAACTGGCAATACCTTCTTAGGAAAAAGAAAGCTTTTATAGATGCTACACAGCTGTTTTGTTTGAGCGTGCCATGTCCCATCATGACGGCAGGCTGGTGGGATAAAAAGGAGGCTACAAAGCCTTGTGCTAGTGACATGCTGCAGAGAATTAGGAAAGGACTGGCATTACTCTGGGGCAGAAGCTAATGTCATCAAAGGCTGTTAGCTCTTGATATTTTGAGTTTGTAGCTACAAAACACCACCAATAACACAAGTCTTTTATTATTGAAATTCCTAAAGGAAAAGATTACTTTGTTGTTGCAGTTCTGAAAATATTCTCTAATCAAACACTCCTTCTTCCATTTGGGCAATTTATATAGCATGAGGTTTCTTAGGTATGCAAGTATTCCATAATAGCCGAACAGCTGGAATGTAGAAGGATTTGGTTTAATGATAATAAATAGAATTCTTAGGTAAAATTTGCTCGCTGTTAATGAAATTTTAAAAAAATTTGTTTAACTGATGTATAGTTGATTTACAATACTGTGTTAGTTTCTGGTGTGTGGCAAAGTGATTCAGAGATATATATATATGTGTGTGTATGTATATATATATATATATATATATATATATATATTACACACACACAGACACACATATTCTTTATCATATTCTTTTCCATTATGGTTTATTACAGGATATTGAATATAGCTGCCTTTGCTATACAGTAGGATCTTGTTGTTTATCTACTTTATATATAGTAGTGTGTATCTGCTACTCCTTATTTGTCTCTCCCCCACCCCCTTACCCCTTTGGTAACCGTAAATTTGTTTTCTACTTCTGTAAGTCTGTTTCTGTTTTGTAAGTAAGTTTGGTAATGAAATTTTAAATAAAATAACCCTTTTGTTCTCAAGAGATCAGATTTTCCAGTTATCCAGGTATAAAATGTTAATGCCCTTCTTTTATTTGCTTGTTTCATGAATTCCACACTTTTCAGTTTACAGCATGCTCAGGAGTGGGTTGCGTTAGATATAATTAGACTTTGTAGGGAAGTTGACGCCTGTCAGCAATGATTTAATCAGCGGGCTTTGTGTTAGTTTGTATACAAGTTAGTTTTGCAGTTTACACTTCGATCTTGATTTTTAAAATTGTCTTTGCTCTCAGAATTGTACTGAAAGTAAACCCACCGGCCATGCATTCCATTTTGGAGAGAATAGCAGCTGAGGAAGCAGAAGAGAGCGATGGCCACTACCAGGAAGAAGAGGAAGGAGGCGCTCATTCCCTGAAAGACGTTTGTGATCTGAGAAGACCAGCCCCGTCTCCCTTCTCTTCTCGTAGAGTGATGTTTGAAAATGAACAGGTGAAGTAACAGTGTGAGCAAGCAACAAAGGAGTTACCTCTATCAGACAGCTCTTAGTGCTTTCTCTTTAAAAACATACTTTGTATACTGTTTTTGCCATATTTTTAGCTCCAAGATTGAATAATATCTATTTTTTCCCCTTGTTTAAAAGTTACATGCTTATTTATTTGCCCACATACAAGTCGTATGGGTCGGGTAAGAAGATGCTACTACTATTTTAAATATAAAATGGTTATTTGATGCTTTTTTTCTTCTTTTTTTGCACTAAACTGTTATGTTTTAGATGGTGATGCCAGGAGACCCTGTAGAAATGACAGAGTTTCAAGATAAAGCAATCAGCAATTCTCACTATGTGCTGGAACTTACATTACCCAATATTCATATAACACTACCTAATAAAAGCTTTTATGAGAAGCTTTATAATAGGTGAGTTTAAACACATTTAGTTGAATCTTTGGGATCGAACGTCCCTGTCTAACTCCCTCTCTACCGTCCTACCTCCTTGTTTTCCCTCTTACTCTTTTTCTTTCCTTGTTTTAATATTATCAACTATTTCAGTGTACTTTGTATGGTGTTGATTATAGACCTATTACTGTTATGATGAGCTATTGTCATAGCAGAGTTTCCTAACCAGTGTGTCTGGTAACTGGGTTTCTTGTGTGTGAGATCTATTCCCTCCATCCTAGGTTGGCTGGTTGCCCTCTGTCACCTTACCACAGAGTACTGAGAAAATATCTCTTTGTGTATAATGACATGAAAAGAGTTGGGATATACTTGTATAGAGGGCCAAGAGATACTGGTGTAAAGTCAGAGTCCTAGAGTCTTTGTACAAGGAGCATCCCTTCTCAGAGTCTAAAAAGAAGCATCTTGTTAGAATTAGAAACTCTAACTTGTAAACTTGTCTATAAAAACTTAAATTTATTACATTTAAATACCCTTAAACATATATACCAAGAAAATATGTTGAAATAAATGGCATTCTAGAGTAGAAAGGTCATAGACTCTGAGGATCTTGGACAATTTACCTAGTCCCCGTGAGCTCCATTTCCTCACATATAAATTGGAGATGATACTTGTACAGGCCTCAGTGGGTTGTTTGGAGCATTAAATGATATAACATTTGGGAAAGTTCTGAGAACAGTGCCTGGCGAATAGTAAGTAAGAATGTTATCATTCCTACCCACTCTGGCATAGCTGAAAGGTGGTCATGTGGGTTTCTGGAAAAAGACACATCCTTAGTGTCTGTTATTGCTAGCTTCCCACTTGTAAACAAGTCATCGAAATTTTTGTTAATCTTCAGAAACTGCAGACCGTTGTTTCTGCTGTAGATTTACTTGGTACCAAATAGGATTTGGATTTATACAGGAAACCACTGATCTCTAGACTACTCTCCTTATTTTATAGTTGAGGGATATCTACCAAGAGCTAACGAATGTGCAAGGCTAAGCAAAATGAAACAACCAGTTCAAGGTCCATCCCAGAGGTCAGAAGGGCTTCGTCCATTTCTTTCTCCTTATGCATTGATTGAATAGGTGGCTATTGGTTAGATTGCAACATCAGAATAGTAAAACATACCTTAAACATTCCATTTATGAACCTGTGTTCATTTACCACTTCTTTTTAAAATATAGGACAGGGCCTTTTTTTGATTACAAGCCACTGGTTAGAATTTTTGCTTAATGTATACCCAGAAGGCTTTGTCTACAATTCTCAGTTTCAGTTTCTTTGAAGTGGAGTGAAAAAATAGTTTCAAAGCAGTCTGAGTGCAGAATCCTTCCAGGTTTTTAAGATTTTTTTCTCACTTCAGTGTATATACTTAAAAGTCATCAGTTAACACAAGATTGAATTAAACTATGCTTACAATAACATACAGCTGGGATGAGCAGATTTGGGGCCAAGCACGATTTACCCGTGGTGACTATACAAAACGTATAATTCAGCTGGTGGGAGCAGAAGTTCTCAGGTGGGCTAGGGAGTTGTCGACCAGCAGCAAGCAGGTAGCATGTGGGGGACGGCAGTCAGTATGGCAGTCAGGGTAGCTTAAATCAGGGAACTGGAGAGCATCTGCTCATCTGGGGAGCTGGTTCAGGGGTGTTGCTCACGAGAGTTTCTGTTCTCTCTTACCCTGCCCACTGCTCTGTGTCTCAGGCCCTTAGACTTACTTATATAAATACCGCAGTGTTCCCCCACTGTGGGTCATATAAATCATATATCTAAGTTAGCATGTGAATTCTTTGCCCTCTGTTTGGCTTGGTCTATATATACATATACATATTTTTTTCTTTTAATTTTCAGACATTCTCAGACTTATAGGTAAGTTGCAAGTACAGTACAAAGAACGTTTTTTCCCTGAACCATTTGAGAGTAAGTTGCTGACTTGATGTCCCTTCAGCTTTGAGCAGTTGAATGTGTATTTCTCACAAACAGGGACATTCTTCTATATGACCATAATTCAGCCATTAAAACAAGAAAATCAATATTACACATTAGCATCTAATCCTCAGACCCCATTCATGTTTTGCTAAATGTCTTAATAATACCCTTTATTATACATAAAATTTACAAGTACCTTTCTGAGCAGGAATTATAACCAATTCTGCCTTTACTTCATACATTTGAAATATTGGTTTATTTCTTCATCAACTGGCTGTTTTCAGAAAGATAGTCTCAGGTACAGGTAGATTTTTTTTCTATGTCAAAAATCCTTTAGAATAGAATATAAAAAATATTCTACCTGGTTTTATTAAGTCAGATATCTTTGAGCTTCTATAATGTTTCAAGCTCATCGGCACAGAATCATGGTGATGTGTCCTTAAACATCTTAAGTGGTTTTTTTTCTTGATATTAGAAACATCATTCAGTGTTTTATAGTATTATGGTATCAAGACTGTGTTTAGACCAAAATGTAAATAAGGAAAAATAGTAAAATCATATGAAACATATTTGCAGGTCATATACCATGAACTCCAGGTTTTATTTAAAGTAATAGTTTCTCTTTAACCTGTGAAGATAAGAGAATGGTTGGAGGGAATAAGGTAAAGAAACATTTCCTGAGAAAATTCTTCATTTTATACTTTCACTATTTATTCATATAGGAATTTAGACTAAGATCTGGATATAGACTCTTGTTTCTTTTTTTTCAATAAATTTATTTATTTTTGGCTGTGTTGGGTCTTCATTGCTGTGCGCGGGCGGTTTCTAGTTGTGGCGAGCGGGGGCTACTCTTCGTTGTGGAGCTCGGGCTTCTCATTGCAGTGGCTTCTCTTGTTGCAGAGCATGGGCTCTAGGCACGCGGGCTCAGTAGTTGTGGCTCGTGGGCTTAGTTGCTCCGCGGCATGTGGGATCTTCCCAGACCAGGGCTTGAACTTGTCCCCTGCATCGGCAGGCGGATTCTTAACCACTGCGCCACCAGGGAAGTCCTAGACTCTTGTTTCTTTGTTCTGTGAGTGATGCACCCAAGAGGCAGCGAGCCAAATGAGTGCCACACAATTCTGGGCATCGCTGTCAGTGTGTCTGAGGCAAGACATGCGTCTGCCCTGTGTCCCTGGTATTCTTCATCCAGTGATGCTTCCAAAAAGGGACCTTTTGGGTGGGGATTACAATCTACTGAGAGTGACAGTACTCAGTCCTCGTTTATACTTTCTAGGGCCTCAGAAGCTCAGGAATTGGCCCGGGAAGTTCCTAGACAAGTGGCTTCTCACAGGAAGGGGCCAGGGCTACATCATCGCTTGGCACCTTGATTGGTGTTCACACTAGGCTTTATGACGAGTCTGTGCTTTTGGCAGTCCTTCCATGTGAGTCATCCACTGGTCCTTTCTTCAAACCCTCAGAGCCTGCTGTGTGACAGCCACTGTGCTAGGCACACATACAGATGACTAAGACACAAGTCTTAGTCTAGGAAAGGGAAACAAGAAAATGGAGTAGTGTTATAGGTGCAGTGATTGCATTATGCATGTGAAGGATATGCTATGGGTCCAAGCCTAACAAAAATCTTTGTGGAGAACATTGTAATGTCTCAGTTTTCATGACAACATAGAGGTGAGTGGTGGGGGGGGGGTGGTATCTGAGAAGTGACAAATATTTCTTTGAAAAAATAGGATGTGGTGGTGGTCTAGCTCGACATGTATCACCCCAGTAGTCACCAGTATTGACTTGGCTGTTTGTCTGTTCCGTTAGTTAGAAGGGTTTCCTCTCTTTATTCCCTGTTCTGTATGCTTCTTTATCTCATGCAAACTTCCCAGCGAAGCTGTGCTTTCTGTGGAAGAAAGAAAAAGCAGATATCCCTAGAGAAAGTGAGTAATGGAAGAGAACTGAATTGGGAGCTGGACATAATCTGGGCTCTGGTTCCACTTCTCCCACTAATTAGCTGTGTGACCTTGGGCGGGTCACTTAACCTTTATGATGCAGTTTCTTCAAGTGTAAAGTGAGAATAATAATTCTGCCTTGGCTTCCCCAGAGGACTGAGGGGAGTCAAATGAGACAGTGCATAATCTGTTATAGTTTATAGAGTGTTCTCATATACGTGAGCAGTCCTTTTGTTCTTTATGGGTTTTATTTTTAATAAACCTCCTCCTTTAAGTGCATTTAGATGTATGTAATTTGATGCATATAACACTGGTGAAACTAGGAGGATATCTAATTAGGTATCTAATTGTCCAGATTCCTTTCTCACTGCCCTGATAGCCATAGCAGTTATTTTTCCATTGAAAGAAATTCCATTTCACCATTTGGAAAATTTATTATTCATGTGATTTCTTAAAGGGATATTCTTTAGTTTGCCTTCAGTTGAAGTAGGAGTTATGTATATATTTTTCAACTTTTGTCTTTATAGGATCTTTAATGATTTGCTGCTCTGGGAACCAACAGCTCCTTCACCAGTAGAGACATTTGAAAATATTTCATATGGTATTGGGCTTTCAGTAGCCAGTCAACTGATTAATACCTTCAACAAAGATAGTTTTAGTCCATTGAGATCTACAGTTCACTATGGTAATATATTTTAAATTTCTTCTGAATTAAAATGCCTGGTTTATCAATAAACAAAGGAGTAACCTTTCAAATTGATGGATTTAAAAATGTTTCTTTGGCGTCTTCCATTTATAACTATATTTTGTAATATCTTTTAGTAATTTACAGTATTTCCCCACTTCTAGCTATTAAGAGTTATTAATTAAGTGTTATTTTTATAGTGATAGTATATTCATTGTCTGAAGTTCAGTGGTAAAGAGAAAGACAGTACATTTTTATTGTTACACCAGATTCTTTGTAAAAATAAACAGGTTGTAAAACAAGTAAATATTCTTGTGATACGTTCAAGTTTGAACGCTGTTTTTTGTTAATAAGCTGTTAGAAGAGCTGTAATTGTACAATTTATTTCTCATAGATGAGGAAAGTGGATCTGAGGAGGAGACTTTGCAGTATTTTTCCACTGTTGATCCCAATTATCGTTCTCGTAGGAAGAAAAAACTAGACTCTCAGAACAAGAACTCACAGAGTTTTCTCTCAGTTCTTTTGAGCATTAATCATGGATTAATGGCAGTGTTTACAGATGTAAAGGTAAGGATTTACAAATCCAAAGTGATTTTTCAAGTGCATCTTATTATAAATCTAGCATGATATACGCATTCAAGAGTTGAGGTAGTTCGAGCTTGTTTCAGTGACTGATGATGAAGGTCAGTTTTCTGAGGCACACCACGATGACAGCAGCTTTGGAAATTTAGCTTTCGTTGCAGATCAAAAGACAAACATTACATGGACTTCCTTTGGAAAACGTGCTGGTCCCACTCCTGAGGTGGTAACAGTAGCTTATCTATTCCAAAGGGTGATGAAGTACCGAGGTTCATTTGGCAGAAGAGGCCCGGCCTAGTGTTTAATTATGCAGTTTTTAATACCACCATGTTGGATGGTTCAAGAATCAGACCGCTTTGCTGCAGTGTGGGAGATCCTCCTGACCTGAATCAAGGAGGAGCATCTCAAGGGTCGTTCTTACTTTTCTGTATTTAATTAATGACTTCTCTGTTTTTTCTGATCTTCTTATTAGCAAGATAATGGAGATCTGTTGGAAAACAAGCATGGTGAATTCTGGTTAGAATTCAACAGTGGTTCATTATTTTGTGTGACAAAATATGAAGGTTTTGATGACAAGCACTATATCTGCCTTCATTGTAGCAGTTTCAGTCTCTATCACAAAGGTAGGACAAATGTTAAATATGTGTGTTTTGTTCACTTCTGGTTAGACATGTTTAAATTTTGCTTAATAAAGAAAATCTACTGAGAACAGAATTCTTTTTTTTTTTACATCTTTATTAGAGTATAATTGCTTTACAATGGTGTGTTAGTTTCTGCTTTATAACAAAGTGAATCAGTTATACATATACATATGTTCCCATATCTCTTCCCTCTTGCATCTGCCTCCCTCCCACCCTCCCTATCCCACCCCTCTAGGTGGTCACAAAGCACCGAGCTGATCTCCCTGTGCTATGCGGCTGCTTCTCACTAGCTATCTATTTTGGTAGTGTATATATGTCCAGGACGCTCTCTCACTTTGTCACAGCTTACCCTTCCCCCTCCCCATATCTTCAAGTCCATTCTGTAGTAGGTCTCTGTCTTTATTCCTGTCTTACCCCTAGGTTCTTCATGACATTTTTTTTTTCTTAAATTCCATATATATGTGTTAGCATACGGTATTTGTCTTTCTCTTTCTGACTTACTTCACTCTGTATGACGGACTCTAGGTCCATCCACCTCATTACAAATAGCTCAATTTGGTTTCTTTATATGGCTGAGTAATATTCCATTGTATATATGTGCCACATCTTCTTTATCCATTCATCTGATGATGGACACTTAAGTTGTTTCCATCTCCTGGCCATTGTAAATAGAGCTGCAATGAACATTTTGGTACATGACTCTTTTTGAATTATGGTTTTCTCAGGGTATATGCCCAGTAGTGGGATTGCTGGGTCATATGGTAGTTCTATTTGTAGTTTTTTAAGAAACCTCCATACTCTTCTCCATAGTGGCTGTACCAATTCACATTCCCACCAGCAGTGCAAGAGTGTTCCCTTTTCTCCACACCCTCTCCAGCATTTATTGTTTGTAGATTTTTTGATGATGGCCATTCTGACTGGTGTGAGATGATATCTCATTGTAGTTTTGATTTGCATTTCTCTAATGATTAATGATGTTGAGCATTCTTTCGTGTGTTTGTTGGCAGTCTGTATATCTTCTTTGGAGAAATGTCTATTTAGGTCTTCTGCCCATTTTAAGATTGGGTTGTTTGGTTTTTTGTTATTGAGCTGCATGAGCTGCTTGTAAATTTTGGAGATTAATCCTTTGTCAGTTGCTTCATTTGCAAATATTTTCTCCCATTCTGAGGGTTGTCTTTTGGTCTTGTTTATGGTTTCCTTTGCTGTGCAAAAGCTTTGCAGTTTCATTAGGTCCCATTTGTTTATTTTTGTTTTTATTTCCATTTCTCTAGGAGGTGGGTCAAAAAGGATCTTGCTGTGATTTATGTCATAGAGTGTTCTGCCTATGTTTTCCTCTAAGAGTTTGATAGTTTCTGGCCTTACATTTAGGTCTTTAATCCATTTTGAGCTTATTTTTGTGTATGCTCTTCGGGAGTGATCTAATCTCATACTTTTACATGTACCTGTCCAGTTTTCCCAGCACCACTTATCGAAGAGGCTGTCCTTTCTCCACTGTACATTCCTGCCTCCTTTATCAAAGACAAGGTGACCATATGTGCGTGGGTTTATCTCTGGGCTTTCTATCCTATTCCATTGATCTATCTTTCTGTTTTTGTGCCAGTGCCATACTGTCTTGATTACTGTAGCTTTGTGGTATAGTCTGAAGTCAGGGAGCCTGATTCCTCCAGCTCCGTTTTTTGTTCTCAAGATTGCTTTGGCTATTCGGGGTCTTTTGTGTTTCCATACAAATTGTGAAATTTTTTGTTCTAGTTCTGTGAAAAATGCCAGTGGTAGTTTGATAGGGATCACATTGAATCTGTAGATTGCTTTGGGTAGTAGAGTCATTTTCACAATGTTGATTCTTCCAATCCAAGAACATGGTATATCTCTCCATCTATTTGTATCATCTTTAATTTCTTTCTCAGTGTCTTATAATTTTCTGCATACAGGTCTTTTGTGTCCTTAGGTAGGTTTATTCCTAGATATTTTATTCTTTTTGTTGCAATGGTAAATGGGAGTGTTTTCTTCATTTCACTTTCAGAGTTTTCATCATTAGTGTATAGGAATGCCAGAGATTTCTGTGCATTAATTTTGTATCCTGCTACTTTACCAAATTCACTGATTAGCTCTAGTAGTTTTCTGGTAGCATCTTTAGGATTCTCTATGTATAGTATCATGTCATCTGCAAACAGTGACAGCTTTACTTCTTCTTTTCCGATTTGGATTCCTTTTATTTCCTTTTCTTATCTGATTGCTGTGGCTGAAAATTCCAAAACCATGTTGAGTAAGAGTGGTGAGAGTGGGCAACCTTGTCTTGTTCCTGATCTTAGTGGAAATGCTTTCAGTTTTTCACCATTGAGGACGATGTTGGCTGTGGGTTTGTCATATATGGCCTATATTATGTTGAGGAAAGTTCCCTGTATGCCTACTTTCTGCAGGGTTTTTTTTGTTTGTTTGTTTGTTTGTTTTTCATTATGCGGGCCTCTCACTATTGTGGCCTCTCCCGTTGCGGAGCACAGGCTCCGGACGCGCAGGCTCAGCGGCCATGGCTCACGGGCCCAGCCGCTCTGCGGCATGTGGGATCTTCCTGGACTGGGACACGAACCCGTGTCCCCTGCATCGGCAGGCGGACTCTCAACCACTGCGCCACCAGGGAAGCCCATCTGCAGGGTTTTTATCATAAATGGGTGTTGAATTTTGTCGAAAGCCTTCTCTGCATCTATTGAGATGATCATATGGTTTTTCTCCTTCAGTTTGTTAATATGGTTTATCACGTTGATTGATTTGCGTATATTGAAGAAGCCTTGCATTCCTGGAATAAACCCCACTTAATCATGGTGTATGATCCTTTTAATGTGCTGTTGGATTCTGTTTGCTAGTATTTTGTTGAGGATTGTTGCATCTATGTTCATCAGTGATATTGGCCTGTAGTTTTCTTTCTTTGTGACATCCTTGTCTGGTTTTGGTATCAAGGTGATGGTGGCCTCATAGAATGAGTTTGGGAGTGTTCCTTCCTCTGCTATATATCGGAAGAGTTTGAGAAGGATAGGTGTTAGCTCTTCTCTAAATGTTTGATAGAATTCGCCTGTGAAGCCTTCTGGTCCTGGGCTTTGGTTTGTTGGAAGATTTTTAATCACAGTTTCAATTTCAGTGCTTTGTGATTGGTCTGTTCGTATTTTCTGTTTCTTTCTGATTCGGTCTTGGCAGGTTGTGCATTTCTAAGAATTTGTCCATTTCTTCCAGGTTGTCCATTTTATTGGCATAGAGTTGCTTGTAGTAATCTCTCATGATCTTTTGTATTTCTGCAGTGTCAGTTGTTACTTCTCCTTTTTCATTTCTAATTCTATTGATTTGAGTCTTCTCCCTTTTTTTCTTGATGAGTCTGGCTAATGGTTTATCAATTTTGTTTATCTTCTCAACCATCTTTTAGTTTTATTGATCTTTGCTATCGTTTCCTTCATTTCTTTTTCATTTATTTCTGATCTGATCTTTATGATTTCTTTCCTTCTGCTAACTTTGGGGGTTTTTTGTTCTTCTCGCTCTAATTGCTTTAGGTGCAAGGTTAGGTTGTTTATTCAAGATGTTTCCTGTTTCTTAAGGTAGGGTTGTGTTGCTGTAAACTTCCCTCTTAGAACTGCTTTTGCTGCATCCCATAGGTTTTGGGTCGTCGTGTCTCCATTGTCATTTTTTTCTAGGTATTTTTTGATTTCCTCTTTGATTTCTTCAGTGACCACTTCGTTATTAAGTAGTGTATTGTTTAGCCTCCATGTGTTTGTATTTTTTACAGATCTTTTCCTGTAATTGATATCTAGTCTCATAGCGTTGTGGTCGGAAAAGATACTTGATACAATTTCAATTTTCTTAAATTTACCAAGGCTTGATTTGTGACCCAAGATATGACCTATCCTGGAGAATGTTCCATGAGCACTTGAGAAAAATGTGTGTTCTGTTGTTTTTGGATGGAATCACCTATAAATATCAATTAAGTCCATCTTGTGTAATGTATCATTTAAAGCTTGTGTTTCCTTTTTTATTTTCATTTTGGATGATCTGTCCATGGGTGAAAGTGAGGTTTTAAAGTCCCCTACTGTGAATGTGTTACTGTCGATTTCCCCTTTTATGGCTGTTAGTATTTGCCTTATGCATTGAGGTGCTCCTATGTTGGGTTCATATATATTTACAATTGTTATATCTTCTTCACGGATCGATCCCTGGATCATTATGTAGTGTCCTTCTTTGTCTCTTCTAATAGTCTTTATTTTAAAGTCTATTTTGTCTGATATGAGAATTGCTACTCCAGCTTTCTTTTGGTTTCCATTTGCATGGAATATCTTTTTCCATCCCCTTACTTTCAGTCTGTATGTGTCTCTAGGTCTGAAGTGGGTCTCTTGTAGATAGCATATATATGGGTCTTGTTTTTGTATCCATTCAGCCAATCTGTGTCTTTTGGTGGGAGCATGTAGTCCATTTACATTTAAGGTAATTAGCGATATGTATGTTCCTATACCCATTTTCTTAATTGTTTTGGGTTCGTTATTGTAGGTCCTTTCCTTCTCTTGTGTTTCTTGCCTAGAGAAGTTCCTTTAGCATTTGTTGTAAAGCTGGTTTGGTGGTGCTGAACTCCCTCAGCTTTTGCTTGTCTGTAAAGGTTTTAATTTCTCCATCAAATCTGAATGAGATCCTTGCTGGGTAGAGTAATCTTGGTTGCAGGTTTTTCTCCTTCATCACTTTAAATATGTCCTGCCAGTCCCTTCTGGCTTGCAGAGTTTCTGCTGAAAGATCAGCTGTTAACCCTATGGGGATTCCCTTGTGTGTTATTTGTTGTTTTTCCCTTGCTGCTTTTAATATGTTTTCTTTGTATTTAATTTTTGACACTTTGATTAATATGGGTCTTGGCGTATTTCTCCTTGGATTTATCCTGTATGGGACTCTCTGTGCTTCCTGGACTTGATTAACTATTTCCTTTCCCATATTAGGGAAGTTTTCAACTATAAACTCTTCAAATATTTTCTCAGTCCCTTTCTTTTTCTCTTCTTCTTCTGGACCCCTATAATTCGAATGTTGGTGCATTTAATGTTGTCCCAGAGGTCTCTGAGACTGTCCTCAGTTCTTTTCATTCTTTCTTCTTTATTCTGCTCTGCAGTAGTTATTTCCACTATTTTATCTTCCAGGTCACTTATCCGTTCTTGTGCCTTAGTTATTCTGCTATTGATCCCATCTAGAGTATTTTTAATTTCATTTATTGTGTTGTTCATCGTTGCTTGTTTCATCTTTACTTCTTCTAGGTCCTTGTTAAATGTTTCTTGCATTTTCTCTATTTCCAAGATTTTGGATCATCTTTACTGTTGTTGTTCTGAATTCTGTTTCAGGTAGACTGCCTATTTCCTCTTCATTTGTTAGATCTGGTGGGTTTTTATCTTGCTCCTTCATCTGCAGTGTGTTTTTCTGTGTTCTCATTTTGCTTATCTTACTGTGTTTGGGGTCTCCTTTTTGCAGGCTGCAGGTTCGTAGTTCCCGTTGTTTTTGGTGTCTGTCCCCAGTGGCTAAAGTTGGTTCAGTGGGTTGTGTAGGCTTCCTGGTGGAGGGGACTAGTGCCTGTTTTCTGGTGGAAGAGTCTGGATCTTGTCTTTCTGGTGGGCAGGTCTACGTCTGGTGCTGTGGTTTGGGGTGTCTGTGGACTTATTATGATTTTGGGCAGCCTCTCTGCTAATGGGTGGGGTTGTGTTTCTGTCTTGCTAGTTGTTTGGCATAGGATGTCCAGCACTGTAGCTTGCTGGTCGTTGAGTGAAGCTGGGTGCTTTGTTGAGATGGAGGTCTCTGGGAGATTTTCGCCGTTTGATATCACGTGGAGCTGGGAGGTCTCTTGTGGACCAGTGTCCTGAAGTTGGCTCTTCCACCTCAGAGGCACAGCACTGACTCCTGGCTGGAGCACCAAGAGCCTTTCATCCACACGGCTTTCTCAGGGCCTCGCCACAAACTGTTCTTGACTTGGAATGTCTCTGCTTGGCTTTCCCCAAAGCTTTCTCCTCACTTTCTTGACTTCAATTTCACCATCACCTCCTGAAAGTCATTTTCCCTGCTGGCTCCACCTCTCTACCCGGTCACCCCCGTAGCCCCGAGATGTGGCACCCACGACTCGCGCTTCTCTCAGGCTGGGTTCCGGTGGGGTCAGTGGCAAGGCCGACGTGGCGTCCACGTATTGCTCCAGCCCCCAGACGTTGGGTGCGGGTCCTGGCTCAGCCTGCCCCCAGAGAACAGAGCTCTGAACACTAGAAATTATTTTCTGTAGGGTGTTCTGATTCCACTGGCAAGGTAATAATTATTGTAAATTAGAAGTTGACTTTATGTTCTTTTTTGCAACAACTTACATTGAGATATAATTCACATACCATGTAATTCACCCATTTAAAATATACATTTCAATCGTTTTTAGTTTTCCATAGAGTTGTGTAACCATCATCGTAGTCAACTTTAGAGCATTTTCATCAACCCCCCAGAAGTCTGCACCTTTGAGCTATAAACCCCCAGGCCTGCAGTCCCCTCTAGCCTCAAGAGACCACTGATTTACTCTCCGTCTCTATGGATTTACATATTCTGGCTGTTTCATATACATGGTTTCATACAGTAGAAGGTCTTTTGTGATTGGCATCTTGGCATGATGTTTTCAAGGTTAATCCAAATGTATCAGTGTTTTATTCCTTTTTATTGCCAAGGAATATTCCATTTTATGGATATACCGTATCTTAGTATACATCGATCAGTTGATGGGACTTTACATTCTTTATTTTCTCTTAAGTGGTATTTCCTTTTGGTAACAAATACAGAATTTGCTCTTCTTTGAGCACATTCCTTGTGTTACTTTGTGAGTAGAAAAGAGATACTTGCACATTCTTAATGTTTATTAGATTTTCCTATTTAAATTTAACTTTTCTAGCATTTCAGATCTCAAATTTTTTTTTTAACTTGGATAGTCACTTATACCAACATTAGTAGAGGAGAATGAATTATTAATGTCAAGCTGGTTCTTGGTCATTTTGCCTCCAGGGTATGTTATATTCAGTGGAAGTACATGGATTTTTGTTTTGAGTTATAGAAGTTCGTGAATTAATTTCAAATAATCATTTTGTTATCTTGTCACCTCATTGTGGATATAGGCATAGTGGATGGAGCAATTCCTTCTACAGAAACACGACTGCCCAGTTCAACCCGACCACATTGGTTGGAACCTACTATTTATTCCTCTGAAGAAGATGGCCTCAGTCGAGCTTCTTCAGATGGTGTTGGAGGAGACACTTTGAATATGCTCTCTGTTGCAGTTAAAATATTGTCTGATAAATCAGAGTCCAATACAAAGGTGTGTGTTTTGTACTTTTATACCATTAAATACTTGCTGCTGATTTGATTACTAGTTAAATAAAAATGATTGCATAAATGTAACACATTTATTTTCTTAGAAAAACTTTTCAAGTTTTGAACCAGAGGGTTATGTAGGTAATAAATGTAATTCTTCGTGTTGCTCTGTAGGAATTTCTCATTGCTGTGGGACTGAAAGGAGCCACTCTCCAGCACAGAATGCTTCCTTCCGGGTTTAGCTGGCATGAGCAGGTAAGAGAGCTGTGATGTATATTTATTGATTTATTTTTTACTTTATGTTAACATATAATACACATAGTGAAAAGTTCACAAATCATAAATATTCAGTGCTCATCGAATTTTCATGATATAAATACTCCTATATAAATACCACCTCTTATGTTAGGAAATAGAACATTATCACCACCCCAGAATGTAATTGATTTTTTACCTTAAAGTTTGGTCCTTAAACATCTCAAAGACAAAGTTATGTTTTATCATTAAAGGGAAGGGACCTATCGAGTGCCTGGCATAGAGGAGAATAAATGAGTGTTGACTTGCACTTATAACTGTATATTCTTTAAGTGCCGTAATTTCAGAATTATCCCCTAGGTCAACAATATACACTGAGGCATTTATAAGGAATTCTGTAATTAATTTCCAGTGTAATAACTGTATTTGGTTAATTACATTTTTTCAAAGGAAACTTTGGGTAAGAAGTTAACTCTTCTTTATATGAGAATGAAAACTAGCACACTGTGATTCTTGTTCGTTTTCCTTAGAAAGAGAAACCTTTTCTTTGTGCTTGGAAAATAATAAATTATTTTAAACTTGAATGCTTTCAGAAACATTCTGAAACATAAAATATATATAGAGAGAGAATAAATAGAGCGGGGGTAGAGAGATGGTTAGTCAACTGGCTGGCTGTAAGGGAGAGATTTAGCCTAACTTTTTGATTTAGATAGAAATATAGAGTAGATGTTGGTGAGAAGGACTGGTTTTCAGACAGATCTGGGTATAAATTAAGGAACAGGAACTTCTCCCAACAGTGGATTTTATAGAAAACCAGATGGAGAGTTTTAAACAGTCTTTGGCAAAATTTGTTTTTTTCAAAAGAATTATTCCAAGCAAAGTAATGTTGAAAGTATATTATACATACTTTGTTAGTTTCATAGGATATGATTTTTCCGAGATCTCTGTAGCATTGCAGTTGTTAGATGGGCCTCTGCATTTCAAATTCTAGTTATGCAAATACTTTTTGAAATGAATTCCTTCAAATGATGATTTTCTTTTAACATTATGATTTTCCACTAAATGGTTGGTGTTTTTGTGAGCTATTTTATTTCATGTTGGTATTAAGGATATCATATCAAAACTTTTTTTTTCTTCTAAAGCAGGGCATTTTGTATTTTTGTGATTATAGATTTTATACTTCTTGAATATTGCTGATGAACCTGTTCTGGGATACAATCCTCCAACCTCATTTACAACCTTTCATGTTCATCTCTGGAGCTGTGCACTTGATTATAGGTTAGTTCATAAATGGAGCAAAATAAAGTTTTAGTCTTTAAAATATGTACTCAGTTTTGAGGAAAAGTATGTAATTCAGTAGAGTTAAGGTTCAAAATGCTCTTTAAAGGGAGTTTCTTTTCTTTTGCAGCAGACTAATATTCTCTTGTTCCTTTGTGGTAATAGGCCTCTTTATTTGCCAATCCGATCTCTTCTTACTGTTGAAACATTCAGCGTTTCAAGTAGTGTCGCCTTGGATAAATCATCTTCTACTCTCAGGTACCGTGTTAAGCCTCTCTGTCTACTAAATGCAGCTGTTCAAAACATACTGACAGAGCTTTATCTCAACCCTTTGATTAAAGTGTCAATCTTTGTTAAAAGCAACATCCTTTTACTATTAGTCATGTTCCTTTATTCAAGTTTTCAGCTTTTCTTTCTCAGAGGATTCGTCCCACCTCTTCAATTCATTACTGTATTTCATTTTTAGGGAGGAAATTCATTCTTGAGATTATTGGTTAACTTTTTAATACATTTATATGTAAACTTCCCATAATACCTGATACACTTCATTTTCCTAATTTAAACCTTGTGAATTTGGGCATCTGTTAAAATTGCTGAAAATTTAAAATTGATTCGAGCAGATGATTTAATCTCATTTATGCCATTTAAATGTTTCTAGTACTCATAAACAGTGAGTTTTAAAGAAATGTTAGGGCTTACCTGGTGGTCCAGTGGTTAAGAATCTGCCTTCCAATGCAGGGGACATGGGTTCAATCCCTGGTCAGGGAACTAGGATCCCACGTGCTGCGGGGCAACTAAGCCCACACCACAGCTAGAGAGCCCACGTGCTCCGGAGCCTGCACACCACAACTAGAGAGAAGCCCGCGCACCGCAACGAAAGACGCCGCATTTTGCAGTTCCCGTGTGCCGCGACTAAGACCCAACCCAGCCAAAGACAGATAAAAAAATAAATAAATATTAAAAGAACAAAGAAATGTTAGGTGACATTTGTAAGCTAGAAACTGCATATGGCTTTGATCGTATTTATATCAGAAAGAATGGCACAGCTAAGTATATAGCGATTATGCAGCGTATATTCAAGGTTAGGTTTTTAGATCTTGATTTTATCTTTCTTTTGCCCAGAATAATCTTGGATGAAGCTGCTTTACACCTGTCTGACAAGTGTAATACTGTTACTGTAAATCTGAATAGAGGTAAGAGTTAAAAAACAAAATCTGGGATAGATGAATCCTCTTTTATTTTTTGCATCTGAATATTTTTAAGCATTTTAACTCTAGAATAATGCCAGTGAACTAAGGATCTTATCAGTCTGAATATTGTAATACCAGTTTGTAATATCAATAACATTGGTAAAATGCATCACATTGTATATACGCTTGTTTATTTAACAGAAGGCAGATTTTGTTTCTAATTAAAAATAAAGTGAACTGTAGGATTTTTGTAGGATGAAACTATGTTTCCATTACATTATAAGTATTTGTACTACTACCTGCCATGAATTTTAAAGAAGCACTAGTTTTATTGGGTGTTTGTTGGATAAGCATTTTTTGAAAGTTATACTCAGATATTTTATTAATTACTTTAAAAAATTTTAGATTATGTTCGTGTGATGGATATGGGGCTTTTGGAATTAACCATAACTGCAGTGAAGTCTGATTCTGATGGAGAGCAAGTAAGTTATTAAAATAAATGGATATTTTTATTTAAGTCCTTTTTTTTATAGAAGAGACTAAAAACATACTGAACTTACTGTAAAAGTATTTTTCCACTTACCTAATTTTAGTCAGAAATAAATAAAATATTTTAAAGTTAAGATTGAGTTATTATAAATGCATGTTTCCTGTGGCAAGACAAATTATCATATTATATTTTATTTAATGTAAACCGATGCAAACATTTTTTTCTCTTGTTTTGGTAGACATTTTTATCCTTTTTTCCGTGTCCTGTCCAGACTGAGCCGCACTTTGAATTACACTGTTCGAGTGACGTTGTCCATATTAGAACGTGCTCGGACTCTTGTGCTGCATTAATGAATCTCATTCAGTACATTGCAAGCTACGGGGACTTACATGTGGCTGACAAGGCAGACGTGAAGTCCGGAGCCCCGCAAAGAAAGATGAAGGTACAGCCGCCAGCCTCATTCGTTAGAACTCACTCAACCCCTCCTCATTCCAGACATGCGAGTGACCTGTACATTGGCGAGGTCTTCTTGACAGTCATAGGGTAGAAAGGAAACTTTGAATAATCATCTATCTATTCTTACTTTCAGGGTGATGGGGTCTAGAAAGGTGATTCCATGGGCCTTTTTGGAAAACCATTCTACTGTTTGATGCTCTCAGTTTCAGAACATTAATATTCTCAACTAACATACATTTTCCCAGACTTAAGTTATTTTCATATGTCCTCAGGGAAGAAAGAAAACATTTAGCATGTGAGAGTCTGTGGTGGCAGGAATTAGTATTATTACCAGAAGACTTATTTATATGACGTTATCTTTCATATTTGTTATCTACAATTCTATCCAGTTTTCAGTATACTTTCTCATATGTGATTTCCTCTTACCTAGTGCAGTTGAGAGGTTAAAGGTTATCATCTCTGTTTAGTAGATGAATAAGACCCAGAGAATTTAGGTTATTTGCCCTAACTAGTAGCAGCAACAATATGCAGGTATTTGGATTCCCAGTTCATTGCTTTCTTACGCCCCCAGCTGTCACCTCTCTGCCCTCTCATATGTCCAGATAGAACAATGTCCAGTTTGTTTAGCATTTACTTTTTATCAGTCTTTTTATTCTTCTTCGTGGCCTCTTCTGTGAACAGAATTCTCGGTCCCCTTAGGTCAATGGATCCTTCAGTAAGGGTCTGACAGGCCTTGCATTATCTTTCGTTCATGCTGATCTTACACCTCGTTTGTGTTACGCTTCTGTTTTTGTTTCCTTGCTCCTGCTGTATTCTCCCTGATAATGAAGTGATTTATGATACTCTCTCTCTACTGTTTCTTCTCTTTTATTCTCCAATTTATTAAAAGTTATTTTAAATTATCCCTTTCAAATGAGATCTTTCCATTTCAGAGTCATGCTGACATTTTATTTATTTATTTATTTGAGTATCATTATTTTTTTGCGGTACGTGGGCCTCTCACTGTTGTGGTCTCTCTCGTTGCGGAGCACGGGCTCCGGACGCGCAGGCTCAGCGGCATGTGGGATCCTCCCGGACCGGGGCACGAACCCGCGTCCACTGCATCGGCAGGCGGACTCCTAACCACTGCACCACCAGGGAAGCCCCATGCTGACATTTTTAAAGCATGGTTTGGATTTAATGAATCCACGATTCACTAACAAAAATGGTTAAGCATCAGTGTTGGAACTGAACTCCACAAATCACCTTTTAGTAGATTTCCCCTCTCATGAATACCCGCTACTGTCTTCAGGTGTCTATTTGTTCCAAGAAATGAGGCTCTACCTACAGTGGCTTTGTCTCAGAGGGTGGTCATGGCAGCCATCAGGTTTGAGCAGATCGGACTCTTTACAGAGAGACCCCCCTCTCCCCCAGCTTCACTGCAGTGTTTTTCACCTTCCTTCTCTTCGAGTGTATTACGTCTTCAAGATTCAGTTCACTGTGCCGGCTTTAAGATGATAACACATTTACTTCTATTTGCCAGTAGTTGTTTGGGGTGAAAATACTAAAGACTTAAAATGAAAATGTAACACCTGCTGAGAGAATATAGAAAAATGAATGTGTTCCTGCTTTTGGTGTTTTTGTGAAATGTAGTATATTTCTAGGACAAAATAAACGTTGAGTAATTTGCTTTTTAGATCATTTTCAAGTTGATTTTAATTAGGGTTTTCGGCTGTAGGTAGATCCCGCTGGTCGGTCATCCTCACGTGGTCCAGTGCTTCCTGAAGCAGATCAACAAATACTACGAGATTTGATGAGTGACGCTATGGAGGAAATTGACACACAAGAGGCTGCTGCGTCTGTAAAACCACAATCTAATGGTGAGACAGACCAGGACTTCTTCCTGGGAGCTGTGATGTTGTAGTGGAGGCTGACATTGTTTGTGTTCTTACAGCGTCCTCAATAAGTAGCTTCCTGAAGAAAAGACAGGTCTGAGTTTGGGTGGGTATTTATTAGTCAGTCAGCTTGTGTTCATTGAACGTTTAGTAGATAAATAATACTGGCCAGAGTGTTGGGGGGCAGCGACAGATAGGTGGAAGGCAAGGCTTATGTTCCCTGGTAGCTCGTGGTCTCGTGCAGCAACCTGGCACTGAACCAGACTGAGGCTAGTGCTTAGAACCATCCAGAGGTGATACAAGAAAACACTTCAGAATGTAGTGTACACTCTAATCACTGCTCGGAAAGGATTTGGAATCCCTTCATTAGACTTCAGTGAAAATGAGATGAGTTGGCTTTTAAAAAGTGTGTAGGACCTAGGCGTGTAGAGGGGAGAGAGAAGATAATCTTGGCAAGGTCACTAACATCAGCAGAGGCCCAGAGGCGTGTATGAGCCTTAATGATCTAGTAGCTCAGGCTGTTAATACTGGAACCGAAGTTCCCTTCTTGTCGAAAAGAATTAGGCAGTAATGTTAGATAAGCAGGGAGGAACCAGACAGTGAGAGAGCTTTAAAGCCAAGTGGAAGCATCTAAATATTTTGAAGTATCTATCTAAAAATATTTTTTTTCTAATTGGCTGAACATAGCTATTTCTATATGTTGTGAGATCTTAATTTTTAAAAATTATTTCATAGTGTTATAGAAGTTTAGCATTCAATGTTGCTTTCATTCGAATTTAGAAGAAATCAGAGCTAAGGAAGCAAATGGGAACTTTTAGCTCCCTATGTACTAACATTATTTGTAATAAACGTTAGCAGCTAACCTACTCGTGTGGGAAAGAATGTTTAATGAATATTTACCGAGCAGCTTCAGCACACAGGACTCTGTACTGTACACTGAGCACTTACAAGGATGAGTGGGTTCAACGTACCGCCATGGGAGAATGTCTAGTCTGCGAGCCTTCCGGGCTAAGATGTCACCGCATTCATCGTAGTATTCTTAGTTCATCTCCCAGGGTTTGGTTTGGATGAATGAATGGAGAAAGAATTAGTGAATCTGTGGACTTCCCTGGTGGTCCAGTGGTTAGGACTCCATGCTTCCACCACAGGGGGCATGGGTTTGATCCCTGCTGGGGGGACTAAGATCCCGCATACTATGCAGTGCGGCCACAAAAAAAGAACAGAAAAGAATTAGTGAATCTAATCTATAATATAAACGTATAAAAAATACATGTTCACGTACAGATTTTTGCACACATGCAGCCTTTTGTGAACTTCATATTGTGAGAGCTACCTGAGAACAGGTGTCCCATTTGGGTATCCAGTGGCCCCAAGGAGTCTTTTTATTGCTTGGAATCATTCCCTGGCCTAAGACATGCTTGGCAACTGTTTCCCCCACCCCTTCCCCGAGCAGAGATTTCCTATAGTTTTAGGTGAGACGCTGCTACATGTAACTATTTCGCCTCCCCTTGCTATATTGTCCAAGGAGTTTCCTCCAGAGCTCCACCTACAGCACATAATTGTCAATATGAAATTCTGGCTAAAATGGAACTCCAGTCCACACTAACTAGCTGCTGCTGGATTCCTGAACTTCTCTGACACTAAGTAACTAAGAGGAGACTGTCTGTAACTTTACGAGTCCATCATTTACTGTTTCTTAGAAAACTTCATACTTACTGGTCTTTTTATTAGTAGTCAGAAGGTTATTGTAAGAAATAAGTGAGATACTGTTTTTTAAAAATTTTTGGCTGTGTTGGGTCTTCGTTGCTGCGTGCAGGCTTTCTCTGGTTGTGGCGAGCGGAGGCTACTCTTTGCTGCGGTGCGCGGGTTTCTCATTGCGTTGGCTTCTCTTGTTGCAGAGCAAGGGCTCTAGGTGCGCGGGCTTCCTTGGTTGTAGCACGCGGGCTCAGTAGTTGCAGCACGTGGGCCCTAGTGTGCATGGGCTTCAGTAGTTGCAGTGCAGGGACTCAGTAGTTGTGGCGCACAGGCTTAGTTGCTCCATGACCTGTGGGATCTTCCTGGACCACGGATTGAACCTGTGTCCCCTGCATCGGCAGGCGGATTTTTACCACTGCGCCACGAGGGAAGTCCTAAAATGCTTAATAAATGTTACTGTTGTTGATGTTTAAAATATGCCAAAATTGAATGTTGTAATCTTTTCACCTAGGTGTTTTGGATGAAAAATCTCAAATTCAGGAGCCATGTTGTTCAGACCTCTTCCTGTTTCCTGATGAGAGTGGGAACATGTCCCAGGAGCCTGGACCCACTTACGCCTCATTCACACACCACTTGATGAGTGATGTGGTGACAGGTGTGCCCACAGAAAACGACGACTTTTGCATTCTTTTTGCACCAAGAGCAACCATTCAGGTAATAAATTGACGATATAATTAATGTCTTAAAATAGTGTTATAAATTGAATTGACCAAAGGGAACCTGAAAAGATTCTTTAGGTTTTGTTAACTCTTTACAGTTCAGAATTACTTCCTTTTGTAATTTACTCTTGAGACTTTGTAAATGTTTGTTATACTTTACTCTTTTTATGAACATCTCTCAGAGACTCTCTACTTGCAAAGTCTCCTGCATTGTTTATTGAACTACAGAGTAAGTATGTAGTAAGATACCTCTTCAGGGCTGTGAAATTAAATGGCAGAAAGGAGTTCTGTACAGAGTTGTTAACACCAGAATTGGGAAAGATAAGATGTGATTTGTGAGAAGGCTAATGCTTGGTTAATGTATATGTAATTTCCTTTTTAGAATCATGCTCACATTGAAAAAGCATGGTCTGGATTTAATGAATCCACAGTTCACTAAACAAAATGGTAAAGCATTGAATCTGTACCTTTTTATTGTCAAACGAGTAGTAAAAGCCAAATCGTAGACTATAAAAAATTCTTATGGAGTGATTCACATAGAAGAGAGAGTTCATTTTATTGTTAATAAAGCAGAGTATCTTATGCGGTGATTATCATCAGTATTTATTATTCCACTATATATTGAAACTATTAGAAAGAATGCAGAGTCAGATCCCCTTGAGATGCGCACCATAATCAGTGGTTTCTACTTAAATAAGAGAGTATGTGTTACCTCTTCCTTTGTCTTAGGAGAAGGAAGAAGAACCAGTTGTAAAAATAATGGTTGATGATGCGATTGTGATAAGAGATAATTATTTTAGTCTGCCTGTTAAGAAGACAGATACGAGCAAAGCCCCGTTACACTTTCCTATTCCTGTAATTCGGTACCTGGTTAAAGAAGTCTCTCTTGTTTGGCATCTTTTTGGAGGAAAAGATTTTGGAACAGCCCCTCCTGCTTCTCCAGCTAAAAGTTATATGTAAGTTAATTTCTACATAAGTTTATTTGGCAGACCAATATACTCTCTTTGTTGTGGGGCACAGGCTTCTCTAGTTGTGGCGCGTGGGCTTAGTAGTTGTGGCACAAGGGCTTGGTTGCCCCGCAGCGTGTGGGATCTTAGTTCCCCGACCAGGGATCGAACTCGCGTCCCCTGCATTGGAAGGCGGATTCTTTTTTTTTTTTTTTTTTTTTTTGCGGTACGCGGGCCTCTCACTGTTGTGGCCTCTCCCGTTGCGGAGCACAGGCTCCGGATGCGCAGGCTCAGCGGCCACGGCTCACGGGCCCAGCCGCTCCACAGCATGTGGGATCTTCCCAGACCGGGGCACGAACCCGTGTCCCCTGCATCGGCAGGCAGACTCTCAACAACTGCGCCACCAGGGAAACCCATGGAAGGCGGATTCTTAGCCACTGGACCACCAGACCAATATATTCTTTTCGCTAAAAATACATAGAATTTATCCTTTTAAGAATTATTAATAAGTAATATTAAAAACTGTAATTTAAATGTTACTCTTTTAATGTTAAAGTTTTGCATTTGAAAACTTGTTTGCATTCTTTGTATTTTTTTCCTAAAATATGATGACTTAAGGCATTTCCATTCAGCAAAATTTTTCGGGTACCTACCATGTGCCAGAGCCTGTGTTAGAGGCACATTCATTAAAATGAATACGACCCAGACCCTGTCCTAAGTTCAGAAGGGAGAGAGAGTTACGTGAGCCAGTGAGGGCGACGAAGTGAAGTGTGTGCGTCAGGAGGTGGGGACCACGCGTGCCCCTGATTCTTTAGCGCCCAGCAGGGTGCCCAGCACAGAGTGGATGCTGCTGAAGTACCTGCTAATGAGTGCGTTATTCCATGGTTCTAGAAGGGAACTGGATGGAAAGATGAGGCAGAGACTAAGGGTAGACACTCTCAGTGGGGTGGGGAGGGTCAGGAAAGGCTTCACGGGGTGGGAACCTTTGGCACAGCATTGTAATGACTTTTTCTATTTAAAAGTGTTTTAAAAAAAACTTTTAACTTTACTATAATTCTTTTCCGTGTTAATTGGAATTTCTAGGACTTGTCCTCTGACTCTCAGGGGTTTCTGAAGTAATAAGGAACTTACACGGAGGTCTCATTTCTAAGTCTATCTTGTGATATGCACACCAGCATCATAGTTAGCGTTTTCTGTAGTTTTAAATATTTAGCAAGTAGATGATTGCTGTAACGGCAGTAATAACATTTATGTTCTCAGTGTCTCCAAGAGATAACAGATGAGGTTTTGATTTATAGCAATACAGTTTGTGGCAGTGTTTTGCTAGTTCTGTAATCTTTTCTTTTTTCATCCTGTTATTTTTTCTGGTGTCATTCATTGCCTTTCTTTGACTATTCCTTTAACAAAAGGTTTTATTTTTCATTTATAGTAGTCCCCACAGCTCACCTTCTCACACACCTGCAAGACATGGACGTAATGTGGTATGTGGGGGAAAAGGAAGAAATCATGACTTTTTAATGGAAATACAATTAAGCAAGGTAATGTGACATTTTGAAAGGAAAAATCCACCTAAGTAGGAGCATTAGTGGGCGTTCTTTGGTTACTCCCTGTCCCCTCCCCCATGTGGTCTTGGGGTGTAAGTGGAAAAGTGCAGGGATCTTGTATAGAAACTCTTGCCTCTTTTTCTTTCTCAAATACTCTGAGAAAATTTAGGGTTTTTGTTTTTGTTTTCCCAGGCTACCCCTAGAGCAGTGTCTCGCAGAGTTGAACAAGCATCAGAATCCCCTTGAGGGCTTGTTAAAACACAGGTTGCTGGGCCCCAGAGTTTTTGATTCAGTAAGTCTGAGGTAGGGCCCATGAATTTGCATTTTTAATGAGTTCCCAGGTGATTGTGATACCACTTTACCCAGGACCGTGCTTGGGGAACCACTGCGCTGGAGCATGTCTCTGGGAAGGCCTGCCATTGGATAGCACACAGGTCTCAGGTCCTTTGTGAGCATCTAGAGAGCACTAGGCCAGGCTGCCAGTGCCGTTGATGCAGTTAATTCTGTCAGCTTGTCTGGGGTTGTGCCAAGGGTCGAATATTAGGGCGCTTATCCTAGAAATAGTGCAGTGATGACAGCTCCGTATACTAAATTGTATCCTCGTGCCCTTTTGGAACTTGAACCTTGCCTCCAAGCAGTTTCATAGGTATGCAAGATAATAATTTTATGACTTATGCCTATTGAGTGTTTTGCTTGAAAAGGATAGGGATTTTACCAAGGTCAAATAAGAAATGTCAGTCAGGCTTTTCCTTGTATGGTCCTGAACACGTGGATTAATAAATAAATACGTGAACAAATGTAGGAGTGTTATGCTGTTCTCTGAAAGTGGAATCGAAAGCTGAGAATTCAAAGAAAATGAGTGATGTGTTACATTTTAAAGAGAAAATCTGATTTAAATAAAATGTAGAGATTGTTCTGTGTTCTTTCTCTTCTGTAAAGGTGAAGTTTCAGCACGAGGTCTACCCTCCATGCAAACCAGAATGCGATTCTAGCCTCTTGGAACACCCGGTCTCCCGGCAGGTGTTCATCGTGCAGGATCTTGAAATTCGAGATCGTCTGGCAACATCACAGATGAATAAGTTTTTGTACCTGTATTGCAGTAAAGAAATGCCTCGAAAAGCTCATTCCAACATGGTAAGATTTAAAACTTCATATATTTTGTTGTTGTATTAGTTTCAGAAAAGTATTATGTCTAACTGCAGAAGATTTATTTTAGATTAGGGAAAATTATGGGATTTTTTCCCTCATTTTTATATGAAAATCCCTTTTAAATATGCTGCTTAAAGTTTTATGTTTTAAAAATTATTTTGCATGTTGTTTCTATAATTGCCAATATATCAATACCTGAGGAAAACCAGAAGTCCATAGTGATCTACACAAAACACTTACACAAGGAATTCCCTGGCGGTCCAGTGGTTAGGACTCCATGCTCTCACTGCCGAGGGCCCTGGTTCAATCCCTGGTTGGGGAGCTAAGATCCCACAAGCCATGCGGCGTGGCCAAAAAAACAAAACACTTAAAATGTTTAAACGAAATTGTTGGCAGTATTCCACATTTCTAACTTTTAATTTTTATTAGAATAAAAATGATCAGCTCAGGACTTCCAGAAGAAAACGTCATAGAAGTTGTCTTTGGAGTATGGGTCTATGGATTAGCTTCTGGGGCTTAGCAAACTTCTTTGAGACTGCGAGTACAACATTATCATTTGCATTTTTTCCTCTAAAGAGAATTCATATCTTTCATCAGATTCTTGAAAGAGTGTGTGACCCAAAAAAGTTAGATTCAGGATTCTAAGGAAAGAGGGTAAACAGTTCCACTTTTTGTTCTGATATAGGGACTAGATATAGCATTTTTTTTCCCTCTTTTTTGCTTTTCTTTTTTTTAATGAAAGCAAGGTCATATTATCACTAGGGAAAAAACGTGTTTGTCTGTCTCATCTTGTAGCTGACAGTGAAAGCATTACATGTGCGCCCAGAGTCTGGCAGGTCACCACAGGAATGCTGCCTCAGAGTGTCCCTAATGCCACTTCGTCTCAATATCGACCAGGTTTGTATTACAAGCATAAGGCATGGCATTGTGTGTAAATATATATCCCACATTCAGAACGAGAGATTTGATTTAGTAGAATCATGTTTATTATGATTTAACTTTTATGGAAGTTGCATAATTAAAACAGACTTCTGCTGGTAAAGAGTAGGGCAAATTCATTAGCTGTTTGGAATCTAATTATTAGTGAATAAATATTATTAGATTTTGTCCTCCAGTTACCTACGTACGCACTGTCTACGTGACATAGCGCTTAATACCTGCTTCTCATGTTCTCTGATCTTTACATACGTGCTCCTAATGCAGATATACAGGTATTTTCAGAGGATGAAAGGACTCCTCGATATACACTACTGAAAGATATAGGGGATTGTAATCACAGCATCTGGAAGAGAATTCCCTGCCCTGGGCACAATGACAAATTAGTAAATTGGCACTTGAACAGGTCACAAACAAAGCAGAGATTTATGGAAAGAGGTAAAGAAATCTACTTTCCTATACCCTAGCAAGCACCCCATCAAATGATCCTGGGTTTTGCCTTCCCAGAGAGCTGTTTAAAGCATAGTTGTTTTACAAGCTTTGTTCGGTGTATGAAGATGTGATACTTGGTAGTAGTGCAGTGTAGTGAAGAGTGTGGGTTTAGAGTCAGACCTGGGCTTAAATCTCAGTTCTCTTTTACTAACTGTGTGGCTTTTGGTAGGTAACTTAATTTCCCCAAGCCTCAGTTTCTTCACTGATAAAATGGAAAAAGTAATAGTACACGTAGCGTCATTTTTTTAAAAATGAGGCTTAAAGGAGACTGGTGTATGTAAAACATTTAGCTTGGTGCCTGGCACACACTGTTAACAATCAGAAGTGTTAGCTGTCATTGTTAACTGAAGCATGTAACAACTACAGAAAATAAGTGGAGTTTTTATAGTAATCTGCTTTTGAAATAACAGGACCCTCCCCTTACACCTTACACATTGGTGTGAGCTCAGGTTTGGAAGTGGAGTATATGTGGGGTGGTATTATTTGTTTGATTAAATAACATTAATTGAATAATGTCGATTCATTATTTAAATAAGTAATAGATGTATCAGGGATAATCTAAAGTAATATTTGTACTGTAAACAAAACATAGGAATATCTCAGAGAAGTTGTATAGTGAAGCACAGAAGTTTAGCACAACTTTATGTTAATATTTGTAGCTTCTGAGCTGGGTCAGTCTTGCCAGTGAGTATTTTAGATTTATGTTTTCTCATTATGAGAAGAATATCTTTTGAAACCCATATTTTAATTTGATTTATCCATATTGGCCTAGTAGGAATATGATGACGTATATATGGGAAATTTGATCTGTGAAAATCACCAGTGTGAGCAAGAATTTGAGTGAGATTTATCTTTATGGCATGACTTTACCAGACTTATCAAGCCCAGTTTTCTTTAATAGACCTTTTCTTTAATATTGAGCTTAATTTCTTCTTTAGAACTCTAAAGCATTATGATTTTAAAATGGAGAAATATTAACCTTAGCAAAAACAATCAGGGAAATAAATGTTATGACTAAACTGAGGGGGAATGAGAAATAATTCCCCAAGGTATGGGATCGAGGGAAACAAAGCCATGCTGCAAATATGTATGCCTTAACTAGGAATATTATGATACAAAAGAGTCCTTTCTAGTTTGCGTCTTCTGAGATTGACATACCATACCAAATGGTCATCTGAACAGAAAAGAAAGCCAAATGTTTGTGTTCTTTAGTTTTTCTTTTGAAAACATATCAGTTGATGAATGAGAACGCTTTGAGTAATGTTTTTCTTACCAAGCATATCTCTGACTTTATCTTCACTGGATCGTAGACAGTAAGTATGAAAGCAATGTGTTGTTTTCTCTTGTTTCTAAGAAGCTGCATTGCTGTTGAAAGTCGGTGCAGTTGCTTGTGAAGTGCAGCGTACCTGTAGGGCAGGCAGGACTCTAGGCAGATGGAGTGATTGCCGTGTAGGGAGCTAAGTAGATGATGGAGGTTGTGTAACTAGGCGATTTGAGATCCAGAATCTGAAGGGGCCAGATTTCCTGGTCTGATGCTCATTTTAGTATTGAACTGCCTGGAAATCTGTGTAGGGAAGATATGTTAATTCCAAATCATTTGCTGAATGCCACCCTTGTCCCAGGTCTGAAGTAGGATGCTGGGAATACAAAGAGGAAGAAACATTCCATCCTCAGAGATCTCTGTTCAGTGGGGAGACAAAGAGACAAATGACTTTAACACCCTGTGATGAAGATAGGCATAAAGATGTGTCCCACCAGAAGAGGGCTCCTGAGCCGGGCTGGGAGTTTGGAAGATGAGGGGTGAGCAGTAAAGGCTTTCTGGAGGATGTGACAATCAAGCTGGGTCTTAAGGAATGTAAAATTATGAATCTTTGTAAAGGCATTGAGAGCCTAATTCAGGTTGTGAGATGCAATGTGAGGCCGTTGGGTAGGACAGGTGCTTGGCTGAGGTTGGAAGTGATGAACACGTAGCAGTACCAGTTGGCATGTTTGTGATTCTTTTCAGCATCACCTGAGCATGACATTGAAAGCATTTCTTTCAACACCTTAAGTCATATCACACTGTTAATATCCTTTACCGTAGGACCTTAAAGCTAGAAATAACTATTTTATAGTGAAGGTTTAACATAAATAATAAACCATGTTTTTTAAAGTTTAAAAATTGATTTTATTGAAGTATTATTTGCATATAATGCAGAGATTTTAGGTGTACAGTTTGAGCTTGACAGATATTTCTTAATGAATAAAGCTGCTATGAAATTTGTGTACAAGTCTTTTATGGACATAAGTTTTCAGTTTTCCTGGGTAATTGTAAACCGAATGTCTGGGTCATAGGGTAGATGTGTGCTTACCGTCATAAGAAGCTGCCGAATAGTTTTCCACAGTGGTTGGACCATTGTAGGTTCCCATCGGGAACAGATGAGGGCAGCAGCTGCTTCATGCTCTGACCAAACTTGTCTTTAATTTTCGCTGCCTTACTTGGTGCTCATTTTGGATTTCCCTGATGACTAATGATGCTGAGCGTCTTTTCGTGAGCTTATTTGACATTTGTATATCTTCTTTTTTGAAGTGTCTGTGTCTTTCTAGTTTTTGTTTTTTAAGTGATTTTTTAAATTTTTATTTTTTATTTATTTATCTTTGGCTCTCTTGGGTCTTCGTTGCTGCGTGTGGGCTTTCTAGTTGCGTGCGGCGAGTGGGGGCTACTCTTTGTTGCCATGCGCGGGCTTCTCATTGTGGTGGCTTGTCTTGTTGCGGAGCATGGGCTCTAGGCACGCGGGCTTCAGCATTTGTGGCTCGCGGGCTCTAGAGCGCAGGCTCAGTAGTTGTGGCGCACGGGCTTAGTTCCTCCGCGGCACGTGAGATCTTCCCGGACCAGGGATCAACTCGTGTCCTCTGCATTGGCAGGCAGATTCTTAACCACTGCGCCACCAGGGAAATCCCTGTGTCTTTCTAGTTTTAGAGTTAGGTGGTTTGTCTTACTGAGTTGTAAAGAGTTCAGCATAAATACCAAAATTAAAAATTTAGAGAACATTTTGAAAAGCTCATGATTAGTATCCCTTAGTCTGTTGTTTGTAGTAAAAATATGTAAAAACCACTGTCTCTTTAGTCTTCCCTTTTTTTTTTTTTTTTAAATAAGAGCACATTTATACCTGGAATTTTCTCTTTGTTTTTTTTTGGAGGCAAAACATTCATAGTATTAAAATATCGCCATCTGGTGGCCAAAGGGTAACATTTTATATACTATTAACTGTCAACATGTAATATTTGATATATGTAAATATACACATATTTAGTGATTTATAATAAATGTATGTAGTGTAAATAACATATAAATATATACTTAAATACGTATGTGTAAAGCATAATAATATAGTGAACAATTCATGAACGTACTCCCCAACTGCAGAGCCAGAATATTTCTAATACTGTTGAAACCGTCTGTTTGTTCTTCAGTCCTAGCCCTCAGTCTCCCATATGCCACGTCATCTAGAAAAATACCTCTCTAACTTCCATCATTTATACTTCTGACAAGTGTGATCAGTAGTAGGTCGAATCCTTTGGAATTGCCAGTCAGGCACTTGGTGTGCTACCACTTACTGTGACCCTGTATTTCACTTTCACGTTGCGGTTTGGTCCAATATTAAAGTTTTATATTAGTTTAAGTTTTTTAAAATGGGAGGGAAGAGTAAGAAAGAACAGGCTCTGGTATTTAACTTTCATATTCTCCAAAATGGATTTGTTAGTCTCAGTAAGGCTTAATGAAGCTGCTAATAATGGGCAAATGTGGCTTGCACGCACAGCACCAAGAACGGTCCATACCATAGAATTTCAGAAAAGACCACACTGATTGCGTGATTTATTTTCAATTTTTATTTTGAATATCATGTCTAATGAAGAAAATGTTTAAGGCAACATAACATAGTGGTAAAGGCCGAAATAAGACATTAAGAACTTCTAAGGCACATCTGAGTATGCAGTACACGCTAGCTGCTGTTATTGTTTAGTAATATCCCTGCTACCAATTCAGAGTGAGAACTAATGCCAAATTAAGAAGGAGACTACTATATTTCTAAGAAAACAAAAATGTACTTTGATTTAGAAATAGCAGTTTAATTTCTAACTTATCTGTCGTAATTTCTGCATCTATAAATTAATTTTCTCAGAGTTGTGAGAATTAGCAAGGAAGTGTGTGTGTGTGTATGTGTGAGAGAGAGGGAGAGATTGAGAATAGGAACAATGCTTGGCACAGAGTAGGGACTGAATAAATTATAGCTGTGTATGAACAATGAGTGAAATATAAGACTTGAAGACACTTCGTTTCATAGTTTTAGAACCCTTTAGATATAATTACATCTCTCAATTTTAGGATGCCTTGTTCTTCCTGAAGGATTTCTTCACAAGTGTTTCCACAGAAATAGAGCTTCTCATGGCTCCAGATCCAGAAGGTATTAAATATGTAGAGTTTGAAAAAGCCTATAACAAGTACTTGGATTGATTTTGATTGTTATGAGGCCTTTTTGAGAATGTACTTACAAAGCTTTATTCTCATTTATATAAATGTGTTCTGTGCTCATTTTTGTTAAGTTGTACAAATGTAGTTTATGTAAGAGTACAGGAGTCCCCCCTTATCCTCCAGAAGTGCCTTCCAGGACCCCCAGTGGCTGCCTGACACTGCAGATAGTAACAAGCCCTAAATATACTGTTTTTTCTTTCTATACGTACATGCCTATGATAAAATTTAATCTATAAATTAGGCGCAGTAAGAGATTAACAACAGTAACTAGTAATAAAATAAAACAATTATAACAATATACTGTAATGAAAGTTAGGTGAGCATGATCTTTCTCTCTCTCTCAAAATGTCTTGTACAAATTTAATGCCTCTTCCATCTTAACTACGCACTTATCATGCACTGTGGCTGTAGCCTCTGAGGTACGACAGCAAAATGAGTGCAAATTTCTTTTTCCTTCATCACAGTTTTACAGATTTGTTCTTACTGTAGATCTTAGCGACCTGAGCATACAATTTTTTTTTTTTTCCTTATTAAGTGAAGAGCTTTCACCTTTTCGCTTAGAGGAAGCGTGCTGCGGCTTCTCTTTGGTGTATCCGAATTGCTAGCATCGCTGTTCTTGTACTTTGGGGCCATTATTAATAAAATAAGGGTTACTTAACACAAGCACTGCAATACCCCAACAGTAGACCTGCTAACTGAGCTGGCCACTCAGTGACTCACTGGTGAGATATGCTGGACAAAGGGACGATTCACATTCTGGTGGGATAGAGTATGACGATGCAAGGTTTCATCATGCTACTCAGAATGGTGTTCAGTTTAAAACTTAGGAATGGTTTATCTCTGGAATTTTCCATTTCATATTTTTGGACCGCAGTTGATCTTGGAAAGTGAAACTGAAGATAAGGAGGGACTACTGTAATGATTTAAAAGGTGAAAGATTTCTCTAGCAGTAGTTGTATTTATTAAATGAAATGTAGCAAAACAAGTTAAGTGTAGATTGTTGCTTTAAAGAAGTATACCTGATTTTTCAAATGTGCGCTTTCAGTTAAAAAGTCTCCTGGAGCTGATGTCACCTGCAGTTTGCCAAGGCATTTAAGCACCTCAAAGGAGCCAAATCTAGTTATTTCTTTCCCTGGGCCAAAGCAGCCTTCCCCAAATGGCAGTGCCAATTCAGTGCAGGTGGTCAATGGGGAAGAAGAGAAGGACTTCTCTGCTGAAGAAGTGTCATTTAGTGATCAGCCTGTGTTTTTTAGGTAAGTCATTTAATTCTGATAACAAATGAAGTTATTTTAGAGGATGAAGGTTGTTCTTCAATGTGTCTGTGTACCGGAAATCATGAGGTCGCGTCAGCGTTTCTGTGCACTGGCGAATAACCAACCGGTGTATTTGTTTGTATGCGGGCCCCGCCTACTTGCACCTCTCATTTTTACACATAGTAACCCTGGCTCAGGATTCATCCTCCTATTGATTCTGTAGCAGGAATTTTCTCTTCCCCTTAGATTCTTCCTTCTTTTCCTCCACCTGTCCCTCGCTTTCCAGTCACTTATTATGGCCTGTTTGTGTGTCCTTGAACGTGATGCTGTCCTTTTCCCTCAAACACCTCACCTTCAGCCTTCCTCCCTTTTCCATTATGGGAATTTTCTGTCTACTTTCTCTGCCCTTCTCTATCACTGTTGTGTCATCCTTCCTGACCCTCCGCTAACTGGCTGAGTTGGAATCATCAGGAAACCCATGTCCCTGTTGACTACAGCCAACAACTAGCTGGTTGTACATTGGAGTTTATCCTCGTTTCCAGATCCATTCATTCTAACCGTCTTCTTTCTTTCCCAGCCCTTGATGGTAGGGATGGAGCCTTGGCTCTATTGGAAGGAGAGAGGTTGAAGATCGAAAACACCTGTGTTGTGAGGGACAGTTAGCTCCTTTCCCTGGTTTTCTATAGTCCTCTCTTGTTGACATCAGTGGTCCCCAAGTTCTGTCTTTCTAAGTTCTGAGTTTCTAAATTTTCTTTCTAAATTCTGAGTTTAGAATATGACCCAAAGTAGGCAGTATAACTGTTTTAAAGTGTTTTTATGTTTTAAATATCTTGTATATTGATGAAAATAGTTAGAAAATAGAATGTGAGAATTGGAAAGATCCTGGGAGAGAGGATCTCTGGTGGTTCTAAACTTTTCTACCATAAAAGAAGAATCTCTTTTATTATTTTCCCACATTTCTTTTTTATTTAAAAATTTTTTTCGAACAAAAACATTGTGTATCTTAATAATTTGAATTCTCATTTCATATAAGCTACCAATTTGGTTTTTGTGAACACTGGATAACCAGTATAAAAGAAGTTGAATTGTTATAATTCTGGCCTGAAAGCAAAGAAATTTGACACTTTTTAGTCAGACTGTGTAACCTCACTTACTTAGGTAAATATTTGTTTTTTTCCATTTAGACTACTTAAAATAGCTTGTAGATTTCTGTTTCTACTCTCAAAAGCTCCTAGTGTATCTAGGACCCTGGGGCGGTACTTGGTGATATAGTTCAAATTACTCACTTTACAGATGCGGAAGTTAATGCACAGAGAGGAGAGGTGACTTGCTCAAGGCCACACAGTTAGTTAGTGGCCAAGCCAGGACTAGAACAGAGGTTTTCTGAATCCCAAATCCAGTGCGTTTTCCAAGTAATGGCATAATAGTCCCCTCTCCTGCAGACATTTATTCATCCCACAGATATTTATTGAACATTTATTATATGTATGTCAGATTTTGTTCTAGGTGAACAAAGTAGGGAAAAAATCCCTATTTAATTGAGCTTATAGATAATAAAAATGTATGATTTGGCCTATTATGTACATGCCATGGAGGAAAGAGTGAGAATGGAGGAGGCAGGTGTCGAGGGGCTGTCGCCCAGAGAACCCAGTGCAGATGGATGTTCGGAAGATGAGGGGTGACCTGGGAACCCAGACTTCTTGTAGTGATTGATATAAGTACAGCACTTCCATTTTACTGTAGGTTAAATGGACTTTTGTGGGATGATTTAGTATATAACCACCGACATTAATTCTGTAGTAAAAATGTGTTTCAGCTTCCAATTTACAGTCCAACTTTTGGAAGCCAACTGCTTTTGTTTGATGTGTACCATCAGTGTATAATTATAATTTCATTCAGAATTCCCAATATTTGTGTGTCAGTATCCTATTTGCAAGCATTAATTTCATGACTGTCTACTAAAATTCACCAATGTAGATGGCATTTAAAAATTTACTGATGAAGACATTTAGGCTCAGAGAGTTTAAGTTACTTGCCTCGACTGCATCCCATGTAACTGATAACACTAGGGTTCATGTCTAGGTCTTCTGGATCTTTCTGCTCTATCACAGAGCTAAAATGAATACCTTAGCCCTTTTTTACTTTTTGGTAATGATTATGTTATTTGGTTTAATCTTGAAAGTTGTCTTTATTAGTTCATTCTCTGTATGAATTGAATATGTGCCAGAATAAATTTTCCTAAGATAAACATTGTTTAGTAAACTAGGAAAAGGTTTTTGTGAGAAATTTAATATATAATGAAATAAATAAGATTTATAAGATGATTAACATCTGTTTAGTTGTTACATTGCCTTAAGAAAAGGCAGAGCTAAAAGACATTCTCTTTTATTTAGGCCTTAATATATTCACATTATTTATTTTGTGGCTTTGTTTTTATTCTCCAGTTGAACAAATTCATTTATATCTAATTTCAGCTCTTAGTAATTTTGAATATAAATAACTCCCCTCCTTTCTTTATCTTTAGAGAATTTAGATTCACATCAGAAGTTCCTATTCGACTTGATTATCATGGCAAACACGTATCAATGGATCAGGTCTGGAAACTTTGCACAAATATACTCTACAAAATTATCTCATTTGTTTTTCTAGTGGACTCAATTTTTTAAAAACTCTTTTCCATTATAGTTTGTATATGTGAAATGCAGTGTAAGATTTTAAAATTTAATTCTGCTTTTAAAGTAAATTAAGTATAATTTTACTTAAGAACCCATGAGTAAAATTTGATATAAATTGGGTCATATAAAATACATGTACTTTTTTGCTCTGAGTATTTTAGGTGTTTTACCTTTAATAGTGATTTTTTTTTTTTTTTTTTTTAATTTTAAAGGGTACGTTGGCTGGGATTTTGATTGGTCTGGCCCAGTTAAACTGCTCTGAACTAAAGCTGAAGAGGCTTTTCTATCGGCATGGGTAAGTTGATTTATTACATGAGACTTTAAGATGTAGTTACTAACGTTAGTTTACAGCAAACTAAAAATTGAGTTTTCTTAGCGAGCATACATAATTTATTTTACAGTGTTGTTTGCAGAGACCTCATTTTTAGAGGATTTTTACTGGCTAGGGGCTAATTTTTATTCTGAGAGAATAGAAGTAGTTTGAAGAGAGTAGTATTTTTCAAAAAACAGCTATAGTTAGGATTCTTAAAAATAATTTCCCAAAGTTATAAATTAGCCTATTCAGTGAAAAGACTGGAAGGAAGTTCACAAGGTAACGGTTCTTAGTAGCTAAGAACTGTCCGGCAACTTATAGACACTGAGTTAACCCTATGCCAAAGCTTTAGATGTTGAAGAAGTAAGAACAGTGGAAAAGCACACTTACATATACTACCTAAGCCTTATATAGAAATTATTAGCATTCTAAGTGCTAAATTATTAGCACTTATATATACTGCCTAAGCCTTATATAGAAATTATTAGCATTCTAAGTGCTAAATTATTAGCACTTACATATACTGCCTAAGCCTTATATAGAAGTGATCAGCATTAGCATTGGGTTAAATGTATGTGTATACATAGATGTATTTATATACTTAAATTGAAAATCTATAAAATTTTGTCCTTATAATTTGTACGTTTTCTTTTTTGTCTTTTTTAAAATAAACTTATTTATTTATCTATTTATTTATTTTTGGCTGCGTTGGGTCTTTGTTGCTGCACCACGGGCTTTCTTTAGCTGCGGTGCACGGGGGCTACTCTTGTTGCAGTGTGCGGGCTTCTCATTGCAGTGGCTTCTCTTGCTGTGGAGCACGGGCTCTAGGTGCGCGGGCTCAGTAGTTGTGACTCGCGGGCTCTAGGGCGCAGGCTCAGTAGTTGTGGCGCACGAGCTTCGTTGCTCCGCGGCATGTGAGATCTTCCCGGACCAGGGCTCGAACCCATGTCCCCTGCATTGGCAGGCGGATTCTTAACCACTGCGCCACCAGGGAAGCCCTCTTTTTTTTGTCTTAAGTAAAAAAATTCCCCAAACTTGTCTAAACCTATAAATTTCATTTTCCTTCCTATATACTTATAGTCATTTGCTCTAGTTTGCTAGGTGTTGACAAATTATTCTCATATGCAATCACTGAATGGCTTACTGACATTAAGAAGAACCAGCTGCCAGGAATTCTGGGAGGCGTTGGGCCTATGCATTCACTAGTCCAATTAGGTGAGTGTTCTTTTTTAATTAGAAGATAATTTATTTTGCCTGATCAGTGATTCTTAACTCTTTTGGGGTTATGGATGCCTTTGAGAATCTACGTGAGGATCATCTTTCTAGAAAAACCTACATGTTAGTCGTACAAAATTTTGCCTCCCATTTTAGGAGTTAAAAACCCGAGGGTTGGAATGATAGCAGAGATCTAAGCTCCAGCACGCCTCTTGATTTCTGTGTGTTGGCTGCTGTTCTAGTGCAAGGCCTGAAGGACTTGGTCTGGTTGCCAGTTGAGCAGTACCGGAAGGGCGGCCGCATCGTCAGAGGGTTTCAGAGAGGCGCTGCCTCCTTTGGCACCTCGACAGCGATGGCTGCTCTAGAACTCACGAACAGAATGGTTCAAACCATACAGGTATCTTTTCAAAGACCAGCTTGATCTATACAAAGAGGAAGAGCTGTTGTAAGCAGTTGGGTTATTTTGTTCTCAAAATGTACTGTGAAAGTGTATAAAATATTGAGAATATTTTATTTGTAATGATTTCATATCATTAACTTTTTTTTTTGATTAGCTGTCCAGTGTTAATTAAAAAAGTTGTTAAATAATAAAGCAGTGGACTACAGTGTCAAATTCGTTTGCCTCTTTCAGGTAGATTATAACTATTAAGTTAGCCAAGGATTTATTTCACCACATTTATGTGAAAAGATCATAGCTGAATGTAAAGAAGGCATTAGAGATCTAATAGTGGTCATATTAAGGTTCGTTATATTAAGTATTAAGCTCCATTTGGCCTTATCCAGTTGTTCACAGACCATGCATTCTTGTCTAACCTTGGTAACACGGAGAGTGTTCTCAGAAGGCAGAGGAGGGGCTGAAAAATTCAGCTCAATCCAGATATGAGTTATTACTGTACACTTTAACATCCTTGTTATAAAAGTGATACATTCTTGTAAAGAATTCACATGCTGCAGAAGGGCCGGTCTGAGGGTGTGTGAGTCCCTCTCCTCTTCCTGTCTCCCCGTAGGAAGTGCACTGTTGGAGCTTAACCCTCCAGACGTTCTTCTGATTCACTTTTTTGTTTTCTGATTCACTTTTCACTCTCTGCTAAAATGATCCAGGCGGCGGCAGAGACTGCTTATGACATGGTGTCTCCTGGTACCCTTTCTATCGAGCCCAAGAAGGTCAAAAGGTTCCCTCATCACCGCTTAGCCCACCAGCCAGTGGACCTGAGGGAAGGTGTGGCCAAGGCCTACAGTGTCGTGAAGGAGGTGAGTGGGCACCCGAGGGGACAGGCCAGAAGCAGTTTGCGTGCTTTCCTGACGTTCATCTAAAGAGCAGCGGCGCTTGGGCTTTGTCCCAAAGAAACCCCTGGGGTGGATTTGGGACTGTGCTGTCGCTGGTGAGTGCAAATATCTGCATGAGGTAAGAGAGGAGGCTGTGTCCTGACCTGCAGGCTCACGAGAAGAGTAGTGATCTAGTGGGAGGACTGATCTCTTTACATACAGAAGCAAACAAGGAGTAGTAGAAACATGCCATGGACTCACCAGTGGAGTTAACATATGTTTATACTTTGCTGTATTTTCCGCAGATTTGTTTAAAAAATAAAATTTGTCAGGTTAATCACAAATGCTGACCCCATTCCCATGCCTTCACTATCCTGAAGATGGTAGATATTTTTTCTGTGCATGTTTTTTATAGTTTCATGTAAGTATGTATTCATAAGCAAATAATTGCTTATATTTTAAAAGTTAACATAGGGCTTCCCTGGTGGCGCAGTGGTTGAGAGTCTGCCTGCCGATGCAGGGGACACGGGTTCGTGCCCCGGTCCGGGAAGATCCCACATGCCGCGGAGCGGCTGGTCCCGTGAGCCATGGCCGCTGAGCCTGTGCGTCCAGAACCTGTGCTCCGCAACGGGAGAGGCCACAGCAGTGAGAGGCCCGCGTACCACAAAAAAACAAAAACAAAAACAAAAGTTAACATAAATGGTATCATCTGTACCATTCTGTAACTTTTGTCTTTCAAGACATATCCACATTGATATATGTAGATCTAATTTAAACTTTTATAGTATTTCACTGTATGAATATAGCATAATTTATTTATCTTCCTATTGGTGGACAGTTTCCTTTTTTAAAAAATTAATTTATTTACTTCTTGTTGGCTGCGTTGGGTCGTCGTTGCTGCGCACGGCTTTCTCTAGTTGCGGCGAGCGGGGGCTACTCTTCGTTGTGGTGCGCGGGCTTCTCACTGCAGTGGCTTCTCTTGTTGCAGACTATGGGTTCTAGGTGTGCGGGCTTCAGTTGTTAAGGCGTGTGGGCTCAGTAGTTGTGGCGCACAGACTTAGTTGCTCCATAGCATGTGGGATCTTCCCGGACCAGGGATTGAACCCATGTCCCCTGCATTGGCAGGCGGATTCTTAACCACTGCGCCACCAGGGAAGTCCCATTTTTTTCCCTGAAATACAATTCCATTTTTTTCCCTGAAATACGGCTATTGGAATGTTCATATAAACGCTCCTTTGTTTGTATGTGCAAGAAGTTGTTAAGGGTGGAATTGGTGATTTGTAACTATTTGAATCTTGACGCTTATTAAGCATTAACAAATTGTAATTTAGTTGCACCAGTGAATCCTGGTTCTTTATGGGTGTTGACAGGAGCATTCCTTGTCTTTTTTTTTCTTTCTTTTTTTTTCTTATTCAAACAGAAAGTCACAAAAATTATAACCATCCTCATCAGTTCACTCAGTCCCATGTAATTAATTTGTTTTTCATCTTGATCTTTTCTTAGCACTTTTGTGAATTCATCAGTTTTCCATTAGAGTTCTGAGAACACTTATTCATTCAGTTCAGCAGTATAGTCAGTTACCAGAAACCTGTACTTGTCAGAGTCTTTTCCATGAATTCCTTGAAGGTGAAACCCTTTTTTTTTTTTTTTTTTTTTTTTTGCGGTACGCGGGCCTCTCACTGTTGTGGCCTCTCCCATTGCGGAGCACAGGCTCCGGACGCGCAGGCCCAGCGGCCATGGCTCACGAGACCAGCCGCTCCACGGCATGTGGGATCTTCCCGGACCGGGGCACGAACCCGCGTCCCCTGCATCGGCAGGCGGACTCCCAACCACTGCGCCACCAGGGAAGCCCGGTGAAACCCTTTTATGGGAACATTTTTGCAAAAGCGTCAGAGTACACCCAGAACTGTCTGTAAATGACAAAAGACTTAAAAATGACCACGGTTAAAGATTTGATGAAAGTTCATAACAATGCAATTGACAAGGGAATTTAGTTATTTCTGAGATATACATTTTAAAATAATAACTAGAATTATGACTTATAACATTATACCAGAACATACAAGATTTTTAGGAATTTCATGTAATGTCTGAAACATTAATATTAACATATTTCCATACAAATAACCCAAAGAAAGTTTAGTATTAGTTTCTTTTCCTTTTTTTAGCATTCCTTGTCTTAATCTTTTTTTTTTTTTTGACATAGGACGTGAAGTTTGAGGTCATTTTACTTATGATTTGTATGTTAAGATTTCATTAATGATATTTTTCCCTGTCATATTCTGACAGGCAGAAGTGCCTTAGGACAGTCTTTTACGTGACAGAAGAAGTCCATGTGGTCCCAAATGGTGGGAAGAAGACTGAAGTGAGGCCCCCCAAGAAATGTGTTAGTGGATAAATAAAGGCAAGACCACAGATCACCTCTCTTAAAAAGAGGTTTAGTCGGGAGAATAAAGAGAGATAATTACCAGTTAGACCTGTTCCTACAGATGTCAGGATTGGGCCAGTAATCAGCAGACATGTTAGAAATCAGGTTTGTAAAAATTATCCTGGGCTTCAAGGCGTAGCAGGGGCAGTTTGCAGCAGGATATAATAGCACTTGGGTACGTAGCACTTTGCAGTTCACAAAATGCTTCCCTAATTTAATCTATGCTCATTTAAATAAAAGTATTTGTGTGCTTACTCTGTGCCAAGAGTATAGTAACCCTTAAAAGATAGGTGGTTTTCCTGATTTAGAGATGAGGAAACGGGGTCAGCAAGAATGGCTTCCCCACTGTACCGTGGCGAGACGGTAGTGGAGCCTGGATCGGAACCCAGGTATTTGGGTCTAATGTTTAGTTCTCTAAAACCATCTGTGTGAAGAAGGGAGGAAGGAAGGTGAGCATGATTTGATGTGGTAGGTGTGCTTGATTAGACGGAGTCTGAATTCTGTATTAGAAAACTTTTAAAATAGACGTTCCTAGGTGGTGATAAATACTATCTCTTGGGCTTCCCTGGTGGCGCAGTGGTTAAGAATCTTCCTGCCAATGCAGGGGGCACGGGTTCAAGCCCTGGTCCGGGAAGATCCCACATGCCATGGAGCAACTGAGCCCGCGAGCTACACCTACTGAGCCCGCGTGCCACAACTGCTGAAGCCCATGTACCTAGAGCCTGTGCTCCGCAACAAGAGAAGCCACCGCAGTGAGAAGCCCGTGCACCACAATGAAGAGTAGCCCCCGCTCACTGCAACTAGAGAAAAACCTGCGCACAGCAACAAAGACCCAACGCAGCCAAAAATAAATAAATAAAATAAATAAATTTATTTTAAAAATACTATCTATTTTCGTATTATATGTTGGTAAGTCAGAGATCAAGAGGAAACATCCCATGTGTTTCACAAGATCAGGGGTTGGCAAATGATAGGTCTCAGGTCATATCTGGCCCATGCCTGTTTTTATATGGACCGTCTAGTAAGAATGATTTTTACAGTCTTAAAAGATTGTAAAAAGAAGAAAACAAGAAGGAAGAAGAAGAGTATATGACAGAGACTGTACAGCCCGCAAATACTTACCACCTGGCCCTTTGCAGGGACAGTCTGCCGAGCCCTGCTCTGCGTGATCAGGTCTCGTGGTGGTTGGGGAGCAGTGGTGAGGGGAGTAGTAGTTGTAGGAGCTGTTCGGTGAGCACTTAGTACCTGCTGAGTTGTACCGGGCTCTTTAGGTGCAGTATTTCGTTTAACAATCACTGCAGCGTTTTCGTTCCCCTCTTAAAGCACTTGTGTCAGGTCACACAGGTAAGTGGTGGAGCTGAGGTTTGAATTTGCCTGGTGGTGCTGATCGCCACGTTCTGACACACTAACAGCGACTGTTTGTGGGTTAGGGAGGGGACCTGGGAGCAGGCAGGAGGAGGATGTGGGCAAATGTGTAAATTGTAAGCATCTTCTTCACTGTGGTGACGGTTTTACTTGTTGGCTGTTATTCTGTAGATAGTTTGAAAAATAGCACTTACATTTTTTTTTTTAGCTCTTCTGTAACCCCCTCCCCGCCACAGCATTACATGTTTTTTGCCTGCTGTGCTGTGTAAAAATGATACTCCCATCAGGTTGTCAAAGTGAGGGCTAGACTTTGGACTAGGACAAAGCTCCTTGATTTCCCTGGAGAGCCCAAAGTTCCTCTCGTTGTGCCTGTCACTGAAATGGTCACAGTGGAATAGTGCCTCGTGGCCCCTGAGGGATTTTGAGTTAGACGAATGGTAGAGATTTGAAAGTCATGTATGACGTTTTACCACTCTGGCTTGACCTACTCATTTACATATTCAGCTCTAAAGCTCAGCAACCATGATTATTTTAATGTTACACAGTTATAAGAAAGGTGAAAAATGCTACAGAAGCTTTGTTTCTAATTATTAAACATGTTCCTGCTTTATGTTCTCAGAATTTTCTCTGTTTAATCCAGGAAAATGTTCTATTTAGCCTTTTATCTTAATTGAATGTTCCACAGTTATCTCTTCTAGTACATAGCCAGTAATTTAAAACAAATTAAATTATTTTCTGGAGCTTAGTCAAATTAGGTCTTTTGTTACAGTTGAATCACAGGAGCTATCACCATATTCATTTAGTGATTATATTTATTCAAGAAGCTTTGTTTGCTAAGTTTGATTTAACTAGAGTGATTACTAGTGCCAGAAAAGCTGCTCTTGGATTATTAATCATTTCTATAAGCTTCCCCATGTGAAATTGTAGTTTACAATTGTAGTTTACACAACTGTCACAATAAAATGCTAAATCATAATAATTGCATCTTACTTTCCCTTATAATTAGAATTGTCATAAAAATAATTATCCTGGCTTATCTCAAAAGTACAGGTTCTGTTTCGTTTTGGTTTTTGTCTAGTTACAAACCTGCTGTTGATTAACTCGACTAAAGTGTGTATTATGAGAGAATTTAGAGAGTTTTCTGACCAGTGATTTACTCCCCTTCTCTCCCCTCCCCGCTTTCAGGGAATTGCAGACACGGCTCAGACCATTTACGAAACCGCAGCCCGGGAGCACGAGAGCAGAGGGGTGACTGGCGCCGTGGGCGAGGTCCTGCGCCAGATCCCTCCAGCCGTGGTGAAACCTCTGATCGTTGCCACGGAAGCAACATCCAGCGTCTTAGGTGGCATGAGAAACCAAATTAGACCAGACGTTCGGCAAGACGAGTCACAGAAATGGCGCCATGGAGAAGACTGACATTTCAGACGTGATTCTTTATGAAGATAATGAGGGTGGAAATAAGGAACAGAGTATCCCACTGGCAGCTTTAGGGGGAACTCGTTTAATTTTATTGTGCTCATCTCAGGAACAAAACCACTTCTTAGTGAAATAATTTAGTATCAAAACAACATGCAACCAAAACCTTTTGACATTTTAGGGCTAGTTTGGTACTTGCCTGTAGAATAGAAATGTTTGGTGGCTGGTGTCAAAAGTCCATGAAGCATTTGCTGCCCAGTTAGTGGAATGTTTGCTTTTATTAAAATGACTGTACTTTTCCTTGTTACAGACAGCTGTCATTGGAAACCTCCTTTTACAGTACAGAGTGCTCAGAAACATTGGAGCGCTTTGAAAGCACTATTTACGTTGCTCTAAGGAGTTGATTTTTCTCCAGGTTTGAAGAGAATCACAGCTTCGAAACTTTCATTGAAAATGAGAGACAGAAGCCACAGGGAAAGTAAAACAAATAGGATTTTCAATATAAACACCCGTGAGGAAAAAATAACCTAGTCTGTTGGATTTAGTGTTCCCGCACTCGCAAACAATGTCGTTTCCATTTGCTCAGAAGAGCCTTCTGTGGGAGTTTGAGAACGTGAATGTCGCAGACTTGTTCTGTTGTGTTGCACTTTATTGTGTGTGTGTGTCTGTGTGTGTGTGTGTGTGTGTTTAGATTAATACAAGTTATGTGCTATATTCTACGTGTAATTTATAGAGTTACACAAAATATAAAGAGGGGTAAGTCTGAAGGTTTTTGGCAAAGGAAGGTAACTCAAATGTAATAACTTTCATTCATTCTGAGTGTAAATGAAAATGTGCATTCTATAATGAACTGGGGCCCATCTAATTGTTTATATATTCAATTTTAAGCAGGTATAGTGCAAGGTTATTAGGAATGTGTGGAAAGGGAGATTGAAAGTGGTTTTTACTCTTTTGAAATTAACCAAAAATCCTCCAAATATGCCCTAGTCAGCTATTTCGAAGTACCATTTTTACTTGGTTAACAATGTACATTTTGATAATCTGTCAGGAATGAATAAAATATTTTTATTTAAAGGTAAAATTGTTTTATGCTTCCATGAATATTTTGCTTCTCTTAGAGCATATTCATAGATGCAATACTAGAATTTATTCCAAGACCCTTGGGAACACTTTCTCAAAATTGATTTTGGTTAATACCAAGTAAATCATTACCTAGGAGTGAGAGGGAAATTGTTCTCAAAGAACTCAGCCTCTAACTTTAGATGAATCTAGCAGAAAGAAAATATAGGACTTTGTATTCATCCACTGTTTAAAGTTGCATGATGTACATTCTCATTTTCTAGAGTGGGGGGATGTCATCGAGGTGAATTTGGATTTCACAACTGCTTTCACTTTGGGGTTTGGAAAATGACGTTGTATCAATTTCATTCTCTAAACTTTCTAAACAAGAAAGCAAATGTAAACCAAAAATCTGAACATTTAAAATTTATAAAATGATGTTAAATAGCATTTGATTTAATTTTGTTTTCTATTTACTGCTGAAAAACTTAAAAGGATAGTGCTCAGAAAACCACCTGTTTAAGCATCACAGGACCGTTTATTACTCGGCCCTAGTTAGATGGAGTCCACCTAGAACGTGGTCCTGAGTAAACGCTAGCCATGGCTGTTTATTATATGAAGCTTCAGCCTGCTTCCGGGGTGCTTTCCAGGCACCCTCGCATTGACACCAGTATTTTCCCTTATAAGGGAACATGCTGTGTGTGATATCTGTGATGATTAATCAAACTGGAAAACACTTGCTCAAATTTAAAAATATAAAATCTCTTTATTAAATATATTTTCCATACTACATCTAATTGAACTTAAATAATTAGTATAGGGAGAAATAATCATCCTCTTCTTTGTACTCTGAGTTGCAAATGGACCTGTTTTTTTTGACAAATTGGGTTTATAAGTCCCATTTAAACATATGTCTTTATAGTGTAATTTCCATGGCTCTCTGTTCTGCCCTCCTGCACCTGCTTTTAATAGAATCCCTGTTTGGGAACAGAAACCTTGTGTCTCAGAAAGATTCAGTGTCAAGCGTCTAGTCATTGTCAGTTTAACCAAGATGCTCTTTACTTGAGATGTTTACATAGAGGTCCTTTCTATATTTGAATACTTAGGCATTGTTAAATATCCTTAATTTTTTCAATAGTGTCTTTTCGAACTTTTACGTCACCATGACACAGTAGAGAGTGTTGGCAGGATCCTCGTGTTGCCAGATCTGTGACTTACCAAGTGGATGCTTTTGCCAAGACATTGAGTTTCTTTGTGCCTCTGTGTCCCTCTCTGTAAATGAAGGGGTTTCCTACAACAAAGCCCAACAGAGATTTTCGGATGAGTAGAGCGTGCGTGTGTATGCGTGTGAATGATGACGTGGGATGTGGCACTCCGTTGAGTGCCCCAGGCCTCTGGCACCTGGGACGGGTGGTGGTGTCGAACGAGAGCACTGGCCACATCACACCCACAGTAGCCACGGCTCCTTCAGATCTTTGATCTCTTAGAGTAACGTGTCTCTGAACGGCCATGGTGCCTTCAAGGCTGACTTCTGAGTGGAGCAAACTGAGCATGTCCACGTACTGCTGCATTGAATCCACGTTACGTTTCTCCCCGAGGGGTCCAGGTCAGCGAGCTTGATCAGGATACGTTTGTGAGTTTCAGAACCTCACATTGTGGCAGGAACATGTTAAGACCACTTTACATTATACAGGCAGCAGAGGCCATGGTGGCATCTCCTCTTGATTAGGATCCCCCAGTTTCCCTTCCTGTCTGTCCACAGATTGCTGTTATTTACAGATAGAATGTCCGCTCAGCATTTGCCTTTTAGGACAGATAGGATGCAGTGTTTTTTTCTAGACATCATAGCGAAGACTTTCATTTTAGTAAAGCTTGGGTCCAATTTGGATTCCCACTTAAGCACATATATTTAACATCAATATTTTTATAATGCAGAACTCACTTTAAGAAAAAAAAAAAAATCTTCCCAAATAGCAATGTGCCTAAAATGAGAAAAAGACTAAAAACCAGTATTTCCTGCGTCATGCTATGCGTCACTTCCCTCTCCTTTAAAAACTGTGTTTTGTAGGCTTGGTGCCTTTGTTCAGTTCCCAAACAGTCCAAACAACTACGTCTGCTCCTCGGGGGCCGCTCGCCACCCTCGGGTACTGTTGATTCAGGTTCTGTGCACCGTGTGTGCTCTCACCAGAGACGGGAGACGAGAGACAGAGGGCAGAGGCAAGTTAAGCACTTTTAAACGAGGAATCCACACTTGCACTAAGTAGTTTTAGGATTGACAATTAATTATCTTACCATGAATTTAGATCTTGTATATGTAAAAAGCTGCATGACTCAGCTTAAGAGAAATCATTCACCTTTGCCCCGCCTCAGTTTTCTCACACCTGAGCGGGGTGTAAATGAACTCTCAGCTTGTGGCAGTGTGGCAGGGCTAGTGGCCCGTGGTGAGCAGTCTGTTCCCTGTTTCCCTTCATATCCTCTTGACCTACTTAAGACACGAGAGAAAATGTCTATAAAGTTCTTTAAGCGTCGTGAAAGTAAGGGCCTGTGCAGATGCAAAGCGATACTTTGCATCTGCAAATACATCAACTGGACATACCCATTGGTACTAAATTGAATAACTCAAATATCAATATAAATTTGTGAGTCTTAGGTTAAAAAGGAAGGTTATTTGGGTAGTATATAGATAATGAAGGAAAGAAAAAATTTTTTTCCATTACCAAGAAATCTTACTTCTGTGTCCTGGAAGGTATAGTCAGTCTTTTCATTGAGAATAACTGAGTGCTTTAATGCCAATTTATTTTTATCTCAGAAGTTTCAGGATCATGCTAGGTAGGCATTGCTCCCTGTAGTAGACTTTACATGCACAGTTGCAAGTCAGCTAGTTTTAATCAGAAGTATTTTCCTTTCATTGTATTGTCTGCAAATCAGAGAGAGAGAAGGCATTCTGACACACCATGATCGGCTTCTTTGGGGATGAGAAACTTGAGTTTAAACAATTCATATTTTGAAATGTCAGCAGTTTTTAAAAACAGAGGTGTTAGACATTTTTGCTTCCTGTAACCAGTGTTGGCCCCTTGGTTTCAAGCATGTTGCTTCATAAAAAGCACCAGATGGCTATCTGATGATGTATTTCACGAGATTGTAGTTGTGATGTTGGCTGACTCAGTGACATCTCTAATGCTCTGGGGGTGTTGAAATAGCAGCCCCTCCTTTAAGAAACATGTTTACTTTGCTGTTTCACATGTACTTTGTGTATATGAAATGGCAGCCTCCAATTTCTAGTTGGATTTGTCTTACATTGTTTGTGTAACTTGCCGGTCACACAGGACTGTTTGCTTTTTCATTGCGAAATTTGGTAGGGACGCCAATTCAGCTCTTATGTTAATCCATCCTGATTTATTTTAGACATTGAATTGATCTCACCAGAAGTAAAAAGCATATGTTGTATATGTTGACTGTCATTGCTAAGTTTCCTAATTGAGGTAATTATGGATATGAATACTTTAAGAATACTGATGCTATATGAGTATTTTTGTGGAACTGTTAACTTGTTAGTGTGACTAAAGTATTATGAATTTAAGAATATTCTTGAAGAAAATTAAAATATTTACTCTTTGGAGTTTGCTTTAAACACTATTGTCTTTCACCAAGAAATGTTCCCTGTATAAAAAGCCTGTATAAAATACTTTTTGAGGCAGAGGGTAGGTCTGTGTCAGATCCTGTTGTTGTGAAATGGTGTTCCTACGATCCTGTACTGATAAGTACTTCTAATAGCCAATCTTGTAGCTATCTGCTGCTGACTTCTGAGATACATAGGGCATATAATGTTAGAATTTGCCACTCCTTCCCCTTTTGGGATATTAATCACTGCATTAGTTATCTTATCTCCACAATGTAGACTTGCAGCAAACACATCTTATAGTTTTGGTCTTAGGGACCTAGATAAATACTTGAAAAACCTGTTCTTTTTGGAGGAATATTATTATTTATAAAAGGAATATTTAAAAGAAATATTTATTCTTAAAGACAGTACTGTAAAAGAAGTTTTGATGTGACAGATGTCATTATGTGACCATCCACTTTGAGCAATCATGGAAAAATCGTAAGTCACAACACACTTCACACATGACTCTTGTGAGTGAGGGAAGGGAACCTTTGTGAGGTGCTTGCTGTGAGCCAGGTTCTCTATATAACCTCAGTAGCCCCTCTGAGGGGTGCTTGTAATAATCCGTCTTTTCCAGAGGAGGAGACTGAGGTTCAGAGAGGTCAAGGAAGTTGCTTAAGGTCACGTGGTTTGATTCCCAAAGCCCATGCTCATTCTAGGATTTTATTTAAGAGGAACTTGTACAGTTGTCTAAATTAGTGAAAACTCTTCACTAGTTAGGAAACCAAGAAAGGAATTTTGCTAGAAAATGGAGATTATAGGCTCTTAGAATACTTTAGTCAGACAAACTTGCTTATCTTGCATCTCCACCCCTCTCCCCTCTCCAGGCTGGGCTCCAGCCACAGTTGTTAAGTCTGGGAGTAGGGCTAAATTAGATTCTCTCCACTTTAGAAATCTTACCTTTGGGGCTGGATGAGTTTTTGCTGTGGGGCTGTCCTGTGCATTGTAGGATGTTTAGCAGCATCCTTGGCCTTACCCAGTACATGCAAGTAGCACCCCATCCCCACTTGTGTAAACCAAAAATGTCTTCAGACATGGCCAAGTGTCCCCTGGGTGGCAAATGTCCCCTGGGTGGCAAAAGCCCCCTGGTGCAAACCACTGGGCCAAAAGCTCCCCTGGTGAAAATCGTGTGCGGCATGGAGCGAGCACAGTGCGTAAGAGCCTCCCCACATTCCTTTCTGGAATATTCTCCCTGGTTCCTCCTTATCTCAGCTTAAAGATTACCCTTCTCAGACAGGCCCAGCCACCCTTACCTCTTTATTACCTCATTATTCATTATAGCACACACTCCTCTCAACAAACTTTGTGGCATTTCTCTCATTTTAAATTCAACATTTGTTGAGTATTTACTGTGTGATTACTACTTTGTTCAAACCTCAACAACATGGCATTCGCATTCCGTACCAGCCAGGGTCCTGGCAGGAGGCAGATGGCCGGCCACTGGGGCGACTGACGGAGGTGTAAGGAAGGGACTTAATTTAGCATAGGTGGGCAGGGGCAAGGGAGATCCACTGGCACCTCGGGAGCTGACTCGGCTTCAGCTCTGTGAGTCAGTGGTGGTGTCTGACTTTTTCCCGCTGACCTTGGACACAGGAACACGAGGCTGCTCCCCCTTTCCCGTCCCATCTATCAGGAGACTGAAGCAGTGCTAAGCCTCACCACAGGCCTGAGGGGACAAAGGGATAGAGTGATTCACAGAACCTGTAGCTGAAGGAGAGGGCTGCCTGATACAGCTGTGGCCTTAGGTGGAGCCAAGTAGCCAGAGGGGCCCAGACCACTAAATCCCCACCCTCGGGCTCCTGCTTTCCCACCTCCTGCTGGAGCCTCCCATAGGTTGAGCCTAACTTACCGCAGTATCTCAGGCTCAGCCTCCCCGGCAGAGAGCAGGGGAGAGGGGGTGGAGAGTGGATCTGGAGGGGCAAATGAAAGCTGTCCAGCACTCGGACATGATTTGTACTTGTACTATTGTCTTCATTCTGCAGATGACAACACTGAGGCTTAGGATAAGTGACCTCCCCAAAGCCACACAATGTACTAGTTAAGGAACACTAGTCACTGATGACAGATAAACCCCCGAATCCCAGCAGCTTAACCAAAAACTTATTTCTCATTTACATCAAGTCCAGTCAGTGCTCCTGAATATCTGGCAGCTCTCCCCTAAGTGGTGCTGGAATAGCCCAGGCCCCTTCCATCTTGTGGCTCTGCCTCCGCATTCAGAATCTGCCTCACAGGATAGAGAGGACAGCCTAGTGCTGGAGACTTTTGCCCACATTCTATTGGTCAGAATCCTATCACATGATCACACTTGGCTTCAAGGGAAGCTGGGTAATGTAGTCTTGCTGTGTGCCTAAGCAGGAAGGAAATGGGGGTTGGTGGGCACGTAGCCAGACTCTTATCCACTGGAAAAAATAATGCACAACCTCAAAGTAGAGAATTATCTTTTATTTGGCAGTCTTTCTGAAGACTTCAAGCCCAGAAGACAGCCTCTCAGTTAGCTCTGAGGGACTGCTCTGAAGAGGTAAGGGAGGAGCCAGGATACATAGGAGTTTTTGCAATGAAGACCAGGTAGTTGGACTTCAAAAGATTACTGTTAATTAAAGAAAATCAGGTATCTCAAGTTAAGGACTTCAGCACTTTTCTGTGTATGGGAAGATGCAAGAGTCTGGGCTCCTTGAAACCATTCCTTTGATGTGCACCTTAGCTATCTGGGACCAGTATCCCCTGCTTTCCCATCCTGATTCCCCTCAGGGTACACCACTGGGGGCAGATGCCATGGCTGAGGGCTGGCAGCGAGGTCAATTGTCTCCATCCTGAGTTCCCTCAGGGCTCACCATCAGGGCAGCTGTAGTGGCTTGATGGCTGCAATATCCTTTGTTTAGTAACATGGCAGGCAACATTTTAACATCACACTGCTACGTGCAGAGATGTTAATGCAAGAATGTCTTGACTCCAGACCCATGCTCTTAGCACAGACTCTGTTGGAATTACAATCAGTTACACTCCAGGGTAATTTGATACAACCAAAGTTTGGATATTATATTTTCCTCCTTGTTTGTTTACATTCCTGAAAGCAGTTCCTGCTGTAGCAAACACATTAAATTCAGCAAACATTGCTGAGTAATGAGGCAGGATAGTATAATGTAGTGGTTCTCAAAATGAGTCCGTGTATGGGAATCAGCTGAGGAGCTTTTAAAAATTCCAAAACCCATACCACACCCGAGACCAATTAAATCACAATATAATGTATTAAATGTACTTTTTGAAGGTGTACTTTTGAAGCTCCCTAGGTGACTAATTGCAGACAAGTTGGGGAACTGCTGGTGTAGTGGCTAAGAATATGTATTTTTGAGTCAGACCACCTGGGTGTGAACCCAGGCTGCATTACTTGTTAGCTGTGTGGCCTTGGGGAAGTTGCTTAACCTTTCTGTGCTTCAGTTTCCTCCTCTATAAAATGGAGCTAATAATAGGGTTGTTATGAGGATTACGCGAGTTAATCAGAACAGTGTCTGACACAGAGTGAGTACCATCTAAGTGTTAGATACTGTTACTGTTTCTTGAATGCCTGCTATGAGCAATGCCCTGGGCCAGAGATGAAAGATATGGTCCTCGATTTGGGGGAACTCAGAACCCAGTGGGAATACATCAGACTCTAATATAAAACAGCTTAGACACCGCTAATCATTCCAGCCATTTGTTCCTTATAAATGGAAATCAATTTGTTTTGCTTCTGAGAAATTGAATGGCATTTTACGAAGCCAAGGAAAGGAGCAGAAGCTGCTCGGAGCAGTTTTAGAATTGGAATTCCTGGTTTTGAAGACACCACCTGGTCTCCTCTTTCACTGCCATCCAGACATCTGCTTCCCTGGCGTTAAACACAGATCCGGGGCAGCCTTGGGAAAGCTGGGGGAGCCGCTTCCCTTTTTAGCCTGATGTTCAGGATTGACTCGTTACAGGGAAATTTGAGTTGAAGGGGACATCTTGGGTAGCATCTGGAAATAAAAGTCAAGGAGGGTGCTGGAGGCAAAGTCTTTTGGGTTTCGGGTTTGCTGAGAAAAATGAGTATTAGCACAACCTTACAGTAAGAATTTCTAAGGCTGTCAGAAGAGGGTAAAACATTCTTTTAAATTTAGATCTCACTGAGGTATAAAGGAAAACACGACTGCTCGTTGCCAAGTACTACCATTGCTTCCAAAACCTAATGTGAGCATTTGTCAGCCCAGATGTGGCCCATTTATTTTTAGAGTGATGGAGACCTCAAGGCTACAGCTCAAAAAACACTTAACATTTAGTAAAAGTTAAGTACAATACCGCCCCCCCAAATACGCTATTTAAAAATCAGTATCAATGTCATAGCTCTATAGTTAGAAATCCTCTTTTCATTTACAACAAGCACCTCCAAGGCTAATTAAATACCTCCCTTTCTTCTCCATTTCAGTTTAAACTTAAGTTTTACTTACTTCCCCTCACCCCACCCCTATTTTCTTTAAAATATTATTTTCTTCAAAACCCTCCTTAATCCTTCATACCAGATTTCATTTTGAAAGCTATCTTCTTAGTCTTTATGTCTTATTTGCTGAGCTGGGGTTTCAGCCAACTCGCTACCCCAAGGATTGACCTTGAGCAAATCACTGAACTTGGCTGCATCTCAGTTTCTCAGTAGTTTTGATACCAATCAGGGTTCTTGGCCTTCTCCAATCAACAGAAATTGACAAGAGGCCAGACAAGAAATTCGGGCAAGGCTTATTGGGGCCCATGTGGTCACAGGAGGGATTGAGAACTAGTCACAGGTTCCCTTGTTTGGTCCCTAAGCAGAGGCAAGCTCATTCCTTATATGCGGTGAGGGTAGGGTTGTGTCCAAGGGTCAGGCTAGAGGGTGGCTTAGGTGGGTTGCCCACCCCTTTGGTGGTGTTGAGTGCAGGGGGCAGTACCCTGCTTTTGCTCCCAGTTCTTCAGAAGTGGCAGTTGGGTTTTTTGGTCTTTTTGTATCTTTTGTCCAGAATTTGCCCCAACTGTGCATACCCGCAGTTATTTTTTAGTCTGTTATAGATTCTTTGTATTTCGTATCTCGAGGAGATGTTTGTCCAGGTGCGAGCATTGCAGCACTGCAGCAAAGAGTCCCAGGTTCCAGCCTTGAGGCAGGAGATAGATGGGCCCCCGGGGCAAACAGTTTGAGTTTGGTCCTGTGAACGGATACTCCGAGACAAGAATAACAGGACAATTGAGAGAGGAGGCTGGGCCCTGCCCAGATAGAAGTTAAGAGACCACATATTCCTCATTCTCAAAGTCAGGAGACCTCCCCAACTACACATGAACAGAAAGGCTCGTTGGAGGTCAAAAGGGAAGTGATGCTAAGTGGCTAAATCTACCCATAGTCCTCTTCAGTAGAATCCATCTTGGCTAAGAGATGCACACGCACACGTGGGAAGATACTGAGATACACCAAATATGGACTTTTTGAACTAAGCAAATCAAAATGATTGGCAAAAGGAAACCCAGAAGAAATGCCCCATAAAAGTGATTCAAACTGCCACAAGGGCACGACTCTCTCTTTGAGCCTGCCTGTGTGTCTATCCACATGTACTGTACATTTATTTTCCTAATAAATACTTTATTTGTTTCACTACTTTCCTTCTTTGTGGGAATTCTTTTGCTGCAAAGTCGTAGGGCCAGGGCCTTGTTGCTGACCACTGGTCTAGTGGCTAGGATTCGGTGCTCTCACTGCCGCGACCCGACCTCAAGCACTGGCTGGGAACTGAAACCCTGCTTCAAGCCGCTGCTGGCCGCGGCCACCCAAGATCAGCCTGTCTCAGTTTATCTGTTGGATGGATCACTACGAGGGGAAACACTGAATCAATGATATGTGACACCCATTTAAAATTTGAGTGGCTCTTGCCAATCGCTCTCTTATAGAAGTTGTACCTACTGACGTACCCACCAACAGGGCTCAAGAGCAATTGTTACCTTTCCACGTTTCCATGTTTTGTTAAGCTTTGTAACCTATCTGTTGTAACCCATTCAAGGACCTGCTTTGAAAATTTGTGCAGAAACATTTCTGGGGAAAGAGCACTCTTCCTTCGAGGCCAGCAGGGGGCGCCCGCTCCCCTCCTGAGTGGAACTTTGGTTTCCAGCATTTGCCCCCTACAAAGCCTCTGCAGCCCATCTGAGCCCGCGCAAATTCTGACCCCGCACACGGTGGGAAGGTTTTGGAAAAATCCTATCCCTACCCTTTCACAAGGCTAGTCTGTGGCAGCGTCCTCTTGGTCGAGGAAATGGCTTAAATTTAAAATAAAAATGTCATTTGATTTCACAATTAATTTCTCCCTGTAAATACTGGTTTGAGCGGTAAAGCACAGCCAGCCCCTCTCTCAATCCCCGAGGCTCGTGAAAGTTGCCCTGGTGCAATTTTCACAATAGGTTGATAAGGGAATATTTGGGGCCTGAGACAACAGAAATGTGCTTTATATTCAGATAAAGATTTTTTTTTTTTTTTTTTTTTTTTTTTGCGGTACGCGGGCCTCTCACTGCTGTGGCCTCTCCCGTTGCGGAGCACAGGCTCCGGACTCGTAGGCTCAGCGGCCATGGCTCACGGGCCCAGCCACTCCGCGGCATGTGGGATCTTCCTGGACCGGGGCACGAACCCGCGTCCCCTGCATCGGCAGGCGGACTCTCAACCGCTGCGCCACCAGGGAAGCACCAGATAAAGATTTTTGTTGTGTTTTCCCAGCAGGCGGTATGTAAAGGTGAGTCTGAAACAGAAGCCTATTTAAGCTTCTCTGCTAATTCATTCCTCTGGGAATGCAGCCCCAGCCCTGAATCCTGCCACTCAAGGCTGGGGCTAGGGTGTGGCGGCTGAGGCCCTCGCCTTGGGCACAAAGTTTAAGGAAGGCGGGGTGAGTACAGGAGCACAGGAGTAATCAAGATAATAATTCAATGCAATGTTTTTCAAAACTCAAAATGAATGCCAAACACCCATGATGAACAAAAGAGTGACATTTTAAATAAAGACAGGATGACCCATGCACCTCCACGCTCATCTCAGTGGCCTCCCTCTCAGCCAGGTCTGCTGGACCCTGTCTTTCCTTAAAATGTGATGTTTTGCTCATTATGACTGAATCACATTCTTCCCTTTGCTCCCTCTTTCCCAGTCTTACCCTCCCCTCCACCCCCATCACAAGGTTGGCTATAGTATGATGTGGGGAAAATAACATTGGAAGAAGCCACAGGGCGAAGGTGAGGGGTATTTATTGTTAAACACTGGGAATGATGCCAGAATCAATGATGGCTAGTTGCTATAAACGATGTCACTGTTTGGACTGGAGGAGAGCTTCTGCTGTGATGATATTAGCAAACATTTATTGCATGTACAATGCTGAGTGATTATCTGTGTTTGGCTATTTAATCATTCCTACTGTTGTTTGTGCAGTCCCCACTCCCCACCCCCCCATCTCCAAGCGTGCCGGCCTCCAAGCCTCCCTTTGCTCACACTTTCCTAGTGCCATGACTTCTCCCCTTCCCTTTGTTAAGTTCAATCCTTCAAGGGCTGAAATTCTACCACCTCCAAGAAGTCCCCCCAGATCACTAGCCTTTCCTAGAGGTCTTTGTTGAGTAACTGGATCAGATCAGCCAAAATGTGGTTCTCAGCTGGGCATGGGGGATGATTTGCTCCCAGAGGACATTTGGTCGTATCTGGAGACATTTTGGTTGTCATACTGGGGGGAGGGCGGATGCTCCTGGCATCTAGTGGGTAGAGTCCTGAGATGCTGCCAAACATCCTACAATGCCCAGGCCAGCCCTCACAACAAAGAGCTATCTGGGCCCAAATGTCCTTAGTGCCAAGAACCCTGCATCAACCTTGCTAAGGTATTTTGTGAAAATTCTCAAGAATCAGATCTGCATTTCACCAGCAGGCTTTCCTGTTTTTATGCAAGATGTTTGGAACTTTTGAGTTCCGTGGAGTAAGGGATGGGCAAGGTAATAGGAGCTGGGGTTTGAGGACACTCCTGTTTTCCTGCCTCAGTTCTGAACTAAAGGAGGCAACAGGAGTCAGCAGATGGGGCCACCACGTTATCTTTCTTTTTTTTTTCTTTGTGATATGCGGGCCTCTCACTGTTGTGGCCTCTCCCATTGCGGAGCACAGGCTCCGGACGCACAGGCTCAGCGGCCATGGCTCATGGGCCCAGCCGCTCCGCGGCATGTGGGATCTTCCCAGACCGGGGCACGAACCTGCGTCCTCTGCCTCGGCAGGCAGATTCTCAACCACTGCGCCACCAGGGAAGCCCGTTATCTTTGTTACTGAGAAGAACTCACTTGGACAGTGTCACTCAGGCATGTGACAACAATGGGCTTCTTAGTTCTGAATCCCAGAATCAGGCTGACTTACCCACACAGGCCCAGACAGTGCTGACAGTTTCCTGCCTCTGAGGAAGAACCTCATGGCTGAGAGAAGCCCGGGGTCTGCAGACAGCACTTCCCAAAGAGTGAGTACGGAGGAGGGAACTGCACTCTGTAGGCTCAGTTCTTTTTTTTTTTTTTTGAAACTGATCAATCAGATAAATCACTTTTCTTCCTTGGAGAGGAGTAAGGGGTGGGCAAGAGGCCCAGAGTTTAGGGAGCACTCCCTCCTCATTGAAACCTGGTGAATCAGTGAGGGTGAGCTAGGTTCTGCTGCAGTAAAAAACATCCCCCAACTCCGTAGCTTAAGAGCAACAAAGGTTGATTTCTCACTCATGCTGCATGTTTAACACAGGGGCCCTACTCTTCTAGTCCTTCAGGGGTCCAGGCTGATGGGCTGTACATCTTAATGACACCACGGTCTTGACACAAGTCTCCAGGGTTCGCTCTGGCAGAGGAAAGGAGGTCACAGAGAATTCTGCTCTTAAATGCTCCTGCCTAGAAGTGACACACGGGTGCCCTCACATTGGCCAAAGAAGTGCGAAGGCAACTCTTAGCTTCAACAGGGTGAGGAAGTTCAATCCTCCCACTTCCCAGAAGGACAGGGAACTGGAATTGTTGGAGAGCAGCAGTCATGTCTCGTGCAGAAGGGTGAGGAAGGGTCTCCTGCCCCTCTCACTGCCTCCATCAACACTGGTCAAAGGCACTTCCATTGGAAAGACAAGGTTATCTCAGGGAGTGTTTTCCAGGGAGCCACTTGACAGGGCTGGAGGACCAGACATGGCAGGAGAAGAGCTGGCCCTGATCCCAGACCCCACATGGATGGTGTCACCTTGGGACGGGCAAAGCATTCTGGGCCTCAGTTTTTCCGTCAATAAATTGAACAGACTGCACTGGCTGATCTCTTCCACGTCCTGTGAACTCTCTGAAGGGACGAAAAGTCTTATTTACTCTGCACCCCTATACCTCGCACAATACCCGCCCTGGATTGAACACTCGGTATGTGTAGTCAAAGCACTGAATGAATTAGCTGCTCTGATTCCATCTGAGTTTGCGAAAGTCACGGTTGGGGTGCTCTCCAGCCCACCATCATTACGCCTATCCCACTGTGGTTTTTAACTCTATCCGAGGCCAGCTCTGTGCCTACAGCAGCCCCTGCTCGACCCCCAGAAGCAGAGCCATTAGCTGACTGGCTGCTTATCACAGGTGGGTGGGTGAACCCAGCCAAGACCAGCGGAAGAACCACCCAGCTGAACCCAGCCCAAGTGGTCAACTACGGAACTGTGAGCTAAGGTGCTTGTTTTAAATCATTAAGTTTGGCGGTGTTTTTTATGCAGCGATAGATGACCGATACGCTCTTCAGGCTATCGTCCATATTCTAGTGAAGTGATCTCTCTGAAACGCAGGCCTGAATGTGACACTCCCCTGCTCAGAGCCTCCATTGACTGGCATGGCCTTCTGATACTTTTCTGTCTCCCGAAACTCCTGGAAAGTTAGCCTGGCCTCTTGCTCATTGCCTTAAATCCAACCCCCCCAGACACAGGGAGCTCTGCCACCATCAACGCAACTCAAATGGTGGCGTCCCTGGCACTCAGGTCTCTTCTCTGAACTCCCAGCCTCGTGGGCATCCCTGGTCTGGACAGAGCTCTGCCCCAGGAGTCCAGCTCACTGGGTAACCTTGGGTAATTCTCCACCCATCTCCGGGCCTTGGTGTCCTTGTCTGTGAAATGGAGGGGCTGAGCTTGATGATATTTTCTTTTTAAAACTTGTTATTAGATTCATAGCTCCCTCGTACTCTTTACTCAGTATCCCTCAGTGGTAACGTCTTACCTCAGTACGGTACAATGTCATAGCCAGGAAGCTGACGTGGTGTAATTGTTCAGCTTTTATTCAGATGGTACCAGTTTGACATGCACTCATTTTGATGATATTTAAAGCCACTTCTAGGTCATAGGAGGGAAGTTCCCACCTGCTCTTTATCAAACGTGTGACTCACCTCCGGAGAACAAGAAACTGCCTGTGTCTACTGTGACACCGGGGAGTCTCCCCAGGCTGGGATTTACTGGGGCTTAGCGCTTCTCAGTGCCCGTGATGGATGGGATGGTGGATGCGGCAGGGGAGGGAGGCCAGCAGCCGTGGACCCACATGACAGGCCCAAAGCTGGAAGTGGATTGGAGAAGAAGCTCCATGTCTGTACTCGGCCCTTCAGAGAGAGAGAGAGAGAGAGAGAGAGAGAGAGAGAGAGAGAGAGAGAGAGAGTGGGAGCTGGGGCGCTGGAGCTGGGGATGCTAGGAGACCCTTTGCTAACCCGCCATGCCAGGTGTTAGTTAGCCCTACAAGGTGAGGCCTGGGCCTGGACCCAGGTGTGAAATATTGCAGGCAGGCACGTCTGCTCATGGGAACTCAAAAATATTAATGTCTCCCTCAGCACTGATCCTCTTAGCCAAGGCAGGAATTTCCTCATCTGCAAATGAATAATTGACCTTCCCAGTAGAAGAACAGGATCCTAATTGTGGGGTTTGCCAATTTCTGTCCTGCTGTAGGACCGTGCGCTGTGCTTTGGTAAATGTGACGGGCATTCCATCAGTCAGGTGTTTGCTTACCAGAGCCCGTGTTGACAGTCTACTGTTGAACTTCAGGCCGATGAGCAATGTTCTGATTTCTCAGGCCAGCACCCTCTTCTAGAACGTGGGATTGTTCTTTGCAAGCCCTATAAGGATTGTTGTAAGCTACAGCTTTAAAGCAGGGGCTGAGAAAGAAGGAAAGAGGGCATATTGGGGTCACTGCACCAGAGACGATGCTATTTTCTCTTTCCAGCTCTCTCTTCTTGCTGGATACTTCTGCCTATTCTGGCCACTTTGCTATGGGGCTTTGCTCACTGGATTCCTGTGCAGGGGCTCAGAAATTGCATTGCGCCAGGAGGCAAGCAAGCCGCGTGAGTGCAGCCTCCGCCCCTGGGGAAGAGGCCTGATCTGTCAGCAGGGGCTCTGCTACTCGGCTCCGCTCCGAAGAACTGGTGCCCTGGGGAAGCCCCAGGAGGTCAGCTCCAAGAGGACCAGGGACGCTCCTCTGTCTTGTTTCCCGCTGAAGTTCCCTACTTAAGTGCCTGGCAAAAGCAGATGCTCGACAAACATCCGATGAAGGAATGAGCGCAGATTCAGCATCGCAAGAGCTTCCAAGTGTTCAAGGGAAGCCCCAAAGATGGATTTTTTGTATGGAATTTAAATATTTGTTAAACACCGTGTGGTCCAGATTAGATATGTGTGGAGGCGGGATCCTGCTTGTTGACCTAAATCCAGGCCACCTGAGGCTCTCTCTGCTCTCCAGGAAACCTACAGGGGCTGGGGCACTGATCAAAGTGTTGTCCCTGATTGCTTATGAGGGCCTGGCGGCCCAGCCCCTGCCAGCTTCTCCATCACCAGGCTCCAGCAACACCGGTGTCCTTTCCATTTCTTGAATGAATCTGGGTCTTTGCTGCTATCGCATAAGGACCAGTCCTTCCCATGCAGCAGGAGAGGCTGCTCCTCCCCCGTCCCGCACTGTTCCGTGGAGACTGGCCTTGGCACCTGGCCCACTGGCCTCTCCTCCCCAGGTCCTTCCATCATCTTGCCTGCCTGATAACCCATCCCTCACCTCGCTAGTCTTTGACTGTCTTGTCCTTCTATTCCAACCATGCAATGTCATGGCCGCCCTTGGAACTTGTCATCTCCTGGGATGGCCCCACCTTTGGAAGGTTCTGTGCAAACATTCTTACTCTGTGGCCACAGCCTCCTATTTTTCTTGCTCTCTCATCTAGGTAAGCCTGCTACAACTGTTCTTTAACCATATCAACAGTACTCCGCTTCCCTCATCTCCTATGTTCATTTTCTTCCCCAATTGAGCCATTTCCCATAGTATAACCAGAATCCCCAAAACCCTTGAACGTTGGCTGCCCATCTGACAAATCCCCAACTCTGGAGCAATCCACTGTCTACCGTTCTTGGGCCCACGGAGCTTGGCTAGAGTAATTCACATAAGAAATGCATGCCTCCTGGCTCCAGCCGGGCCCTCAAAGTCACTGGAAGACTTTCAGGCTTCCCTCCCTGCCCTTGACTATCATACATCCTCCCAACACCTGCATCCTCCTCAAACCTCGAATCCTTCCAGGGCCGCCTCATCCTTCCTTCCTTCCTTCCTTCATCCTCCTCCTTAACCTATGAACCATCCCGTCTCCGGATCTGATTAGTTTCTTTTCTCTGAAACACTCCTTTCCCCCATTTTGCTTCTCCTTTGGGACTCAGCTTTTATGTCTCTTCCTCTGGGAAACCCTCTCGAGCCGTCCCCTCCCAGCACCCCAGGCTGGACACCCCTTCTCTCTGCTCCCAGAGCACCTGCTCTCACCTGACAGTGGATTACCCTACTCTGTGACACTGTCCTAGTTATCGTCCATGTTGCTACGGCCTCCTGGAAGACAGACGTTCTAGGTTCACCGCTAGGACCCTCGCAGCAAGAAAGATACTGAAGCATTAAGTGTTCAGTAGATATCCTTTCACCTGCAGCCCACGCCTTCTACCTGTGTGTGCGGTTCTGCCTCTACCAGCCCTTTCTCCCTCTCTCCATGTACCAGATTCTACCCCCTGTCAAACTCAGCTCTCAGTTCACTCCTTTCACAGCCTCTTTTTTATTTACATCTTTATTGGAGTATAATTGCCTTACAATGGTGTGTTAGTTTCTGCTTTATAACAAAGTGAATCAGTTATACATATACATATGTTCCCATATCTCTTCCCTCTTGCGTCTCCCTCCCACCCTCCCTATCCCACCCCTCTAGGTGGTCACAAAGCACCGAGCTGATCTCCCTGTGCTATGCGGATGCTTCCCACTAGCTATCTATTTTATGTTTGGTAGTGTATATATGTCCATGCCACTCTCTCAGTTTGTCACAGCTTACCCTTCCCCCTCCCCATATCCTCAAGTCCATTCTGTAGTAGCTCTGTGTCTTTATTCCTGTCTTACCCCTAGGTTCTTCATGACATTTATTTTCCTTAAATTCCATATATCTGTGTTAGCATTCGGTATTTGTCTTTCTCTTTCTGACTTACTTCACTCTGTATGACAGACTCTAGGTCTATCCACCTCATTACAAATAGCTCAATTTCATTTCTTTTCATGGCTGAGTAATATTCCATTGTACATATGGGCCACATCTTCTTTATCCATTCATCCGATGATGGACACTTAGGTTGTTTCCATCTCCTGGCTATTGTAAATAGAGCTGCAATGAACATTTTGGTACATGACTCTTTTTGAATTATGGTTTTCTCAGGGTATATGCCCAGTAGTGGGATTGCTGGGTCATATGGTAGTTCTGTTTGTAGTTTTTTAAGGAACCTCCATACTGTTCTCCATAGTGGCTGAACCAATTCACATTCCCACCAGCAGTGCAAGAGTGTTCCCTTTCCTCCACACCCTCTCCAGCATTTATTGTTTCTAGATTTTTTGATGATGGCCATTCTGACTGGTGTGAGATGATATCTCATTGTAGTTTTGATTTGCATTTCTCTAATGATTAATGATGTTGAGCATCCTTTCATGTGTTTGTTGGCAGTCTGTATATCTTCTTTGGGGAAATGTCTATTTAGGTCTTCTGCCCATTTTTGGATTCGGTTGTTTGTTTTTTTGTTATCGAGCTGCATGAGCTGCTTGTAAATTTTGGAGATTAATCCTTTGTCAGTTGCTTCATTTGCAAATATTTTCTCCCATTCTGAGGGTTGTCTTTTGGTCTTGTTTATGGTTTCCTTTGCTGTGCAAAAGCTTTGCAGTTTCATTAGGTCCCATTTGTTTATTTTTGTTTTTATTTCCATTTCTCTAGGAGGTGGGTCAAAAAGGATCTTGCTGTGATTTATGTCATAGAGTGTTCTGCCTATGTTTTCCTCTAAGAGTTTGATAGTTTCTGGCCTTACATTTAGGTCTTTAATCCATTTTGAGCTTATTTTTGTGTATGCTGTTAGGGAGTGATCTAACCTCCTACTTTTACATGTACCTGTCCAGTTTTCCCAGCACCACTTATTGAAGAGGCTGTCCTTTCTCCACTGTACATTCCTGCCACCTTTATCAAAGAAAAGGTGACCATATGTGCATGGGTTTACCTCTGGGCTTTCTATCCTGTTCCATTTATCTATCTTTCTGTTTTTGTGCCAGTACCATACTGTCTTGATTACTATAGCTTTGTAGTACAGTCTGAAGTCAGGGAGCCTGATTCCTCAAGCTCCGTTTTTCGTTCTCAAGATTGCTTTGGCTATTCGGGGTCTTTTGTGTTTCCATACAAATTGTGAAATTTTTTGTTCTAGTTCTGTGAAAAATGCCAGTGGTAGTTTGATAGGGATTGCATTGAATCTGTAGATCGCTTTGGGTAGTATAGTCGTTTTCATGGTATTGATTCTTCCAATCCAAGAACATGGTATATCTCTCCATTTATTTGTATCATCTTTAATTTCTTTCATCAGTGTCTTATAATTTTCTGCATATAGGTCTTTTGTGTCCTTAGGTAGGTTTATTCCTAGATATTTTATTCTTTTTGTTGCAAAGGTAAATGGGAGTGTTTTCTTCATTTCACTTTCAGAGTTTTCATCATTAGTGTATAGGAATGCCAGAGATTTCTGTGCCTTAATTTTGTATCCTGCTACTTTACCGAATTCATTGATTAGCTCTAGTAGTTTTCTGGTAGCATCTTTAGGATTCTCTATGTATAGAATCATGTCATCTGCAAACAGTGACAGCTTTACTTCTTCTTTTCCGATTTGGATTCCTTTTATTTCCTTTTCTTCTCTGATTGCTGTGGCTGAAACTTCCAAAACTATGTTGAATAAGAGTGGTGAGAGTGGGCAACCTTGTCTTGTTCCTGATCTTAGTGGAAATGCTTTCAGTTTTTCACCATTGAGGACGATGTTGGCTGTGGGTTTGTCATATATGGCTTTCATTATGTTGAGGAAAGTTCCCTCTATGCCTAATTTCCGGAGGGTTTTTATCATAAATGGGTGTTGAATTTTGTTGAAAGCTTTCTCTGCATCTATTGAGATGACCATATGTTTTTTTCTCCTTCAATTTGTTAATATGGTGTATCACGTTGATTGATTTGCGTATATTGAAGAAGCCTTGCATTCCTGGAATAAACCCCACTTAATCATGGTGTATGATCCTTTTAATGTGCTGTTGGATTCTGTTTGCTAGTATTTTGTTGAGGATTTTTGCATCTATGTTCATCAGTGATATTGGCCTGTAGTTTTCTTTCTTTGTGACATCCTTGTCTGGTTTTGGTATCAGGGTGATGGTGGCCTCGTAGAATGGGTTTGGGAGTGTTCCTCCCTCTGCTATAGTTTGGAAGATTTTGAGAAGGATAGGTGTTAGCTCTTCTCTAATGTTCGAAAGAATTCGCCTGCAAAGCCATCTGGTCCTGGGCTTTTGTTTGTTGGAAGATTTTAAATCACAGTTTCAATTTCAGTGCTTCTGATTGGTCTGTTCATATTTTCTATTTCTTCATGATTCAGTCTTGGCAGGTTGTGCATTTCTAAGAATCTGTCCATTTCTTCCAGGTTGTCCATTTTATTGGCATAGAGTTGCTTGTAGTAATCTCTCTTGATCTTTTGTATTTCTGCAGTGTCAGTTGTTACTTCTCCTTTTTCATTTCTAATTCTATTGATTTGAGTCTTCTCCCTTTTTTTCTTGATGAGTCTGGCTAATGGTTTATCAATTTTGTTTATCTTCTCAAAGAACCATCTTTTAGTTTTATTGATCTTTGCTATCGTTTCCTTCATTTCTTTTTCATTTATTTCTGATCTGATCTTTATGATTTCTCTCCTTCTGCTAACTTTGGGGTTTTTTTGTTCTTCTTTCTCTAATTGATTTAGGTGCAAGGTTAGGTTGTTTATTCAAGATGTTTCCTCTTTCTTAAGGTAGGATTGTATTGCTATAAACTTCCCTCTTAGAACTGCTTTTGCTGCATCCCATAGGTTTTGGGTCGTCGTGTCTCCATTGTCATTTGTTTCTAGGTATTTTTAAATTTCTTCTCTGATTTCTTCAGTGATCACTTTGTTATTAAGTAGTGTATTGTTTAGCCTCCATGTGTTTGTACTTTTTACAGATCTTTTCCTGTAATTGATATCTAGTCTCATAGCGTTGTGGTTGGAAAAGTTACTTGATACAGTTTCAATTTTCTTAAATTTACCAAGGCTTGATTTGTGACCCAAGATATGATCTATCCTGGAGAATGTTCCATGAGCCCTTGAGAAAAATGTGTAATCTGTTGGTTTTGGATTGAACATCCTATAAATATCAATTAAGTCCATCTTGTTTAATGTATCATTTAAAGCTTGTGCTTCTTATTTATTTTCATTTTGGATGATCTGTCCGTTGGTGAAAGAGGGGTGTTAAAGTCCCCTACTATGAATGTGTTGTCAATTTCCCCTTTTATGGCTGTTAGTATTTGCCTTATGTATTGAGGTGCTCCTATGTTGGGTGCATAAATATTTACAATTGTTAAATATTCTTGGATCAATCCCTTGATCATTACATAGTGTCCTTCTTTGTCTCTTGTAATAGTCTTTATTTTAAAGTCTCTTTTGTCTGATATGAGAATTGCTACTCCAGCTTTCTTTTGGTTTCCATTTGCATGGAATATCTTTTTCCATCCCCTTACTTTCAGTCTGTATGTGTCTCTAGGTCTGAAGTGGGTCTCTTGTAGACAGGATATATATGGGTCTTGGTTTTGTATCCATTCAGCCAGTCTGTGTCTTTTGGTGGGAGCATTTCATCCATTTACATTTAAGGTAATTATCGATATGTATGTTCCTATTCCCATTTTCTTAATTGTTTTGGGTTCGTTATTGTAGGTCTTTTCCTTCTCTTGTGTTTCTTGCCTAGAGAAGATCCTTTAGCATTTGTTGTAAAGCTGGTTTGGTGGTGCTGAACTCTCTCAGCTTTTGCTTGTCTGTAAAGGTTTTAATTTCTCCATCAAATCTGAATGAGATCCTTGCTGGGTAGAGTAATCTTGGTTGTAGGCTTTTCTCCTTCATCACTTTAAATATGTCCTGCCAGTCCCTTCTGACTTGCAGAGTTTCTGCTGAAAGATCAGCTGTTAACCTTATGGGGATTCCCTTGTGTGTTATTTGTTGTTTTTCCCTTGCTGCTTTTAATATGTTTTCTTTTTATTTAATTTTTGACAGTTTGATTAATATGTGTCTTGGTGTATTTCTCCTTGGATTTATCCTGTATGGGACTCTCTGTGCTTCCTGGACTTGATTAACTATTTCCTTTCCCATATTAGGGAAGTTTTCAACTATAAACTCTTCAAATATTTTCTCAGTCCCTTTCTTTTTCTCTTCTTCTTCTGGACCCCCTATAATTCAAATGTTGGTGCGTTTAATGTTGTCCCAGAGGTCTCTGAGATTGTCCTCAGTTCTTTTCATTCCTTTTTCTTTATTCTGCTCTGCAGTAGTTATTTCCACCATTTTATCTTCCAGGTCACTTATCCGTTCTTCTGCCTCAGTTATTCTGCTATTGAACCCTTCTAGAGTATTTTTAATTTCATTTATTGTGTTGTTCATCGTTGCTTGTTTCATCTTTAGTTCTTCTAGGTCCTTGTTAAATGTTTCTTGCATTTTGTCCATTCTATTTCCAAGATTTTGGATCATCTTTACTATCATTATTCTGAATTCTTTTTCAGGTAGACTGCCTATTTCCTCTTCATTTGTTAGGTCTGGTGGGTTTTTATCTTGCTCCTTCATCTGCAGTGTGTTTTTCTGTGTTCTCATTTTGCTTATCTTACTGTGTTTGGGGTCTCCTTTTTGCAGGCTGTAGGTTCGTAGTTCCCATTGTTTTTGGTGTCTGTTCCCAGTGGCTAAGTTTGGTTCAGTGGGTTGTGTTGGCTTCCTGCTGGAGGGGACTGGTGCCTGTGTTCTGGTGGATGAGGCTGGATCTTGTCTCTCTGGTGGGCAGGTCCACGTCTGGTGGTGTGTTTTGGGGTGTCTGTGGACTTATTATGATTTTAGGCAGCCTCCCTGCTAATGCATGGGGTTGTGTTCCGGTCTTGCTAGTTGTTTGGCATAGGGTGTCCAGCACTGTAGCTTGCTGGTCGTTGAGTGAAGCTGGGTGTTGGTGTTGAGATGGAGATCTCTGGGAGATTTTCGCCATTTGATATTACGTGGAGCTGGGAGGTTTCTTGTGGACCAGTGTCCTGAAGTTGGCTCTCCCACCTCAGAGGCACAGCGCTGACTCCTGGCTGCAGCACCAAGAGCCTTTCGTCCACACGGCTCACAATAAAAGGGAGAAAAAGTAGAAAGAAAGAAAGAGGATAAAATAAAATAAAATAAAGTAAGGTAAAATAAAGTTATTAAAATAAAAGATAATTATTAAGAAAAAAATTTTTAAGTAGAAAAAAAAAAAAAAACGGACGGAAAGAACCCTAGGACAGATGGTGGAAGCAAAGCTATACAGACAAAATCTCACACAGAAGCATACACATACACACTCAGAAAAAGAGGGAAAAGGGGAAAAAATCATAAATATTGCTCTCAAAGTCCACCTCCTCAATTTGGGATGATTCGTTGTCTATTCAGGTATTGCACAGATGCAGGTACATCAAGTTGATTGTGGAGCTTTAAGCCGGTGCTTCTGAGGCTGCTGGGAGAGATTTCCCTTTCTCTTCTTTGTTTGCACATCTCCCGGGGTTCCACCTGAGGGCATCTGTTCTTCCCTCAGACCGGACGGGGTTAAAGGATCAGCTGATTCAGGGGCTCTGGCTCACTCAGGCTGGGGGGAGGGAGGGGCACGGAGTGCGGGGCGAGCCTGCGGCGGCAGAGGCCGGCCTGACGTTGCACCAGCCTGAGGTGCGCCGTGCGTTCTCCCGGGTAAGTTGTCCCTGGATCCCGGGACCCTGGCAGTGGCGGGCTGCACAGGCTCCCCGGGAGGGGGGTGTGGATAGTAACTTGTGCTCGCACACAGGCTTCTTGGTGGCGGCAGCAGCAGCCTTAGCGTCTCCTGCCCGTCTCTGGGTTCCGTGCTTTTAGCCGCGGCTCGCACCCGTCTCTGGATCGCCTTTAAGCGGCGCTCTTAATCCCCTCTCCTCGCGCACCAGGAAACAAAGAGGTAAGAAAAAGTCTCTTGCCTCTTTGGCAGGTCCAGACTTTTCCCCGGACTCCCTCCCGGCAGCCGTGGTGCACTAACCCCCTGCAGGCTGTGTTCCCGCCACCAACCCCAGTCCTCTCCCTGCGCTCCGACTGAAGCCCGAGCCTCAGCTCCAGGCCCCGCCCGCCCCGGCGGGTGAGCAGACAAGCCTCTCGGGCTGGTGAGTGCCAGTCGGCCCTGATCCTCTGTGCGGGAATCTCTCCGCTTTGCCCCCCGCACCCCTGTTGCTGTGCTCTCCTCCGCGGCTCCGAAGCTCCCCGACTCCGCCACCCGCAGCCTCCGCTCGCGATGGGGCTTCTAGTGTGCGGAAACCTTTCCTCTTTCACAGCTCCCTCCCACTGGTGCAGGTCCCGTCCCTATCCTTTTGTCTCTGTTTATTTTTTTTCTTTGGCCCTACCCAGGTACATGGGGAGTTTCTTGCCTTTCAGGAGTTCTGAGGTCTTCTGCCAGCGTTCAGTAGGTGTTCTGTAGGAGTTACTCCACGTGAAGATGTATTTCTGATGTATGTGTGGGGAGGAAGGTGATCTCCGCGTCTTACTCTTCCGCCATCTTCCGGGTAGAGTCCACAGCCTCTTTTTTGATAACCCTAGAAGGAGATCATCCCCTTTCCCTCTGAATGCTCCAGGTACTGGGTCTGTGTCACACGCATGCGATTTCTCATTTACTTATTTTTTATACTATAATTATTTCGATCTATGCAAGTTCCTTGTGGATAGGCTCTCTAGCTATGTCATCTCTTTAGTCCTAGCAGTTAACTTAGAACATTTTGGATGGGCAGGCAAGTGGAAATGTAATAAGAGATGCTTACTGGAAACTTGTTTCCTACTGCTGTGACAAATTAACCATAAACTTGGTGACTTAAAAACCACAGATTTATTATCTTCTTCCGGTTCTGGAGACCAGGCATCACTGGGCTGAAATCAAGATGTCAGCAGGGCTGGTTCCAGAAGGAGGCTCCAGGGAGGATCCATTTCTTTGCCATTTCATGTCTCGACAGGGGACCTGCAATTCTTGGCCTGTGGCCCCTTCATTGTATCCCTCCAGCCTTCTCTGTCTCTGACACTTCTGCCTCCTCTTTTTATAAAGACCCTTGTGATGACATTGGGTCACCCAGATAACCCAGGATAATTTTCCAATTTAAGATCCTTTGCTTAATTACATCTGCAAAGTCCCCATTACCCTATAAACAGTTACAGGTTCCAGGGACAAGGTCCTGGTGATCTTGGGGGACCATCATTCAGCTTATTACAGTAGTATTTATTACGTCAGTAATAGTTGATGAGGAAGTCACACTTCTTGGCTCCCTGATGCTTACCTTTTAAAATAAATTTATTTATTTTATTTATTTATTTTTGGTTGCATTGGGTCTTCGTTGCTGCATGCAGGCTTTCTCTAGTTGTGGCGAGCGGGGGCCACTCTTCGTTGCAGTGCGCGGGCTTCTCATTGTGGTGGCTTCTCTTGTTGCGGAGCACGGGCTCTAGGTGCGCGGGCTTCAGTAGTTGTGGCTCGCGGGCTTTAGTAGTCGTGACATGTGGGCTTCAGTAGTTGTGGCTCTCCGGCTCCAGAGCGCAGGCTCAGTAGTTGTGGCGCACAGGCTTAGTTGCTCCACAGCATGTGGGATCTTCCCGGACCAGGGCTCGAACCTGTGTCCCCTGCATTGGCAGGCGGATTCTAAACCACTGTGCCACCAGGGAAGTCCCTCCCTGCTGTTTTAATTCCGCCAGAAAAGTTGAAGGATTTCTTTTCTATGGGACGTGGAGATTGGAGTCAGTCATCTAGAGATGCATCGTTTATAAAGTTCCCAGACCTTGGTCCTGAAAAGCCGGCCCCAGAAGACATAAATCACTGGATTCAGGCAGCTGTTGGTGAAAGCAAAGAAGTTGGCCCATTGCAGGCCCAGGTCCGTGAAATTCTCCCAGAAGCAGCCTCTGACAGCCCGCACCTCGAACAGGAATTCCAGGAAGGCAAAGAAGTGGTAGGGGGTCCAGCAGAGCAGGAAGGCAGCCACAAGCAAGAGGATCAGGGCCGTGGTCTTGCCATCTGTGGGCCCCCCGTGCCTTGTCTTTCTGACCTCCCCCCGCCCTCGCAGGGTGGCCAGGATGTGACAGTTGAAGAAGACAATCGCAACCAGTGGGAGGAGGAACCCCAGCACGTTTAACTCCACCATCCTTGCAAAGGGCCAGGCCTCGCTGGGGTACAGCAACACACAGGCGGAGATGTTCAGTTCCGGGACAGCTTTGACGGAGCGCAGCAGGAACGTGGGGATACTTAGGAGGCCCCCCATGGCCCAGATGAGCACGCAGGTGGCCTGAGCCCACCGCCGTTGCCGCCGCCTCCGGCTGGCCATGGGGTGCACCAGCACGCAGTAGCGGTCCTGGCTGATGGCCACCACCAGGAAGATGCTGATGAAGAGATTGGCCTTGATGACACCGTTGACCACGCGGCAGAGGAGGGCTCCGAAAGGCCAGTTGAATTCCTTCCAGATGTTCTCTGCCCAGAAGGGCAAGCCCAAGACGAACACCAGGTCGGAAGCCGCCAGGTTGGCCAGGTAGATTTCTGCCACGTTCAGACGCCGTTGGGCCAAGAGAAAGACGGACAGCACAAAGAGGTTTCCCAGCAGCCCACAGAAGCAGATGGTGATGATAAATGTGGGTAAGACTCTATGCAGCAGGTCCCAGGCTTCCTGAGCGCTGTCGCAGGACGTGGCATTTGGAGGCGGGAGCTGGCTCTGGTTGGAGGACTGGAACTCCAGGAGGGTCCGGGAGGCCATCCACGGTGACCTGCAATGAACTTCACAGAGCATCACATGGGAGGCGGCCAATTCTAGCCCGCAGCCCATCCAGCGTGTCCCCAGTTTTGGAAAATAAAGTTTTATTGGCACACAGCTGCATCCATTCATTTACCTTTTGTGTTACAACAGCAGAGTTGAGTGGCTGCAACAGTGGCCCTTTGGCCTGCAAAACTGAAAATACTTACCCCCTATTCCCTTAGAGGAAAAGTTTGCTGACCCCGGGTATAAAGGAAAGGACCAGGGCTTTTGAAACCCGAGTTCAAATCTTGACATAACTACTTGTTGTGGGCCAGTTAGACCAACTGACTTTTATTTTCCTTTTTGAACATTGGACCTAATTGTATCCCTCTTGTGGGATTGTGGCAAGGACTGGCGAGTGTATCTGTGGAGAGCTTGGCCTGGTCGCCTGGCTTAGAGGAGGCACTCACTGGAAAGGCAGGATGAGTCTTATTTACAACCATACCATTATTATTAGCGGTGTTTCATTACACAAAGTACTGGCACAAAGTAGGTGCTCGTGTTTGATTTACAGAGCACCTACTTTGCGCCAGTACTTTGTCAGGTGCTGGAGATACGGGGAACAGGGCCCAGCCCCCTGAAGGTGCTCACCATCTAGAGGGAGGCAGACATGGAGACAGTGGTCGATGACCGAAGATGGAATGAAGCAAGAAAGAGGCCCGGCCCTCAGGGATGCTGATCCACTGGGACGGGGACCAGTAGGGTGGAGGAGGTGAGGGCAGTAGTAGAAGGTGGGGGGTTTCTGGCACTCCACACCTAAAATTCCTCCTCCCACCTGGATGAGTTAATATATGCAAAGTGCTTCAAAGGGTTCCTGGCTCTTTGTAAGCACTTGCTACCCATTAGCTACTGTTATCATCATCGTTATCCTTAGTGATGCCTAAGAGTCCTTCCCTTCAACTGGGCAAAACTCATAGTATCCAACACAAGATATTGCATAAGAGAGCCGATCTTGGGAAAATCTATTCGGCTCTGCAGTCTTAGGCAATCACTTTGTGTCTCTGAGCCCGACTTTCCTTATCTGCGGAGGACGTGATGACCTTCTCGCTGTGACACTGTAACCCACACACTGTGCCATTCACATTGGGTAAAATCCATGGGTCCCTCCATTCATTCATCCACTGGACAAGTATGTACTGAGCACACGCTATGTGCTAGGCACCGTTCTAGGTGTTTGGGACATAGCAGTGAATCAAACAAGCAAAACCCCCTGCCCTCAAGGTGCTTCTAGCCTTGTGGGAGGAGAGAGGCAATGACAAAAAGTATACTGAATAAACCTGTTAGCCGGGGAGGGGCAGCCATGGAAGCGGTGAGATGTGATCAGGCTCTAGGTATAGTCTGAAGGTAGAATCACCATGATTTCCAATCGGATATGGGTTATGACAAAAGAGGAATTGCACGATGCTTAGATTTTTGGCCTGAGCACCTGGAAACAGGAAGCTGCAGTCAACTGAACTGGAGATGACAGAGTGAAGATGGAGCAGGTTTCTTGGCGGGGAAGATCGGGGGTTCACATCTGGACATGTGAAGGCTGAGCTGTCTGTCGGACATCAGGTGGGGATACTGGGGCAGTTGGCTACACAGCACTGGTGTTGAGAGACCACGTCTGAGACAGTGATACATCATTGGGAGTTGTAATCACATGGATGGTATTTGGTATTTAAAGCCACAGGACTGGATGAAATCATCAAGGGAGAGTGCAGGCAGAGAAGAGAATCGGCTGCTGGGCTGCCAGTTGACAGGTCAGCAGAGGACACGGGAAATGAAGGGTTAGGAGGCTGTGACATATCCGTGGCTTACAGGGTTCTGACCCAGAGCGTATGGAAGAGAAAGGACACTCTTCTTTTGCCATTGATTTCAGGGCATAAATCCACAATGAAGTATTTATTTTGTTATTTGGCAATACTTTTCAGTTTTGCAATGAGTCCTTCTGGCAACAATGAGCAAAAAAAGAACGTCTAATGACAATGTAAGCCCTGAACTTCTGTCTCTCAGGGAAGTCAGTGATGAATGTGTAACTTGCACAAAATGTTTGTTGATGTTTATATCATGATGGGGGCTGTAGCGCTTTCCCTGACTACAAGGAAACCTAACACAAAGCTGCTGCTTCAGAAGTTGGTATTTTTCAAAGATCAGCCCTAAGACGTTGATCTCACCCACATTACCACAGAAGATGCTGTGACTTTTCACTCAGAGCAAACGACTGTCCTTAAAGTTAATTCCGCTCATTTTTAGTGTCAGGTTATCTTGTACGCACACAAAACTGGAAGTGATGGCTGATTTATGTGACGGCTCCATAAGAAATCCACGGACAGTGAAATGGTGCCAGTTTGAGACCAGTATCCTCAGAGTCTTCAAATAGAAAAATCAGTCAATTCCAATCATGACCCAATTTTTTTATCCAGTTCATGGAATCAAAGCAAAACTTCTGAAAGTTCACTCTGGCAAAGTGAAGCAATGGACATTTTGTGAATGCAAAATTCAGTTTAAATTGTTCACATTGGAGAGCAAGTTGTATTTTTCTGACGATCACACACATTTTGGTGGGGCCCAGTGTCACGCTAACAACAATATCCTTGCTAAGATAAGAGACCGATGAAGCAGAAATGTACTTTGAACAGTTCATGGTGCACACACAGTTTGTAATTGCATATAAACGAGTTTCAGTATTTTACCAGTTGATATGGAGGTTATATTTGACAAGATTTACAAAATCCTAAAACATAAGATTTGTAGTTCAGAATTACTGAGCTACGAACTTTTGTGATGAAGTTGATGAGGAATTTTTTTTTGGCCGTGCCGTGAGGCTCGTGAAATCTTTGTGAAGTTCCCCAACCAGGGATCAAACCCATGCCCTCGGCGGTTAAACCACAGAGTCCTACCCACTGGACCGCCAGGGAATTCCCTTGATGAGGAATTAAAACAACTCTAGCATGCATTTTCTTTCTCTGCTGCCCATCATAAATCAATTTTAGAAGACTCTAAGTGCCGTAAAATGTTACTCAACTATTTGTTACGGCAGAGTTGAGAATTTTTGTAGAATTTTGTTCCAAATGGATGAGGAATCTTCGAACAAGTATTCAATGAGTGGAGCACTAAAGCAGCAGCCTTTAGAGCTTTTAGCAGATTGTAGTTACTGAAAACAAAATTTTATGCAGAAAATAATTGAAATTTATAGCTAAAAAGGCAAGGGAGAAAATGATCAAACTAAGCAATGAGCGGTCAAATGGTGCACAAGGTTTAATTGTTGAATTTTATAATGAGCTTTGGAATGTCTCAATTTGTGGGAAGCATCTTTTCAATTGGAGAAGTTCATATTTTGTACAAAATTGAGATGAAATTGGGACAGCCCCTGGTCTGCAACATCTAAATCTGACAAAGCAGTCAAAACTTATAAATAGCTACAACTTATCTGAAGAGTTTAATGTGGTGAAAATATTTGTTGAAGGAACTCGAACTAAGGCAAAAAGACAGCACCCGTGAAAATATCTGGGCTGAAATATTTACATAATTCCATATGCAAAGAATTAGACTTGAGAATAGCCTCTGCTTGGCAGAATTTGCTCAGAGTTTATCAGATACCTCAACACCTGCAGAGACAACATTTTCTTCATTAAATATTTTCTGGTCCAAGAGAAGAGTCAATTGAAGGTGCTAATTTAAATTTATTAACCATAAAATTTGAAGGAAAAAAAGTTCAGGCAATTATATGGAACCATTAAAAATAATAAGACCATATTGAGAGAAAAATACATTCTCTGGAAAATGCCAAAGACATATGAGAGTCGGGTACAAGCCCAAGAAGCTAACTGTAGCACTTGCATATGTACCCAAACTAATTATTTTGCTTATGTTATTTTTCAATGTTCAGTTAATTAGCATAAAGAAAATCTTTCATTTTGCCTTAATATATGTAGATGGATGAATGTATTTAGACTTTTCTGGAAAAAATATTTTTGACTAGAGCTACTTCATAACTCCATTAATGTAATATAACCAATTAGTTGGGGTGTGTGTGTGTGTGTATACATATACATACATGTATATATAATTAAATATACATTTTTTTTAAATAGCTTTTAATTAGAACTACTTTATAACTCCATCAATATAACATAATCAGTTTTAAGTGTCTTGTAGTAATTTGCTTTGGCAGCCACAGGAAAGCAATACACTCGGATACCTGGTGGCCCCTCCATGCCACCTCCCCCTGGCAGCCCCCTTGTACTACACACACATGTGGGAACTGCTTCCTAAGACTGCCGTTGGGCCTCATGCCATTCCTTCCTGTGTGCTTCTCTGCACGTGCTAAGGAAGCTCTATGTGCCATGGAAAACCCAACGGGGCATCTTCGTCTCAGCCCCAATCTCCCACCGACGCTGGGGCTGCAGAGTAAGCCCCTGATGCCCGATCCGACCCTTCACTGTCAGCCACACCTGTGATCTGTGGGCTGTGCTGGGCTTTAGGTAACCTGATCCTGACAACATGCCTGGGAGGAGGGATGGCTGTCTTGTGCCCATTGTACAGATGGGCAAACAGAGGTGAAGTGACTTGCCTACATTCATACGGCGTTAGGAGCCGGTCTGTTTATACATGGCTCTTCTTCCAGGCCCAGCTCAGGGTCAGGCCTCTTTTACCTAGCGTGCTATGACCATAAAGAGAATGGGCCTGGTGTTAGGGAGCCTGGGCTTGGGTCCTGGGGTCACCAAACTGTGATTCTGGGCAAGTCAGATAACTTCTCTGAGCCTCAGTTTGTTCGTCTGTAGAATGGGAATAACGGCAGTTATTACAAAGAGTCATGGTGAAGCTTGAAGGAGATTATACCTGTAGAATCCCCTTGTAGGCTGCAAAGCATCAAATGTGAAGCTCAAATGATGATGACCACCACGACAATAATAATGGTGATGACCACGGTAGTAATAATGTGACGATAAAGTGTCCTGGTCCCTCCGAGTGTAAGCAACCTCTCCTTCACGTGGGCTACTCTGGTGTCGGAACACGAGGTTGGAAAGTGCCAAGAGACCCCTTGTCTGCTCTCCCTGAGCTGCAGAACAGTTCAGGGATTACCTGGCACCTAGCACACTAGGAAACTAAGGAACTAAAATTCCGGAAAGCCGAGTTCCAGGAGGACCTGGCTTCTTGGCAGTGGGATTCTCGTTCGTCTCCAGCCTTGGAGCTTTCACCACCAGGAGGTTTAAGGAGAAGCTGGAAGGAGGGAAGCGGTTCGTTGTGGACGCTGAGACAGACCCCGGATGTGGTCTGCTTTGCTTCCCTCCCTTTCCTCCTCCAGGTCACCTTGAACGTGTGAGACAGGGGTCGAGTCCCCTCTGAAATGTGGGTGTCTGGGCAGGAAAGGGTGTCTTTGGGAGGCAGTGGAGGGGGTCTGGCTCCTGTGTGCTCCTGAGGGACCACAGGTCAGCAAGAGGCAGGGGCTGCCCGGGCACCGCCAGACCAAAGCATGGGCTGTACCCCAGAGCCGTGCAGTCGGCAGGGTGATGGTCCCCAAAGATGTCCACATCCTAGTCCCTGGAACCTGCAAATATATTCCCTTACATGGTAAAGGGGACTTTGCAGATGGGGTTGAGGTAAGAATCTTGAGATGGGGAGATGATGCTGGATTATGGAGGTGGGCTTGACGTCATCACGAGTGAAAGTGATTTCATTTATAAGTAAAAGAGGGAGGTAGGGGGCGGTCAAAGGCAGGAAGAGAGTAGAAGATGCTATGCCATTGGCTTGGAAGATGGAGAAGGTGCCATGAGCTAAGGAACACAGGCAGCCTCTAGAAGCCAGAAAAAGCAAGGAACGGTTTCTCCCTTCGAGCCTCCAGAAGGAGCACAACCCTAGCCAACACCTTAGCTTTAGCCCAGTGAGGCTGATTTTGAACTTCTGACCTCCAGGACTATCAGATAACACATTTGTGTTGTTTGAAGCCACTAGATTTGTGCTAATTTGTTACAACAGCAACTGGACAGTAATACACGGGTCAAGGCTTCACCCTGCCCAGGAAACCAGGAACTGTCACCTATGCCACCAGCAGGAACCTCTTACTTCAGCTCGAATCTGATTGGTTCAGCAGACACTGCCCGCCGTCCCATGGGACCCGGCTGGGTCTGTGGCCACGGCATGTGTTTGCTCAAGCTGAGCCTATTTTCAGGAGGTCGTCTTTACCAGCTGCTGCCTGTGTTTACGTAAAGTTGGCCAGAGAGGAGAAACCTTCCTTTGTTGGTTCCGAGTCTTAGCTCTGATATTTGCCTGGCACATAGTACGTGGTCAAAACCCAGCAGCTATTGATATGATTAGTCATATTTGATCTTATCTGAAAAAGTCAAGAGTGACATTGGGCAAGTCTACTAGAGATGATCGATTCTGTAATTTCTATGTGATACTTTCTGAGTTCTGCACATTAGAACATTGGTGCGTGCTACTTCTTCAACAAATTAGCCTTCTTCAAATTAATTCCAGTTTCAACAGTGAGGTGATGATAAAGGCATTTGAAATACAGACATAGATATTGAAGGATGTCAACCCAATCACATCATAAGATACTGTTTTCAATCCACAAATAACCCAACCAGTTATTGGCATTATGAAATTTTGTAAGCGATCCCGGGGAGACCAATTTGATTTTTATAAATTGGAATTTGTAGACTGTAACTGGTCAGAGTCCACACGGAGCTCTGATGACTGTATTCAGCTTCTACATGTTTCACGTGACCTTGAGGTAAAGAGCTGCTGGAAGTACCCTCCTGTTCCAAACATCCTCCCTCCTCCTCTTCTGGAAAAGCATCTAAAACCCAAAGTAGGCATGGAATACAGTTTCTTAAATGGATGCAGAGTTATGGTTTTTTTTTAAAAAAACATACAACAACAGAAAGCTGAAAACTCTGCCAATATTAGTTGTAAAAGGAAAAATTTTTCCCCTGAGCTATGGATCTTCTCTTATATTTTACTCTTATAAGAGAGGGAAAAAAAGATGGTCATTTACTTACCCAGACAAAGTGAAAGAGGTCACAACTTCAGCTGGGCTTTCTGATGGTGAGAGCGGCCTTTGGAGGTATATTCTGTTCTGGGAAGCCCTGTGGAAGTGTGGTGGCCTTAAATTACATAACTCCTACTCCAGTGATGTCATCTGGACTGCTGAAAAAGTGAGTCTTTCAGACAGAGGAAACAAGCTGGAATTTTGAAAGGAAAACAACTTTGCACTTTGGGGCTGAAAAGTGATTACTCAACTACCATCTCCATCTTTAATTTCGTAACATCTGGGAAGGTCCCGCGATCCTGCCCAAGAATGATACGGTGACCAACATGCCCTTAAAACACATTTTGGCGTCGCTGAGTCCCCACAAGTCTGAGTGATGGTTTTACCCATTCGCACTGGGGACCCGAATGCTTGGGGTTCTGCAGCAGCTTTTGTGGGAGCTGACTTGAATGTCCACTTTTGAATTTTGGTCACGAAGGGTACATCACCAAGAATCCACCACTGTGGACCCCATTAAACAAATAGCCACAAAAAGCTTGACTCATGCAATAGGCAGAGCTGAGTAAGGTCAGATGCACTTTTCTGTCATCTTCCCTGGCAGTTCTGAAGTCTGTTTCTGATGTGAGTCTGCGGATATCAAGTTGGACCACTCAGGGCCTCGTGTTCAGACAGTCTGACATTTCTGGCTTTTTTTGAGAGTCAGACCTCAAGAACCTTTGACCGGATGCCGCCTACTTTCTATCTTAGCCCCTAAAAATGAAGATGTTCTAATCTCCCTCCCTAAGTGCAGAAGAATGCTTCCACACCAGGGCTTGATTCCAGCTTCTGGAAAGTGACTCCCAAATCTCAGGCCTCAGTCCTCCCTACACCCCAGTCCTGCCTCTTGGACGCTCTGCTTGTATTTCTTGATGTCACCTTGAGCCTGGCGTGTCTGGAGCAGAAAATGTCCCCTTTGTGCTCAGAATCTGGCCTCCTCACCGTGTTTCCCTTTTCTATTACTAACACCTCACTGGAGACAAACTGCACTTTTGAATTTCCTAGCAGTTTTCTCCCATTGCTGGACATCTTAAAATTGTGGAAGCAGGTTGAAAAAAAAAAAGGACACTCCAAGGATCAGATGTGTATTTTAAGGAGGAAGCTGGAATTTATCTTTGGGGAAGGGCCCTTCGTATCAGGAGAGATCGGGGACTTTTTCAGTCATGTAGATGTTAGGTGAGTGCCTGCCATCATTTGGGGGTAGATTTTAACTAGAGAAATGTCTCCAAATCCCAGTCGTCAGTCCTTCCTAATTAGTAATGTAGATCAGAGTCTCACCAGCCAGACCTGCCTTTGCAGAAGGTGGTTGGCTTTTCTCCCTTTGATGTGAGTTTACACAGGATTGTTTCTGAGAAGTATCTGCTCTCAGGAGATGTCTGCCGGCTCCAACACAGGTTTACCCACAGGATATCATGACTCCAGCCCTGCCGGGAGGTGGGGTGCACAGGCCTGACCTTGGCTTTGCCTCACGTGGAGGACAGACTGTGAGAAGTGGCCTGTGCGTGGCAGGGCCACGTGGCCAGGACTGTCAGTATGTCACATGCCACTAGTAAGGGCTGAGTAAGTGGCACTGTGACAGCCCTGCCAAGGCCTTGGGGAGCCCCACCCTGTGGAGGAATGGAAAGTTCTCTGAAGAAAATGGATGCTTCCACTGTTGCTTTCCGGGATGGGAAAAGGGAAGTGGGCCTTGGTGCAGGGAGGAGAGGGTCTCCTTCTGCCTCTGGGGCTGTGGGGTGTGGGAGCCTGAATTCTGGGGTCTGAGGGCAGGGTGAGGGAACCCCACGTGTAGGAAGGGACCACAGATCCCTGGAACGTGGAGAAGATGGGAGGAGGCTGAGAGTGACATGGCAAAGGCCTGGTGTGAGCTGTTCTGGGTGGAAGTCCCCTGGGCACTGGGACCCTTGTGGGGAGGTGGGCATAGGTATTCATAAAAGCAATAGATAGAAGTCACAAATATTAGTTGACATGGCTGAGATGACATTTCCATAGATACCCAAGAAAAGTATAGTAACCCATCCCTAAGAGGTAGTAAAAGTAATGTTCATCCACGTGTAGTAAATAATTAGGCCCCGTTTTGTGAACCATAGAAATCACAATTCTCCAATCATTATACCAGAAGAAGAATGCCTCCGAGTTCCTGTAAAATCTGTATTCTGATCGAGGATCGTACAGTGGACTGTGAAATGCTTTGTTCACTAAGTATGTGAACTTAATATACGTTAGTTAATAAAACTGATTTTTTTTTTTTCACTTTTTTGCGGTACGCGGGCCTCTCACTGCTGTGGCCTCTCCCGTTGCGGAGCACAGGCTCCGGAGGCTCAGGCTCAGCGGCCATGGCTCACGGGCCCAGCCGCTCCGCGGCATGTGGGATCTTCCCGGACCGGGGCACGAACCCGCGTCCCCTGCATCGGCAGGCGGACTCTCAACCACTGCGCCACCAGGGAAGCCCCCTAAAACTGTTTTTTAATGTGTTAAAAATTATTTTAACAGATTTAAAATGATTATTTTAACTAATTTAAAATGATTACAGCAGAGACGGTTATAAGGCACAAAGAGGTGGCTGGTGGAAGACCCAGAAACAGAGGACAGCCTGGCCAGCTGGGCGGGACAGACCGACCCTCCCTGAAATTGCCCTCAGTGTTAACGCAGCGGGACCCCAGGCAGGTACGGTAGGGCTCAGACTATGCTCGATGCAGATTCAAGGAAAGGATGCGCCGGAGTTGTAGGAACTTGGGGACGAAGAAGTTATGTCCCCACTCTGGCATTCAGGATCACTTTCCGTCTCTCCAGCCGCTCAGCACTGGAGTCACTTGGTCTCTTCTCCCTTCTAGTCACATCCAGCAGCTTCTTCAAGGTCAAAGACTCTGGTATATTTCATCCAGCGCAACTCTACGCATGATATCTATATGCCTAGCCTCTTGCGCAGGGGTGTGGGCGAGGGTCCTACTCAGCCCTTAAAGTAGCTGGCATCTCTCTTACAATCTCCACTGCAGTTAAGGAAAGAAAACTACCGCGGGGCGACTTCCCACCAGGATGAGAGACAGCATTTTCGTTTCCATCTAGCTAGTGCTCTTCCCCTCTGCCCAAGCCTTCCTTCCCATCTTGGTTTTAGACACTCATGCAGCAAATAAGTCTGCAACAAAGGACCCCAAACCTATCTCCTTGCTTTCTGATTTTTTCCCCTTCAGTTTATCCTTGGACTAGATGAATATTCCGGAAAGACTTGGATTTTGTCACTTCAACCCCCCTGGAATTCACAGACTCCTTGGCAGTCCTGCTGTATCACCCAGAGCCACCTCTACCTGGTTCTTCCATTCTGGCTGAGAGGGAAGTCCCATGGGCCTAATGCATCTGGACTCACTGACCTGTGAGCGTTCGCTAGAAATCACCATCCCAATCCTCTCTTTCTGCTTCATGTGCATGCATCATTCAAATCCCATCGTAAGCTCTGCTGCTTTGTAAGCGCAGGTCTGAACGTTTTTATTCCTGTTCTGCAAACACGTGGGGAGCAGCTCCATGGGGCCAGGGGCGAGCTGGGGGCGGGGGGCAGAGAGGACGTCTCAGCATCCGTGCTGGGCCACTCACGCTCGGGTGGATCTAGCAGGTGAGCGAGCAGACACCTGCAGCCCTGTGTGGCAAAGGCCACGGCAGAAGAGCACCGCACAGCTGCAGCATGAAGGGGGCAGGGCGGGGCAGGGCTGGAGTAACGGGTCATGATGCCAGGGAGATAAAAATAAACTCCTCCGTGTAGGTTTAACAAAGCGCAAAGACCCAGAAATCAACAGGGAGACAGCTGCCAACTTGAGTGTGTCCTGGGCATTCAGGCAGTGCAGGCGCTGCCCTGGCCTGAGTTCATGAACGTTTAGAAGCCAAGGGTTCTTGGGGCCTGTCACTCTGCAGAGAAAACTCCGCTGGGACAGGGGTTCCACGGACCACGAAAGTTTAAGAACGTCCACAGAAAACTCTCCATCCCCACGTTGGCCTTGCTCTGGGAGATCAGGTTTTCTCAGCTGGGTACTGGGCTCACTAGAAACCTCCTCTTAGGGAAGCTGGGAGGAGCCCATGAGCTAACACAGCCTGGAGCTTGGCACATACTGGCACTCAGGAGATGCCCCCCAGGGGCAACACTCAGAAGGGGTCTGCCAGAGGATGATCCGCTATGTTCCTCGGTGTTCTACAGCCAAAGTCAGACCATGGCATGTCCTGTCTCGGGCCCAGGAGGACACTAAGATTTGACAGTGGCCCTCAAGGCCACAGCGCCCCACCCCCTGATGCATTTCTGAGCATCCCTTTCACTCTTTCCACCTGTTCCCTGGCCTCCTCGCTCTCTTTTGAACAAGCCATGCTGTCTCCTACCTCAGGGCCTTTGCACTGGCCATTCTCTCTGCCTGGAGCACCCTTCCCATAGGGACCTGCACGCTCACTCCCTCAGGCCCTTCTGGTCCCCACACATCCCCCCCTTATCAGAGAGCCTCCCCTGAAATAGCCTTCCCTCGCTTGCCCAGCTTCACTGTTTGTTACAGCCGTTATCATCACCTGGATACATTCATCCGTTTATCTTTTACTTCCTGTCTCTCCCAGCAGAATGTGAGCTGCACTGGGCAAAGGGTTTATCTCTTTTGATTAGAGTCATGTTCCCAGCTCCTACAACAGGGCTTAATAAATATTTGCTGAATGACTTCATAAGTCTATTTATTTATATACAAGAATATCAACAGCTTGTCTCTGTATCAACATGCACGTCCCAAACCCCTTGTGGGTGCCAGGTCCTGTGTGGGCACTGGAGGGACAGAGGTGAATGCTGTCCCCTTGAGCAGCTCTTGGTCTGGCTGAGCACAAAGACAGGCAGACATCCAGTGACTATACTTTGTGGAATGCAAAGTGGCAATGAAGTGCCAAGCTTCTGTCTGAGTGTCAAGACTGAAAGGATTTAATTCTGCTCAAGGCAGAGTTGGGAAAGTTTCATGGTGGAAGGATATTTGAGTGGGGTTTTGAGAGATGAATAGGAGTCTGTAAGTCAGGCAAGTTGAGAAAAATATTGTAGATGGAAGGACCCGCATGCATACAATAAACACACATGTGCACAGATGTGTTTGTGGAACACTCACTTGGAACTTGGAGTCAGAAAGCCCAGGTTCTAGCTGTTCCCCTACCCCGCCCCATTTAGTCTTTCTTTATGTGAGATCACATAGCTCCTACCCTGGGGCAGGCCCTGTGCAGGTGTGCCCCCAAAGGCTCTTGGTTTGGTGCAGGAAAGGAATTAAACAGTTTCAAATCTTAGAGAGTGGGTACAGAGGGGGAGGCCGTCCACCTGCAATACTCCTGGAAGGGAGCTGGGTGACCCACACAATCCTGGGAATGCTCTGACCCTCGGTTTCTTTATCTGAGATCATGCCCTACTTTGAGAGCAGTTCTGAAGATCCTACACATGCATGGAAACTGTCAATATCACTTTATACAGATGTTCACAGGGTGAGATGAATGTTTATATATTGATGTAGTTTTCCCACTTTTATGACTTTTCTCTGTGTAATCTAGGAGAAAGTACCCATTTTCTAGTCAGCCTAGATGCCTACCTGGCCCACATGTGCCACAAAAAATGGGACCGTGAAGTAAAATTCCTCTTCCTTTGAAACCAGTAGTTCTCATATGGTGTATTTAATGGAGATAGAATTGATGCTGTGAGCATTTGTCTTTAACCTAGATCATGTTGGCCCCCATGATGGGGGATGCTTCTTTGAGCTGCAGACTCAGGGTACAGGGGAACTGAATGCGGAAGATAACTTTTACCTTTCCTGTAAGACTCAGGGTCACACTTGACAGACAAGCAAACAGAGAAAACCACCTGTGATTGTAATTGTGGCGCGTTCTATGAAGAAACAGCTCAGGATGCAGTGCTCCACAAAACAGAGAGGGTGTGAGGACTTGTACCGAGGGAGGTCAGGGAGGCAGAGGGAAAACTGGGAGCAACAGGAGAAACCGATTGCAGAGCCAGAGGAGCTTAGTGAGGGCAGAGGGAACAGCATAAACAAGGGCCCTGAGGCTGTGACAGCTCCATCTGCCTGAGGAACTGAAGAAGCGAACACAGAAGGTGGAAGGGCTGGAGCGGAGGTGGACGCTGGGCAGGGCCAGACCAGACGGAGCCTGGGACAGCGGCTGATGGAGTTTGGAGCTTCCCAGGTCCAGTGGCATTGCAGGGTGCAGGAGGCCCAAGGGACCAGGACCTGTGAGAGTAAAAGCCTCCGAAGACCTGTGAAAATTCCTGGATGGGATGACCCTTCAAAGCTGTCTGAGTTGGGGCAAGAGGGCTGCGCTTCCTACCTCCTCTCAGCCACTGGATGCAGACGGCATGACCTTGGGTGAAGCAGCGCTTAAGGTAAGCGCCACCTGCCAGCAGCTTCCCTGGCAGCTGGGGTAGCAGGTCCCTCATTCCTTAAGGAGCGTCTGGATGGCACATCGACCAGAAACAGGAAGCCACCAAAGGGTTTTAAACATTTAGAACGGTCAGCCTAGCTCTTGTGTGGCAGATGGGCTGGAAGGGTTCAAGGCTGGAAGAGGAGCCAGAGATGGGGACAGGTCTGAGATGCTGTTTGGAGGTAGGGCCGGGAGTGCCTCGTGGTGCATGGGGCAGAGGGAAGCGTCAAAGATTTTTCTAGGAGTAACTGGGTGGTACCATTTACCGAGATGGGGGAGATGAAGGGAGGAATATGTTTTTTAAAAAGAGAATCAAAAAGGCTGGTTTGGGACTTAAGTTGGAGATGCACGTGAAATACCTAAATGGCTTTCCAGTAGGCATTTGGATCAGAGAAGATTTTTCAGAAGAGAGTTGTTGGCATAGATGTGTATCGGTCAGGGCCCTCCAGAGAAGCAGAACCAATAGGATCTATCGATCATCCATCTGTCTATGTATCTATCTATCATCTATCTATCTATCATCTATCATATCTATCATCTACCTATCATATCTATCTATCTATCTATCATCTATCTATCACCCATCTGTCTATCACCTATCTATCGTCTATCTATCTATCTATCATCTATCATATCTATCATCTACCTATCATATCTATCTATCATCTACCTATCATATCTATCTATCTATCTATCTATGGATTTATTTCAAGGAATTGGCTCACATCATTGTAGGGGTTGACAAGTCCAAAATCTGTAGGTCAGGTCAGCAGGCTGGAAACTCAAGCAGGAGCTGAAGCTCCAGTCTTGGGGCAGAATTTATTCTTTTTCAAGAAACCACAGTTTGGGCTCCTAAGGCCTTCCCACTGCTTAGAGGAGGCCCACCCACACGATCGAGGATGATCTCTTTTACTTAAGGTCCATCGATTGGAGATGTTTACCACATCCACAGAATTCCTTCACAGCAGCACCTAGATTTGTGTTTGACTAAATAACTGGTGCTGGCGCCCAGGCACATTGACACATAAGACTAAGCATCACAGATGATATTTGGAGTCATGATCCTGGCTGGGATTAGTTAGGTGGGCCATGTAGAGAGATGAGAAGAGGGCTTAGGATTGAAGCCTGAGGAATTCCAACATTTCAACTTCACGTGGAGATGGAGACACTGGGCAAGCAGAGTAGGAAGGAGTAGGCAGTGAAGACCAGGTTTTGTGCCCATCAAGTCCGGGATCCCATGGGCTAGACAAAGCCCTGCATTAGACAAAGCAGAGTGGACTGGCCTCTTGCCTGCAGGTCTTCCCATGGCCTTTAATATGCATGTATGCAGCCCCACAAGAAAGATGTAGTAGTTGCATTTCTCAGACTCTTTTTTTTTTTGCGGTACGCGGGCCTCTCACTGTTGTGGCCTCTCCCGTTGCGGAGCACAGGCTCCGGACGCGCAGGCTCAGCGGCCATGGCTCACGGGCCCAGCCGCTCCGCGGCATGTGGGATACTCCCGGACCGGGGCATGAACCCGTGTCCCCTGCATCGGCAGGTGGACTCTCAACCACTGCGCCACCAGGGACGCCCTCTCAGACTCTTTTGAACAATCAGGAGCCAGACTTTTCTGTTGTTGCTTTTGTTTTTGTTTTTTGAGAAACTTTCGGAAACTCTGCAGAAGGAAATAATGGCATCAAAAGAGCTTAAACATTGGAAGGGGAGCCCTGCAGCTCTAGAAGAAAATGAGGTCAGGACTGAGTGGAAGAGAAAGAATTTGGGCAACTAATGGAGTGGGGAGGGGTTGCCAAATGAGAGGTTCTCTTCTTCCCGCTGGAGACCGAGGGGGAGGGTTCAGACTAGCCCAGAAGGCCATTCAGCTGTCCAGCTGTCAGCGGTCTCACTGCTTCATCTTCCTCAAGGGGACTGGTACTTTGTGAAAGAATCTGATTCCAAAGCAAGACCCTGGTCCTTGAGGTCTGATGCGGAAGTCAGTGTGGGCAGGTCTGGCCGAGGAACCACGTCACGGGGGTTTAATCCCAGCTCCATCACGGTTGAGCTGGGTGACCTTGGGCCATTTTTTATGCCATCTCCTGGGGCCTCAGTCTCTTCATTATTTTTTTTTCTGGATATTTAAAACCACTTTTAAAAATTGAAGTATAGTTAAATTACAGTGTTGTGTTGGTTTCAGGTGTACGGCAAAGTGATTCAGTTATACACATAAATATGTCTATTCTTTTTCAGATTCTGTTCCCTTATAGGTTATTACAAAATATTGAATATAGTCCCTTGTGCTATACAGTAGGTCCTTGTTTTTTATCTATTTTATATACAGTAGCGTGTATATGTAATCCCAAACTCCTAATTTATCTCTCGCCCAGCCCCCCAAGGAGACCCAGTCTCTTAATCTGTGAAGTGGGCCTCTTCTCCGAGTTTGGGGATCAGGTGAGATGGCGATGGAGCAGGCCCTTGGTCAGCAGCCAGCAGGAGGTTTCATCACTTGGCCATTGCACAAGGCGGTGGTGGTGTGAGCACAGCAGGGTTACGTAAGCTGTCCTCTGCCTTGGCCAGGACTGGGGAGGGGAATAGGCAGGCGTACTTGACTGCCCTGAGTAGGCCATGCAGTGACTCAGCGTGGAGGGGGGCGTCCAGAGGAGCCTCAGAGCTCCGTCTTGGGCCATTTTTCAGGATTGTTTATAAACAATGTCCCACCAAGGTGGGCTTGGTGGTGAAGCTGTCAGGAAGCTGGGAGCTGGGCCCTGTGGCCTCTTCTTAACCTGTTCTGAGACTCCTGGAATTGGCCTGCCTTAGGGGGAAGGAGAGAAACAGGGCAGTCCCAGCCCTGGGTCCGTAGAGACGGTGTGTCGAGGCCTGTGGTGCACACACTCTGGGGGCCTGGGCAGCCCCCAACACGCTATGTTACCTTGAGAGAAGCCTCAGTATCTTCCCTGTGAAGAAATCTCTAAAATTCTGTAAGATGGTGTATCCCATTCTTTCTTAGGACACCTTCTATCACCAACTAGCATCTCTAAACCCCAGGAAACCTGAAGAAAGTGTCTGGTTCCCTCCTCCATTGTTGGGGGAAGGAGTGTGTGTTGGGACTGTGACGGGCACCTCGTGGGTGAGCACTCACTCAGAATTGTTAAAACATCTGTATTCATCTCCTAGAGCGGCTGGATCAAAGTACCACAGACAGGGTGGCTTAAAGGAACAGAAATTTATTCTCTCACGGTGCAGGAGGCCAGAAGTTCAAAAGCAAGGTGTCTGCAGGGCTGGTTCCTCCTGGAGGCTCTGAGGGGGAGTCTGATCTCTGCCTGGCTTTGGGCAGCAATCCTGGGCATCCTTCAGCTTGTAGAAGCATCACTACAGTCTCTGCCTCCATCTCCTTATGGCCTTGTCTCTGTGTCTTTGTGCATCCTCTTCTCTTCTTATCAGGATCCCAGTCACTGGATTTAGGGCCCATCTTTATCCAGTATGACCTCATCTTAATTACTTCTGCAAAGATCCTATTCCCAAATGGGGTCATATTCTGAAGTTCCAAGTGGATGTGAATTTGGGGAGGGAGGGGACACTATTCAACCCATGAGAACACCTTTATCTCACTTAATCTTCACAACGCCTGGATCCTCATTTTATATGCAACACCCCTGCCACCCAGAAACTCAGAGATGTTAACTGATCTCGTCCAAATTCCCACAGCCAGGGAGCGGTAGAGCTGTGAACCAGGGACCTGGCTCCAAGTCCAGGGCAGTCCCTGCCACGTTGGTGCCACCCTTTACAGTTTACAAAGCCCCCTTTCCAGAGTCATTAGCTCTGTGTGACTCAGGTATACTTATTGTATTATCTGCCCATTTCACAGATGAGGAAACCGAGGCCAAAGGCCGGTGTGGGGGAAATGAGTCAAGTGGTTTGTAAAGATCAGACGGTGAGTAGGTGGCATGGCAGGGACTCAAGGCCTGGACTCCATGGTTCTTCCCCTCCAATTCAATATTATATCTCCGTGTGGGTCAGGTGAAAGACGCCAGACACAAAAGACACATACTGTGTGACTCCATCTCTAGGAAATGGTCAGAATAGGCAGACCTAGAGACAGAGAGAAAATTAGTGGCTACCAGAGGCTATAAAGAGGAAATGACTGCTAATGGGTGTGGAGGGATGAAGGTGTTCTGGAATTAGGGGGCAGTGATGGTTGCACAACCCTGTGAATACACTAAAAGCCACTGGAATGGGTAAGGCACAGAACTCCTATCTCAATAAAGCCGCTCTAATAAAGATCTCACTGTAAGGTGTCAGCCCCCCGCCACTGGAGATGGTTCTTCAGGAAGCAAGAACTCACAAGCCCCAGAAGATGCAAAGTCTGCCTATCGGGGCAGAAACAGCCCAAGCCGAGGCCGGATGCTCTTCATGCAATAAGGCACCTTGGGAGCTGCTTCTGTGACAATTTGCATCCCCCTGTTAAGGCACAAACACACAGAAAGCAGGTGGGCTTCTGACCACACTCCTGAAGAACCGCATGGCCTTAGCAGGTTATTTCCCTCTCTGGGCCTAAGTTCCCACATCCCGAACTGGCAATGATACAGGCACCTCCCTACATGAGTGGTCGTGAGGGTCAATTCCAAAAAGAGCTCAACAATGGATAAACAACAAGGTCCTATTGTATAGCACGGGGAACTATAGTCAATATCCTATAATTAACCATAAAGGAAAAGAAAATAAATAAATTAGAGCTCAGCAGAGTGAGAGATATTTTCATGGAGCCCCTTTGACCTCAGCCAAAAAAACCCCACGAACAAACCATTAAACTTTCAGCCACGGCTATTGCCAAATTGTGTCCTCCTTGCTCAACCCTGACCCCAGCATTC